>NC_071406.1:8137974-8773474 GCF_017976375.1 Cuculus canorus
CAGCATTGGGGAATCCACCACTTCCCTGAGGAGATTATTGCAATGGCTGATTTGGATAGTGAAAAATTGGCCTCTTGTGTCTGATTGGATTCTCCTTTGGACTAATTTGCACCCGTTACTTCTCATCTTTTCCACGTGACTTCTGGTAAAAAAGGGACTCTCCATCTTGTTTGTAGCTATCTTTTTTAGATATTGGAACATGGTCATAAGGTCTCTTCTAAGCTTTCTTATCTCAAGGCCAGACAAACCCAGTTCTCTCAACCTTTCCTCATCTGACAGGCTTCCCAGTCCTGTGATTGTCCATGCAGCCCTCCTCTGCACCCTCTCCAGTGTGGCCACATCTTTTTTTTGTGTAGCAGGGAGCAATACTGAACAGAGGATTCCAGGTGTGGCCTGACAAGTGCTGAGTAGAGTGCGATCATGACTTCTTTATCTCTGCTGGTGGTCTTTTATAGTGGCTCCAAACAATGCGGACAAGATCTGGAAACTGCCTGCCTTTTAAAACCGCCTTTGAAAATCTTTCTTATAGTTTGAAGGGGTCTCAGCTGTGGGACTACGATGGTTTACAGAGCTCAAGAATCTCTTCCCCCCTTTCCTCTTCAAGTCTCTATCTAGGCTGGAATTTCAGCCAAACTGACAGCAAATGTCTATTACTTAACTATAAATGAAAACCACGCCATATCGAATATTAATGTATTCTCAGCAGCTGCAAACGTGGAAATCACCATAAGTCATATGGTCTAGACCTCATCTCATGCACCTTCACCTATACAGTTGTTTTGAAAGCATTGTTGCAGTGCACAAAAAGGTCCAAAGAAGGTGAAATGCATTTGAGAGAACTTTGGGTGAATCTTCTGCCCTCACTGCTAGCAAGTTCTAATGTCTTAGACACGGTGTTAAATAGCAGAGAGATGCTTAGGGAGGGAAGATGATGAAAGATATCCTAAAAATTTGCCATGTTATCACCAAGGAGGGTAAAAGCGGATTGCCATTTTAATGTGCCCTTCTGTGCATGAACTATGTGACTGTGTCTTTGGGTTTGAGTTACATTTTTTTTAATGTTATTTTGTCAGTTTGCTGCAGATCAACCTCTTTTATTAAAGAAAAATTCTTGAGACTTCTCTCCTGATACAAGGTGGAATTTCTGATTGCTAAATATAGGCAACATCCCATAGGGTAAATCATTTGAGCTTGGATCCTCTTCTAAATCACTTGAGTTCATTTATTCCTCATCTTTTTGCTGCGAGTGGCAAGTTCAGTCCCATGTCCCAGTTATTTAAATAAATCTACTAGAGAGTGACTGAGGAACTTGCAGTTCCTCATCAGTGGAGCATTCAACTCTATGGATGTAGCTCTTCAAGTCTGTGAAGCCTTTAGAAGTTTTAATTCAGACTATAACTGTGTCATGTTTTGGTGTCACTTTTATTTATTCAAAGGTTTCGTATTATTCTGATGAAGAATTCAAATTGAAAAACCTCAGTTGTATTTCTGTGACCAGGAGCTTTTGTTTCGCCAGACAACCTTACCTCCTGTGTTTCATACATTGCTACATTGACATCACTTTAGGAAGAATTGCACGTCTGATATAAAATTGTAGGTGAATCGAACAATTGACTCTTTGCTGGCCCAGGTGGGTTGGCTGTATTCTCTTGCAGGTTGTCTACATGCACGCTTTTGTGCTGTGTTATGTGTCAAACACCATTAATATACAGTTTCTTGAATCAAACAGGTGGGAAACATAAACTGGCACAAACTGGGGATTTTTGTTTGTTTGCAACTGAATCAATGAAAGTTCATTGTAAGCAAGTTACATCGGTTGTAAAGCTTTGTTCCTAATAAGAAAAGATTTTATATACCAAATAAACAGCTTTATGCTTAGTTAGACATCTTAACGTAATGCAGGTCACCTTACAAAAACCAAAAACCTGTGGCAAAGGGCTTGGAATTAAAGTTAGCAGTTACAATCTAAGGTGTTTTGGGGAAAGAAAATAGATTACATTTTATTACTAATAAATTCTACTGTTTCTCATTTTGGTATTGATAGAGATTTTTTTTCCTCACACTTCTGAATATGAGGTATTTATATAAATTGTATCTGTCTTGGTATTGTTTCCAGGTTTTTATTTGATATTGAAAAACTTTTCATTATGTTTAATTTAGAAAAATGAGATTTCTTTAATTACTGTCTATCGAAGCTATTAGAAGCTCTATTACATTTGTAAATTCATTTTTTAAAAGCGTTACCATTTTAAGATTAATAATTAACAAAAAATTCCGTGATCTGACTGTGTGGGACTTTCAAATTGACAAAGAGTACTCTCTCTACACCCCTCCCCCACAAGGAAATAATGTCTAAAGTGGAAAAATTAATTATCCTCAGAACTGTAGATCAATACACGTCTTTGAAATTGGGCTATCAATTGTGAATTTGAGTGAATAGCAATTGTTTAATTAGAGAGCCAGGGTTATCCAAATACGTATTGCTTGCCTTCATTCAGTGTTGAAAACATGATACAGAGATGACCTTTAAGAAGACGAGGAAGTGACGGCTATTGGGGAAGCAGATGTGCTGCCTGCAGAAAGCACAAAAATCTTCAAAAATCACACAGAGTGGGATCGAGTGTACATTCAGCAAGTTTGCAGGTGACACCAAGCTGTGCGATGTGGTTGACATGCCTGAGGGACAGGATGGTATCCACAGGGACCTGGACAAGCTTGAGAAGTGGGCTTGTGTGAGCCTCATGAGGTTCTGCAAGGTCCTACACTTGGGTCGGCACAATCCCTTGTATCAGTACAGGCTGGGGGATGAAGGGATTGAGAGCAGCCCTGCCGAGAAGGACCTGGGGGTGCTGGTGTGTGAAAAGCTGGACATGACTGATAGTGTGAGCTTGCAGCCCGGGGCGCCGACGGTATCCTGGGTTGCATGTGAAGAAGCGTGGCCAGCAGAGTGAGGGAGGGGACTCTCCCTGCTCCACTCTGGTGAGACCTCATCTGTGTCCAGGTCTGGATCCCGTGGCCCAGAAAAGACATGGAGCAGTTGGGAGTGGGGCCAGAAGGGGGCCACAAAAATTATCAAAGTGAAGGAACACGACTCCTGTGAACAAAGGCAGAGAGAGTTGTGGTTGTTCAGCCTGGAGAAGAGAAGGATCTGGAGAGAACTAATAGCAGCCTTCCAGTATTTAAAGGGGGCTTCTATGAAAGAAAGGGATGAAGTTTTGAGCAGGGCCTGTTGCGATAGGATAGGGGGTAATGGTTTTAAACTAAGGGAGGGTAGATTCAGCTTAGATACAAGGAATAAATTTTATATAGTGAGAGTGGTGAAACACTGGCACAGGTTGTCCAGAGAGGTGGTAGAAGCCCCATTCCTGGCAACACTAAAGGTCAGGCTGGACGGGGCTCTGAGCAACCTGATCTTGTTGGAGATGTCCCTGGTCACTGCAGGGGGGTTGGAATAGATGACCTTTAAAAGTCCCTTCAAAGACAAACCACTCTACAATTCTATGATATATTGCTCCCATGGATGTAACCACTATAGGTGTGTCTCCAGGAAAGGGGCTAAAAGAGGTCCACAGAGTTGACTTCAGCTCATTAGTTTCTGGACGACTATAAGTGGGATTTTTTTGTCTTTATTTTTTTTTTTTTTTTACAGGTGACTCCAACTTTTTGTTGCCTCTCATTGGGTGTTTCATGGAGTTAAGGGGTTGTTGGGCACTAAGAGCTCCCTTTCAGAGGGCTGGCCATGCAGCACAGCTGTTGGAAGCAGTGGGCAGACAGCATTGATAGCCATCTAGCTCTGTCCTGGAGGGTTTTATGGATTATTTAGGTGGGGTATTTTGACTGTAAAATAAATGTTGTCACAAGTCCCAACTATATATACAATGCTGCCTATGTAATAGCCTGCCTAATTCAGATTAATTGTAGTCTTGTAATGATAAAGGAGTTTCAGCACAGCAGTTATGCTGTTGTACAGATGCAATTAAAACCATATCAGTGCAATATGAATAATACTAAATTAAGTTGCTTTCTTGCCACATGGTGGCAATTTTGAGCTAGTGCACAATGAAAGCTAGCATCTTAACTTTATTCAGAAGGAGTAACTACACCAAGAGAGTTACTAATTTACTTGGATTGCTCTGGAGCAGTGTTATCACCCAAGAATATAAACTGTGTGAACTACTGTCACTACAATATCACTAATAATAATAAACCTTTCCTGTCTTGCTATTCATCTTAGAGCCAAGCAAAGGCTGAAGTTTACATCTGGTAGTCACAGGATGCATGTGCTAGCTTGATATGGTGCCACAGAGAGAGACGTGTTAGCATATTAACATTTCATATTGAAAAATAAGTTGCCTCCTTCAAGTTACTTACTTTAACTGTTTTCAAGGCAATTTTAGAAATTGCTAATACAAATTATTTAGTATCATTTATATTTT
Organism: Cuculus canorus; assembly: GCF_017976375.1. Lineage (NCBI taxonomy): Eukaryota > Metazoa > Chordata > Aves > Cuculiformes > Cuculidae > Cuculus > Cuculus canorus. Next base: position 8,142,411 of record NC_071406.1, read on the forward strand.
CCTGGTTTATTTGGGCAGCCTGTCATTTTGGGAGGAGACTTTTGTTTTAAAGAGTCATCATTTTTTCTTACTGGAATGAAAAAGCTAGACGATACCAGCCTAAAATTAGGATACTGCTTTTTAAGCTAGTTATATCTTGCTGTTGCAGAGATTTAGTGGGAATAAGTTGAGGGAAAATGATTACATCGTAAAATAATTGGGGAAAAAAGTCGAGGCCTGATATAAATCAAGGAAATTTCTTCTTCAGCCTCTGTAGTACAAATCTGTATCAGGGGAAATGGTAATTCATTTTGATTATAAAGCAGCCACACAGCTTCACCCTTGCCTTTCTTATTTTGAAGAGATGTGGAAATAAAGCTCTCTTTCCCTCCCTGAACCCTCCCAGTGCTTACGTTATAACTGTTTATACCTTAATGCTTCACTGTGCTTTAAAAACAACTATAACTTCATCCCTGGGCAAGCCTGGAGTGTTTAAGGGTGTTTGTCAGTATTCCCAGTATAGCTGGAAACATTAACAAGGGACAAAGGCATATTAACTGCCACTGTTGGAATGCTCTGGTTTCAATAGCTGGCTAATTTAATAAAGTCTTGTTACAGTAAAATGATTCAGCTGTAAGCAGCCTGTAAAAATTGTAATAAGCACAATAAGCAATGCTCTTCCTTTTTCCACTCTTTGGGGTAGTGCTTTTTCATGCTGTCAAAGTCCACTACAGGGAACACTGCAGCGTGCTGCAAAGTTGTTTGTCAGTGCCTTGGTTTATTTTTGCAGAGAAGTATTGATTACAGAATGAGAAACATTTGGTTTAACAGGGATCGATGAGGAGCAAACAAAGGACACTCTGAAGTTTGATTCATTTTAATTTGAACAAAAATACGGTACTTGGTGCACTTTATGATGAAATAAAGAATGATACCTGCTCTCTGTTCTTGTAATCACGTTTCTTTCCTGTCATCTGAGAGTGAAATAAGTTTAGAAGGACAGAGGACTGTAGTCTCCTGCGTGCTGGGTTTGGGACTAGGCTTTGCAGGAAGGTGACAAGCAGATCCATCTACCTCTGGAAGCAACCACACTAAGGAATTTCACCTGCTTAATCATAGAATCACTAGGTTGGAAAGGACCCACTGGATCATCGAGTCCAACCATTCCTAACGCTCCCTTAAACCATGTCCCTAAGCACTTCATCCACCCCTTCCTTAAGCACCTCCAGGGAAGGTGACTCAACCACCTCCCTGGGCAGCCTCTGCCAGTTCCAGTTATGTGTAAGACAGGTGAGGGTGAACCGCCTTGGACTCCTTGACCTGTTTTGTTTCGGTTTTTTTGCAGGACCCAAACATGAGCTCTCACGAAGTGTCTATAACGTAGAGAACACTTGTACTTCCATTAACCAACAGCTTGAGCCTTGTGCAGCTGAGGCTCAGCTTTACTCTGTGGCACTTGAACAAATACCATTTGATCACCCTGTGTTGTGCTGAGGGAACTAAATATTCATTGTGTTGGAAAAAAATTAGTTACTTTGTTAAAGTAACCAACTGGGAGAACAAGTTGCAAATTCCAGTTTTTACCTCAATTAATATTTGCAATTAATTCTTGAAAAATGGAACTGTTTCACCATCTCTCTCATCCCCGGCTGTTCCATGGCCCCTGCCTGCAGCGACCTTTCAGAACTGATGTACGAGGGTGATAAAATAGTGGATTTGAGTACTATGAATATGCATATTTATTCATAGAGTATTGGGCTTTGACTTGCTAGAAAAACTGATTTTAATGTACTTCTAATAGTTGCTGTTTGTTTGCTTAATTCCGTTGTTGTTGTTGTCTACCTTTGTTGTGGTGGCAGTGTTATCTACTTTTGTGGCCGTTTGATTCTCTCTGGCTTGTAGGATGTTGAGTTACAGACCAGGCTATGATTCGATTACATTATGACCTTTATGCTGAGGTATCGGATGAATAACATCAGAAAATACGTTAAAACTTACAGAAATACTCAGTTTAGGTTAGCAATGACTTAATGGTACTTCAAACTGTAAACAGAAAAAGTTTGTATTGTTTTTTTCCTCTCATTTAAATTCATTGCAAAGTATCTCTTTGAAATCAATATTAATTACACAGAAACTGTGACCCTCTTTAGCAAATGCTTTAAAATAGTTGTTAAAAAATTAATGTGAAGGTTATTAGCCTGATTTTGAGCAACATTAAGCCTGTGTTAAATATTCTCTTGTAGACTTATTTTGGCAAAATAGTGCTCCCATGTTAACATAATTAGTAGTACCATAGTAAAACCCTACTTACGATACACTGGGGAAGCAGAGAACATACTCAGGAATACAGAAAAATCTTATTTCTATTTAAACACTAGCCCTTTTCACTACTGACAAGGTAAACTTAAAGAAGATAAGAGATAAAGTTTGTACCCCTTTTAAGACATTTTTGATATTTGAACTAGTCTATCCAGTTATATCTAGCCATTCTTAAGAATTGCTTTTCATGAGACTCAAAACCATAAGATAAACAGAAAAAGAGCGGCCAGTTCTTATGTAGACGTTGAGCTGGCTCCCTTATGAATAGCAACACCCTGTATAGTATGCATGGCATAGTATGCTGAATGCCTTTAATTTTTCACTTGCAATTATTTTGTTTTAAATCTTGAGGCACAGCCACATTTTTTTAACATATAGATAACATCTATTAAAGAACTAGTAAGATTTTTATCTGAATGAGAAATTAAAAAGTTAAAAATTAAATACTCTGGTGTGGTGGGTGGATAAATAGTGTGGTGGGTGGACCAGTCGCCTACCCAGCTGCTCTCTCTCTCCTTCTCAGTGGGGTCATGTGAGAAAAATAGATGGAAAAGCTCATGGGTCAAGACAAAGACATGGAGATCACTTACCGTTCACCTTCAAAGGCAAAACAAACTTGGCTTGTGAGAGATTAATTTAATTTGCTACCACTTAAGATAGATTTGGGTAATGTAAACCAGGCAAATTTTAAATAGCACTTTCCAAAGTGCCATCTGGGGAGGTCTGATTCCCCAGTTTTCCCTGCTGAGCGGGGCAGGAGGATGGGCTTGAGATCACTGCATGGCAGTCCTCTCTGCTGGACCTTCCTCCTTACAAGATCCCCCAGCTCCAGCCTGGGCTCTCCGTGGGATCCAATACTTGAGGAAATGTTTTTAGGTGGAGGGGCAAGGTGAATGAGCTGTCAGCTCAGCAGTTTTAATGGGGAGAGCACAGAATCGTCAGCACTGATGGGGCAAGAGGAGCAGGGTCCAGCAAAAAGGGTAGGATGAAGGTAGAGTTTTGTGGAATAAGAAATCTGCTTGAGTTAGTCTAATGCTCAACCCTTTTGGAGAGAATTCCCTGACTATTTCTCTGAGAAGGTATTGTCATGGAGTTGGTCCCATCTTTCAAACGAGACGTCCACTGATTTTATGTGCGGTGACAGGTAAAGCGGCTAAATGGCAAATCTCTGACTCGGAAGGCTTGAGTGTCATCCATGTCTAAATTTGAAGTCGACAGCGAAATAGCCTAGAAAGGAAAAAGAGGTAAAGTGGCAATTTTTCTGCACAAAACCTGAAGGTGCTAGACATTGGCTTTGCACGCTAGGTGTCAAACTCTGGCCAGAAATGAAGGACCCATAGTGTAGCTCCCGGCCTTGCTGCACCATGCGCTGCCGTCTGTGGCTGCCACCTGCTACATCCACTTCCATTTGTTGTCACATCTCTGTTTTCTGCTGGCTGTCATAGCGTCAGGGGTCACTCAAGAGAGGAGGTGTTTGCAGTTCGGTAGAATGGGAGAGAGACAGGTGCTGATGTTTGCAATGCACCCCAAGCCAATTAAAGGAGATGTAAATCTGAGCACCTCTCAGGAGACACTTGCCACATGGCTGCTCTGGGTCAGTCCTTAGGATGAGAGCATGGCTATTATTAACCTGTACCTCTGAAAATAAGAGTTGTCTTTTGATCTCTTCATGCTGAGGAGCGATTCGGATATTTTCAACCCCATGTGCTATTTTCAGTCTAGCCATAAATAGTATCCATGAGTTTTATTTTGCTCATGAGTCTCTCAAGTTGGATTCCTTCCTTAACTTTGAGAAGACAAGTTAATGCGTGGTACACGTCCCTGACCGGATGAGAAATGAAACGTTTTGACACGAGCATTTCTGCAGCTACACAAAACGGAGCGCGTTGAAGTGCAAACGCTGGCTTGCGAGCATCATGAGCAGCTGGTGAAACTTGATTGCTGAAATGTTAATGGAAAAGTAATTGCAAACAGTATTTGTTCAAGTGTTAAAATATTCCAGTACTTGCACAAAAGTATTGGTGGAGTTTGCTAACCCTGTCTTTCACTCTAGTTTGTTCACATAAGATTTTTGCATATTTGGAAAGTTACCAGAAATTTGACAGGGTGATGTGATGAAAGTTAGGCTGTCTGGAGAGGCTGAAGGAGGGAAGCAAGAGGGAAGTAAAGGTTATACTTCTAAGAGGCGAAGGTTATAGCTGTGCGGCAGAAGGCAAGGAGGGGGAGCAGGGGAAAATAGTTTGAGCAAAGCTCATGGAGAAAAGAAGCTGCAACTAAAGAGGAATTGGCAAGTGGGAACGCGTAACTTCATTGGAAGATGGCAGTGATTTTTCTGGTGTTGAAACATACTGATTTATTTCACATACTTTCTTTTTTTTTTTTTTTATTTAACCTTCTCTTCGCATGGCATGCTAATTGTATCCCTTTCCAGTAAGCTTATATTCACTATAAAAACCTTGGATCATTTCTGGCTAGTTCATTTCCCTCCACGCCTTTATTTTGCACAGGAATAAAGTGAGGTTAGAACAGAGGAGCTTATGGGGGGGTGTTACAATAACAGAAACTTTCAGGAGAATTCAAGGATATGTTACCTGCGTTAGTGAGAGAAAAAAAAAACCAGCCTCTGTTTAATCCTGGCCTTCCTGGCTCACTTCTCTCTTCTGACACTTTATTATGGCTTTTCTGGGTTTGAATAAAAATGAAGTGCTCTTTTCTTTTAGATAAGATCACCACTGCTAGGAGCTACCTTCTGTGTGTGGTGTACCTGAGTGTTTTGTGTCCTGGAGGCTGAAAACTTTCCGGGTGTGGGTGGTCTCTTAGCTATCCCCCACCCAGTATTTCATTTCTGTGATCTGGCTGAAAGCAAACCTGCTTTCTGCCTGCAAGAAACAGGAGAAATTCCTCAAGGTTACCAATTAATTTTTGTGAAGAAGCATAAGAATGAAGGCTGACGGTGTTACTGCTGTGCAGGCATCCTGTGGGCAGTCTTCTTCCCATTCATACAGGAAATTTGTGGTAGCTGGGAAAAGAACCCAGAATTTTAGGGTCATAGGTTAGTGCTTTTGTTTCTGGTCTTGTAGCCTACTAACTTGTTCATTGTCCATCCCTTACTCTGGAAGGAGCATAAGTTTTGTGCAGCAGCAGGATGTCCTCGGATAACTAATACTGTGTTGTAATGCTTGCCCATGAGTGGCTGAATTGGAACTAGACATTTAACTCATTCCAGAAGTTCCTAATGTTTAGACATTTCATTCCTAAAATATTATTGTTCTTGTAATGAGAATATGTGGTTGGTTTATGGGTATTTTTCTTAAGGTAATTCCCAGGTCTTTTCTTCTTGTTAAAAAAAAAAATGAAAAAATCATGTGGTTGTGCTGATCTTTTTGTGTCGGACAGTAGTGCAAACTTTCCCAGGTGGACAGAAGGAGTAAGTGGTAGCAACAGCATTCTCTGACCTATCAGAAATGAAACCTAGAAATAGCTTGTACAGCTCGCTGACCTGTAGGGGGAAAGTCTGGATTTGTGAGTCTCTGCTGTATATTCTATGCTGTGCTAGAAAATGTGGGTTTGTGATAAGCAGCAGTGTGACCATACGTGTAGATATGGCACATTTGTTCTTTGGGACATTCTGTAGAGCTGAGTGCGACCTGCAAAACATCCCCACAGTGAGGTGGAGGACAGGGTACTCATCTGCGTTCTGAAGTGTTGTGTTTCATCTCTCCCTGCTGTAGAGATCTGGCTTTGTTCTTAATGCAGAAAGAAGGTTCATTCGAGGACCAGGATATGGTCAGTGTAGCAGACACATAGAGGTAGTTGCTGTATTAGGATAAGATCATTGTGGCAGCAATGACACCAAAAGAGTGCTGAAGGCATGGCTGAATCTCTGATCTTCAGTCCATTACTGTAGTTAAGCTGATGCTGCATCAGGCAGCTCAGGCAGAGCCTGGTGCCCTGAGTCACCTCGAGCACTCAGGGTTCATAGCAGTACCTGATTTTCCTCCACAGTGCCTTATTGGTTACTGTAGGGACATTTTTTGGTTATGAGCCCAATTTCAGCAGACACCAGTATCTTCTGAAAGCTTGTCTTAAGCCCTGGTTGATAACGATGTATTTCTTTTATGTCATTTTCCTTGCTGCTCTCTGACTCTCTGGAAGTTCTAGATGTCTCTTTAGCAGCTGTGAAATGCTTCTGTAAGAGAAGATGCTAAAGATATTCATCAAGGGCCTCTGGAACAGTATGATTTTGAAGCTGGTGTTGACAGAATCTAAGTTGGAGAAGTAATAACTGCTGTGAATATTCTTCCCGTGTCATTACCCTGAGTTATCCTTCATGAGCCATACTCTGTACAACTGCTGTGTATCTTCTGCCGAGTGCTGAGCACTCTCTGCCCTTCATAGGCTGGCAGAAACCAAAGATTACTCGGCACCTGGCAGGACATGGTTGTATAACAGATAATTTAGGTAGTTTACATAATTTAGTTAGAACAATGTATTTATTATCCAGTAATTCATTTCTTGTTTTTCTTGTTTCCATTTTCCAGAAATTACATATGACCACCCAGACAGATGCCCTGTGCTCTCTGAGTAATTCCCCATATTTTTTCACAAGCATATGGATATTTCATTTAATCCTTTGCAGCCTCCTTTTTGTGGCATCTGCTTATTAATCACTGTCTTTAAGCTCCCATTTCCACCTGGTAATGTTCATATTTTTGGTCCCTTGGTTACCGCTATTGTAAATTATTATCCAATAAGATTTATAGCTGTGAAATGCGTACAAATAATCTGTCTCCTCCATTTAATGGCTTAACACTGAGATACCTTTGTTGTTTTCTAATGAAACTGTATGTATAATTTCTAGTTAAATTTTTACAGATGTATCAGGAAAGTTTAGGCCAGCAATGGAACTATGTTGTGCTGTCTGAGAGGCTACAAATCGCACAGAGATTTTCAAACTATATAGGTAGTGAACCCGCTATAGCTTCCTAATGATTTAACCTTTTCTTAGACAACTGACAGTGGAACCCCTTCACTGATGGAGTATAACATAGTACCGAGTACAATGCTTGGGGTTTTTTATCGATTTGTTGTCTCATTTAAATACACAAGGAATAATTCAATTTCATGTCTGTTTAACAGAGTCACGTAGAAAAGGCTATGTATATATTTTTTTAACCCAAATAGCATTTTTATAACTTTCAGTTCATGTCCCTGCTCCTTCTAAATTGCGTTTAGCTACTTTTAAAATATGGTTTTGAAATCATTAGATATCCTTTTATATGATGTTCTCATATCTAGAACTGGAGTTAAGAAAAAAAATTAGGCCATGACATCTGTAGACCTCTGCAGGAAGTGCATTATGTCACAATATGTTGTGGGTTGGGTTTTTTGGTCCTGTGTTTTAAGAATTAGCAACAACCATGGGCTACTTGCCTTTGAGAACTGTTAGTGAAATTAATGATAATTTTATTTCTCTCTTATTTGTTTGAGTGGTACTCATTTATTAAAAACATATTCTTTGCCATAGTATTTCAGTAAATAGATCCAAACAGAGACTGTCCTACTGATAGGGATCCTCCTCTCAGCCAAAACAAGACAACCAGTGGCTGCAGAATCAGATCCTTCTCTTCTTGTGAGGGTGAAACATAAAGGGATGGGTGACAAGTTGTCTTCTTGACTTGTTTCATGGTTCCCGTGTCTGTATTCAAGCCAGATAGATCACAGATTTCAAATATAATTTTTTACATTTATTTTGACTGGAGGTGAAGAAAAAGAGCTTTGAAGGAGAGGATGTATGTTCTTTTTAAGCACGCTGACTTCAGTGAGTCTGAGCTGAGTAAGAGTAGCCTAGAATGATGGTGATGTTCTGAAAGGTTTTCCATCTCTAGTTTGTTATTCTGCATAACATAGCTACGCAAACAATGATGGGACTGGGTAGTTAGGGTGATTATTTTGATCGTTTGATGCTTTTTACCAAAAGTATGTTTTAGGTGTACAATTAACAAATAACCTTTTATGTTCTTTCAGCGTGAGAAGCTGATACATGAGTTGGAGGAAGAAAGACATTTGAGACTTGAGAGCGAAAAACGATTACGGGAGGTGACACTGGAGTCAGAGCGTAGCAGAGCTCAGATGCGTGGGCTGCAAGAACAGTTTTCCAGGTATGTTGTATAAGTCAACTATGCTCAAAATATGGGAAGAACATACTTCGGTGTGAAAAGAATGATCAGATCAGTTGATAGTTTGAGCAGATGGAATCCAAGGGAAAAGCCACTCTCCCTCTGAAATTCTGTAAACATAACGGGCTTTTGGCTAAATGATTGGTTGCCTCCTGTAAAACTTAAAAGGCTTACACCATCATGCTATGCAATGGTGAAAATTTTCATTTCTAGAGATTTTACAGTTGTTAGAATTCTCAGTAATTGTCTGAGTTCAGGTCTTCACTTCCAAAACGTGCATGGCATTGATAGCTCAATACTTGGTGGCTCACTTCTGTTAACAAATTTAAATTCTGTTAAATTCTGTTAAAGAATGGGTTTGACCAATCTGAATAAAGGAAGAAAAAGTGATGCCTTTTACCAGCTGAATAATCATCCTGCTTGGGTACACATTGAATTTCCAGTTGCATTGAGAGGACCGGAGCTTTGTGCTAGAAGAGAGCTCCACTTATGAGGGAACCATCTTAAAACCAGGATTTAAAACAAACTACTCATTCATATGACAACAGTGAGGATTTGAGGTAGTTATTGTTTCCATGATGTGTGATGAGTTCTTGTATATCAAATAGATTTTTTTGTTGTTTTTGTCACATGAACAGAAACAAAACAATCAAAACAAAATCAAAAGAGACAATGGAATTTTATGTTATATATTTTCCATCAAGACTGAATGTTAACTCATTCCCTCAGGACACTGAATTATTGGAAGATTCAAGTTCAGTTTAATACAGTGAAAGCAAGCTGTGGGATGGGTTTTTTCTTTGTTTTTTTTTTTTTTTTTTTGTTGAGCTTTGTAGGGTTTTCTGTGTTGGGCGTTTTTGTGGGTTTTTTTCCTTCAGTGTCTGCCATGCTGCTCCTCTGATTTGAGGCTGGGTTTCTAGGCAACGCTGCAAAGGCGGTTAATAGCAATAATAATTCTTTTTTTCTGATCTCTTATTTTGTTTTGGAAAATTTCCATTAATGCTCTTAAGATTTAAAAAAACCCATCAAAGTATTGAGATAAGTCTAAAATTCTTTCACTAAAAATGCTAAGGATATTTCTTTTTTGTTTTGTTGCTGTTCACGTTCTGTGATCTTTGATTTCAATTTTTTCTGATTCTGATGAGACTCCTTGAGTAATATAAACAAAATTAATCCACCCTAGGAGTATTGTCGGTTAGAATATTTTGCTTTATTATATAGTCATTTCTGTTTATGGAAGAATTTCCTGAGGTCTTGTTTTTGAATGGTATTGTTATTGCAATAACTGGAAGCCTTCGAAATAAACTTTGAAGATGATGCAGCCAGGGTTAAGAAAAGGAGTGAGAGGAAGCCAGTCTCCAGAGTAATGCGCCCAATAACTTGTTAAAATTTGATCTGTTGCATATTCAAATTTTTCAGGATAGCGCTTTGTTATTCCTGTGAATCTGCAGTCGGCTGATTCACTTTTACAGTGTTTCTTAACTAGATTATTAGTTAGGATCCCTGAAGTCCACGATCTTCAAATTAATCCATTCTTTTTCTTGTTAGTATTTGCAGTCTAGCGTGTTCCAATATATGAAGAAGCAGAGGGACGCAGGTTCTTTGGATTAAAATTGTTTGTCTCTTTATTTTTGTACCTCTGATTTAGATAAAGGGAAATGCCATCTAAATGGGCATTATGTTCTTTATAAGGCTGTCTGCACGTTAGCTATACTGTTTGAAGGCAAACTTAAATATCGCTTTTCGTTGTTGCACCTGAGGTTGGCCCTGTTCTAACACAATGATGAAAACCGCCATTGGCTTCATCAGGCTGTAATTTTATTCTAGTGTAGACCAGATGCTATGAAGAGGATGCATCACTTAAATACTTTGTTTTCGTTTAAAACATTATGTTTGTTGTGATGACTATTAGAGGATATTTTTTCTTATGTTTAGTAGAATATTAAGGTATTTGCTTACACAGACTTCTCCCTAAATGAGTCTGGGACAATCTTGTGCTGCCCAGAGGTTCTGTATTGTTTGAAGGATTTAAGACTTTTTTTCTCAAGTTTAGAAAAATTAAATGGGACAAGACAGGTAGTGATGGAAGGGATGTTAAAAATAAGCAAATTGGAAGTGCTTTGGAAGAGGATGGTTAGAGAGTAATAGGTCGAGCCTAAATACTGGCTTTCAGATGCAGATAGAGTGAGGTAAGGACACCTATTACAGTGTAAATTGTATAAATCTGTCTAATTCCTGAACTGAGTGGATTTTCATAGATGTCCCTATATATACATGCACTGCACTCACTTAAACTGTGATTTGGAGGATTTTTTTTACGCGTCAAAATATTTTCGCTCCATCTTTGAAAGAATGAAACATGATTGTGGAAAGCTGTAAGTTGACCTTTATGATCAGGGGAGAAAAACTGCCCATTCCTATCTGAAACTGTGTGAAAACTTTAATCTGTCATTTAAGCATGTAGTTTGAGATTGAGGAGTTCAGAAGGCAAAGGGTTTTTTTATTGATTGACGTTTCTGTTCTTACCAAGTAAGCAATATTCCAGGCTAGAAGTCTGAAATAAATCGAAGTTCTCTTTCTTAAAGTATGTATAAATCTGTCAGAGCCTTAAAGTGACACAAATGGTTAGTTTAATAAATATTTGACAGTTGCTATGGAAGGAAAAAGAGCTTTTAAAACAAAATTTCTTTTCCAGGATTGTACCGTGGTGTATACATGTAGTTTTAAATTTGGTTTTGGAGGTGAATATATTGTAAGGTGTGGAAAGATTCTGCAGGAAAACCATTTAATGCTAAAGCTAGAATTTTACACTGTAGCTGAATGCAGATATTTTTGCATTGCCTTTGTATAATCTCACCTTAAGGTGAAATCCTTGGTGTTTTCTTTCTCAAAACCACTGAGATCTGTTGCTTTGCTACAGCTGTTCTGTTAAATTCTATAAAGCCCTTTTCCTATGACAATTTATAGATGAATGCTGTTCCAATACACAAAGACTAACCCTATCAGCACAGTTTCTTCCAAGACAGCGTCATGCAGTCTGACTTTCCTGGTTTGATTGTTGGCATCTGTCATGTCTGTACCGGTGGGTCACCATCTGAGGTTCGTGCTATGCTTGCTGCCTCTTTATTCAGCTCTAGAAGAAACTAGATTAGTTCTTTTAGGTTTGTTTTTGTTTGTTGGTTTTGGGATGTTATTTTTTTTATTGCTCGCAGTTTAACAGTTCCTCCTTGAACTTCTTATATCTTGGACATTAGAGAAGAATGCGTCTCATGTACCTCCTTGTTCTTGGTTTCAGCTGTACTTTTCCTACTTTCAGCATCTTCCTACAACAGCAGGAACAGAAGTGCAGCAACCCTGCCTGAAGCAGTTGGTGTGATTTATAGTATCACTCTAAAAAGCACACTAATACACACATATAAATTGATTACATTTCTCATCTGTACATCAGTAAGCAATAGAAATTGTTGTCTGTTGAATGCACACTGTACATGGGACTCCAAACTGGGATTAAATGTTAGAGCAGTAAAAAAAAAAAAAGGTAGCTTTATTTAAGTTATTTTGATTACTGTTTTGGTCTAAATAAAACAAGTACAATAAAACATGTAATTGTAAAGTATATCTGTAAAAAGTAATTGAAGAGGCTGGTATCAAATCTTAAAATCACCCTAGGGTGAATTTCAGAAATTCTTTCAGTTAAGATGCTGTTGTTTATAGGTATCAATGTCGGTGACTGGAAAACTACCTCAGGCTTTTAAGAATGGATGTTACTGGAAAAGTAGGAAATAGTCCTTGTTTGATCTGCCAGGGTTCTGTGAATGGAATGAGTGCAATTCTCATTAGATTGTATTTCAGCATTGCCCTCACATTAATACTGACTGTAGGGTTAAGCCTGTCTCTTCTGACAAGGGGAAAAATGACTGCTACAAATCTGATAACACTTTACGTAAAAGGACTGCATGACCATTAGTTCAAGCACACGCTACTGGGTTTTCTCCAATTATTGTTAAGTCCTCTTGCTCCATTCTGGCTTGTTAGTAGGTGAGTGGAAATGGTAACTAGCAGCTGTGATAAAGAGACCTTTTGCTTTGCATCAGCATGTTGATGTTGCATCATCACATCAAAATTTCTAATGCTATAATCTGGAGGTCCCCACCTGCTTACACTCCAGTGGCCTTACTGTCATGAATAGTAATCCACACACAACAGAGACCATGTCTGGGAAGTATAAACCAGTAGGATGCCTCAGTAGCCCCTGTGGTCGGTCAGTTTGTCTAATGCCCATTGAATGCCAAGTTAAGACATTAATAACATTTTAATCTAGTTTCTGGGGAGAATAAAATGCTCTCCTGGCAGCCACTGATGGTATCCCTTTGATTTTGTCATAGCAGGGATAAGAAAATTCTATGTGGGAAATCACTCCTTGTCTCTCAGAAGAAGATTACAGAAGGAGCTGTCTACAGCTTTCCTCTTCTCTTTTTCTGTAGTTCTGCAGTGATTTCTTATCATCCTCCCTGTGTGTAGGGTTATTGGGGGAGGCAGATTGTCACGAAGATAGAGATTATATCAAAGACTGACCTTGCCATCTTGCCCTATGATTTTAGATACTGCCAGATTGTATTAGATGTGGCTGTGTGAAACTAGTTACAAAGAAAACTAGTGAGAAGGTATAAAACACGACTTGCTGACTTGGAAGCGCTCCACATCTGCTGGATATCTCCCTTGTACACTCGCTGCCTCCTTTGCTGCTGACTCATAAGTAGTCCATCTTCAAACATGTTCTGGTAGGTTGGCCTTGGCCGGCAGGTGGATGTCCGCATACCGTTCTCTCACCCACCTCCCCGTCAGGAACTGGGGACAAAAGAAGAAAAGGAGAAGAAAGGAAACGTGACCGAACAAGAGGAGACAGGAAATCACTCACCATTTACCATCAGGAGGAAAGCAGACTGAACTCGGGGAGGATTAATTTAATTTATTCCTGATTAAAAATAGTACAGGATAGTGAGAAAGAAAGATAAAACTAATATCGCCTTCTCCCATCCCTCCCTTTTTCCTAGGCTCAGCTTTATTCCCTCATTCTCACCTTTTCTACTGCCTCCCCTGAGCGGCACAGCAGGCTGAGGGTTCTGGGGGGGAGCTGCTGCCATCAGTTCAAAACACTTCATCTCTGCCACTTCTACCTCCTCACACTTTTACCTCCCTCCAGCATGAGGTCCCTCCCAGCAGTGTCTTAGAGCTGGAAGGCCCTCTCCCTTCGGAGAGGTGTGTGTGGTGTCGGGGAGGTGAGGCTGATGTCTGCTTCACAGGTAGTGGTCTGGAGCTGCTCCTCTCAGCGCTGGGCAGAGTGCTTTTACGGGAGGACCGTGTGACACTTGGCTGGGCTTTCTCAGCCTCAGGACACAGCGTGAATAACATTTTGCAAGGGCTCTGACCTAATGCTTAGGATATTGATCTTGTCGTTTGATTAGAATTCATGGAGTAAAAGGATGAAGTTTCTTTCAGCTTAACACTGATGGAGTGAGTATATTAGTAGGTTTTTTTATGTGCAAATACGAAACTTAGGCACCTATTTCATCTGTAATCCTTGCTCAGAAGTGTCAAGCACTATTTTAAATAAGATCAAGGAGCTTTTTGTGAATAGTTTCCATCTGGGAGAAAATAAAGGAATGATTTTACTAAACTTATGAACTTAAGCCCAAGGAGGTGATTGCCCCAAGCCATATATGGAGTTTGATCCCACTCAGTTCACAGGTTGATTTGGAACATGCTGATGTCCTGTTGTTTGACCGACAAGAAGGAAAAGAAGAATTTTGTGATTTTTCACACTAGGCTTCATTTCTTTCCGCTCTTCTATTCAGTGTATGAGTACAGTGGTTTTGAAGGTACATACACATGAGAAATATCTTCAAATCGTATGTTATCTCAGTTTTCTCAGTTCTCATTCTGATGTTAGAAACCATCAAGTTGAATTACGTGTTTCATACAGAAGTTGAGAAAGAACAAAAGCAATGAGGTCAGAGTGACTGTAGAGGACTGCAGAACCAGCGTAAACTCAAAACACAGGAGTCATGCAAGGACCAGAAGTTATAGCAGACTATACTGCGTGATGTATATTGACTTACATAGCACTGTTGGAGAGCAACAGGTTGCTGTGCTTCAGACATTATATTACAGTTGCACGCAGTGGTACATGCAGTTCTGGATCTGTGGACTCCTCAGGCCCTGGAGCTGTGTTAAGAGCCAGCTCTATTTCGGTCTTCAGGGATATAAGTAATTTTTATCTTCCACATACAAAACCATGGCTATGTGCTCAGAAAATCATGGGTTTGGTTTGTATTTGTTTATACGCAGACAGTATGCATCATAGTTGCATTTCTGGAAGGTTGCAACTATTGCCTTTTACTGGTTATTCAGAGCATGAAATGATAGTCTGCCTCCTCTATTCTAGCTAGTACTACAATTTAATAGAATATAATGTTTTTTCCTTTGCATAATGTAAAAGATTAGCACCAAAGTAGTTCTAGGTTGCAGTGTAATCCTTTGGTTTACTTTTTAAAACTACAAGACAAGAACCTAATATAAAAACAATATATCAATATTTTCACTACAATTTAACAGTAGGTTACCAATGCCCATACACAGGTCCACACACAATGTATAATCCCCTCAATGCATTAATTTTTTAAGTAGAAGATTTGTTTTTCCTTTAGTTTATTTTTACCCTTAAGTCAAGCCATTTGATTTTTCTTCATAGCTTGCCTTGGTGCCCCCCTGCATGATTACCCCCTGCATATGAAAGACCAAACTCCTTCATACTTAGGTCACCTTTTTATTTGCAGGTATGATTGGTTGGTACATTGAGTGATTTATATACAACAAAGTCATTTTTACCAAGATTATAAAAGGCCAAGTAATTTTAAACAGAAAGCCATGTGGAATATAGCAGAATAGAAAGGCACATAATGGATGAGAAAGCAGGAATGCTTAACAGCTGTTCTATCTTAGCCTTCCCTAAGGGAAAAAGATAGCATACGTATACCAATACAGACTGACAGGGGTGATCTGCAATCACAAGATAGAATGTGAAAGGTAACTGGTTAAAGAATTAAGATAAGTAGATTCAGCCAGGATTTCTTCATCATACTCCCAGGCACCAACTGTAGTCAACCAACCACTGACAATTATACGTGTAGGCAGTTGAACAATGAGTGATGTCCCAAAGGAGTGCTATTTACTTACATAGAACTAAGAAATTGTTCACAGAAGGTTAGACTGATTTGTTGCTAATAAAATTTACGTATGGTTCCATAATAGTATTAATGAAGAAGACTGAGTGATGATGGTCCACTGCTCAGCTCAGTTGCCTGTGCTCCAATAAGTAGCTTCTGATAAACTTTTCCAGGTTTTTCTTATTAAGTTTAATCTCCTCAGAGAACTGCTGTGGTTAACAATGCTCTGTATTTATCTTGAAGTGCTTTTGAAGTTAGAGCGTGTCTTAATCAGGTGCGACATCCTTAGTGGCAGCTAGAGATGATCTGCTTTGGGAAAACTTTCGTGGTGGGAAAAAGTTGTGACATCCCCATGTCCTTATGTGACACATTAGGAACACCTTCCAACCAAATGTACTACAACAATTTTATGATGTTTTGCAGAACAGATGATAATAGGCAATGTATTCAGAGGTGACGGCCTTCTCTCTGTTTTGCAATCATCAAATCAGAAATCCCATTTGTGTATTTGTTGAAAGTTCACATGTGCTTTAAAAACAGTAAAATTTAAGATGGCTTTTGCTTATAAGACCATCCTATTTTGTCAGTTCTGTGTACTATTTCTCTCCTTGTTAATGGACTTCACTATTGACCTACTTTGAAGAAGTGTATAATAATGGCTTGTATAGTTGAAAATTCTTGTATTTTGAAAAAGGCCTTTTATATAATTAAGTGCTTTTAAAAAAACATCAGTAATTCTTTCTGTTTTGTTTCCTACCAAAACAAATAAGAGCGAGTTCTATTTTTAATTTTGGTGGGATAGAAGCGTTCAGCAGTTCAGTTTATTCATGTGAAAGCCAGATACATCCTTCTGAACCTGAACATGGAAAAATTCTCTACTTCAGATTATACACGTACCTTTGTCTTTTAAAAACATCGTCTTCATTTCATAATATCTGTATAACGAAAGGGTATTAAAAAGGAGATGGTAGGAATACCTGTGACAGAGGGACAATATGATGATAAAGATCTTGAATCCTCATGGTAGAATATACTGCAGAGAATCACCTTTGAAATGGTGCTGTCATTTACATTTTTTAATCAAGTAATTCAAAGAGATCTGTGTAGCTGGAAATCATGTCCCACTAAAATGATGAGAGAAAAACTTGCTAAGGAGAACAGGCAAGAAGAAAGCTGGCAAAGAACGGGTGTTACCTTAGGGTCTGTCATGGGTGACTGTCGTAAACTTAAAACCTGTCTTTTTAAAATCTGGTTTGGGCTGAAGAATTGTCTACAAACATTGTTTTCTACACCAACACAATGAATCAGTCTCTCTTTAAAGTCTTTTCTTTCCCTGTTGTCTTTCACAATGGTACTTTTTATTCATTACCTCTACCTGGGAAGGGAGAGGATATGAAATAGAAATGAGAGGAATGGTTTGAAACCTCCATTGCATGTGGCTTTTGCAGCTGGCAGTCTAACATATGTTCATGGCCTGTGAACATGTGCTGTCCACACTGTGAGATGAATTTCCTTAAAGTGAGCACTTCTCTTGGAGAGTAAAAAACCACAGCATGTATAATGTTGCTTAAGACTGATGCTCTGTTTGAATGATTTAAGTCACTACTCATATAATATGGATTTATCCCGTTTTAATTTGCTGATCCCGTCGTGCTTGTGATTTCTTTTGTCATATGATTGTAAACCTAAGCTTAAAAGCCATATCTGATAGTTTATTTGTAGGTTACAGACTCTTTACTAATGGGTCAGAGTTTATGATCATGGTTATATATATATAATGAGTATATGAGTTTATGATCATGATTTTTGTGATTGTGTTTCTGTTAGATGCTTGAGGTGGCTTGTATTAATAATTTTCCTGTATTATAAAACTTGTGTTATAAACTGTAAATGCATCATTAATGGACAGTGGCATATATTCAGATTAATGGTGGTAGGTACAAAGCAAATTAAACCATGAGGGAATAGCAGGATTAAACAGCTGAAATAAACCCAAGTGATCTTGATAGTGATACTTGTCTTTATGAGCATGATTGGAATCTTCAAAGTATCATTGGTTGATTGAACTTTGGAATTTTACAACAAACTAAAACACAGAGCCTACACTTCCACTCTAATTGCAAGCAGATAAAATCTTTTTAAGATACTGGCATGCCTTCTGCTCTCATTAAGGGCAGAAGGAAAGGAGTGCTTCAGGTGCCTTTGAGAAGTTTGGTGCCTTAAATAGTACAGATGTATGGATTTGTAGTACGGGGATAAGAACATGAAATCCTGAATGCTGTCTCTCTGAGCAGAATACTAAGGGAATCCTTTGTCTTGTCTAGATTTCAAAGCAAGGCTTTCTGTTTTTCATGTGTGTGTGAGGCAGAAAATGGCTTTCTCTAAAGTGCTCTAAAGAAAATGGTACAGACAATTGCATAGAAAAAAATGCACAAAAGTGTCCCCAAGTTGATATTACCTGTTGTAGCTGAAGGTAGGCCCTATAGATTGAGACTTCTGCTCTGAGAAGCTGTTGCAGAATCCTATCTTTCCTCACAGTTTGCAGAGCTGGCTTTCAAATGCTGGTGTGCAGAGCTGGTCTCTAAATGTGACCAATATATTATTTGTAAATATAGTCAGTTTGTCATCCTGCTCTGCACAACCTCTTAAGTACCCGCACAAACTAATGAAAATAGAATAATTTATCTGCCTGACTTAAGGTGGCAATATATTTTTTTCACCCTAGTAGTAATTTGTAGTCTGCATAGACTGCATTGTTTCACAGGAGAATTATGCTAATTTTAATTTTATCTTAGAACTTATAATATTTCCACGGTGTTGTTCTTTTGTAACAGGCTATGCAGTAGTTCAGGTGTTTGTCAGTGCTCAAAACTGGACAGAGCAATTGAAAAATTTAGTTTCAGTCATTTTCTTTTACTGAAATATTTTTGGGATGTGTTTTCCTCTATGAGCACATTTCAAAGATGATTATTAAAAGTTTCAATGAGTATATTTATAGCTGAAAAGCTCTTAGGTGCAAACTGTTTTGGCGTTTTGCTTCTCAGAGCATATGATAAATGTTAAGAGAACAGGATGGGGTTTGCTTTTCTTGTACAGGCTTATAGACCTAGTTCTTCTAATTACTCATCCGTTACTCTGATACTACATTTTTAGATACTCTACAGGTACATCTTCAGGGATTTATGCCCTGAAGGCATAAAAAGTTTGTTTCATCTAAATGTATGTTGCTTCTGCATTTTCTTGATATATGTAACAGAAATTGCTTAGAGTTAAAATGGGATTTTAAAATGAAAAGGTGCTTAATTTATTTCATCAGCATTGGTAAGGCCATCTGTGAGGTCTTTCTTCACTCCTGTCTAAAGGAAAGGCTTAGGATTCTCACTGACTTCAGATCTAAACATAATAGAGGGGATGCTTCCTGGAAAGGAATGGGCATTTCTGTTGTTCAGGATGAAGAAAGCACTGAAAGACAAGTGCTACGTTTTTAAGTCATCTGACATAATTCAAACTATTCAAATAAATAAGGAAAATTGGCAGGCCAGATCTTCACCAACTTCTGAAGGCACTAAATGACTGCACTAAATATGCAACATTAAGTATCCTGGCTGAGGGCAGGAACGGATCTAAGTAATTACCTTGGGCTTTGCCTGTAAGGGGTTTATTGCTTAAAATCTTGATATTTTTTGCCGTGGCATTAATCACGTTGTAATTCTTAACTCCACAGGGATTCTGTTCCAATTCAGTAACAATTACTGTCCACTGTTGCAGACAGCTTTTATTACAAAGCATTGCCAAAAATCTTAATGTGGTTATCTTTGGTCATAATGTGTACTTCAATTTGCAGATGCTGTAAGAAAACGTAGATTGACTTGAATGATTGTTTCAGTGTAGCATGGTTTTAATTCCATATATAGTGCCTGCTTCATAATCTTAAATCTTAAGAATTAGGTGCTGTTACTTTTTAGTTGAATTATGTATTGAATAGCATTAATTAAATATGTATTTCAGAAAGCATCCATTATCTTCCAAGCATGCAGTGTAATAGCTACAGATAGGTTATTCTGAAAACATTGTCAATAGAACGCTGCATTGCGTGAAACAATAAGCTCCTCTTGTGACAGTCGGATAATGAAGGGTGTGCTGCAGAAGAATGCAGAGAAACTACAGGTCCTGTTCCGAATGAGTCACATCGTAGAGAACACTTGAGTATTTGAGGCTGTTAATATACACTTTTAGTTTATGTATACCTCAGAGAAGACTTTTCTTCTGCGTCATACTGTTTCATGATAACAGAAGCCCAGTTCAATTGTTTTCTTCCAGATAAAGGAATTTACTCTTCCTGGCTTTCACCATCATCCCCGACAGGAAGGAAGAAGTGGCATGCTGAGGAAGAGTTGCATTTGTCATGAGAGAAGTGGTTAGGAAGAGCTGTGAGATGACAGGGCTTAGCGCTGCAAGGGAATAGAGATTTCTTTAGTGTCTTGTTTTGGCACAGGAGGTTGTGCTGTGTTTTAGAACTTGAAATACCTTTTTCTGCAAGCACTTCCAGTCCTCCTCTTTGTTCTATATTTGTGGGATTTACTTGTGCAGTTTTTCCTGCCAATACATAGCAGAGAAAGCATGTTTAGCTGTACATCGAGCCTGCATTGGAAATCCAAGTGAACTGTGTGTTTTGAACTACGTTTTCATTCTGTAGGAATACAAATTAGATCATTAAGTTGTAGTGCCCTTATCGTTGTTTTCAAGCTGCAGAGTCTATTAATTGAATGAATGTGGCATGGGTTGATATACTGTCTTACCTGATTAGAAGGTAACCTTTTTCGGTCTTTAGCTATAGGCTTCATCCTTCATCCTAAAGCCTTTTTAGAGGCACTGAGTTGATTGTGGTTTTGTTGCTGTGTTCCATTTGTCTTCAGTTGGCAGAGTCTTTCCAGCTTGTATCTACTAACCGTAAGAAGGCTAATAATGTATGGATCATGTATAGATTATAAACAAATAAATAGTAAGCCTTTGTGTATATTCCTTTTTACTGGAAAAATAAGTAGGAAACCAGAAAAATCTGACCACCTATACTACTTTCTGAAAGGCAAGTAAAGCAGAACAAGGTAATCAGTAGATTACGAAGGCAGAGAGTTCACTGGCTTGAAAATTATGGTTACAGTTATGGTATATCAAAGTGGATCTGTGTTTAAAATGGTCTACAGCGGAGATCCTCCCCCTTGGCTTGTTGAATGCAAGTAGATCTCAGAATATGAATTTCTGTTCAAGACAAAGTAATTCTTAATCTTCTCCGCTACTGTAAATGTCTGCTGCTACTACGCATGTATTCTTATCCTGAAGAGAAAAAAATAAAAACCCAACCCATCTGTCAGTGTCTTACTTAAAAGGCAAATGTCTGTCAAACTCGGTTCTTACATCTTAGTCTCAACCCTTCATAAAGAAAATAACTCATTTGTCTAAGAATGTGCAATAGTGAATAGTGGGGGAGTATGTTATGTTCATGTGAATTTACTGTAGGACCTGTTAAAGAAAGAGTGAGGGAAATGTACATTTAAAAAAAATGTGAGTTTCATGGCGGCCATTTGGATTTATTTCTAAAATATTTGTTGAAGACAACTTTAGTGTATACAGAGAAGAATAATGGGTCACTGGTTTCACTAGTTTCATAGTCCAGTGAGTATTCTTGTTGTAAAAATACTTTAAATATTCTAGGTTTCATTCAGCTCTTGTAGTCATGTACTGAATTGCTGAAATTTATAGTATTGCAAAGTAACAAGCAATATTTTCCCATTCCAGACTTGCCTGCATTTCACTGTGAGCCCTCTGTTGCGTATTTTGTGATATATTTACTGTTTATTGCAGTGCTGTGTGTATTTTCTCAATCAGTGTTTTTGTAATAGGACAATTATACTGACAAGTGCAATGTGAAACACATACGTTGTGATCCATTGTAGTGCTGGCAGGATGAGAAATGTCAATTCAGGGTGTTGTAAGAGGTTTTCTAATCCTGCTGAACTATGGAGTGAGATTCTTTCTGAATCATTGCCATCTGGAGTATATAAAAATGTGAAAAACCCTTTTATCATGAGGTTGGCACGTGCTGCTGGAGCAGTATTGGCATTGATGAAGTTCTAATGTAATGAAATATGCATTGAGAAAAACGCACTGCTTCATTATTTTGTCTAGGTTCTTCTGAACCTACAATATATAGAAGTTGTTAATTAGTTAATGTTTTAAAGCTAAAAGACAGAATCTTTATTTACAGTAATCTGACATTTCAATATGGATATTAATCTGGTTATAAGTACAAAACAACATGCATGCAGTGGAGAATAATTTGTCATGTAATAATGACATAATCAGGTAATGTAGCTCATTCTTTCAGTTTTCTTGACTTGCTCTGCTTATTTGACAGTTATTTATTGCCCGTGAATTTTAGGGTCTAACGTTAGGCCAAAAGGGTTCATCCCCCACCTTGTCAGAAGCAATCATAGCAAGTAATCCTTCCATAATCTGATTGTGCCCATTGGAGAATAGTTGTTCTGTCCAACTGTTGCTATCGCACAACTGTTCTATACTGAACCCCCTTTATTTATAGTCCATACAATACTGCTCAGTTTATGCATATTTGTTATTATATCAATTTGTAAATACCTGTTGACTAACCCTGTCCCCGGTGCTTTACCAGGCTTACCTTGACTAGCTTTTCTAGACTTACTTTTGCCTGTGCCTCTTGCAGTATGAGTTAATTTTTATTGAAGATGGGTGATCTGAACATGTCTTTCCGGTGTGTCTTACTAATTTCACAGGTATTGTATGTCTGTTACTGCCTTCTTCCTAGAGCAGATGCTTTTCCTCACATTGAACTTAGTGGCTCACTATAGATGGGAGGAGAATATTGCCAGGAAATGTAGTTGGAACCCAGTGAGATGCCTTCAGGCATCCATAGTGACTTGTTTGAGAGTCAATGCCTGAACTTTCTTTAGCAATACTCTTACAGTTAGCAGATGTGCAGGCTAAGTTCACACTGACAGGGTTCACACTGACCCTACGTCTTCCTTCCTGATCTCTGCTATGTCTTTTCTTGCTGCTGTCCTGAACCTTTTCTTCTCTATCTTCTCTTAGCTGTTCTTCCTTCAGTTGCTATTTATCTGGCTTCTCTTCCACTTAAAACACCCAGTGGAAAATGCTAGTTTTATAATTCTTGCATCCAGGAGAGACTGATTTTCACGGTGTGTTTACTGTTG
Organism: Cuculus canorus; assembly: GCF_017976375.1. NCBI lineage: Eukaryota > Metazoa > Chordata > Aves > Cuculiformes > Cuculidae > Cuculus > Cuculus canorus. The sequence continues at coordinate 8,165,361 of NC_071406.1, forward strand.
TTTAGCAAAGGTTATATGGTTAGGCACATTTCTAGTTAAATGTACCGTCTCAGTCGGACGTAGAATCTTAATCACTTTGAATCTTCAGTCTGTGCCTTACATTCTCATTTTGAAGGGTTAATCATCCTGGAGTTCAGAGAACGAGATGACAGTCATCTTTGCTCTTCAGATTAAACAATGTGAAGGCTGAGAGGTAGGGCTGGATTTAGAAGATGAAGGATTAGGACTGTTTAACTAATTCTTTTGAGGATGTGATTTCATTCTATTGTGCTTTAAGTGAAGTGGGCCACTGATTTTGTGGTCCTGTAAACACAGTAGATGAGAATATATTTCATTTTAAGCATCTTGTTTATTCTCCATATATTCTTATGTAATTCTAGCATAAATATATGGCTGAAGTATTGAGATTAATTCAACGTTTAAGAAGTGCTAGCCAATTCTTGTGCTAATTGCGTTTATTTCTGCTATATAGACAAAACGAAACATTGCTGATTTTTGAGTAAATGATATGGCTATCGATTTCAGAAATGCGGTGGGAGTATCATATTCTCTCTTATTTATTAGTGTTTTGTACTAACACTTCTCTATAACACCTCTAAGTGCATCTGCTGCTATATTTTATGTGTATGTGCTATTGCTCAGGCTAGTAAGAATGCTCGTTTAGGCGTTCTGAGAGCATACTTGATTTACCTGCTCTTTTATGGTGTTTAAATACAAGTGTAGATTTTACAGTTAACTAATAACCTGTAAAGCTATAGAGACAAATTAAAAAGCAAAATAGCACTAATCCTCCCACCAGAGTATTTAGAGAGAAGTCCAAATTGTGAAGTCCAGATAGCTGACGGGCAAGTATCTGAACTAGTATTCCATGAGTTACACAGCACCAGAAATACTGTGTTAGTGTATTCTCTAAGCGTGCCTGTTCCTCTGGTGAAGATTCTGCTGACTGTCACTGCACTGAGCTCCTTGATGCAGTGCTCTTGGTTAGGATCTAAGCCAACTCCTTTAAAGTTAGCTTGGTTATTCGAGCTGCAGCAATGGTTTTGATGAAGAGCATGCATCTCTTGCAGAAATAACATTCAGCAAATTACGTTAGGCAGATAAGCAGTGCTTCCGAAGAGAAATAATCACACTTTCAGAAATTTCAAATCTGCATTTGCAAAATACATTAATTTAAAAAATGGAAGAAGGATTATCTCATGGTACTAATAGTGTCATTGCCTTCCTGGTCCATGGAAATTGAGAAGATTTGTACAGATTGGTATTGTCTTTTGTTATAGAAGCTGATACAAGTCTAATAAGCAATATTATCTCTTCCTAATAATTCAGTCTGTACTTCGCTTGAAATTTTCTGTTTCTGAACTGAAGAAACACTTGTGTAAACATGTCTCACACTTTATTCCATATCTAAATCAGCTGGCTTAAAAAGATTATGAAAATTATCCAAAATCTCCTAGGATTTGTTTCCTCTGTTGGCTGCTAAATGGAAATAATGACATTTTACAGCTAAGCAAGCAGATAAATTCTGAACAATTTACTAACTAGTAGTGCTGTGAAGTTATACATGGCACAAAGAAGCGGAATGGGAAATATATAAACACTGAAAATAACTGCAAATCTGATCCATCTACGTGGTGAAAAAAGGATAGATGTGCAAATGAAAGACACAAATGAACTATCAAATGCCAAGCCTTTCAGTGGCAGATTGCATTTAATGGAAGCCATAGAAATGGTTCAAGTGGCTCCTGACCGCATTGTTCCTAACTCCGTGATCCGATGTCTTTCAAAGTGGTTGTACATCAAAATCTGCCTTGAGGACCTCTGAGAGAGTCTGTACATATTTAATCTCGTCTGCTCTTTGGTGCTTTGTTCTTAATGAATTAGAAACAAGAGCGCAGTCCACTTGAATCGGGCATGATGAATCAAAATCTCAATTTACATTGTGAAATGGAATCCATGCGCAGAGACAGTGATTATACCATGGAAAAATGTATGCCTTTGCTTCGACCCCGCCAACTCCCTTTTAAAGGATCCAGAGCAGCCGGCGCTGAGTGGGAGAAGAGAATACACTTTCTACATCTTGTCTCCCTTCCCAGAATCAAGAATGGTTCGTTCAGGTAACTGGTGCTTAGTGAAGATGCAAATACCAAAATGCTTCTTGTCAAGAATTTTAAATAAATAGTTGAAAAAGCATATTTGTAAACAAAGCAAGGCCAAGCATTTCTCACAAAATTTTAGGGTTGATGATGGTTCTTTAAGACATAAAAGTGTTCATAGCAGGAACACAAGAGCTTCCTCAGGAGTTTTAAAACAACAAAATTAAATTCCCCAGTGGGACATGGCTAGGAAAGGGTCTTAAAGGTAGGTCTCCTCTCCTTTATGAAAATAACCTCACCAACAAGCCACGATTCCCACCTGCTAAATGTCTGTGTGGTGAGTGGGTATGGAAGAATGGAAGACTTCCTTTTGTCACTCTTTTTTAGGTGTGAAAAATTGAGAGGGGAAATTCTTGATTTCATTACAGCTTGGGTTTCTAGTGTACCTGGGACATCATCAAGAGCAGTTTGAGGTAGTGCAGCTGTGGGAGTTGAGAGCCAAATAACCCGGTAGATCTCCAAGATGGGGATTTCAGTCTCCGTTTTAACATATCCTGTGGAGACAGCGAAGCAAAATAGAATGAAGAAAAACAAAAAATCATTTGTCTCATATATATGTGCATTTTTATACTTGGGACTTCTAATCTGTAGACTTCACAGTGTTTTGCAAAGTAAATTTTTGTTTATTGAGTAAAACAATGTCATGTCTGAGACTAAAAATCCCAATCTTGACTCTGATGGATTTCATAAGGTGCATAATGGGATTGAGTTCATCAGACACTGAATGCTTACCTGAAAAGCACAGTGAGATGATAGTTGATCAAAGATAAAAATTGCATATGATGATGAGGAAACAGTGTTGGTGGCTATCAGAGAGCTATTCCTATGTGAATTTCCAAGCTGTGTGGTCTAACCACCGGGATGCTACTGAGGATACAAGACCTTTTACAAGTACATTTTCTAAAGGGAGGAGGGGTAACTAAATTGAAAAATACTTGAAACAGATCTCTGAAGACGCCTGTCCAGTATAATGTAGTTTTCAGTCAGCACCAGTCTCCTCACTAATTGAGAAGATGAAAGCTCCATTACCTTGTGCTCTCAGTCTGTAGGCTCCCAAATCGGCTTAAGAAGAAAATCTTTGGAAAGAAAAAAAATCCACTGTATTATTTTGCCTTTCAAAATTTGATGTGGTATAGATGATAGTATTTCAGTAAACAAGTTGCAGGTCCAGTAGAGAGTATTAGTTGCTGTAAGCACATTCTGATTGAGTTCTGTTAAAGCTGATTTAAAAGGTTTATTGTATTAAAAACTACAGTGGAGATACCTAGCCCTCTGATAAATGAAGTACTAGCAGATTATATCTTTTTAAACGGTGAACATAGTAGATTATTATAAATGCTGTTAATTCACTTTGATATATTTTTGCGAAGAGAAAGGGTATGAAAAAGAAGTTGAGGAGCAAGAATTCTAAATAAAGGTGGGGGCAGGAATAATGCTTCCCGTCACATGCCTGGCTTTCCTGTTTGGGGTTTAAGAAAGTCTGGCTATTAGGATGTGGATTAGTGGAAGATTCATTCTTCTTCATGATGTAGGTCAGACTCTAGCAAACATGTGGTGAAGTAAAAGCCTGTTTTCCCCAGTAGCAAGTGGAAACAGTAGCTCTGCGGACTTTGAAATGGAGGACCAGACAGAATGATTAGTTTTGGTGTCCCATGTGATGTGCAACAGATTTGAAATGTATGAGTAATGAAGGCTTCATGCAGAAGAGTCTCTGACTGCACAGTGTGGGGCCACGTTAATGCTTTTTTAAAAAGCATCTCAATTCCTGAGTAGCCTTTTGTGAGAAGTCATTTGTCCAAGTCAGAGAAAGGAACTGGCAATGTCCCGGAACATGCACAGGAGGAGTGTCCCCGGGAGAGCCTATTCACAGGAGCCTGACTTTAATTTCATGCTAAGAGAGGCTGTTTGCAGGTACTGCATCTTTCTGGAGAAAATTTTCTTATTGATTGTGTTAAGTCTGAGAGAATTTAAGATGCATGATACAGTGAAATTCATAAAGCTGATTATATACTAATAGTTCACACTTGTCTGCAATCAATTTGAAAAGGTCTTAAGATACAGTGCTTTAAATGTTGGTCTGAAGAACTGTTTCTTTTTTCAGTGTTTTCTGTGAACTCTCATCATTTTTCATGCCATGGAAAACACATGACTCTGATGTGTAGCGATGTGTGATTTATGCAAGCCACAAATATAAGTGTCATTTACCCATGGTTTATATACTTTTATCGTATTTATAATAGTTTCATAGACTTATCATGGGCTACTTCCATTGCAGCAAAAATGTTCAGAAGGCTTTCTTGGTCTCATTTGCAAGTTGTGATAATTCTGTTGTTGACTTAGGAATGAATTTCCAAATTTTAGTAGTCTTCTGTCTTCTTCTCCATATATAGCTTCAGCTTTAACATTCTTATTATTTAAATGTCATGGCAATGACTTCTGAGAACTGCCTGCGCATAAACCTGCACCTCTGACTGTGGATTTTTAGAAGTATTGCCTTTTTATAGGCAGATGTATGGTCATCATTGAGCATACGTCCTATTTAGCTTTTTTTAATGTTTTCTCTCTTATAATTAACATTTACATTGTTTAGATTTTTGCTGCTCAGTCACATGTTGCACTTTTAAGGGCTTATAGTTAAAAACACAATCACAGACAGAGTGTAGTTTTAAGCAATTTTAAAAAACCCACACTAATAAACACAATACTAAACATCTCTTTTTTTTTTTATTGCTTGCTCTACTGTCTTGGTGTTCCTCAGTTTAGTCATCAAAGGTGTAGAATAAAAATAGAGCATTTTTTATATGCTGTTAAGTCTCTGAGATTTTAGGCTTTGAGATCAAGAAAGACCCTTGGTGCTTAGGAACAGACAGTGCACAGGTTTGTAAATTGTATGGAAGGATTGCTAGAAAATGAAAAGTTCTTGATACAGGACTGTGCCGACTTTGTAAGAAGCAGCAAGTCTGTCAGTTTGTAACTTTTTTCTTTCTCAAGTGTCGGCAACTTAATTTTCCAGTCCCTATATACTGGAAGACTTCAGTTTCAAGAGTAATTGAAACCACACTCAGGATCAGATAATGAAATCAGCACTATAATTTTTCTTATTTGGCTTCTCCAGTGTCCTTTGGATGGATGCCTCCTGAAAAGGACAAGGATGGCTGAATTTTAAAAAACCGAAAGAATTACAAGTGGTGGATTCTGTTAGTCAGTTTGATAGTAAAATTAGTTTTGCATTGGGATTGTTGTAAAAGCAATTGCTTAAACATCTTTGAAGACTTCTTGTGGGCATGTTTTATTGTAGAACATTGTGTCCATCAAGTATAAGCATAAGGTGATAAACTTTGCTAAGTCTGTGGATGTTTTAGTGTGTTTTCATAACATGTAACTCCTAACAAGTCACTGGAAAATGCATATTTACTGTGATGAAATTAGCCATACCTGTCCAGGTTAACTGAATACCTTTGTCGCATATAAAAGAAGGTTTTCCTCTTGTCAGCTCTTCTTTCAGATACCTCACAGAATTATACTAGCTGGTGTTATTTTAAGGAAGTTTATTATGGAAAACTTGGTAATGGGAATATCGATCATATGTTCAAAGTGTGACTCTTGGAATCATCTTATTTCATTTCTAAGGAAAGATTATATCTACACCCTGCAGGCATTTAGTAAATAATTTGGATGAATAAAATTCTTCCTGCTGAGTGTAATTAATTTTTAGACCAATCTAATATTTTGTAGGCTGCTTGTTTGGTATAGATCAGCTTGTTTGCAGTAATTCTTGAAGTATGGAATTTCTTTCTGGTTAGATCAGCCGTCAGAAGACACCTGCCTGTCAGTAGATGTATGTGTTTCTGATGATGGCATCAGGAGCCTGCTTTCCATGCATATGTGGGAAAACACTGTCTCATGATCCTCCTTTCTGTCTCCTACCAGTGCTCTGGGAGGACAAGACAGATGTAGAGGTTTTGGGTGTTTCCTTTCCTTGTCTAGTTAGGACAGGGACTTTTCTGAGAAGATTCTATTAATTATTTTTTTTAAAAAATATCAACTTTGACCATATAAAATATCTGGGGATATCAAAAGAGTCCAAGTCTTTTATCTGCAATGTTATCCTATGTAAAATTAGTTGACTAGATGGTGAGAGGATTGTTTAGACAATCTCTTTACAACTGGGATTTTCTTTACTTTTGCTAGACAGTTGTTGATAGAGAAATATTTAATAAGATGTTCTAATTCCAGGAATTATATTCTTCTCCATTAGCGGCTTTAATTTCAACTTCTGCAGCTGCATTAATGCAAAAGACAATTTTGGTCATAGAGCGGCTCCACCAGTGCTGCTTACCTGGGTATGTTCCGTCCACTTCAGGTAACGCAGCAGTAAATGGGGAAAAATTATCCATAAGCATTTCAGTATGTCTCAGCACTGCATGAAATCCTAGCAGAGGAATTCTGTGGTAAGTGTGCAGCCTTTCATTCTAACTGGTGAAGTATATTCTGGGGGATTGTTTCAACTACCACAGAGGCTTTTCTTGCAGGTGAAGTTAATGGTTTCTGACAGGAGTGACTGTGTAGGCTTGTTTTCCTCAGTTTGAGCTCTCATGTGTTAAGCTTTCACATGTTGGATTTGCAAGAACTTATCTGTATTTGAAACTCAAAAGAATTAGAAATAGGACAGTTTTTGATACTGCCATTCTGAGGTGATTTTATGAATTTTCTGTTCTTTACGTTTGCATTTCAGTTTTCATCTGTCTTCTGAATCATAATTTAAGCCTGAGTTAAAGTTACTCATTTGTTACACCAAATTCTATCAGTGATGAATTCTCATGTGCTTTAAAATATCATGAATATCTTTTGTTCTCACAGGGGAGTTATCCAGTATAAAATCTGGTGTTTAAGCATTCCATACTGCAGTGCTGTGCTCAGGAGATATTTCGTTGACTATAAGCCTCTGTCAAAACATAACTGATGGCGTTTGGCTCCAAAGATGAAGAGACTATATAGGGGGATTTCAAATTTATCCAATTAGTCATACAAAATCTTTTCCAGTTAATCCCACAAACCAAAAGAAAATGTCACAGATTTTGTCCATAGCTGGGTATAGGACACCTGTAGCTCATACTTGCTGAAATATGCATGTGAGGGTAAGGGGGAAAGTGTGGCAATGTCTTTTGTTCATATAATTCCCAACTTCCACTTGCCAGTGAAAAAAGTAGAAATGTTTTATGCAACTGATATAAAGTCTGTTGATTGTATCAAATATCTTACAAATATAGTAAAAAGCAAGAAAAAGTTTTTGTTGCGATGTTCTGCAGTTAAATATTCTAGCCGTGATTCTAAACTGTGAAGTTGAAGCTTAGTGCAAAGTCCTAAAATATTCAGATTTTGTGGAGGGTTATCGATTTGTCTAAAGACAGATAGATGCCTGCATCTGTTACTAAAGCTATGCGAGAGTAAAAATGAAATTTGTTGCATTTATAGCTTCTAGAAGTTATCTCAGTGGATGCAAAAGAATCATATAGGGAAGGTGTTTGTTGATAAAGAAGTTGAGCACCACTGTGGCCATCTGGAGAAAAATAAATCAAGATGCTTAACCAGAAAGAACAAATACTGCTGTCTCACGTTTCACATAGGAACTTTCCTTTTGGTGTTCTACTCTTATGGATCTGCTGTATAATTAACATAGGTCAAAAATCCCCCCGTAGTAGAACACAGACCTCTTCTGCCAATGCACCTGTCGAAGCAAAAAGATGTGAGGCTACTTAGCAGCAATCAGAACCTAAATTTTGTGTCAATAATGGCTGTCACCTTTCTACTGTGAAGCCATACTGTTAGACGTTATGTGAATAGAGGTAAGTAGATATACTACGATATATTTTTTGGCTCTCCTTGCACTTACATAATTCATAGGCATACATTAACATGCACATAAACCAGCCTTTCATAATACTTCAGAATCCTGTCTTTGTACTGAGATATATATGTGAATATGGATCGTAACAATCCCTGTAGCTATGGCTAAAGTGAGGAAGTTGCAAGTGAGGAAAATAAATGTCTTCTAGCTGAGGATGAATGTGGTGGCTGATGCTGGAGTAAGTTATGTTGATATATGGTTAGCATTTAATTTCCTGCCCACTGTCATCTTTGTTAGAAATCCTTAAGCAAAAGCTTTGCCATGTACAAGATAGTCGTATCTTGAATATTTCTTGTGATTTTGCATATGAGCCTGATCTCCTTACTAGATTTTTTAGATTCTTAATATACCTTTATTCTATTGAGAAAAATCTCCCCCTGTATTCAACACAGCTTCACACATCGTTGATAAAAGTCCTTCCCCATGACTGGTTACAATTGTAACATAGATGCTGTTATAATTAAACTTACGTAAAAATATTTTATTCAAAACTTCCTGACCGTTTAAATGGCTCTCGGCAGTTCCTTATGATTGCCAAGATATTGATGACATGGAAGATCTCTTCCGGTTACCTGGATTTGCTCAGCATAGCCCCAGCCTAATGCCTCTGCCATTAAAGTTGTTTCATGAGGTGACAGGCACTGAGTAGGGGAGTTCTACAGACTGAGAAAGTCAGACCCTGTTGTCTTGTTTTGCTTTTTAATGAGAACTTCTATTTGCTTTTCTTGAAAGAGGCCACTTTATTCCCTTTAGATATCTGATCATCTTGCTAGTGATGGCTCTCATACAGCAGAAATCCCAAGCACAATAAACACCAAGAGAGCTCATGGCAGTCAAATGTGTTTTCACTCAGCGTGTTCTTTGGTGATCTCCTAATTTGTTTCTTAAAAGATTTATTTAGCTTTTTCTTTTAAAATTCTCAAGTCTTTTCCAAGGGCTTACAGTTCATCTCCTTTAAATTGCATGCTGGTGATCAGCATCCCTATGCCTTCATTTCTAATTTAACAAACAAACAAACAAAAGCTTAAAAATACACTCCTGGGAGAACCTTAATTTTAAACTCGTCATTTCATATGATTTTGTTTAGTAATAGACCACTGGAAGCATAAAACAGAAGTCGTCTTTTTTAAGCTTGTTTTTACTACTGAACATGCTTGTTGCTGGATTATACGATTTTCATGTATATTGGGACAATGGCAGTTTTCTTTAAATACCTGAGAATTTCATGTAGTATCTTCTGAGCATCTTAAGGTCTAGCATTTGACAAGTGTGTTTCTTCCTATAAGCTTTGTCAGGGCGTAAGAAAGTTTTATGCCTTTGTTCTTATAGATATACCGCGCTCCCAACATAGACTGTCTTTCTGGTTTATGAAACTGCATTAATATCTCTCCAGCCATCGGTGTCTAAGTATGACTCACTGAAGAAATGTAACTAAGGCAATGTCTGTCTTGTCTGTCCCACACCTCTCCCCAAGATACACATGGATATGTGTGTCACTCTTCAACAGACAGTAAAAGGAGAGGAAATTTTAAGCAAATTACCTTAGAAAATATGGCTACAATAGCAATGTTAAGTCCTTATCTGATTTATGAGTTATTTCTTCTCCTGGAGTGGGAAGCATATATCTAGTGTTCCATTTCTACAGCTCTGGGTACCTCTGAAAGTTAGAGAGAAAGAAGCAGGCTGCAAAATTCCAACAGATAAATCTGTGCTTGGGAGGGGAAACTGGTAACTAAGACAAACCTTACCTTCAAAACTGATCGGTGTTTTGCTTAGTCTCCGAAGTAACTTGCATTAGCATCTTTCATGCTGTAATTGGCATTAATAATGTGTTGTGATAGAATTGAAATGCCTCATTGAGCTGCATGCTCTCTAAATTTTTAGTGGATGTCCCATACCATTTACTTCTGGACACTCGTAATGGCTCCGTGCTGATTCTGGGTAGTTTAAAGGAGTTGCAGCCCTAATACAAGGTCACTGTGAGATTCTTGGACCTATTTCTCTTCCATTAGTATTTCACAAGCAGGAGAGGACAAGAAATGAAATGTGTTTCCTAGCTTATCAGAGCTACGAGGGGAGTTGCTATTAATTACCGGAACGGAGTGATAATATTAATATCCTTGCCTGGCTGCCCCTGTGTGCACAGTATCGAATTAAATGGAGTAAGAAAGTGCTTGCTGTCTTTAAGGAACACAGGCACGAATCAGTTCCACTTTCTTTGGGCTTTGTCTGTCTGTTGTATAGCTGGAATATAATATGAAAAAGTAAAGGACTTTCAAGTGAAGTAAAAACATAGCTATAAAGAGAATAAAAAAGCAAAAATTCTCCAATGCATGGAGAAAGGTGCTTCTGAAGGGTGATTCACAAAGCCTTTGTGCTGAGCAAGAAACCAGCTAGAGCTGAGGGAAAGGCTATAACTCTTCAGAGAACTCGCGCATGTTATCCAGTGCTCCAGGCAAACTGCTCAGAATTAGACTGGTTGGAAGAAGAAGTGATGATGGAGGGGGTCCTCTCTTCTGACCACTTAATGAAGGCAGCACTTGAGCCAGAATTGGAAGACAGTGTTTATGCACTGCTTAGACCAAGGGAGCTTTATCCTTTATCCTAGCTGCTTTATCCTGTCTTTTGGGAGGGTGTCTCCTAACTGGAATGTGGATGGCCTCCTCATGGAAATACTCTCTTCTTTTCCTGTAAAGCTGGGCTCCTTCTGGAATTAGTTCATGGATCCATATAACTATGCAGTCATTGGATAAAAATTGCCCCCATCTGCTATTTAAGTGTCCCAGCAATTAATTTAGAGACCCTTTATGCCATTCTTCACACTGGCCATGACCTGTTGTTGGATGTGTGTTCCAGCTCCTGAGCTGTAACATGAAAGGTCAATATCGCCTTTCTCTCTCCACAAATTGTGGTTATTTTGGCTGTGTTTTAAAACTGTTTCATTCCTTGCCATAAGCGATAGCTATACTCCCAAGTGTGTGCACACCACATCTGGTGCTCTTTGACAACTCTAGTGCTGCTCTCCTCCATTCTAATTCCGCAAGACTCAGCTCTGTCTCAGATGCACAAGCTCATTTGGTGATCCAACTCACAGTAATCTTAGTGATGAAGTCTTGAATTGTGTATGGCATGGCTGGGCTTTCTCCTGTATGAGTTGAATTTGGCCAAAAGAATCAAAATTTCCTGCAGTGCTTGATGTTTCCACCTTTTTTATATTGTGTGCAAGTCTCATTGTGACTGTATTGCTGATAGCAAGGAATATAATTTGTTAAGTATGTTATTGAGTTGGTTTATACATTCACTGGTATCTGTGTACTAAGAGACTAGTCTTATGATATGTTTAAACTACAAATGCGAATAATATTAGATAATTAGGATGTGAGGCAGCTGTAAGAGTATGCTAAGCACTGCCAAAATTAGGAACTTTTAGAAAGTTAAACTCAATTATAACCAAAAGAACCTGAAACTTTATTTTTAAACCTACCCTTTAGGCAGCTTAGACCATGAAAAATTGTCATTCAACCAGAGGGTGTTTAAATAGCAAAGAAAACTGAGATAAGATTTACCAGGCAAATGATGGTCATGGCCTGATGCCACATGGTCCTGACAGAATGCACAATTAACCTTTTTGTTGCATTATGCCTGCTTCAAATACGTGCAAGGTTATAATATTGCCCTGGGAAAAATGAATTTGAGTGACCTACAGCTAAGTAGTGACACAAAAAGTAAAAAGACATGATAGGTGCAATGAAGGGAGAAGGAATCTTGCTTGATCACTGAAAATTATTAACTGGATATGTTACAGTATATTTAGTTCAACAACGTGGTTAACATCTATTTATTTTCTAACAATTCATTATTCTGTGTCTCACAAAACCATTACTTGGGCACGCTTAGTCATGGAACAAAATTAACGCTCTTGTTTTTGTACTTTACAGTGTGTCATTTTCTAAATGTATTATGAAATTTTCATGTGTAGCAGTAATGCAGATGTATGAACAGTTATTGAACTTAGTCTGTTATTGCTCATCATAACTACCCATGTCACTGGGGAAGATGTAATGTTTGAATTTATATGCATAAGCAGTGGAAAAAATAGCTGGAACTATTTTATCTTCCTAAAATACTTTTTTTCTAAGTTGAAACACATAAACCGATACTGCTTTTCTCTTCTTTTAAGTACTGTTATGGTAAGGTACTTGCCTTGGTAGTAAAGTTACATCATCCAAAACATCAACTTAAAGCTGGTTGTGTTCCAGTGAGCTCAGTCAGAGCCTCCAGTTTTGTCACCTGTATCAGCATCATTGCCATTTCGGGCAGCTGCTCTAAATTACTTCCCAAATACTTTGCAAGGAACAGCAAAAAAAAGAACCTCTGTAATGGCTCCCAGACAATGGTTCTATTAGGAAAAAGTGAAAACTGAGTACAGAAAATTGAGCTGAGAGCTTCCAGACCAGAACTGGCCAAAAATAAGATCTAGGAACTGGATTGTACAGCATTTGGATGTTGATGATTTGGAGAAGCTAATGACCAAGTAGTAAGAGTGAAGTGTTCTGTGGTTGTTTTGTCTTAATGCTAGTCTGAAAATATTTTAGTCTGAAAATAAAATAACTTTTTTTTTAGAATAAAATTTCGTTATACTTGAGGAAATGGATGTATGAATAATTTTTTGGTAGTCTGTTGCGACTAATGCAGGAAAGCATACTGGCACAGGCAGTACAATTGGTGATACTTCAGAGAGGGAGATCCCATGAAAAAGACAGGTTTACTAACGGTATGTTTTCAATAAGGATTTCAAACAATGTTTTTAGGTATTGCCGATTTCTTTTTCAATTGTTTACTTGGATGGGAAAGCTGTGTACTGACCTACTGCTGAACCCCAGGATTTAGCTTTGGCTGACTTCACAGAAGTGCTTTTATACAATGGGCTCCTGTTCATGCCTGAGGTCTTGTTACATTTGTTGTCATCAAACCAGCAGATTTAATATGGTAATGATTTTGATGTTACGAAAATATCCCAGGTAGTAGGAAAAGAAGCATATTTTACCTCTTCAGATGCCAAGATTAAAAGAAAAATCTATTTCATCGCTAAAAAAATTCCCGTAATCACAGTGATGTGTCACAAACACTCACTGTTTATTCTGCAGCAGTTTAGTCTTGTCTTACAAGAATTACTCAGAAAAAGACAGAAGCAGAGTGTTTAAGATGGGCAGAGGGAGACATGGAAGGGGAGAAAAAGAAAAATGGAACAGCCATGCGTGAAGGATTTTTTTCCAAACAACATTTGATTGTACTCTGGCTTAGGGCAAAACAGAAAGACATTGCAGTATAATGTATTGCACATAGGCAGTATACTAAAATCAACCTATTGCTGTTGATATTGAGGTCAAAACATCTTTTTCTTCTTTATTGCAATGCTCTGCTTCTAGTAGGAATCCAAAAAACTTAAAGTCCATTTTTTTTTTAAGAAAACAATGGGAGTAAGCATCCCCACAACACAATTACTATCCGAAATGAAAAGTAGGAGGCAGCAAAGGAAACAAAAATTTCCAGCAGTGTCTGTATCTTGTCTGGAAGATCCGATCTTCCCTACACAACTGGACAACATTTTTTTCATTATTACTTACTGTTTTTGAATTGACGGTAATAACTGATTATTATGAACTGTTAGAGTGAATGGAAGGCTGTTGTGATGGATAACGGTAAATGTTGTCTTACCGGTCCCATTTGAAAACAACCTGACTGAGCCATTGTAAGGAGCTTTTCCTGGAGTGTGTACACATTTCAAATAATTAAAATTAAATTGAATCTTGAGTCTCATGTAATTACAACTGAATTTATTTGATTATATTCCCAACAAGGAGGATAGATACAAAATGTTTCAGTAACGCTTCTTGAGTTTATAGGTATTAGGTCTCTGTTCATTGTCAGTTTTGAAAAGCTGATGACACTGGAAGTATTTCTGGAGTGCTTATGTCATCTTTTATCATAATTGTCAGCAATATCCACATATTTCCAGCTCCCATTTATCATTTTCTAAGGATGATTGTGTGCAGTGAGCTTGGGGAGGTTTGGTAGCACCCTGTGATCACAGACTGATAATGGACCAAGAGTGGGGCATGCTTTTTCCTCATGGATTTGAGCGCTTCAAACATTTTTAGTAATTTTTTTTCTTAACATTCAATAAGTCAGTATCTGCCTATGGAAGTGAAAGCTGAGCTTGGAAGAAAAGGTAGCAGCCTCCTAGAGGATTTATGTATTGGTGATCGGTTCTGCAGTGCTCCTAATGGGTGACATCTGAGTGTTTCTGTTTATAGCAGAATGTATAGAACAAAACAAGTCAGCAATAAAGGAAAATTATCTGTTTAAAAAGTTGTAAATTGCTTTTAAGCTGGTGTGAATTGTTGGTTAAGTTGGGGTGAATGTGTAATTTCTCTCCACTGTTCGTTGGACTGGAGTCATTGTAATACAGTGATCAACAGCGGAATAATCAAAACAAATCTTAAGGATGATGCAGAATAGGCTGTCAGAGCATCTCCTGGAGACTATGTTATTGAGGTTTTCGAAAAGATTGTTATTAAGTGTTACAAAGTACAGTATGTTTGCATTATATAGTTAAAAAAATATTGCATTAAGATCCCCAACCTTGCTTTTTATGGTGGTGGATGTACTTGGCCAGTAGCTCTAAGATAAGAAGAAAGAATAAACATAAGTTCTTGTAAATGTAATGCTAGTTCTCTGAGATAACCATTTTCTTAATTGAAGAAATAAAAGCAGTCAAAATATTTATTGAAAACTGTCCAGGAGAATTTTTAAAATTATAGTCATGGGAGTTCTTTCTTCTTTGCCATTTCTTCCTTTAATTAAACACTAAGTTCATCTGTAAATTCAGGGTAGCTCTGGATTTCAGTAAATTAAATCTGCCTATCACATCTGTAGCAGTATCAGCACTCAACATAGTAATCTAACCCAGGGACTGCGTTTCGGTAGAGATTTAAAAATAGGGCACCAGGAAGAAAGCCCTGGAGCCAGATGGACAATGCGCCCATGTTATGTTGTAAATAACATTCAGTCAAAATGACAAGAAACTCTTAAGTAGCAAAGGTAGAGTTAAAAGATTCTCCTTCGAAAAAAAATAAAGACCCAGCATTTCCAGACACTGCTCAAATGCTTCAAAAATTGAACCATGAAGCATCTTGCCTCACCTCTGTGTCTTCCAGAGGTACAGAGTCAGGCAGATCTTTAGCGCTGCCAATGCTGTTTATTGGTGAATGTTGCCCTTTCTTCCAGTAGTCACTGCGTGAATTGAGCTATTCAGTCATCCAACCCTAGTTTTGAACCCTTTCTCACTGAAGAAGATTGAAGTTCTGAACTTTGCCAAGACTTGTGTTCTAGGAGATGGCCTGAATTAGACATTTAATTCAAATACATATATCAGTGGCTTCTTCTGCCTCTCATTCCTGTTGTGTCACAAAATACAAAGACCTAAATGCAGGCACACTCACCCAAAAAACTCAAACAAAACATTAATATATTTAGTGTAATTAAACCCACTTTTAATGTGCATGTCTTCTTACTTAAAGTGCAATGATTTTTTATGAATGTATTTTCCTGTCGCTATTTTTCCATACAAATGGAAATGGAATTCCCTACAGATTTTCCATGCAAAAGGCAGAAGTGCTATGTACTGCCACGGGAAGGTGCACCTTCTTATGGTGTTGAACACAGAGGAAAAAAAGAAAGCAACAAAACCAGGCACTGCTAGATTAAAGTGAATACTTGTTTGTTCCTATTACTGTTTGTTCCTAATACTTGTTTGTTCCTATTACTTGTGTGTTCCTATTACTCTGTGTGCAAATGGTATTGAAAACGTATTGAAAGACTTTGGCTCAGAAGATGATTTCATAATTCTTTGGAGGATGGTAGTTTCAGCAGTAGCTGAAAGAAGCAAGAGCATTTGGTAGTACAACATTTTGAGAAGTCTATATGAGAGTAATTTGCTGTATTTTCTTTTTTGGTGGTATTTTTTCATTTTAATAGGCAGTTTATATCCCCTGGTCATTTCTGGTTGTGATTCACAATGCTGGCCAAATGTCAGGTTTATCTTGCAGAAATGAAGTGCTACTGACCTTGTGTTTATAGTGCATAAAACTTTAGCTATCATTCGTTTATATATTGTGGCGTTTTATCTTATTTTTATGTAATGTGTGGGCAGATAAATTTTTATATAAGGTAACCATTCATTAGTATATATCTTTGGAAGTTTTAATAAACATAAGTGTTATAATTCAGTATAATCTATTCAGCCGTTGTGGCTCAAAAACCTCAAGCAAAAATTTTCATCCCAAAGTAAACACGAGTGCAAAAATAGGCATCGATAAAATTTTTCCCGTGCTGTTTTAAAAATAATTAATGGTTGAAACTGTCTGTTCTTTAGCAAAGTTTAAGTTCAACTTCCATAACTTGAATAGATTGCAGTTAATGAATATTCTTCTTCAAAATCAGCCTTTCACATTTACAGTCTTCTCACATTTATATATTACTACACATTCGTATAAAATAGATTTTTTTTAGAAAAAAACACAGAGTTTATATATGGATTCCCAATATTTATTTATATTTGAACTCTGAGGGTAACATGTTGATTTCTACTGGAAAATGAAGTATCTTTTCAGTTGTTCAAAAATGGAGAATTTTCCCATATGTTTAAAAAGAAGGTTGTTTTAACCCAGTATTGTATAATGTCATAAAATATTAATTAGCCTAGATCTATACTGAAAATAAGTGTTCAAATCCTAATTCAAAAGGAGGCAAGTGGTTTTCAATGTGTTGTTTCTTCATTGCCCAACATAAGGCTTGCCAAAATGTCCTTACTTTCACAAGGAGGTAGTTTATTGCTCTGCAAACTGTGCCGATTTAAAGTAGACTCAGGAAAGAAGGCATTTACAGTCCACTTGCTGGTTTTGAAAAACTTCTGTAGTGGGTGGATGTTCGTATACGCGTAACATACTGTTCAAGCGTAGATTGCCGTCTTTAGCTCTTGGCGCCTAGAACTGGAAATTATGTTTGACTTTTTAACTATATGCTTATAATGAATTAAATTATAAGAGTACATGAATGTTGGATATCTTTATATCATCAGATATTCTACAGAATATAAGAATATGTGATTTTTATGTACACAGTTGAAAACTGTTGTTTATTAGAAGGGATGTTTGTAGTAGAAATACATTCTTCTTTTGTATCTACTGATAATATACAATCTTTTAGATGTATTAACAGTTGTTCAGCTCTTAATGCTTGTTAACATTTGGGTTCCTCCAGTTTATATTTGTCTATATGTTGTTAGTAAGCAAGTCCTTAAAACAACTCTTTTAACAACAGCAGCCTCTGATAAAGGATAAATAATAATAGTAAAATGAGTAGATGATTGGATTGCTTACATTTTAAGTTAATGATAACTTTTTTCTCGCTCTGTAATTTTTCATCAATCACATATTGAAAGATCAGTTGGACCTGATTATTTTAAAGGTCTTTTCCATCCTAAACAATTCTGATTCAATGATTTGCTCCCAAACTGAGTTCAAAATTCTGTGATTTGCTCCCAAACTGATTTCAATCATTTCCACTTGCTCAAAAAAGTGTGGATATAATCTGTAAAATCAAGACGTCTTTACTCAAATTCTAAAAGATTTGTCTTTGGCAAACGGTATTAGGAGTCAAATGCTGGAAGTGATCGCCCCAGCAGATACAGATTTGTCTTTTTTCCTCCCACTGGACCGTTCTCTATTTGGAGACACATCACTGTAAATATCAAAACAAAAAGAAAGCCAATATTTTAAAGGAGAACTTATTGTCAAATGAGTTGACATATTCCTTCAGCAATTACAAATAGTGTTGGATTTATAATTTTTACATTTCCAATAAGTTTATTTTTTTCAGCAGGTTTAATTTATGCCATTTACAGGCCAAGCAATTTCTCAAAAAATACAATGTGCTTAGTGGCATGAAGACCAAGTGAGGGTTTAAGATGATGAAGATTAACGAAATCTGTTATACTTCCTTTTAGTAGTCTGAAATTACTTTGAAATGAATCATTAGCAGTGAGCTTACCAAAGGTATAAAAACACTGTGCTAGCACTGTGCTAATAAAAAGACTGTCAGCATCTTTATTTTGTAATAATCTTGAAATAAAAATGCTGTTTAGAAGACGCTAATAAAACAGGCAAATATGGATAATTTACAAATTACTGTTATGGCAGTTATTTTAGAAATAAAGTGAACATGTATTATCTAAAATAATACAGTTTTGGTTTAGTTTCATTTTACAGTCAATGTCAGTATTAGATTTTCTGCAAGATGAGTTTGCATGTGTATGCATCAAGCACGTTTGTCTTTGCTGTGAAGGCAGACGGCAGATAGATCCGCTCTGTAAGCCCTGCTCCGGTGTGCAAAAACAGTGCCTGGTCTGGAGGAAGTTTTTTAGAAGAGATATGACTTTTGCACTCTTGCTTTATTCCTCCTTCTGCCTCCCATTGCCCATTCTCTATCTAAAGCTAACCGGACTGGCAAGAGTTGTGTGTTCCAACGTACACGCAGCCGCCGGCATGGGAGGTTTGGTCCATGCTGGTTTCTGTTCACCAGAGCGCCCCTCGGGTGTCTCTGCCAGCAGGAGGGCACAGTTCTGACTCGGTTTCTCTGGGTCACAGCTATGATAAGCATCATCTCTTCTCCTTATAATAATGTAACATTAAAACTTGAGTGAATCATTGTAATTATGTCATAAAACATAGCTTAGCTTTGTAACTGAGCGAGCAGGAATCTTAGATGTCTGCTATATCCACAGGTTTAATCGCCTTTGGATAACTGACTGAGTCCTGCCTTTCCGCCTGCCCAGCTATGGATATAAAAGGACCTGGCGTAGCTTCTCTCACATGATTAGAATCCCCTGTCATGCACAAAATTTCCTGCCCATGAGCATTTTTGCTCATGATGAAGGTAAACTGTCCTTCCTTTCTGAAGAACAAATGGAATTTTTAAAGCTTTGGTACTGTGAGATGCTGCTGTTCAGCGCTTGCCCTGCATTCTCTGTGTGTCCAACCCAGTCCCTCTTTCATATATCATTCTGGTTTGTTTTGTTGTTATTGCCCTTTTCCCCTCTTGAAAAAATTGTTTTTTCAGAATTTGGTCTCCTACATTGTAATGGTGTATTATAAGTTAATGATTATTTTCTTTCAACTTTTTGTAATATTAAGGATTCAAAAGGATCTTTTTCTTTGTGTTGGTTCTTGCTTAAGGAGAAAAAAAGTCCCTCAGGAGAACTACTAAATTATTTCTTAGTAAAAATTCTTTGTTTCCACCAGAATAGCTGAAATACATGCTATCTGTTCACTTAAGTCACAAAGGCCCTGGTTCTATGGAATGAACTCTTACGTTTGATGGAATGACTTCCATCAATTTTGCAATAATTCATGCCACTACTGTTTGAAGGCAGTAGACTCAGTAGTTTCTAGCGTCCATTCCACTGAAAAACTCAGAATCTTGCAAAATGCTGAACATCTTGCGTTGCGGGTGTTTTCTGGAGTTTTCTTTTGGTATCTGTTCTTTAAGTCCCGGAAAAGCATCGCTTAACTAGTTCGAGACTGAAGAAGTTTATTTGCCAAGCCCAGTTCTCAGACACCTTAAAATAAATTTATCTATTCGTAAGGTGATCTTTGGCTTTCATGGTGGCACAAAAGACATGGGCAGCTAACAGTTGGTAGTAAACTGGTGGTATTAAACCTAATGTTCATTTCTGAAGCCAGAAATGCAGGGTTTGTCTGTTATGTTTGCTGTTCTTGGCTAAACTTTTGCCTAGTGAATGTGCCAGCCTTCTTTTCCCTACAGTTACACTGTTCTGCTCTGCACGGATTGAAAAGGTTGAGGATCTGCTCCCTGAAATGGAAACATCTGAAATTCTTTATGTAGCCAAGCACATTTGGTTCATATTCCAAAGGATAATGGAATAGGATCTACTGTTTGGGTACATGAAAGCTGGTTAAAATTGCATCTTTGTGGTTTGATTCTAAATGCTGCTTCTGAAAGGGGAAAGTATGGAAGTGAATGTCTTTTCTTTATAGAGCACGGGTGGCAAGGATTTACGTTTCTCAGAACTTTGCTGTTATCTCAGACCTGATCAGGGGAACTGCCCTTCTCCTGAAGGGAGAGAGAGAGTTAATATTGAAGCATTTTTTCTGTGTCTGATGAATCTTTGATTAATGCTTCACTGGTATTTATTACCATCATAAAGCTGATATGAAATAGGAACTGTTAAATCTATTTTCAGGGAAAGGTTTGAAACAAAGCCACAAAGGTATCCTGTGACGGTGCCAAGTCTTGAAGATAAGCTTCTCAAATCTTAGGCTGGTGTGTTAACTGCTGGATCTTCCTTTATGGAGCGAATGTGGTCTGAGTTGATTTTGTTCTTTGTTTTAGATATTATGGAAAACATAAATCCTAAACAGTCGTATTTCTACAGAGGAAAAATATCCCTATAGGAAACACTGATGAGCTTCCCAATAAGTACTAGTTTTATAACTGACCTAACCTTGTTTCATTTTAGTCACGTCCTAACAGAAGTAAACAGGGTTATATTCAGCTGGTGCATTACTTAGAGATTTTTTGAGTACATTTTGAAAGCCTCATACAGAGCTGTGTCTGCAGGATTCCTATTAAATACAATGGGAGCTGCATGGCTAAAATCCTGCAGAGCAGTTTGAAAATATATCCCGTGCTGTGCTGAAGATAGATGATTAAAGAGTGACTGCTTAAACAGGGAGGAGGGGGTGATGTGATTCTTCATTTAGGGCTGTAGTTAGACTGAAAATCCTCCTCTAAACCATTCTTAAATGATCTTCTTTTGGAAGTCCTACCTAATAGCTCTTCGGTTTCTGCAAAAGAAAAACCAGCACCTTATAAATAATTAAAATAAGTCTTCGCACGTTAGAGATGTCCTGATTTCCTTTCAATTCTCTTCACATTTACCTATTTTATTCCTGTTCCAATTTTTTATTTTTCTGTTTTCTTTCATCTTGCTTACATTTTCATGTCATTTTCTCTTCTTCTCAAAGTTCTCTTACATGCTACTGTTGCCTTTTTTTCCTAGTCCTTAGGTCTTGTGCTGTTCTCTTCCTCTCTGTTCACTCCTTAGAAGGCTTTTCTGAAAATTTTTTCCTCTGCTTTTCTTCTCTGTTCATAATTATTTCCTTCTCTCTTCTAATCCAGCTCTTTTTTTGGTCCTGTTGCTCTACTTTGTGGACGAAAGTAATGGATATTACTTTCCAGATGCTTTTGCTCTTCTCTCTGTTCCTTTTGCTGCACCCCTGGAGATGTTCAAGGCGAGGTTGGATGGGGCCTTGGGCAGCCTGACTAGTGGGGTGTCCCTGCCCATGGCAGGGGGGTTAGAACTAGATGATCTTTAAGGTCCCTTCCAACCCTAACTATTCTACGACTGCCTGAAAGGAGGTTGTGGAGAGGAGGGAGCTGGCCTCTTCTCCCAAGTGGCAGGGGACAGGACAAGAGGGAATGGCCTCTAGCTCCACCAGGGGAGGTTCAGGCTGGACATCAGGAAAAAAATTTTCATGGAAAGGGTCATTGGGCACTGGAACAGACTGCCCAGGGAGGGAGTTGAGTCACCTTCCCTGGAGGTGTTTGGAGGTGTCCTTTAGGACGGGTGGATGAGGTGCTGAGGGGCGTGGTTTAGGGATTGTTAGGAATGGTTGGACTCAATGGTCCAGTAGGTCCTTTCCAACCTAGTGATTCTGTGATTCTGTGTTTCTATGATTCTATGATTTTGTTTTCCATATTGACAGCTGGCCATCCCACCAAAGTTTCCTTTCCTCTTCTTAACAAATTTTATGGCTGCATAATGCCAGAATCAACAAGGTGAGAGAGGTTTCAGACACTGCTTTGGATAGAGGGGCAACATTCTACGTGACTTCATCAAGGGGAAAAAGGGAGAAGGCAGCAGTGGAAGCACATAGAGCCAGTGCTCTTTCTCTGTATTTCAGTGCAAATCCTACATACAGAAATGTTCCCCTACTTTTATTTGCTTCACCTCCAGGATAATGCAATTTAAAGAGGTGGGCATAAATAGTGACAGATTTGGCATTTAGAGACTGTGTATTATAGTGTGGGGTTTATTCTGTTTTTACTTCATACAGTGGATAATGACTGTGATGGGGTACTGTGCTTGAAAAGATGTGGGGAGTGTTTTATGGCGCTTAAGACAGAGGCATGAAAGTGTCCCTACCTTTTTGTTTTCTTTTTATTTTGCAGATGTTATTTCTTTCTTCTTGCATCTCATTTACATCTTAATATTATTCTTCTCCCTTCTTTTTCTTACCTACTTTCCTTTCGATAGGCTTGCACACATACAGAAAAGAACATTAAAAACTATTAATGACAAAGTATATCTGGGTCCTTCTTGATTTTTTTGTGACCAGCCCATAAATACTTTAATTCAGCCCTTCTTCTTCATTGTTATCAAAGCTGATGATGCTGTGTATGACGCTATTCCTGCACTCTTCTGTGTGCATTGCCATGTATTTTTATTGCCTCATTATCAACTGCTTGGTTGTAGAAGAGTTGTCAATCTAATTTTAGACGGACTACCACTACCTAATGATACAGGTAATTAAGCCCTTGGAGACAATAATTCTAACCATATATTACTTGTTTAGGCCGTTTTCCTATACTTCTAACATTTGGAAACACACAGATAGTAAGCTTTAATTTCTTACGTTTCCAACATGACTTAGTTTTGTGGTTGTTTTCTAACCACATGGAATTTAAGATTGGAAGAGTAATTACTTCTTCATCTCAGGTTTCTTTGGCAGTCGATATGTATTGCTCTTTACTGACCCTGTCCTCCAGAAACGTAAACTTCTTTTGAGCTGGCACCATTAGAATAGGAACCTGTGTTATTCCAGGTCACTGCTGCACAAAACCCACACAGAAGGAGATATTCTTCAGGCTCAGGAGAAGATACTTGGCATTTGGTATCCTGGCAGTCACTCGTGATCTACTTTGGGAAGAACACATGAAGGCGTTTTATTTATACATTTTTCATTCCATAAGTTGGCAATTTGAAGGGTGATGTGGGAGGTTTGTCATGTGAGAAGGTCTTAGTCATGCAGAGAGGGCATCAGGGCATCACTTCTTTATGAAGGATACAGAGAAAACATTGATCATAGCTAATTGACCAGGAACTGTCTTACACCCTCTGTTTGTGGATGCCCGTTTGAACCTTCAAAGCAAGCTCTGTGCTGAGGAGAAAAAAGGAAAGATAAATGCTAGATATACCTACAGCAGCACATTATCCTCCTAAGGAATTAAAATATTGTTATGTCATTATTTGTAGCACAGACATCACTTGGAATATTCCTACACATTCTGTCCATCATTTCTGATCTTGCATGTGGAGGATGTAGATGAACTGAAAATCTCCATTTTTTCTCTTTTCGTATGGAAGCCTTTATGAGCTGAAATTTGTAAAGGCTGAAGTCCAGAAAGTCAAAAGAAATTATTAATAGTCCAAGTTGTCTTTAAAACTGCCTTTAAGGAAATCTCATGGCTGGGGACCAGTTTCATTGTTTCTTGCTGTTCTTTGTATTCGTGAACATCTGAAGTGACCCATTTAAGTTCAAAGTGGGAAACCTCCCTGTCATACTTAAGTCCTGTGTAGTTATGTTTGCAGAGGTTTTGCCCTTGGGCCTCTGCAGCTGGCTCTACAATGTCAGGAAAGGGCTGGTGTTGTCTTGTAATTTTGATTTTTGAAGTAAGATTTAAGTTATTGAACCAAACCAGGATGTGAATGTTTATTTATTAGCTCCATTAGTACTTTGTTTTTTAAAGGCATTAAATTCACAATTAACATTTTAAGGGAAAAATGATGCAAGAATTTAATAAACTTTACAGTCTTTGCCTCTGAAGGCATCAGGGCTTGTGGTGTGGTGTTAAATATAATGAACTTCCTGACCAACTTCGGTACACATACTTAGTAGTCACTTAAATAAAAGATTAATGTGTCTTTCTGTACAGCAATAATATGCATGCTCACTAGCCACCTAATCAGAAGAATTATGTATTTTAAGTGGTTTGCATATAAGGGTTTGACTGGGGAGTCAGAGAGGCTGAAAACAAATCATGATAATTTCTGCAGAAGGTAAAAACTGCAGTCCCTCCTCTTATTAGCTTTCCTCCAGCTGCGGTCTGTGCTCTGGGCAGCACAGGTGGGTGTCTACCACAGCACTTCACAGTCTGAGCTTGGAAGCTCAGATGGGCTGTGTAGCTTGAAAATGCAGAAGAAATACCTGTTTGCATGGTGGAGGGTTCTGCAAATGCTCGTTGGGGACAGAACCAATTTCCGTCTTGCATTTCTCTTGTACCTACTTCAGCCCCACAAAAGCTGCCTCTCTCCTCATGGTAAAATAGAAATTTATTTAGTTATGTGAAGGTGGTCTAGGGTACCACCTTGAAGATGTGACTCAGAACTGAACAAGAGCTTTTTAGTTTTGAGTGGCTTTACATTTCTATAAGTAACGTAAAGCAAGAGTGATTTGTCTGTATCAAGATGCTTATATGCAAAATTAAATATGTGTATTTGGAAGAGCTGGAAGATATATCTATCCATGTACCTGCATTTGCAAATACGGAAAGAACCAATATTTGTTTAAAATGTAGACAGCAAGGAAATGTAAAAAATACCACATCAATTGAAATTGGAAATATTTGCGATCTGATTGTGTAGTTGTCTGTAATTTTTCTGATGCTTTTAGTTATGCTGAAACACTGTGACTATTACTGGAGCCTCCAGCATGAATGGGGTTTGAATATAGGAGCATATGTTTAAGCTGACATGAGAATTAGCTTTCTATGTGTGTCTGGTTCTATCCACTTAGAGTTAATGAAAGTATCCTGTCCTAAGGTCCCAAATATGTTACTAAGGAATTGTAGGGAGGACAGTCCTTCCATTTGAAAAATACTTTCAATTTCTTGTGAGAAGCTTTTCTGTGAGGTTTAGTCTTGGACTGGTTTTTGTTTAATCATCCGTGCCTGTAGCTCACAAACTCGTATGCGGGGCTGGTGATGGAAGACACACATACAGTCCATGTGGCATTTATCTGCCTGTCAACACAGAAATAAACATTGCCACTGGTTTCTGTTGCAGTTCAGAAACTTTTTGCTGCAGGTATGAGTTTGATGAGTGAAATCTACGTGGCTGAAAGAGACAATGGAAACATTTCCAACATTTCCTGGCTCAGATGGTTGTTACAACAGTTTCAGAGAAATGTCAGGTCTGCCATTGTGTGATAACAGAATTCAGACTTGTGTGGGAGCAGCGATATGCCAATGCTGAGGTCTTTCAAAATCCTGAGCAACTTATCTGAGTCTCAAGGCACATATTATTTTAAGGATACCTTGAAAATTTCCAGTGGGTTCAGTGGTCAGTGATTCAACTGCATAAGTGGTGTGGTCAGTCGGTCAGTTCTGTGTGACTTTGAGGTGCTGGCATGGTCAGCAGACAGGACTCCAGATGAGGTCATCCACTCAGAAGAACGGTCCTCCTCCACTCATGCAAATAGAGTTTGAGACCTCTTTCGTTCCAGCACGGTCTTGCAATAGTTGCCCTCATCATGCACAAGACACGCATATTTTTTTTTACGTGCTGCACTTCTTTAGATCGTTTGCCTTTCAGACAACAGTTAGAGTGTGCTTTGAGTATGTTTTTAGAAGGAGGATTTAGCACGAGCATGTGAAAAGAGCATGGTTTGTGCAGTTTCATTTTGCCACTAGCAAGCGTGAGAGGGTTGAACTGCTCAGAGCCTGAGGTGTGGAGAGGGCTGTGATGGTGCTGCAGTAGGAGAATTTGCCTTGATATTTCTGGATTGATAAGCACCTGTACTGATATATCAGTACAGCAAGAAGAATCATAAATTTTACATTATATGTGTGTTTTTATGCTACTATTGTGGAGGATAGTATTACTTTTATTTTACAAATGAAATATTAAGGACATATATTGTGCTTTCTGTAGGCTCTGACCAGCACACTGCTGTAAGGCATGTACCATTGTCATATCCTAAGCAGAACTGAAAACGTGGATAAACCCCCTTGGGGTTTAAAGCCCCAGCATTTCCCATCTGTCGGTTCTCTTTTAAGTTTTATCACATATCTGTTTTCACTTCTCTCTTTGCTTTTTTTTTTTTTTTTTTTTAAATCCATTTTCAATTTCTAAATTCTTTGGAGAAATTTGTGTCTGTCTCCTGCCTACCTCCCCGCTTGAAGCAGTGGCCTAACAGCACCGGGGGCTCCGCAGTAGGTGCGCTGAGAACAGCAGGCTTGTGCACAGACCCAGGAAGGAGGGTCCACTGCATCTTGGGGATCACCGTGGCTCGAAGAAGAGGGCAGAGGGTCTTGGGGCTGTAGGTGTGGCTGGCAGGTCCCCACGCAGTCTGGAGATGAGCCTGCAGATCAGAGGGAGAGCTGGGGAGAGCAAACAGCCTTGTCTAGAGGTAATGGAAATCCTCAGGAGCAGAGGGGAGTAGGTAGAGTCTGCAGTTCAGAGAAACACTAATTTAATTGAACCCAGGTAGAAGGAAAGAGACTCCTGCAAGGATACAGTGAGCAAGAACTATTATTTGATGAGCTCTTTTTGTTTCTGTCGTATCTTGTAAAGCCCATATTTTCCCTGTTTAAAAATATCTGCTGTTTAAAATCTGGAATTTTTAATTGTTTGGGAGGTGGTAGTGATGGTGGTGTTTGTTTACTTTGAAGCCTTTTGAGGAATTCAGTGTATGGAGAAAGTCTAACCTGATCTATTGCACAGCTTTGAAGGGAATGGTGTGGCAAGTGAGATGCAGGTACTCCCAAACCTGAAGTTCAAAACTCAAGTTCAGAACTTATGTATGAGTGAGCAAACAAATTTATCTGTGAACTGAGTCAGGCAGAAGTTTTTTGGTTGTTTGGATTGTGGGTTTGAAGAGGGAGTTGGAAGGCTTGGACAGAGGCACAGAAGTCTGCCACCAAAGCCAGACAGACTGCAGTCTCCAAAGAGACAACCAAAGTCCAGCTGGCAGAAACGCCGGCTGGTTTACGGCTGAACCACGAGCTGTACGAGCTGAGAAACCACATGGGGACCTATTCCTCGGTCCATGATCAGTTAGTACATAAGGGTCGGACAGCTCAAGGAGCTGAAATGTCTCCAGGGTGGTTATAACTAAAGATAGAACTCAAGAGACTTAAGCCAGAGACTTCATGGGAAGCTTTCCTCCCTCACAGATAGGAGCTGCAAGAAAATACTCGCTTGAGGATTTTGATTGCACAGGAGTAAGTTAAGCTGAAGATGGAGAAAGATCTGTTAGTGATATTTTTCTCTAAGACTTTAAAAAGAGTTCTGCACCTGCTGTATTGCATGGGGAGATGGAAAAAGCTGAAATAGAAACCTTAACTGTTTCAGTAAAACTGTAGAAACTTTTGGACACTTCTCTAAGCCCGTAAGTCAGTATCGAGTTGAAGGATATCTTGTGACGTGCATTTGAAATAAGCACTGAGTACTGTCACCATAGCTTGAGGGTGATGAAAAGGGAAGGTGATAGCACCTAGCAAACGGTAGCTGCCAGCCGGTGGAAATCTTGAAGGAAGTAGGTCAAGGGAGAAGGAGCTGGAACTGTCATGCACCTTCTAGAGCTGGAAGAACTGTGTACTACTTGTCTCGTGGAGGGAGAATCATAAAAAGAGCTATGTGGGATGGGACTAAGCAGAGCACAAGCTATAGAAGTATTCCCTGTGCTAGAAGGAGAATCAGAGATCAGGATGTATGGGAAGGATTTTTTTTCAAGGAAAGGATTTAGGTCTGGGGAGATCAGACCCCTCTAAGGGATATGCTACAGAGCACTGGAAAAGAGAATGTTTCCTTTTCATTAAGCTGTGGCATAAAAGCATGTTCTACACAGTGAAGTGGTTGGTCAGAGAAAATCCTCTTCACCTGTGAAGTTACTGTGGTGAACAGTGAAAGACATCTCTCTCAAGGAAGGGAATAAATATACCAAACTGAACGGCGTCTGAAAGGCCTTTTCGGGAGATGGGAAATACATGGGGAAGAGTCAGCAGAGCTGGGAGGCTGAGAGAACTTTTCTGCCTCCTTGAGTTTACTGCATTTGAGAGAAGATTAATTCCTGTATGAGCAGGAATTCTTTAAAATCTGTTCTTGGGAAGGACCCCAACATAATAGCCATTGTCTTTTGTTCACTTGCAATGACAGAACTGGGAGGGGCTCGCAGTGGGCAAGTTTTCTAACGGTGTCCCAGCATTGCTGGGTGATGGCACAAAAGAAGTACCCATCTATGAAGGTGGTAGTCCTGAGAAAATTTGGAGGAAAGTTAGGGATTTGACTGCCTGCCAGTGACATGTAAACCCCAGCAGCATCTGTCTTGCCTGGCCTGGATGAAACTGTGCTCTGGCGCATGCCATGAGTTGCAGCAAGTGGACCAGGCAGATGGAGAGCTGTCAGAAACATAATTTAGAATCATAAAGTGGTTTGGATTAGAAGGGACCTTTAAAGGTCATGCAGTCCAACCCCCTGCAGTAAGCAGGGACATCTCCAGTGAGATCAGGTTGCTCAGAGCCCCATCCAACCTGACCTTGACTGTTTCCTGGGATGAGGCATCTACCAGCTCCCTGAGCAACCTGTGGTTTCACCACCCTCACTGCAAAAAATGTCTTCCTTATATCTAGTCTGAATCTGCTCTCTTTTAGTTCCAGCAGAAATAGCAGCGAGGACCTGGGGATCATAAATTTAAGTCCTCAGCTCTTGATTCTTCTCAGCTCTGGCTTAAAACTGTTCAGGTTTCTCATTCCATTACTCTACGTGGCAGACTGGTTCAAAATCTCACTACTTCAGTGATTAAATACATTCTAATTCCTGTCTAAGTGTAATTGTAACCACTCTATTCCCATCTTGGTTTGTCAGTCACTGGCCCTAGGTTG
This sequence comes from Cuculus canorus, assembly GCF_017976375.1. Lineage (NCBI taxonomy): Eukaryota > Metazoa > Chordata > Aves > Cuculiformes > Cuculidae > Cuculus > Cuculus canorus. The sequence goes on from NC_071406.1 coordinate 8,194,452, forward strand.
ATGTGGTTTTCTTTCTCGTTTTACTTTTTCTCACTGATTTTTTTGTGGAAGTCATACCTATGTAAGCCCTTGGTCTCTTAAATTTAGCAAGATAAGTTGTTCAGTCTCTTCGCATGACACGGACTCTCGATTCCTCTAAACTACCTCAGAGCTGTCTCTTCACTGAATCCTCTCTGAATGAGTTACTCCTGAACACTGGTGATAGTAATTGCAGATAATATTCCAGGTGAAATCCTGACAGTCCTGTCCATAGTAGCATTAATATTTTATGTTCCTTAAACTCTTGTATTCCATGAACAGATTCTGGTCTCAGAGTGCCTCATTTCTTCTTCTGTTTAAGGCTATGAGTAATTTATATTTCGGTTAGGACTGATGGAAGACTGTTCCCCTACTCTAAATTGACATTTTATCAAGAACCTTAAGAGGCTTTTATCAAGCATAGGTTTCGTTTATTTTTCCCCTGAAGAAAATAGCATTTTTGAGAAAAGAAAAACTAAAATGAACAATAGAATTTTAAGAAAACTTCAATTTTCTACTCAAATGGTGGATGTAACTAAAAATTTAATGGTACTTACTGAAATGCTTCAAATGGATAGACAGTAATAGAACACTAAAGGAAGGGGAAAATAAATGTTCCTAAATAGGGATTGAAGAATGTAGACTGGAGAATGGTGATCTTTAGAGACTGTTTTTGCAGATTGTAACAGCTTGATAGTTACATAAGATGCACAGAATACTTGGCAAAACAGGTTTTTCAGCATAGACCAGTAAGCAGGCAGAATACGAGCGTGGGGGATAGCTGTTCTAGTTGTAATCAGCAAGTGCTTGATGTTGGAGTAGGTCCATTTAGGATATTAGAATTGTGACCCAGAGCAGATAACCTATAGTGGTTACCAAAAAGGGGGAAATATAGGTCAATGTGCAGAAATAGATTTTCATAAAGCTCCTAATTTTTCTACTTCGCTTCCAAAATGTGCATGTCCTTTGGAAGCTTTGTTTGGAGAGCAAAACATAGGATTTCAAGTTGAATTTATAGAAGTTCAACCGTTCTTGTGTTCTTTAAAAGAATTTATACTAAATCTTTCTAGCATATACTGTCACTGTGGAAATCATAACAATCACTTTTCAATTAAGGTGCCACTAATTCATGATTCTAATTTATAAGAAAAAGGCTTGATTACCATCCTGTGCCGTCTTTGGTTAAGCGGTCCTTCCTGAAAATGGATAACTGGGATGCTGGTAAAAAAGCAGCAGATCATAAACTCCAAGAGCAGTGGTCCTCAGAGCTTTGCAGGAAATGTGACTCTTAAGAATATTTCATCTCCTTGTTTAACAGAAACTAGTTTTCTCCTTCCTTTTCTAAATATTCCATAGGTACCTAAGGCTTGTAAGACTCCCTCAGTGCTGGTTTTATAGTGACATGGCCACACAGGCAGAGTCTCCGTGATGCTTGTACTTCACCTTTATGTCTCTTGACTCTTATAAACTTTTATAATGGCTGCAAACAACAGAAGTTCCAACTCTGTTTAACTGAGCTCTTCGTCCTGTTGCAAAGATTATTCTGTTGTGTAGAAATCTGAGTGCTGGTGGGTGGTGTTTCTAATTGCGTCATGAAACTGTGCTTGCCAGTCCCCAATCTGGCTGTTGGACAAGATGGGTCTCTCGTCCAAAATGGACAGTCTTCAATTGAGTAAAGATGAAATGACTTACTCAAATTACGAGTTCTTTGTAATTTTTCTGACCTAGTTTAACTGATGGTACTAATATGCAACTAGATTATATTTTCATTAATACTATGGGGCCTAAATTGAAAAATTCTGATTTTGGTCATAGTTGAATCTATTCTTTCTCCCATTTTTCCTTGTCTATTAATTTGTAGGAACTTGATGGAGATCTAGAGTTCTAAATGTGTATGCATCTATAAACACGATCATTAAGAACCTTATTACATCATTAACTTAAAAATGAAATTATGAGTATTATATTACATTTTATTTATATTAGGAACCGTATATTAGAATTTATATTAGGAACCTAAATTATTTGTTCTTTTGTGTAAAAGGCATCTGATTAAGGTCAACCTGTGAGCAGAAGTGGTTCCAATCTGCAACTGAAAAACTGCACCACTGTCTGCACTAGAGATTAGAGCTGGCTTGGTTTTATTCACATTTGGTCAACAGATGGTCCAACTATTCTGTGGGCATTCTGGCAATGTAGAAGGCTGCACATCGATGACTAAAAAACATCATATGAATAAGTAAAATGCCAGTGTTCATTGGAGTAGAATGAATACCTGGTGTCGGCTTCTCGGAAAGTGGCATAGCTGGCTGACTTGAAAGGGGGAAATCTAGCAAAATGCATTATTACTAAATTGGCCAATACCATTCCTTCTGATAAGTCTGGAGGAACAGAAAGACTATGAAGATTACATAAAAGATAATGTTATTGGCCTTTGGCCAGAGCAGTTAGCTAATTTTTGCTGTCTCACTGGATTGTTACCTTAGAAAGAAAAAAAAAACAAACCAAAAAAAACCCCCCTGATATTCTGTGAATAATTATGCTCAATTGCATTTGCAAGGAATGCTACACAAAGTCATGTTTTCCTGAACACAGTAGAAATAAACAACAGCAGGCAGGTTCTGGTCTGATATGCCGAGGAATACCGGCTCTTTTTACAAGGTCACACTTTTAATACACAGCGTTATCTGGCAATATGGCTTAAGGTATTCCTCTCTCTCCTGCCTTTGCATCACCTGTGCCACAGCAGTTTTCCCTTCTCCAGACCCTGTTCCATCTGGCTGTTTTTCCAACTGTGTTAAGGGATTGATACAGCTTAAAGGGAAGAGAACCAAAAAGATGAAAGGAAGGCTGAGAAAAGCTGTTGTATCTGCACAGATGAAGAAGCTGTACAAGGGCAAAAATTTGAGTGAGGAAATGGGAAGTGGGGAGAAGCATGAGGACTTTCAGCTGGAATTGGCACCCAGCATTCTTTATGTGAAACACAGCGTTGTTGTTATGTCCATCACTGCTCCTCTGGCTTCTGATCCCTTTCCTCTTCTTACCCTCTCTTAAAGGGATCAGAAGCCAGAGGAGCAGTGATGGACATAACAACGCTGTGTTTCAGCCATGCTCACATGGGTAAGAGAGCTGAAACCAGTTATAGAACCCAGACTGTTCATTTGAGGTCAGCCTAGGTGACATCTCCTAAGCCCACGGGATTTTGTTTCTGATCTATGTTGAATGGGACCTGTGTTTCGTAGGTGGCTCACGTTATTCCCAGTGATCCTTTTGCGCAAAGGAGCAGAACTCTTTCTGTTCAGCCTCCATGCAGGAGGGTTGACATTATTATCGGTTTTTACATGCTTGATGAATGCATGTAGATCAAAGACAGCTTTTGCTGGTGTCTATTAACACCTTCTGAAATGAAAATGCAGACCTTCCTTCTTTCACTGATGGAACTGAAGTTGATTACGTTTTCATGAGATGGTAGTACCAGATTGTAGCCTACACTTGCTTTTTACATCCCTTTGAAAGGGCAGAGAAGGGTGAATTTGTTGAGCAGCTGTGCTCTATAAACAAATGTACTGGCACACACTGCTGCACCTATAACGGAGAGAGTAAATACTAGTAATGTATTTGACAGTCTGTCGAAATTGCACAAAACTGACAATTGGCTAAAAATACAACAGGTTGTGGGTTTTTTGGTTTTTTTTTTTGAAATATGAGTGATTTTGTTCCTAAATGACAGTAATTTTACCATGGTGTCTGGTTACATTGTTGATAAGGTGATGTCTTTCGCGTACATTTGTTTTCAGTTTTTGTTACTGAGCTCCAGTAGGATTTTAACAATACAACTAATTACTGTGCATATCCAAAGGATAAAAGAGTGCCCTTAATGTGTTATTCATAACATGGACATTATAAGGCCAGGATTGTCTTTAAATATTAATTTTGTGGTAGCCATGGATGCATTAGGCTCTTGTAAGAACAAAAACAGTGAATGCAACTCCTAAATGTTTTTTTCCATACAGTTGACTTTTATCAATATTTTCATTCTTTAGAATGGAGGAGACAGTGAGGAATCTGCTGCAGAGCCAAGGATCTCCAGGCCAGAATGGAGAAGGAACTGTCAATATCATGAAGGTATATCAGGTATTAGTGACTTATTACATGTTTTCTTGTGATAGAAAAGTTCTTTAAAACAAAACTTACACTAATGAGGTAAACATGTCTGGCACTTTAAGTGGTGGTTGGCACCATCTACATTTTTGCAGGTGTTCTTTCATCGCAGTTTAAGGTTTTTCGTTTTTATTGTCATTGTGTTATCTGCAGTTGTTGCTCCTCAGAGGGGACAGAGGGACTAGTGTTGAAGGCTTTATTTAAGCACCTCATATTTTAAGTAATATGTTTTTGACAACTTGCCCTTCGGATTGTGATAGATAATTCTATCCAGTCATGTTCTTATTGTGTGTGAGGTTTCCATATAAAGTTCCACAGTTTCTTATCACTGCTTGTGGTGTGTGTGCATTTTATCAGCCTCACTTGGGACAGAGAGAACCTCAGGACAGAATTCAGGAGAGCAAAGATATTAGAAGTTTTTCGAAGGGAAACGGATCTGTTTATGCTGTTTGTAAGAAAGGAGAGTTTCACATTTTTGCAATGTACTGCTGTATTCTGGAAGCAGTGAACTTTGGGTGCTGCAAAGTCTTTTTAAGTTTCTGGAAACAAGAATGAGAAACATCCCAGTTAATCAGATATTCTCCATATGAATGCTTCAAAAAAAAAAGAGTGCCTAATGAAGTCAATTCTGTCCTGTATCTTTTTAAACAGAATGGGCATTCTTTATAAAGATATAAGATGCTAAAATAGTATATTGAAGTCTATACTAGGTAGTAGTCCTTAAGACTTTTCAAAAAGACATATCAGTCCATTCTTAAAACTGATGGATCAAAAATACAGTCGTATAGCTAAACAAAAATGTATATTAAAGAGTATTTACCACTATAATTAAATTTTCATTTTAAGCTTGGATTGAAGGGAAAAGAATCTTTTATTTTAACCTTCCAAAATAATAAATTTTCCTTGCTGTAAAATTTAATTTCAGGACCAAATTAAACTTTTTATTGAATTTATAATAGAACATTGAGTTTTTAGAAACTGCTGATAAAAGTGTCTATATTTTACTCACTGTCTTTTTGGGATGCAAAAAACCAAAGCTCAGTTCCCTCCACTTGGTTCAGAGTTTAAATCTGTCCTTCCTGCTCAGTCTTGCCTCCATACAGCGGGTGTTCTGAAGTGGAGTTGGTGTCAGTCTCTCCTTCGGGGGAATTACTTGTCTGGCTGTCTGTTTATAACAGGCAACCGGAATAATTTTATTATCTGCTTTTCTGTATGTTATTGTACCTTGCAAACTGCAGTGAAGTGGTATCACAATTAGTGTTAGCTTCTTTGGGTTTTGTCTTTGCACTTTCAACAAGAAAAGCAATGAAGTATTTTGGTTTCAGTTGAACTGAGGGTTTGAGTGTTCTTTATTTCTCTTTGTAGCTGGAAAAAAATTAGCTATAGAGTCTTTTTTAAATTAGAAATTGTGTGTACTGCTGTCCTAAAGGGGAGATAAACTACTAAATCCAATTGCATTGCTTGTGTATTTCTGTGCAAGTTTTCCTCCATGTTTTATTTGTTTCTTAATTTTTTTTTAAAAAAGGAGATTATTTTGTTTTGCTTTACTAACACAGTTGTCTCCTGCCAGCCCAGAGAATGGGTACCATGGTGTGATTAGTGTAGAATCTACTAGGTTTATTTTATGATCAACAAAAAACAGGGCAGCTCTGCTCAGTTAATAGCAAGAATAATTGGTTTTTTCCCTTCAACCCTAGCAAACAATCCCTTCCACCTAGCAAACTACTAACTCTTTTTTTTTTTCTATTCTTTCTGGATATGGGGGTGTTTTTTGAGTTTCCTAGACATAGTCAGGGTGGATCCCCCAAACCTGAGCTTAGCATTTTTGTAGTGTGAAGCCATCTCTGTCCCAGGACCTTAAACCACACAAATAGCTGTTACTCTAGGATTATTTTTAGTCTTGTACTCCACATTGAATAACAACTTCCTTCTCTTCCTGTTCTCATCATGTTCTTAGGAAGATTTTTGCTCATGATATCAAAGTCAGCCTCTTTTTTAGCAATCTTCATTTCTTCTGTATTGCTATGATGCAATTTTCTTTGCTTATGAATTTCTTTTCCTAATTTATGACTCAGAAGCAATGATTTTTCCTTTCCTGGAGGAATAGTTAGACTAATATGTCATATACCAGTCTGTGGCTGGTAGAACAGGTTGAAAAAACAGAACATTTCCGTGAATGTTGTGTTTTTTCTGAATGGCTCTTTGACTCATTCATCCTCACATCCATTTTGTTCATTTTTATGACAAATTTCTGAACAAATAGTTTGTTTTCTGGAAATTTCAAGGAATGGCTCTGTTCACATTCAAACCAGCACATTCCTGCCCTCATATGGCTACCTGCTATGTAGGTCATAAATGGGTTCCCTTGGTTTCTGTTTGTTATGCAGTCACGTGGTAAAAGATAGGCAGTGTGATTTAGGCAACAACCTCACGTTGTCCTTCAGGATCAATATTAAGCCCAGTGCTGTTTAATATCATCATAAATTATCTGGATAATGGCATCGAGTGTACCCCCTGATGATATACACCAATGATGCCAAACTGAGTGGTGAAGCCGGCACTTCAGAAGGGAAAGCCACCCTGCAGGAAAACCTGGATAAGCTGAAAGAGTGGGATAGCAAGAACCTTACGAAGTTCAACAAAAACAAGTGTAGGGTCTTGCACCTGGGAAAACATAATCCTGGAGTGCAGCACAGGCTGGGATCTACCCAGCTGAGGAGCAGCTCTGTGGAAAGGGACTTGGTGGCCGTGGTGGACCAGCAGATCGATATGTGCGAGCAGTGTGCTGCTGCAGCAAAGCAAGTGAACACGATGCTGGGTTGCATCAACCAGGGCTTCACCAGCAGAGATAAATAAACTGTTATCCCACTCTACTCAACCCACATCTGGAATACTGCTTTGAGTTTTGGATGTTTCCAGGCTGGAGAGGGTGCAGAGAAGGGCCACAAAGATGAACAAAGGCCCAGGAAGCCTGCCAGATGAGGAAAGGCTAAGAGAAGTGGGTTTGTTGAGCCTTGAGAGATGGAGGCTTAGAGGAGACCTTATCACCATATTCTAGTATTTAAAGGGTGGCTACAAAGAAGGTGGAGACTCCCTTTTTATCAGGAGCTTTTTATCCCTTTTTATGGAACAGGCAAGGGGTAATGGCTACAGGTTAATTCTGGTGAGATTACTGGACAGAAGAGGCCAATTTTTCACAATAACAATCAACCATGGGAATAATCTCTGCGGGGACGTGGTGGATTCCCCAACACTGAACACTTTTAAGATGCAGCTGGACAGGGTGCTGGGCAAAAGGCTGCTCTAGACCGTGCCTTTGCCATGAAAGATTGGACCAGGTGATCCTTGAGGTCCCTTCCAATCTATGATTCCATGATCAGTACTTGGTGCAATAGAGTACCAGATTCTACTGCACTTGCACAAACATGTATTTCATAACAAATGAGAACATGACTTAGTCAGTCTCTGGTGTGACTTACCAACATACGTCACATATTCTCTGACACCATGGTAAGTGAAATGTAGTTTGTGAAGCCTGTTGAGATCAATATTTGGGTAGTCATAAAGGATGCTCCATGCAATAAATGCTTTTGATCTGTTGACCATTGTCTACATGTTTGTTTTTAGAAAATCTAATTATTGTTTTGGGATGTATGAAACTGAGTTCTTATTAAATATCAATATGTCTGACTCCAAAATAAATATTCTTGCTAATGAATGTTAAATGTTGCATAGTGTTCGTGTTAGAAAAAGAATAATAAGATGGAGCTCAGAGAGTGCAGTATTATTGCGATACTGCGTTAGCTCTTGCCAGGACTCTCACTTCAAACAAAATATTCTGACCCATATTGCTGCCTGCCCTATGGGAATTTAATTTGCTGGACTTACAGATGGATGTGATTTCTTCAGGGTAAATGAATTTAGAAGCAGGATTGTAAATAAAATTCTCTTCTGTTATCATTTTACATAATAATAACTGAGGGAAGTTTTATGATGAATGCTCATGAAAATGTAGACGAGATTATGTGTGATTTGAATTGCGTGAAACGTATTTCTTGACTAAAAGTCTCTAGTATGTAAGAGCTTTTATGATGTTTCTGAGAGGCATTGTCCACCTAAAATTAAGGCCATGAAAGGCCAAACCAATACCTCATTTATTAATGTTACTCTCATTCAAGACACAAGAACTTTATTTAAGAGGGAGAGTGATCCCCAGAAATAATTGTGTGCAGTGATTGAACCCAGGACATTAAAACAAGCACCCTGCAGGCTTTCCTTCCTGAGTTTATGGTTGAAGTCAATGATCTTAAAGGTCTTTTTCAATTAAATGATTCTATAATTTTATTCTACAATTCTAAGTTTGTCGTTGTGATTTGGCTATCCAAAACTAGAGTCTTTCTTCTGCTTGGGCACAATACCGGATGTCTGGGTAGAGTCTTACCTGGTTACAGATCACTCAAAATCTTCTAAGTTTTGGGTTTTTTTATCTCCTTTTGACTTGATGTCAGTGTACAGCAATGAAAATAGATGAGAAAGAGAGTTTGTTTTAAGTTCACAATTTGTTATGATTCTGGAATTGTCAATATGTGCACTAAAGCTCAGGACAGACGTGGTGCAGTCACACCAGAGTAACAATCTGCTGCTTAAAATACTGTGTTTGAGGACACAGGTTTGATTCTTTCATTTGCTACAAGTTTCTCCATTTCCTTGGACAAATACATTTTATCTGTCCATCTTTAGCCTTTGTTAATAAAAGGATGATAACATACCATTTAATCTCAGGTATATTTAAGATGTCATCAAAATATACATGAACTGCTGCTTCTGTGTTAACAGGAACTGTTATAAATACTGAGCCAGATAATGAAGAGATTAAAAAAGAAAAAAAGAGCTTTTCATATTTCCTTGTAAACGTGGAAAAAAGCTTAATTCCCTCAAGGAATGTGTTTAATGTACAAATACTTATAGTAGAAAAGGTATCAGTTTCAAAGTGAAGCGTGGATGATCTTGAAGTGGGGCTATCCTGGCTTTTATTAAAAAAGACGGAAGTGAGTTTTTGCTGTTGGGAATTTGGGGATTGTGATATGTGACTTTATATGAAAAACATAGGGAAATAAAAACTCGTGACTGCAGGAGTTGTAACCTTTTTGAACCCCAGTGTGATGCTTTGAGATTTACACTCCAAACAAATACTACTGTGGGGACCAGGCATGTTCTTTTGGTCATCGGGAGCTGAAATCCTTGGTTTTAAACAGCCTGAAACTCGCACTGTCTAATGTCACAGGCCCAGTCATCCCTCAACTTTTATGCTAGTGCAGAGTGTCTCCTTGTTGGCCAACTGGCATGGTCTAGACCACATTTTAGCTGAAGGGGTTTTCATCATGGTGAACAGTGCAGGTCTTCAGCGATTAACTGTACAATTCAAGAGGAGAAAGATATGAGTAACATGGCAGAGTTTGTCAAGGAGAATGATCCTTGTGCTGAGGTCAGTGCTGTTAAATCACCACCAAGAGAAGTCTGGCTCAAATGCTCAGTGAGGATTACAGTTAGTCTTAATGGTAGGGCACTTTTTCAGGTTTCTTTGGCCCTGGGTGCAATGGAGTAGAGCAATTTGATTCCTTCCATTTCTTTCAGAAAGAGGTATGTGTCCTGCTCATTCTGCACCCATCTGACTACACTGACATCAAAGTGGTGGCAGACAGTTAGAGCAACTGCAACCCAAGCATTTTGATGGGCTCTTCTCGCCGAGTAAGAGCTGTTTGGGTGACTGTGGTTCAGCTCTCTTCTCTTTCTCACTCTGGAGGGATGGCAAGATTTTGAGAAGTAATGACTTCAGAGGAGATTTCTCAGGTTTTAGTGTGCACTATGAGAAGAGTGGCACACCACTCAATGAGGGACATCTGTCCTATTTTCAGGGTATCACCACCAATGCAATCATTAACTCACACTGCAGCTTCACAGGAGAAGTTGCTTTGAACATAAGAAGGTTTAGTTCCTTTTCCTACCCTCTGGCTGGATATAAATTCGTGTACACGTGCCTGCTTTATCCAAAACTAAGGAACAAGATTTATCTGTAAAGTGTCAATACTGATAACTTTAGCACAAAGATAAAGTAATTCCAACCCTGCAAGACTTCTCGCTCTCAGTCATGAAGTCTGGAGTGTTTTGCCTATTGCTTTCTGAAGCAGGTGTCAGAGAGGTGTGACTACACGAGCGATACACACAGATTTCACGTGGTGGTGTTGGCCAGATCGACCCAATTTTTTGCCTGCATGCTTTGTGAGACTCAAATGTGGAACAGTTGTTGTGACTGTCACTTCTAATTTGCACAGCCGTTGGTGTCAACAGCTCTTTCATGAGAGGGAAAACTGTATCTATTGGCAATATAATTTTATCTTAACACAAAATTATACAAGCTTAATGTTCAGGCCATTGATATGTAATATTTTATAGATGGTGCATGGCCATGAATTGAAAAAAGGCACTAGTTGAATTCCCTAGCTGAAATCCACATAGGATTTTTAATGCTAACTTTTATTGCAGAAAGAGGAAGCACATCGTTAAAATTAAACTTATACCTCTGGGTTGGAATTGCACACAGGAGACAGCATCAACCAGGTCTCCTAAGCTACTAGGGGAGAATATTACTAGGCAAAGCTTAGCAGTTTTGTGTCTCCCAGAGAGGGACAGGATACAAGCCCCTTGCAGTCTTTGGAGCTCCACTGGAAATCACGGACTGCCAAGGGCACAAGCTTTTGCTTTTCTATACAAAGAAATACAAGGCTGGCTCGGTAACAACTAATTCCTCATGGTTTTTCTTCTGGTAGTTCTCTACCATTATGCAAAGATTTTGATAAGTATTTGTTTCCATATTTAGCTAAATTGAGACTGGATTCCTGCCCTGAAGGGAGTGGTATGATGCTCCTCAGACACTGTTCAAAATTACAGTTGTGTTGCAAGGAACATATGTGCAAATAATTTTCCCTTTTTGATTGTTTGTAATACAGTAACAACGAAATGGAGTAATGTTTAATGCAACCGAGTCTCATAACTGAAATGTGCCGTTTGTGTGCCTGTTTGTCAGAAATTAAGCTGTTCTTTCCCTTCCCAGAATCCTCTATATATCTACAGTAAAAAGAAGTGAAGACTGGCTGAATTGATGGTACTATTATGTATCATACTGATTGTAATTCTACATTCAGATTTTTCTCTTCAATATAGTGTTTCTATCTGTGGCTGTATCTTTCTTCTTACTTCTGGAATGAATCCAGAAAAATCAGCCTATATACATTGCCTGAACCCTATATATATGAAACCCAATGAAAATTCAGCCCTTTGGAAAGCAAGGGGATGGTGTGGTTCACAGCCAGACTGACGCAGGTTATCCAGATGCATGGAAGGACTCCCCATTTATGCACAACAGGTTATCCAGAGCCTGAATCTTGCTCTTAATGGCAGTGTTCTGGTTGGCTTTTTTCTAATTCAGGAATGTATTTGAGAGAAATGAGTGTAGCTCTAACGTGTCCCTGCTTGGTGGCCCTAGAAAACTGGAATAACCTCCTGGAATACATATTAAATACTAGTTTTAAGATAATCTGTCTACTACTTGGAGAGACGCTGACATCTTTGTGTGTGAAGGACAATTTGTTGCTCTCTATCTGCATATATTCCTCACGCGGGTCAAATCAGGGCTACCAGCAGCAGGGCTTTGCTGGCACGCAGAGTGGAACCCGTGCCACTTCCAGCCCCGCTCAGTTTTTCAGCGGAGCAATAAGATCCCCAGGGAGCTGTTGTCATTTCCCATCTGGCAACTTGCAGGTCTGCAGTGTGTCTCCTGGCTCTTGACCAAAAGAAGATTTTAATAAGGGAATCTTGCCTATCTGTAGCCTCTCCAGGTCCCCGTCAGGTTCCAGACGTGCTTTGTTGACCTGGCACTGCGTTGCCCATCCTGGGCGGGTATTGAAGAGGTTCTGGTTGGGCAGGAGGCTCTGGCAAGTAAGAAGGAAACATCTTTAGATGTCTAATCCTTTGCATTTTCTGAGAAAGGATAATGAATAAGAAATAGTAAATAGAGACCATCTACTGCAATCAGCTATCTAGTGACAGAAGTGTTGGACAGAAAAACTATAAAAACAGCTTGTTTTCCTTGTTATTCCAAGTCTGGGTCTTATATGTGTCCAAGTCACTTGCTCTCTCACTGTTTTCACATCTCCGTAAAAAGAAAAGTTCACTTTGCATTTTAAACTGTGATTCATTTATGTTTTCGAACCAGCAGAAAGCAATAATGCTTTTTAAATTATAAAAAGCTTTTTAAAATATTGAAATTTTGCTTATTTTCTGAGAAATGAGAAGGGTGATTATGCTTTATTCACAAATATTCAGTCTCTGAAGATATTTTTTACACAAGAACACACTTACCAGTGTACCGGTATATTTATTCTGGAGAGAATTTGAGCTACTGATTAGGAAAAGTATTTTTTATGCCAGTTAAATATATTTAATATAAACCATAATAACATATTTGAAAAGTTGAAGTTTTGATCTGATCCAGGAAAGTTGTTGTTACATTACATTTTTTGTGAAGATGTATTCTGAGATTCTTTCAGAAGATTTCCTGACAAGATTGTGAGAGAAACCAGCTATTTCCTGGCATTTGCAAAAAAATCACCTGGTTATATAGTGATATACTCATTTTTTTTGTCCAAATCTCACAGGTGCCTTCTTAGGTCAGCTTCTGCAATTGCGTTTATGGTAAGAACTAATCAGTTAATACATTGCTGTCATTCCAAAATAGTAATTAATGCTCGTCTTCAAGTATGTCCTTTAGTGCGTCTTTGTTGTGTTCCCTAAAGAAACCACTTATAGAAAACTAGATCAACAAGTATAAGTACTTAGGAGACTTTCTCATGGTGAAATAATAGTAATTTGTCCTTCATCCAAGTAGTGAAAAGACATTATTAAAATTAAAAAAAAAAAAAGTGAAGGATGGCAAAGGGAAGGATAATTGGCTTATTTCTAGTAATTTAAATCCAGAGCAATTCTATTGCCTTAATTGCTGTGACATAAAATTTACCTAATTTCATTTTCAGAATAGATTGGTTTGTTTGTACTTCTGTTAAAGGTAGATATGTTAATGCTGGCAGTTGAGTCACTTTAGTTCAGTATTAAAGTGTAGTTACTTTAATACTTGGGAACTCCTTCAGGAAAGTTTAACTGCTGCGTATAGGTTTCCTGGGAGGAAAGATGATTACTTTGATACTATAATGAACCAATTTATAAGAGTATATATGCATGAAAAATTGCATCGCATCTTCTTCTCATAATATCATACCTACCTATGTGAAGAAGGAACAACTTAGATCCTGAAACGATTTATTTTCTGCTGCTGAAGTCTTCCATTTTGGAAAGGCAATAGAACAACGAACACGATGAGCTACTGCCGCACTACCCTACCACCAGTGTGCCTGAAACCTGGCTTGGAAGAATCAACCACAGAACGGTCAGTCTTTGACAGATCTTAGAATCGTAAAATCACCAGGTTGGGAAAGACCTCTTGGATCATCAAGTCCAACCATTAAGTAAAGTTAGATTAAGTGCCAGAGGCAAGGGTTCTTTTGGCAATAGGAATATCCATCCACTGAAGACAGGATGGTATCAAGAGCAATATTTGGTTGCTAAGTCAGCATAGTTCACTTTGACACCCAGGTCTGATGCCCAGCTGGGGACCTGGAGAAATTCCATTTACTTTCATCGGTCTGATAAGCACACTTGATAGTGAACTTCACTGTGAAGGTTTTCTTCTTCTACAGTTCTTTTGGATCTGAAATTTTTCAGAAGAAATAGATGTTCCTGATGCTTGGAGCAGCCAATAAAAGTACCATCAGGAAATTTATTAATATTACTGCAGAACTGTTGTAGCTTATACTAGTGAGGAGTACTTGGAGTGAAGAATAATATGTAGTACATTCAGATTGATATGTGAGTGGTAGGAGGCTCATATCAGAAACATAAAGAAAATGCTTTGTTCTCTTATCCATCACATGTATTTAATCTAGGGAATGTTATTGCTCACTCTGTTCACGATGTTGTCAGATGAAAAAGAAGAATTTTATATATTTTTCATGACAATGGTAATGTTAAACTGTGAAAAATTTGAGGTGTTTCTGTAAAATTTTGTGATCTATGTGCATCCCTCTCTTTTCCTTCAATTTTGGTCAGCTTGGTCTAAACAAAAGCTGTTAGCTAAACAAAAATATATTATTATTACACTTGCCGATGTGCTATCTAAAGCAAAGATATATTTCAGTCTATCCTCCACTGGGGCAAAATAAAGCAGGAGAAAGCAGCTGAATACATAGGTAGAAGTAAGCAAGGTAAAAGCAGAAGTCGTGTTTGTAGCCTTATACTCGAGATCATTCAGGTTGCACTGTTGAGTTGTAATGGGTTTTTCTGCATTCTAATTTGTTTGCTCAGTTACGGGGTGGGGACTGGAGTCAGACCTGCTTCATGGTGTTTAATGAAATTCCCATTAGCAAGTATAGGAGATCTAAAAACAAAACTTGCAGATGGAACAGGCACATTCAGATCACAGTGGTGTCAGTGAGTACTCCAGTGCCAAGCATCTTGCAGGAAGGACTTTGTGAATTCATTACTCTTACTTCACATTGCTCTGACTTAACATACAGTGTCATAGAAACACAGAACGTCTTTTATACAGCTCAAGGGTTTGCTGAATGAAGTGGGCTATAAAGCATATCAGACAGTACTGCAAAATTTCAAAGGGCATTTTAAAGAGGGATTGAGCTGCAGTAAACAAGCGTTAATTGTAAGGAAACTAATTGTAATAAGGAAAGAAAGATCACAGTGGGAGGAGAAGGGGGAGCAAGGTGCCACTGGAACACAATTTTCACCTTTGTGGAATTTTGAGTCCGTAGTCCTTGGAGCAATTGCTGCCTTTTTTCTGCTTGTGCAGTCAGACTGAGCTGCTTGTGCATAGCTTGGGGCTGTTTTTTTCATGGAAGTACAAAGGAACACTCATCTACAGTTTTTATCTGCATCAACAGCCTGGAAATTCTTGTTTCATATTGCTCATTTGCAGAGAAGAATGGTACTGAACACTAGGAGGTCTGCAGTGGAAATAGGACTAGAAGTGCATAATCTAAGGATGCATCAGGGTTAAAGAATGGCCTTGCAAGAAAAAAAATTCAAAATTTATTAGTACATAAACAGTTCTATATATGGATTTGTAAATTGCAGCTTGGGTTTGGGGGTCAAGAGTCTTGCTTTATTATAACAGGAAAGAGTGTTAGAAGTGTACTGTAGTGTACCGCCATCACCAGATTCAGTCACTGAAATCTAAGATAACTGTTTAGTAAATATCTTATTTAGAACGTCCTGTGGAAGCTCCTGAGAGACTACGAAGTGTAGTAAATGTTTTGAGATGCTGAGTTAGCCACTTAGCTTGGATTCTATATTGATTGGATTCTTGGATGCCTATTACTATTGCCTCTGTACAATCTGTTAATAACTACGTTGTAAATAATTTTGAGGGTTTTTTCTCCAAGAAGTGGTTATGAGCAATCATACGCACTGTTTAATTATATATCCTACATGTGTTTTATTCTTGGGTTAAATCTGTGATTAATGTGTGGTTTTGGAAAATTGCAGGCATGAATCTCAGAAGCATTTGAATTTGTAACCATTATGAAACCTTTGTGTAATGAATCTCAGAAGCTGAAGGAAGCAATGAATGGAATTCAGAAAAACTAAAAACCCACTCAGGCATCACAATCTGACACCCAGAATTGAAACAGAGATCATTTGTATCTGAGGGATCTTTACTGCATTGCATTGGGAACACTTCATTTCTCTGCAAGACTTGTGTTTGTCACATGAAAATGATCTTTAGCTTCTATAAGCAAAGGTGTCATCTTTAATTATTGCTTATCAGTTTCCAGACAAGCAATTCATGTCATCCAACAGTCATTGGGAAAATCAGCGTTTCAAAGATCTTGATCTTTTTTTAACTCTGTTTGGTTCAATCAGAATTTTGTCACATGTCCTTGTGAAAGATCGGTGTTTATAATCACAACCGGTAAGCCCAGATCCAGTTCTATCAGGATTAGGTTATGCTGTGTTGTATTACTATTATAGCTACTTGTCCAGTAGGCTTTGCAATATCTCTGTCATTCAGGAACCACCCTGGGTAACCTGTTCCGGTGACCGTAAGACCACCTTAATGGGAAAAAAATAGAAAAAAGGATTTTTCTTATATCTAATTACAATTTCTCATATTGCAAACTATATCTATTCTAAGTGGTCTTTTTATATTGCCACTTCCAAGAAGTCTGGCTCCATCTTCTCTCTTCCCTGCAACAGACATTCCTGTGATGTTGGCTCCCAGCCTCTACTGGTGCATGAGGTTATTCCTCCAGTACAGGACTTTGCATCTCCTGTTTCTGAGACCTGTGGCAGGTGCTGTGCTGCTGCTGGTTCTGCTTGACCTCGTCCCATGGCGGAAAATTTTACTCTTCTTGGTTTGAAATTTCATATTTAGAAATTGAAATATTTTAAAGTGACCTCTTTTTTTTTATTTTTTTTTCACTCTTTGTGTGTACCATAATTCCTAGAAAGCCTCTTAAGAAAGAAGAAAGGTCAAAGAACAAACAACTGATGGTACTACCAATAAAACTTTAAAAGTACAATAATTTCTGAAATAATAATTGGTTAAGAAATAACTGGCCAAGTGTCCCTTTGACAGTTGTCTGTTCTTTGAAAAGGTGATGAGTCTTAGGGGAAAGGCATCGCAATGACCAGCAGTGTGTCCAGAGGGTCCAGCAGCCTTTCACCTTTCTTGGGTGGAGGAGGAGGTAATTTCTGAGATAGGCAGTTTGGTCTTTTGAAAGCTTCCATGTGATCTTTTCTATCAATATAATTACTCCCTTTGTTTATGAGTAGTGAAAACACTTGTTCACTGTTGTGAAAGGCAGGTGGGAGGGAGAAGATTCACTTTATATTCTAGATATTTCTTTATATACTGCAAATTCCAATAAATTATCATTTCAGGTGGGTTTCATCCTCTCTTAATTTATTGTACTTTTATTTATTAGTGGGAAGAGGGGGTATTATACTGCTCCTTCCTACATCAGCTAACTGAAAACAAGTTACCTGATAAGTCTCAGTCAGGTCGCTGCATTGTACAGCTTCATAGATCAATGTCTTCAGTGATTTATATCTTCCCATTGATTCTCGGAAGTTTGCCATTTCCAGACTGCAGGGTCTGTTTTCACCTCTTGTTTTCTATTGGCTATAGGGCCTATAGCGTTTGATCAAAGGGTTCATCACCAATGTACAATTTGTTTGATTTATAGAACAAACTGAATACTTAGAAAGAATGGTCTGGGCAGGATGTCACTTAAGATTTGCAAAGTACTGTTGCTTTCAGAAAAGCGATGACAGTTTAAACCAGCTTGAGAAGCTTACACGATGTGGAACTTGATGGTTAGCTTCTCAGTTGCTCATTAATTTTCATATGAGCAAGTCTACTTTGAGCAGCATAATCCTGGTTTTCTTTCAGTAAGATTAGACTATTTAGTATTCTTATTGCCTTTTTATTGACAACAGAGATGTAGATGAACCTTTACTGTAGGATTCTCATCGGGCTGTTGTGTTTGCATCCTCTGGTGGTGCAGGCCTGTGTCTTAAACTCTTACTGGTCTAGGGAGACCGAGACTTGGTTTGTTGCTTTTTCTTTTTTTTCACCTGTCCAGCTTACTTCCAGAGCATCATTTCCATCTGTTCCCTTTCTTAGAAATGGGCCTGCATTGATAGCACTTACTGTGCCTTTGTTAGACTTCTGGCTTGGGAAGTATTTTGCTATTCACCTTGAAAAAACAGCCTGCCTTTAATTCTGTGATATGTGAGACATACAACATAGAGCTGACTAAAGCGATGGGGCAGTGCTCTCAGCAAATTGCATTAGCGTAACTTCTAAGGTTAGTGTTGTTTTCCTCTATTCCGCAGCTTTTCCAGGTAGGGTAGGTGATGTATCAGGGACCTTTTTAGCCCACGCCTGAAACACTGAAACTCTTGTGTTATCTACATTTGAAAATATGTGAGCTGTACTTAAACACTCAAGCAGGGATAACTATGAAAGTATTTTGAGATATTCTGATGTGCATCATAGGAAAACAGGATGTGTGTTCATCATGCCACTAGTTTGCAAAGTTCAGCAACTTTGATCAGTTGGGTCACTTCAGGTGACTGAGATTTACCTGTGAGAAGTTGCCTTACTCCCCTCTCTGAGGTGGAGTGTCATAACCTGTGCTTTCTTCTACCTCTCTTTTGAAGTTGCCGCCTTCTAGTTTGAGCAGAAAAGGTGTCCCTGGGCAGATGTTTATGTTTTCTTCCATTGTTACTGACATTTAATTCATGTCACGTTCTCTCCTTAAAAATGGTTGTGTTTGAATTACGTCAAAGAGATATTTTTGTTATTTTTTTCTCCCAAGTTCATCAAAGTGTTTTATGTCAGTGCGCTCATCGGGGCAAGTTGGAGGAAAAATGGTTTAATGGCTTTTCTACTGATGCTTGCTTGTTGCACCAGTGCATTGCAAGCAAGAAGAAAAACCAACCTAACTACTGTATTTGTGTTTCCTTTGTGATACGATAGCACTAATGCTGGAAACCTGGTGGAATGTCTCTCTGATGTCTATGTTTTGTGGCTCAGAATCACCCTGTGCCTCATGGTTTGTGTAAGAGCATTCAGTGATTAAGCCCACAGCTTATAAAATTGATTCTTGATTAAAGTTTTAACATAGTAATAGTCAATTTCTAAGCTAGTTAATATTTTAAAAAGACATAGTTAGAATGTGATTCACAGTGCTGATTTTTAATTCAGTTGTGTTTATGGGTTTTAATTAAGATAGTGTCTTGCTGTTAACTCTGGAAGAGTTATATTTGCACAGTTATTCAAGCTGGATTAGTTCTTCATGAAAATGCATAATTTTTTTGCTTAGACAGAGTTTGTGTGCTGTAATAGTTATGGGTAATACATCTCACTTATAGACTAAGCCAAAGATCACGGAAGTATGTGCCTTAGTATATAGGAATAATCAAAAAGGCACACAAAGAAAACTAAATGCTTATTAAAGGACTTTTCAAGGTTTGTGTTGACACCCATTATTTAATGTTGACTTACCTCACAATTTACATTCTAAAATTTTCTCATTAGTTGTCACACTGCATTTCCTTGTGTAGAGAATTTGGTTTACAAGTTAGACACTGTCCACTTTGTGTTGCACTGAGATGATAATTCATGCCGTATGCCATGTAGTTATCTATTTTTTTTTTTTCCTTTATGCTTGCCTGGTCGTTTTGGGCAATATACTTTGCCTGCTTGTGGTCCTGATGTTTTGCTTGCTCAGTCTCATTCTCTCTCACAGCACAGAACTTGGGCACATAATTAATGGAGTTAGGATTCACTGTTTAATCCTATGATTTTTATAGACCTCTTGTAAAACTCAGCATCCATAGTCCACTCAGCAGCAGCGGCAGCAGCTAATAATAACCCAGTCTGACGGACTTGTAATAGATTGGGGCACTTTGGAAAATTTTGCTGTCAGTTTGATTCTCTCCAGTTATGTATCAGTGTGGATCTTAAATCAGTATTCAGATGGTTGCTTGGTTCTCAGCCCATTATTTAGTAATTCATATATTAGCTCTAGATGAAGAAAGGTGAAATACATTAGGCATGAACATATGTTAGCTTTTCCTCAATAAACTGTTTCATATCTCAGTAGCAAAATGCTTCCATTGAAAGCTGGCATGCTCAATTTTCATTGCAAGTTTTAAAGAAGACAATGCAAGTTATTTTGTTAAAAAGACGATGAGTTTCAGTTTTTAAAAATCTGAATTAGGCGGTAGCAGTTAATTTGTGCATACACTTTTGCAGCATTGGCATAGCAGCGTGTTTAATAGACTCTTCATGACTTCACTTATTTAGTACTGTAATCGTGTAACTAGCAACTTGTTCTGTCTTTTTTTCATTCCCATACAAGGCAGATTTGAAGATATTTGCATAGTTAACTTCGTTTCCACCTGTAGGTAATGACATTTTAAAAACTTGTTTCAGGAAAAGCTGTCAGAAGACAGTAAGAAATGTAAAGAAGGCATGGAAAAAATTCACACACCAGCAGATGAAGATTCAAGAAGTGAAAGCAGCAGCACTGAAGAGGAAAAAGAAAAGACAAAATTGCTGTTGGAGCGTTTGAAAGCTCTGGAGGTAAGAAGTACAATGGTTTCACACATAAAAGACCACCCTGCCGCCTGCCTCATTCATTTATTGGCACGGAATCACCCTGCAGCGTAATCTGTCAGTTCACCTGAACTCATGTTAGGGGGTATTTTTGTTATGATTCATTCACTAAGGATGAAGAAGAAGCTTAGCCTCAGAACTACTGAAAGGATTCCTCTCCAATGTTAAGCATCAGATATTTTTAAAAAGTAGTTTAAAAAGAACTTCATACATTATTTTAATTCCATTGAGACCATTTAATAAGAAAAATCATTATAATTGTTTTTATTTCACTTATTAATACTATAAGACTAATACAAGTGGTTTAATAACTGTCATAAAACCAGTGTTGCTTCATTATAGTTCATTGCTCAAATTTTAATTGCTGGACTTCTTGCTTGTGAGAGCTCAAGTCTTGTTACTGCTAGGTTGCAGAAAATCTATTTCCTTGTAGACCACATGGAGAACTGCACATTTTGAGTGCATTTCTGGAAAATTAAGATGTGCAAAATAATGCACCCTGTGGTAATTCCTAACCAGAGGAAGAGCTTTAAAGTTTTTTTTAGGCAACCATGGACAAAGTGCAAGTAAGACTGTAACCGCTGTATATATGAATTTATTTGGAGTTCTCTGATAGAAGCATACATTTCAATCTGTATAAAGAAATAAGAGTGTGCATATTTTAATATGATTTTGAACTAGTACAATGGCATACTTTTTTCTTATAAAGTGTTTTCACCGTTCTCTTTTCCTTCAGGTGTCGTTGTAGTGTTGTATGTATGGATAAATAAACACCTTTGAATGGTCTTAGTAGCATTTTGCCTATTTAATGTCTCAGTAAACAAAGACTTCATCACTGGGCCTGTACACTTTTGGTTAAGTGTGAAGGCTCTTTTGCATCTTACTTTTTATTTTGATTTATACTCTGATTGAATGAAAATGCTGGACTTTTGTTCTGGAGGACTTTGTTAAAAGTAAAACATGAACAGTTATAATCATGTTTGTATCTAAGTACAGAATCTGAAATCTGAAAGGTATAGGCAGGTTTGGCAATTTTTCTTTCCTTTAAAATATTATGGGTTTTGTAAAATAAACATGTTTCATATTAATTAATTCTAATTTTGTCCTGGGAAAAAAAATCACATATATGCATGATTTGTCTTTGCTTTGCCTTGTTCTTAATCAGTTTGCATGACAATTGCAGTTCTTTATGTCCTCAGTTTCCAGGAAGTTGTTCAATAATGTCACAACCTCTTATCAGTTGTGGCAAATTGCCCATATACATAATGTAACATTATGGACAGACAGAATCCAGTTCTGGAAGGTCAATGAATAGTTCTCCTCACTGATGTCAGTGTTGTGCAGTAGCTTATTCAAAAAACACTTATTAGTGAATGCCAATACTTCAAGAATCAATCTACATAAATAGCCTAAGGAGCTATCAAAGTAGACGGATGAACAGGAGGACTAACATTAATTGTTGTTAAGATAATTAAAGCAAAGTGTTGTTAATTGTGTGGTTTTAATGTTATATATTCTTGCACTTGATTTTTCACTTGAAGAATATAAATTGCAATGTCAAAGACTCTGCGGTTTATTAATTGAGACATAACTTTTTAAAGTTATATGCAATTAGCAGTTCTAATCCTTTACTATTTGCAGGGCAATTATTCTAAATATTTTATTAGTTATATAGAAAGGAACAAAAAATTACTGTTTGTTAGTTCCTGTGCTTTGGGTGTCAGAATCTTTAATCTTACTTTACATGATTAGATGTTACTGTATCATACACCATTAATAAAATCAGCAAGGCTAATAAAGTACTCACTAAAATTGGTTCTCCATCTGTGCACTGTAGAATCTGAGGACTGCATATAAACAGACCCTAATAAAAGTAATATCTAAATGTGGGACCGATCCATTAATGCCTATTAATATAATTCCATGAATATCAACACTTCTAAAAAATCTTTAGTACCTCTTTGTATTAGTTTGTTACTCAAGTGTAGCTAATGACAAGATGCAGCCTGGTCTGTTAGAGCATTGTAAAGTTATTCCATCCTCTTTCCTACCTCTGTTCATTGTCCTGTTGCTAGAGCAAGCTTCTCTAGAAATGAGCGACCATTTATTTGTATGTCTATATGTATATGTGACAGTGACAGTGTACCTCTAGGGAAGAGTTTGAGCAAGTGGTGTAACATTTTCATTATATAAAAGTTTAGATTCAGCGGGTATGTTTTTTTCTGGTTAATACCTTCTCTTGACTGATCACTTTAAAACAAACAAAGTTTTGGATAACTCTGAGTTAAGTTTCAAATGAATGAAGTACCAAAAGAGAAAAGCTATCCACCAGCACAGGGGTAAATGGGTAGTTTAGCTGGTACATATGCAATATAAGAAAATATTCAGTTTATTTTACTTTGAATATGTATATTGGAAAAGAATTTCTCTTCCATACATGAAATAAATTGTTTCTGCCCTTTCTGAAGTACTGGCATGGTAGAGATGAGATACGTGGTGGTTTTCGTCAGGAATTTCTGGCAATGCGAGGAAAACTGTAGTCGTCGTTTGGATATGGACCAGGAAATTATCAAATCTAAGTGTGAAAAAAGGGATGAGTCTTCATTTTCACAGAAAACTTTCTTTAAATGGCTTCTATATCTTTGGAGCTGTTATTTAACATTTCTTTTTTTTCTTATTCTTGGTTGCTGTCAAATGTATTGCCATGTCGGGTCAATTATGTTGCCGTACCTTTTAGGCTTTATTAACTTCTGTTTAACCTAGAAATTTCCTCACTGATCAGTACAAATCAGTATAATACTGTGTCTTTGTAGTCAGCCCAAGTGAAAACTATCATATACTTTGATAAGAAATATAGTCTCCCATTGCGCCTTTTTAACTATAATCTTTTTACATCCTTTATAATTTAAAGCAAATGCTAGTTCCACTCTGCTGACTGATAAATGCTGTATGTTTCTAATCAAATGAAACAGATGACAAATAACAAATGGTTCATACCATCTTGTATCCCATTTCATGTAGTTGAAATTAATTGTGATTTCCTGGATATCAAAAATCCTTTGTGCCTTCAGCACTTTTAGTTGGCTGCTCTTGAAATGCCACTTAATTTACTTGAGCAGTTATGATCAAATGCCTTCTAACTCTAACAAAGCAAAAATCCCGAATTCTCTAATAACTTCTCTGTGTACTTAGAGTGCTGCAAAAGTGAAATATTAATGAAGTATGGTGAATAACCTATCAGCTCCTTGGAATTTTATTTTTTAATCTGCTTTCATCACCAGAAGGATTGCATTTTTTTTTTAAATGGTAGTCAGAAATGTACAGAAATCATAATTTATTCTGGACATGCATCAACCCCCATACAACAATTTCAGGTATATGTAGGTCAGTACACAATTAGAGTAAAACAGTAATGTTTTATTTCCAAAGTCATATGCATGTGAGTTGTAAATTTTTCACACAACCCTTGCCCTCCTGGGTACCTTTAGGTATTGTACACACTCATTGCAAGATTTTATACTATTTCTTGTTTGCAGCAAGAGCAGTCGCACAGTCAGAGTGCACAGAGGAAAAGAGGAAGGCTTTGAGAATATTCTGTGTTTAAAAAACAGTGTCTGTGAAGGCCTTACAGCTGTCCCAGAGCTTCACTATCTGATATGGAGCTATAGGCTCTCTGCCCCAATTTAGTCTTGAATGACTGAAATACAGGCTGTCCAAGCACCTGCATAATTGCAAGTGAATTAAACTGATATACTGAGTTAGTGTCAGTCTTAATCTAAACATGTCTGTAAAAGCCATAGTTACTTTGATTTTAAAAATTTAATCAGTGATAAATACTGTGTCAGCTTTGAAGGCTTATTAAAGTCTGTCATTTGCTCTGACATTTATGCAATGAGGATAATTCTGTATGAATTAACGATGTGTAACTGTGTGAAATGTTCCAGCTCTTCTGGACTTGCTTCTTTGCAACTGCAGTAGTGCAACCTCCTTAGAAAGTATTTGCTTTTGGTTGATTATGAAGAAAGTAAACCGATTGAGATTTCTCTGAATAAATGACAAAAGAGCACTTAATGGTTATTTTGATTGGTGCTCTGCTTTGCCTTTAAAAAAGGGATTCTGTAAAATACACAGATTTTGTTGGTGGTGTTATGTCCTTTCACGTGCTGCGTGTTCTCTCAGTTCCTCAAGAAGAAAGGGGAGTGTGAGTAGATAAAGATTCAAGAAAACTGGATTCAGTTTCCATCTCAGCTACAACATTCCTGCATCCTTTACAGTCTGTTTCGTCTATTTGTGCCTTGGTAACACATCTGTAGACTGGTAAAGAGCTAGAATGTGGCACGCAGTCAGATATCTTGGGAAGCTGGCTGGTTTCCTCTGGCTTCCTCCATCTGAATATATTCCTATAATTTGACTCAAATTGGAAGCAACTCATAGGAGAGAGCCGTAATGCCCTGCTTTAATCTGGTAAGGTAATATGTTTTACACAGGAAAAAACAAAGAGGAAAACAGATTACAGAAGAGATGGAATAAAGCTTTCAAGTGTAGATGTGTCTATCCAGCTCTTAGATGCTGAGTTACCATGTTAAAGGAACATCTGGACTATAGATTCTAGATCCATTCTTCAGGAAGAAAAGACTGAATTGCCTGTACTCACTGCAACCCTCTCTCTCTGTGCTTGTCACTCTGTGAAGTTAGGCACGGCATTGGCTTCTTACCTGCATTTCTGAAAGGCCCACAGCCCTTTTCTCTCAGGAATCACTAAAATTCTTTGAGGTAAGCAGAGTGCAGACGTGCTGTGAGGCTTGTAAGTTGATCTTTATGGCAGGAGTTGGCATGCACGTTGCATTGTGCTTGTCTTATAACAAGGTGTCCATCTGCAACTGGATGATTAGTGCCTGCATTTATGATAGGACGTATTTTTGCTAGCACCTATTCTGTTTCATTTGACCGCACACAGTCCCGTTCCACAACCCTCTGTTAGATGAGCAGCATCTCATCACCTTGTCATGGGGAATTCATGAGTTTTGGTTATGTGAGGGCAGTGTATATTCTTCAGAAGAGATGATTTACCCACCTTAGCCTGTGATAGAGCTTAACTACTTCCTTGTTAAAAACGCGGTATTTACATTCGAATTGATGTAAACATCATCCACAAGGAAGTGCTTCCCCTGTTTTGCTGAGTGTTCCCCTTCCCTCCCAGAAGTTCTGCAATGGACACAAGATCCATTGGCCTCAAAAAATAATGATTGAAGGCTGCTCACAACTTTGCAGTTTTCACCAAAGAGCAAACCACTGGGGTAGCAATACATTGTGATGTTGAAGTTATCAAATGAAAAGCCTAATTCATGTGTGAAAATCTCATTGCTTGTGGGTGAGTGAGGCTCAATGGAAGTTTCGGTAAACTAAGCTGCAGTAGAAGCAGTATCTGCTCAGGAAGAGTCACAAAACCACTTTAATTTTAATTATAGAATTTTGCCCTCTTGCCCTTTGCAGTTCATCATAGAAAGATGTGTTTTGTTTTAATAAATTGAGCTTTGGGAGAAAACTCACTCAGGATAATAAGCTAAATGTTCAAATATATTAGAGGGGTAATTTCCCTTGTATCATCACCATTAAACAAATGAGGAAGTATGTCAAGTATTTCCCATATTATGTTTTTACTACCCTGCAGAGGAGGAAAGACACGATATCAATGAACTATAAAAAAGATAAAAAAGAAATATGAGAAGGGTACGTGTTTCCTTTGAGTGGATTGAGAAGATAACTTTAATTTGTGTGGGGTGCGGGCGAGTTTGGTACGCTTTTACATTATATTCCCATTTTGGTTTTGGGTTTTTTCCTCATTTTCCATGTGCTGCAATGTAAAATGGTAAGAAAATGAATAACTATATTATTTTCCATGGAAAGAAACACACAGCATGCAGGGGCAAAGGCGCAGAGTTTGCGAAAATAACTGTGAGGTAAAAGTAGTTTTTTATTGCAAGTCAGCTGCTTCGCTTTGGTTTATAGGAAATTTGAATCGTTCTACTTAGATGCATAGAAAAGTCATGAAACTTTTAAATATTCTGTAGCAGCGTTCTAAATATTTTGTAGCAACCAGTCTTGTCCCATCCAATGCATTTAACCTGATTCAGCCAGAAGTCTCTTCTTAGCCCAGTGCCTTGGCCGTCCACATAAGTAGATTCATTATGCTGATCACTCACCAAAGGCCAACTACGTGATCCTAATTATTGGATTATTTTACTTTTAAATCTTTTCTGTGGGAGACTTTTATAATTAGTTTTCTGAACTGTGCCTAAGAACTCTTGTTTGTTTTTTCTATTTATCGCGAGGGATCAGACAATGAGGCAGGGAAAGTCTTATTTCCAAACTTATCCAGTGGCTGATAATGAATCAGCACTGACTTGCATCACTGGCTTCAAGAACAGCCCAGTTTATTCCAGCTCTTTGCTGGTAATAGTATTGACAAACTGTTCTAGCATCCCAATAACTGAGAAAATTTTAAATTAAAACCAAACAACTGCTATCAAACCGAATGTATTCTATAATCTGTTGAACTCTTCTGCTGTAGACATTCAGTGGCTGCGTTGTTCCTAGTCTTTGAGAAGTAAATCTCATGATGGGTAACAGTTTCTCCCCGCCTTTGTGCTCTGGGGTTCTTTGCTATCTGTCCTCACCTACTCCTGCTGCAGTGTTTAAATGCACCACCTTCCTAGCTGTTTGCTCCCTTCCTCCTGCCAGCTCAGGCCCTCCTGCTGTTTAGGTCTTCTGTGGTTTTTCTACCCATCCTACATGGAATCATAGATCCTACATGCTGTCCACGAGCACGGGAAGCTGCATTCTCCGTCGCTGGATGAATGGCATTCAGTGTTCCATGCAATATATCAGTCGAGATGTTAATAGAAACAACATCTTTATATTGAAAATAAAGACTTACAGAAGCCTCTTCTGGGCAGATAGCTAAATTCAGTTAGTAAGTGATAAGTGTTTAGGAGAAGAAAGTGTTCTTCTTGCAGACATGTAATATATTGAGGATCTAAAAGGGCTTTCCTTTTTTTCTCTCTCCTTTTACACTTTTTCTTCTAAGCCAATCCAAATTCATGGCAATTTATTTTTTTGGCATGCAAAAATCAAGATGATCCAGTAGGAATATGAATTTACAAGTCGATGTTGAAAATAGCTCTGCTCACTGGATGTAGGAAGAGCTGTTTGGATTTGCCCTGTTTTTCATTGCCGTAACCATTTGCTGCTCTCATTGGAGAGAGATGGCTGATTCGCTGTTCTACCAAACAGTTCCATCTCCTGAAATCGGAGAGTGCCTTAACATAGATAAGCCTTAAGTCATTGCCTCCGTGACTGGTGGAAGAGGCATGGAGGAGGCCATATATGTCTGCATTTTCTGACTATTCAGTTCAATGAACACTTAAAATACTTAGTTTCTAAAATCAACTGTGGTGCCTCCTGGGAATTTTAGTCAGAGTAACAGATGGTATTGTTTTCTTTCCTAACTAAGTCTAGGGAAAAAATAGAATATTGAATTGCATCTTCTATGAAAGACCACAGCAGCGGTTCAGAAGTTAAATGTTTTGGGTCACAACATGCAGAGATTCTGAGCTTTTGGCACATGATGAAAAAGTAAAACCTTTCAGACTGACTGTTTTCTACTGTGAGATACCCATGAAGCAGTAATTCTGTCAAAATTTGCCAATTCAGCAAAGTGCTCGACAGAATGTACACTGACTGCTGTTCTTGTTCTGCTAACTTTTAAAACTGTATTTAATTGTTTTAAGTGTGACATCGTGTCATACCCCATCAACTACTTGTGTAAAGGGAATTTTGTTGTGCATCAGAATTTTTCTCTTTTAGCCTGCTCATGCAGTCAGTTTAGGTTTTAGTGAAATTTACTAGCTTTCTAGCATCAGATATTTCAGTGCTTTTATCATGCACATCACTCTGTTCAAGTGAGGTATAAGGCACATTGGAAGGGCAGAGTGAGTAACTTCATGCTCTTCCAAATTTCTCACGGTGGAATGACATAAAATATTCTTTTCTGGGGCAGTGAGTCCAACATGTTCCATATTGAAGAAACATGTCGTATAGGCAATTTTTAATTCTCATTAATATTATAGTCAGGACGCTGTTCAGAGGATCCTTTAGTTTACCTATAGTGTTGAATTTTTGCCTAAATAATGATGCATGCACTTGTGAATATTATAGGTGAACTGTAGGATCCTCAAGATAGTATATGGAGCTTTGGAATTTTTACAAAAAAAGCAGAACATAGATAAGCATTTAATGTTCATTCTAGCACAACCAAATGTAATTGCATGTATATATTATAAAAACAGATTACAAATCCATTTTTTTATGATATTCCAAATTCCAGTACAATGGCTCTTTTCTAACAGTTGTACCACAGTGGTAGTAACTTGGCTGACATAACAAATGCTCCTTAAATAGTTCGAAGTATTGAATATGGCTACAAGAATAATGATTTGGTGCCAGAAGGTCTGAGAAATAGGTCTAGTCAGTGAAGAAAAGGTAAGTCACAGAAGTCAAGGAAAATCGTCTTGGTTTTATTAAACCTGTCAGATTTTCTCTATTGAAATAAATGTTAACCGTGTTCTGCAAAGAGACCTTGCTAGGTTGCAGTGAAGGAATCTGATATTTCAGTCTGACTTTTATAATTTAAATAATGATACTTTTTCGGTGCCCTTCTCTCCATGTATAGTGCCTTCTCGCACGTAATCAGTAGATAATGTAACTTACCTTTTTTAGCAATCAGGCATGTGGTACAATTGAAATTTCACTCTTCCCGCTGAATGAAATGAGATTTCCCAACACTGCGTTATAGGTCTAGGTGACTGTGTTTATCACAACACATCTATCATTTCAGAGGGTGATACTCGGTAGGTTTTTTAAATAGTTTCTATCAGGCACGCGCTCCGGGCCGAGTTCGACACAAGCACTCTGTGAGCCTTCTCATTGCTCACAGTGGCACTTCTTCCAGAGGAAAGATTCTGTGTGACAGAGATTTTAGAATTGCACCTTGTATTTTTAATTTACATACTAATGCATGCAGTTTGGCTGACAGTAATGACAGTTGTATGGTTCATAAACTAAATAAATAGCTGCAGTTCATGTCAAACTAACACTATAAAGAAGATCCCGGTGTTCTGTAGACATTCTCCACTGGCTGTATAGGAAATCCCAATTAATTTACCTCAGCTGAATAGAGCAGAATCACTTACAAAATAATTTCTCTCTCCATTTCTCTTTACTGGCCTTGGAAAGTGATGAAACAGTAATGAGGTCTGCACGGTGATCCACTTTTTCTTAATTAGATAGGGATTTCCTTTTTGTTCATTGTGTAGAAATACAGATTTGGAGATAATAGCTGGTGTTCTGGGCAGGTACGGCTACACTCATTACTGGAATCACTGGAACTGTTCTGGCTTTGGTATGTAAGAGTCTTGGCTCCTATGTTGGCCATATGTTTAACTACACATGTGAAAGCTATATGATTAACATACTCATGAAATTCAATATTCACTGGCTTTATTATGCAGTCACTTTAATAGTCCACAGCAGAAAATACTCATACGATTCTTTTTAAATCTGCTTAATCTGTCATGGTGACAAGCACAGATTTTAAGTTTAGTTATAAATACATAAAGAGAATAGATGAATCAAGTGAGGAAAAGTCTGACTTTGGTCCATTACACGTGACTGTGATGGTTCCAGGGATACCTGATTACTCACTAACTAATTTAATTTTGGTTTATGGTCAAAACAGGTATACATGGGTACAGTATAACCATGTAAGAGCGGACATGTCTACCTGCACACACATATCTACATGTTTTAATGTACATTTGTCTGGTTAAGATCTGCCGTACTATTGAATGCCAAGTATTAGGAGAGGATTGTTTTTTTCACAAGGGCAATTTTTTTTCATCTGTTTTAATTCTGTGTTTTCCCATGATGCCCATCCCTGCCAGGTGTAAGCTACCTTTCCGCATATGGGGTCAGGGAGATCCTCCATTCTGTTTTGTCTCTAGTTGAGCATCTTTCCTCTGCTTCCCACGCCAAACACTGAAAGCAGGGTCTGTGCCCCAGGGTAGCCTCTGCTCTGCCGTTTTGCGGTGTGCAGCTGTCACCTTCGCATTGAGACCAAGAACTGCCAGCTGATCTTTTTGACGTTATGTGCCTATGTTTCCTGTGCAGGTGGAGAAGTGATTGGATTGCCTGGCAGGGCTCTCCACTCATATCTGGGATAGACAGGCGCATAATTCCATCTAGAGGGCAGAGTTTCTTCCCTTCCCAGAGGAATACCTGTGGTAACTGTTGGCCTTCCATAACGTGTGGTGACAGTGCTCATTCATCTTTGTGATTCATGCATTTTCCTATTCCTCTTCTGGATAGTATGTACTCATACAAGGCCAGGACTTGGAAATTATTTAGGAGAAGAGAAACACTCGATTAGTAATTACAGCTGTTTCCTTTTAACAAGCCTGCAGGTGTCCGTGTTGTCTTCAGTCAGTCAAATGGTCTGTTCCTCCAGAATAATTCTTCTGATTTTAAATGCTCTGGGTCTTAAAGTTCTCCTGAAAAGAGGAAGCAAGTAAGACCTAGGTTTGTCATTTGGCTTTTTGGTAAACTGTAAGAAAAAAGAGTACTTGCAAATTGGTTTCTCCGCTAGGCAAAGTCCCTGTAAAGTTACTGCAGCAACAGCTTCAAGTCAGCAGGAGAAAGGGGACTGAGTGTTGCGCATTACGTGAGCCTGTTTTGCATTTAGACAGAAGAAACTAAGATCTTCTTTTCTTGTATTGCGTCTCTTCCACTGAAATACTTGGTTAGTACCTCTCTTGACAGCTCATTGTAAGCCAGAAATGAGCAGAGACGGGAACTTCAACAAAGAGGTTGAATGGCTGAAAAAGCTGAAGTTTCTTCTCACTTGCCTCCAAGTAGCTCGTTCTTTTCCTTCTTTTAGATCTTAGGAAATTTGCTTATTTGGACTTTAGTGACAGAGAAAAGCCTGTTGCCTCCTCTTAGATACTTTCCTTCAGTCCTGTATTGCATTTGATTTCACTATGCTTTAGCTGCTATTTCAAATAACATCAGTTGTAATATTCTTTTTCTTAAATAAGCAATGAATGTCTTTCTAGAACCTTAATCTGACCTTTATCATGACACAACCAATTTCATTAGACATTGTAGTGTCTCCCTAGTGCTGTGCAGAGATAGCTGTTCCTTAAATACATACGTTCATTTGCTCAAATTAAGGTGGGTTGAGTGAAAGGCTTGTGGAGATAGGACCGGGGGAATGGGTATAAGATGGAGAGGACCAGATTTGGACTGGACATGAGGAAGAATTGCTTCCCCATGAGAGTGGTGAGACACTGGAACAGGTTGTCCAGGGAGGTTGTGGCTGCCCCATCCCTGGAGTTGTTCAAGGCCAGGTTGGATGGGGCGTTGGGCAGCCTGAGCCAGTGGGATGTCCCTACCCATGACAGGGGGATTGGAACTAGATGACCTTTAAGGTCCCTTCCATCCTTAACTATACTATGCTACTAACAAACAGAAAAAGAGGCCATGTCACAAGCTTTGTAAACAATTTAGTCTTTTTATGTAGTGCCCTGCAAAATAGTTGAGGTAGCAGAAGCAGTGTAGCTACACAGGATAGTTCCTTTTGGGATGATTATATCTTCTTGAAAAACTGGATATTTACCCCAGGAGAACAATGCATTAGCAACCTGAGCCAGCTTTACAGGGTCTTTGCAGAAGTGCTTGGTGTAGTGTCGAATAACTTTGCTACTAAGGAAGCACCTTGTGTCTTCCCCTTCTCTCCTCTTGGTGTGGTAGAGTACATTTTTTTTCCATTCCAATGAGAAAAGAACTTCTCATGCTTTTAAGCAACTGATTTGCCCTGATAGTGACCTCTGCCAAGCAGGAATATTTCCCAGTTGCAGGCCGATCTGACAGAACAGTAATGTGATTGATCCTGGGTATATATTACAATGCATAGTATTTCATACATTGATTTAATTTTGTTCTTTTCTCCGCATTTTCCCTTTAGGCCAATTGATTAATCACTGATACTGCTCTTGAACAACAGCTTGGAATAAAATAAAAGCAACATTTCCTCAGTTTTAGTGTATCTGGCTATCAAATTTGGACATGTGAAGGTGGGTGCAGTTCTGGTGGCTGCACTTGAGTTGTGCTGACTTACGTGATGCGAATTTGGCTCATTGTGTAGATCAAAGCCAGGATATTGGGCTGCTGCTGTGTGTTTCATGCCTGAGCTTCTTGCTGTGGAGCACCACTGAATCCCGTCAACTTTGACTTAATGCATCTTGTATGTGAGACTCTTATTGTCATCCAAATCTTGTTTTCCTAAGAACTTCTGCAGTTTTCTACCCTCTCACAAAGCATGTAGCCTAAGGCTTTTCTTGATGTAGTTTACCAACACATGTAAGTACAAAGAACAAAATCTGAGATGAAATTTATATGATGAAGAGCAAGGTTAAGTAAATAATTGGAACATATGTGATATTGCACAATAACAATAATGTGTAATTAAAATAGAATTTCCTTTTCACGTAACTGGCTTTAATGTATATGTTTTAGTGTGGTTTCATATTTTCTGTTTTCAGAAGGTACAAAGCTGTAAAATTATCCAAGTAAAAAAACGCCTCTAACACATCTCTGTTGTACATAGGAAAAAGCCTTCTGACTAGGCTTATCTTTTACAATAGTGTTACGGGAATACGTTCTTCTGCTGGCAGTTGACTTCTTTAGGTCTATCACTATAAATTTAGGATCCAAAGACAGCCTATTACAGTTATGTGTCTACCGTAAGCCTACGAGTTCCTCTTCCAATTTTATGTAGTATAAACCCAGTCCATTGGCTCTGGGGTCACACCGCGGTGTGAATTATTGCCTGGTGAGTGCACTGATCAGAAAAATCACTTGAAAGAGACACTGACTGCTCATCGAAGCCGAAAAAGTCCATGTAGATGCACCTGATGTCTGCCAGGACAATAGGAGACATTTTGTATGACCAGTTAGGATAACATTCAGGTACTGCTGCATCAGACAATCTGTAAGGGATCCTCATCCCTCTACATACATCTTCTGCGAACTGAGCACAGTCTGCAGGGCAGAAAAAGCATGCCCAAACTGTTGCAGCTTTTAAGAGAGGCAGAATTTGAGATCTAGGTTGTTGTTCTTTTGAGCGAAATGCAACTGCTCTGCAAATTCACTATTCCACTCTGAAAGATTAAAAATGAAACGAGTCAGAACTTTTAATTTAACAAATGTCAGTGCAGAAATCAACTTACCGCATATTGCTGTGTGGAGCAAGGGGCACTGTTTGCTACTTACTGTGCGTATAAAAACAATAGAGGAAAACGTTCAAAGCTTTCAGGAGAAGCAAGGCGATGTTTGCAAATAGAGTTTTATTTCAGTTAGCAAGAAGTGAACGGTAATTTTGTGATTCAGTTATTAGAAGTTAGCTACTGGCTACAAAACAATTGCTGCACGTTATGTGGCATTTGATCCTGTTCGTAATGCAGCACACCAATACCTGTTCTGCTCGCTTTGCTTCCCGACTCCTTAGCTGCAAGGGAGAGACATAACTGAAGCCATCAAAAGAAGTTCATTTTGAAATACCTGGGGCAGTTGACTTATGGGTGAGTTCTGATGAAGAAAGTGAAATTGCAGGAAACATTGCCTTCAGAAATAACTCAATGCTTCCATGTACTTAAAAACAGAGAAACTTGTTTTAAATTTATGTTATGAATTGTGAAATAGTTGACATTAATAGCTTATTGCTGTGGAAACCTTTTAACTCAAAGTCTTTAAAGGAATAGAGTAAAAATGATTCATCATAGGAGAAGGAAAATAATGTACTTTATATTTTATTATGTTTAAGAATACTTTGTGACAGTATCTTTTATACTATCATGTAATATTTTAAAACTATTGCATAGTAGAGCAAAGAAAGGTCATTCTTTTTCTCCAAATTCAAATAAAAATAAGCTCAAGGGATAATTTTTAAAAGCAAAACCAGTTGTATGTTTTGTTCCATTTCATAAAAAGTCATACATTTTTCCTTGGAGAAGAAAAAATGAGATTTTCTCACTTAAAGACTCATCGGATAACAAGGAACTAGTCTGAGTTTTGCATCGCACAGCCAGTGAATGTGACATTTAAGCATATGGGATCAGTGTTTTCCAGGCTGGCAGTTTAAATCACTTCATTTCATAATTATTTTTGTTGGAACTAAATGAAGAAACTTAGGATAAATAATTGAGAAAAAAAAAATGTTGCTTCATAAAACTTCAGTGTCCGCTTTCTCTGAAGACAGAGCAAAACATCCACTGTTTCACCTTCCAGTGGGAACCGAAACAAATGGGTATGGGAGACAATTAATAGTGTTGTTGGTTATGCATTAAAAGACACATGGGGAAAAAAGAAGGAATACATTAAAGTTTTCTTTCTATCATCAATCCCAAGCACAGTCAACTGCTTAATTTCCCAGGGGAGGGGAGTGTGTGAGTGTGGAGGAGGTTCCTGTTGGTGTCTCTTGAAGATAGTGCCAAGTTTAGCTCCAAATCTGAACTGTTCACTATCATTTAGTAACAGCCCTTCAGTTTGTGTGCATGGAGCAGCCTGGAAGTACCAGTTATGGCATTAGGGCCAGTTTTTGCATTGACCTGTGAAATTATATTTCATGTTCATTCCACCAGTATTAGAAAAAAATATATGAAAGCCACTTTAAAGGAGAAGAGCTGCTCTTAATAGATAGAATTTCTAGAAATCTAAAAAAAATAAATCCTTTTTATGCATATGTTTAATCCTTGGCTTCCTGGTACTTAATTTCAATTTTTTCTACATAATTCCATTGACTTTCTTTTTTTAATTTATTTTAGTTTGTGAAGAAAAATATGTCACAATTTTTTTAAATTTATTAGATTCTAAAATTATGTTCTGTTCCTGAATTGAGTATTTCGGTGTGACCTGCCAGAATTTTAAAAGGTAGATTAAATTTGCTAAAAGGGATAGTTAAATTCTTGAATTTCAGCTTTTGAAGAAAGTTAGCTTAAGGCCTTTGTGGTTTATTCCTATACTTAAATATTGAGGTGTGTCCTGTAAAGACAAACTACTCGTCTCTTGGGCTTCTTTTTCCATAACCACCTTCCAATAACGTGAATTAGTACTGGTATTGCCTATATTTACTATGAACATCTCGGCTAGACAAGTTGGAAAAAATAAGAAATAGAATAAAGTTGCCCAAAGATTGATTTTCATACATAGATCTGAAATACTCTGTTCTTTCCAAACTCTACATTGGATTAACCTTGAAGTATGCTGCTCAGGAAAGTGTGAATAATGGAATCACAGAAAGTAGAAAATGGTCACTGTGTCAGTAACATCACAGTCAAAATTGCAAAGGTTTGAAGGATAAACTCACTTAAAGTAAATTCTGAGGTTGCCTTTCTTTAAAAACTGTACTGGAAAAAATATGTATATATATATGAAAGATGTTGAGTTCTTCTTGAGATCTGAATTAAAACAAACAAACAAACAAACAAAAACCTTCTATTTTGTGGTTAGGAAAGTGAATTTTTGTAACAAGTAGTTCCATATGTATCATTTCAGAAGGACCCAAAGCCCTGGAAATATTTGTACTGGTTTTAATGTCACTTTTAAATTTGATCAAAATCTTCTGCAAAATATTTCTTTTCAAATCAAAGCAAGTGTTTTCTTTGAAAATGGACGCACTGAAAGTTTTTTATCGAGATTCAGCATTGGATGTATAGATAGTCAATGGTTTTCAGCTGGTCTTTACTAATTGCCAAGAATTAATATTTCAAAGAATTTGAATTTTCCCTGAAGAATTTGGTCTTTTTGCAAGGAAAATTGAAACAAATGCAACTGACTGAATATTATAGGATTAATTCATGTAAGAGTTTTCAGTGCAAAGATATTTATGTATGTGTTAAATACAAGTTGATATTAAACACAAAATGCCCTTTAAGACTAATCAGGTTCGCACCATTTGCCTCCGTTAATTGTAAGAATCTTGGTTTCACTTACAATTTCAGGATCTCATCCTTTTTTCATGGGCCAGGGATTTTATTTTTAGTTCTTTGACAGAGGAAATAACTGGCTGTTAATATTACATGGGGAAGCGCAGTAGTTTGTCAGAATTAAATGCTCTCGGTTCTTAAGGGAGAACAGTTCCATAAGGGAACAAATCATTTAAAACAAGAGAAGAATACCTCCCTGGAGCTGTTTAAAAGATGGGTTGGCTAGGTGCTCAGGGACATGGTTTAGTGGCAGATAGGAATGGTTGGACTCAATGATCTAAGAGGTCTTTTCCAATCTAGTGATTCTAAGAAGAAAGGAACAAGATGGAGCAGCTGCCTCTGGTTCACAGTTTTCGAGGAGAAGGATCACTGGATGTAGATATTGGAAAACCAGAAAATAAACAAACACGCACACATTGTTCTTTGCATAAAAATTCAGTGTTATGTCTTACATTTGTGTGAAGGCATCGTGGCCTCTACCACGTCCCTGGGTGCACGCTTTGAGCACCTTCCCCGTGCTGTTTGAGTTTCAGTGTCCTTTCTTCCAATGATTGCCAACTCAGTGTTGCTGTATGACAGGATGGCATCACATGGTGTCATGGATCTACCTAACTGTGAGCGAGGGAACTTCCTCTTGTCTCTCGTTTCACCCTTCATTAATAGCAGCTGCTTCAGTTTAGGCACCCAGGGATGTTGGGTTTGGGAGGCGAGTGCCTTGGTGTCGGTGCGGAGCGATGCATCGCACTGAGGCACACAGCTCAGCGCTTTGTTCGCAGGATGAGTGATAAAAAATAGGAGTCTCGCTGGGACTTCTGGTTTTCCATGCTTGTACTTCCACGCTTTATCAAGTATATTCCATAGAGCAGCATGTGTAGTGTGTGTGTCTTTAACTTCAGGAAATACACACGGCTTTGTGCTGCCTGTCTCTGCTTATTTAAATCTCTTCTAGTCCTCATCCTCAAAAAATGTTTTATACGTGATCATTTGGAAGAATTTTTTTTGGGGAAAAAAGGCATCCTTCATAATTTTAACCTGTTTGTTTAAATCCTGTATTGACACTGCTCTACCTATGGATATATTGTAAATCTATTATAATCTATGTAAATAATGGTAGAATTTGTTGTTTTCTGCAATTTGCATGCAACTAAGCATAAAAAGCTATTATTGATATATCAGTTGATAGCCTAGATGTTTATTTGCTGGAAGATAAGCCTGGGCTTATAATGCAGTCTGCTTTGCTAGGTCTATTCCTAACCTTCTCTTTAAAATGTCAGCTCCAGACATTTCTGCGGTGTCAGAAGGGAAAATGTTGAAGGTTTTAAAGGCTTGTCATTCTGAACTACTTTAGAGTTAACCAAAATAAAAATAAAAAAGACAAATATTGCCATTCTTGAAATTAGAAATTTCCGACTTCTGAAAAACAAACAAATACAAAAGAAAGTTGTAAGTTCTTCACAATAGAATTCCCAGGAATTTGAGGATATGAGGTTTACTTTTAGGTTTTTTTTAGGAGACAGTCTCATCAGCAGTGTAGAAATCTCATTTGGGTTTGATTTGAAGCAGTTCCTGAAGTTCATGTGTTTAAAAGGAGTCTTCCTCATTTAGGTTGGACACCCATTGTTTCCTCTCGTGGAAACCGGGAAACACTTGACGGGCAGGAACAGAGCTGTGTGGGTCTGAGCCCTCCATGCCCCTGAGTGAGAGTCAATACCTGTGATCTCCTGCAGGTCTGCAGATAAACTAGAGAATTTTGTTTTCTAATTTCTTGCAGCATGAAATCCATACAATTTTTATATCTGTTACGTAAGTGTAAATTCATGTTTAAATACATGAATCAGCTCATCAATGATTTGTAAGTCATCACATGCAACTGCACAGACCTTGGGCTGTTTGTTGTTAGGAACACTTAAGTTTTTACGTGATCTTGAGAGGTTTGCTTTCCGATGTCGAGGAAATATCTCCTAATTTTTAGTAGATGTTAGATGAAGAAGATTATACTGTGAGGCTGCAAACCCTTTTTGTTGGTAGCACAGCTATAGCATGGCATGGCCTGTGGGACAGACTGCTTATGAGAATTGCTGGTGGCCTGTACTGCTCTCACTGTATTTTTGTGCTAGTAAAGAAATAAAAAATGTATCACTGAAATTTTGAATTGCAAGAAATCCCTACCAGTTCTGCCCGGTGAGGTTTAATGTGGCCTTTTTGTATACAGAGTTATAATTAACACTTGCATGGTTCTGTATGTTATTATTTACCGTCACATATGTGTTGCTTTTATGCCATGTTTGACCAGAATGTGAATGATGCAGTTGAGAAAGCTAAGGGCCTATGTGTTTTGACAAAAAGGTGAGAAGTTGTCATATCACTAATTTCTCCTTTTTGTTTTTTTTTTCTCTCCATCTCCATGAGTCAGAATAGTTAAGACTAGAACATTTGAAAAAAAAGCATGCGGTAATATTTTGTCAAGTATTAGTCTGCTAAATGCACTCCTTACTTCATTGGTAGCTGGAATTCTCCAGTCTTGGTTACTGCCAGGGAGCAGAGCCGTAGCGGATGGGCTACAGTTCAGCAGGGAGATGCTCCGTGTTTTCTCCAGTGTTGTTTTGTTGTGGAAAGCGTGAAGCAGGAGGTGGAAACATCCAAATGTTGACAGGCAGGTCATGAGGTGCGGTTCCCATTTTACTCCTAGCAGAGAGCTGTCTATAGCAGTATAAAAGCAACTGGAAAGTAGCCAGTGGAAATGCTTTCACAGTGCTAGAATTAAATTACAGCTTTGTCACTATAATTGTTTTGATTTAAAAGCACAAATGTAGTTTTCAGTACTTCTCACCAGCGTAACCATGCTGCTACACTTTTCTCTGAAAATTAGTTGGGTTAGTCTTTCAAAGGACAAATTTTCTGTCTAAGTTGGACAGAATAATAGAAAGAGTGGCCTGTGACCAAAGAGATGCAGATTGTTCGAATGGTAAACCCCGTCTAGAACAGCAGCAGTTTACCAAAAACCAAATGCTGTAAGGAGCTAAAAGGAAGTTTTAAGGAAAGATAATATTAATCCTAAGAAAAGATTGCAACAACATTACTTCTTGCTTTACCAACAGCAGACTTTGACCTAGGTTTTGACCTCTCATGTGCCCTGTATGAAACTGTGACCAGAAAAATACACAAAATCAGAGGCTGCAAGGAGGAAAAAATTGCTGAGTGCATTCGAAGTGCTTGGACAGCTATTAATGCACTGCACAGGGCATGACAAATGAGTGTCTGTGTAAATCAATAAAGCTTTCTATAAATGGACAAATGGTTTAGTATGAATAACAAAGAAGTACACATGGTAACCGTGTTGTAGTGTTCTGTCAGGGATTTTAAAGTTCACTGTCATAACTTTGTTCCTCTTGACCTTTATTGATGATACCTTCAGAGCATGTTGAGCTGCTAACTTGACGTACAACCTTTAGACCTTCATCTCCTGCCCATGGCAGGGGGGTAGACTAGGTGATCTTTAAAGGTCCCATCTGATCCAAACCATCCCATGATTCTATGATCTCCTTCTCCTGTAGTGCAGAATGCACACTACGCTCCCCTTTCTTCTCTCTTCCCCCTCCTATTCTTTTGTTTTGTCTCAACTCAACAATGGTTGAATAAGGAAAACTGTCTTGTATGTGCTTCTCTTTTATTCATGCATTCTAATAGAAAATTCAGTGCTTTAATTCATTTAATTGTGGTTATGAAAGTGCAGAGGATTGTTTGTTGAAGACTTCTTAATAGGTACGTGAAATAATTTTTCAGTTAAAGACCCCAGTGCACCAAATATTTGCTAATTCATAAATTGTTGGAACAGGCTTGCTAGATAACGAAGTGGTGTTGTTCCTGTTCTCTTGACTTTGTAAGTCAAGGCACAGAAAGGTAAAGGTTGAACTTTTTAAAAAAACCTTTAGGGACTTAAACCCAAATCTTATTTTCAAACAGCCTTTAAACACTTTAGTTTGCTTTTACAAGCAGTACACAGAAGAGGCTTTTGCAGGATGTTACAAGATGATAAGTGAAAGTCGTCCTCTCAAGTGCCACTTGGAGAGGCAAGCCTGGAGGACACGTGGATATCTTTGGCATTCTCAGGCCTGAGAACGTGTCTGCCACTTCTACCAAATGCAGGTAAATGTCGATCAGAGTATAGGAAGTAAACAGTCCTTAAGCCATCATAATAATCCTCTCTAAAATCACTAAAAGCAAGAGGAGAGAATGAAGAAGTCATCCTAAATATCTGTATTGATGTAAAAATATCAGTCTATACTTATTTCCCCTATTTTGTAGTCTGTAGTTTATTTCTCTAAAAGGTGCCCTGATCTGTGAGTGCAGGTGAGGACTGAACTCCTCAAAAAGTCTCAGATTTGGCACAATGATACTGGTGGGAGATCTTGTGCTTTGACCACATAAAACTGGGAAAAGGACTGTGAGCTGGAAAGGAGCTGAGCACTTTTTGGCTCACAGCCCACCGATAATGTATACTTTTGGGAGACATTCCCCTGTGTTTTGGGGCAGGAGGGCAGGAGGACTTGTATTTGTGGGGTTTTTTTCCTGTGATGCAAAGATCTGTAGTGTCTTTTGTTGTCGTTAACAAAAAAGTAACCACATGAAGGATGTATTTCAGATGCGTTTTAGACTTCAGGTGTAGATGTGTTTTTTTACAAGAATTTAAAGTTTAGGTGGCTGCACTGCCAGAATGGATGCTTCCCGTGTGTTGGTGTTAAGGGTATCCTGAAGTTCATTACTATGACCATTTTAAAATTTCTTTTAAAAACTGCAATCATAGAATAGTTGGGGTTGGAAGGGACCTTAAAGATCATCTAGTTCCAACCCCCAATTCAGGCAATGAATTGGCCTGCCTTTATTGATCCTGTGTATAACACGTTTATAGAAACATGAAAAAGGCCAAGGCTGCTGTCAGTCTCGTTGTTTCTTCAATAATAGCACAATGAACAACTAATCATCGTGAACTAAGGAATTTCCTCTGACCACAAAGAAATTTTAAGGAAACATCGTGTATCAAAGCTGGAGAAGGGCTATTCACAAAGGTTTGTAGTGATAGGATGAGGGGCAATGGGTATAAACTGGAGAGGGCAGATTTAGACTGGACATTAGGAAGAATTTCTTCACCATGAGAGTGGTGAGACCCTGGCACAGGTTGCCCAGGGAAGCTGTGGCTGCCCCATTCCTGGAGGTGTTCAAGGCCAGGCTGGATGGGCCTTGGGCAGCCTGATCCAGTGGGAGGTGTCCCTGCCTATTGCAAGGGAGTTGGGACTAGATGGTCTTTAAGGTCCCTTCCAACCCAAACTATTCTATGATTCTATTGTGTAACAAATACAGTTTATTTTATTGCATCTGACTCGTGTCTACATTCATGGGAAATAAAGGGCAGATTCTTAGTGACTTCGTTGGGAACAGGACTGGACCTCAATGCATCACGAGTGTGGCTGTCTGCTGCAAGCCTGGAATGACACGGTGCAAACGGCTGCCTTGTGGTTGAGAACAGTGTTCTTCAAAACCTGTGAAGGAGAGAGAAAGCTTTTACCTGACCTGAAGATAATCTTCATCGTTACTAGGGCTATGTTTTCCACCTTTAGCAAGGCGTTAAAATCAGACCTGACAAAGTCCCTTGCAATGACTGTATCTTGGCAATGGTATCAATACAAGGCAACCTCTGCTTTATGCAAAGCAGTCTAAAGTTTTCATTTTCAAATTGATTTTCCGTAAACTCAGCCTCACAATTCAGAACAAAATTTTGTATAATTAAGGCAGTTGCAGGCTGGTTAGCATTATCCAAGTCATGATTGAAATCTTTAAATTTTCCAATGTTAGAGAGACTTTTGTGCAAAATGCTTTCTTCCAAATTGGAACTAGGAAATACCTCTGTTTTGACATTTGAAGAATCGTTGAATCTATAATGTTCCAAAAGCAACATGCAATGTTACAGTAGGAAGTACTGGAACTGGCTGCCCAGGGAAGTGGTGGAATCCCCATCCATGGAGATGTTCAAAAAGGATGTAGTCGTGTTTACTTTGGGACATGGTTGAGTAGGCATGGTGGTGTTGGGCTGATGGTTGGACTTGATGATCTTAGAGGTCTTTTCCAGCCTTAATGATTCATGATTCAATGATTTAATGGTAAGTTACGCCTTGGTTACTTTTGACTGACTGAACCATATTGTGCTTTGAGAGCTGACCCCCATGCTTGCCAGTTGAATGTTGCTTATTGGCTGTTATTTGCTGGGCTCCATCACTTTGAGTGTTTGTGAGGCTGAGGACAGGACTGGTTTATTTCTATGTGTAATGAAAAATATACATACACTCCTAGAGGATGGGTATATCTAAAACTAGAAATCACTATAAAAATCAATTGATATCTAAGAGAGTACTGTTCTGAGTAACCTATTTTTTTACTGCATCATCCCTGCTGGGTTATGTATGGGAGAAGTGACTGCATTAGGGGTCAGTACTTCTCTGTCACTGCCTCTAGGTGCCTGCAAGTGTTCAATAGCTCTCATGCTGTGAGAATCTTGGGCTTCTCATTGCAGCTTATCCTAGTGTAAGTATAGCCTGAAAATAAAAATGAAAATAAAATGTAATAGTGGTTTCCTCCAAGTAAACCTACCTTGCTTGACTGGCAAAAGATGCCTAGAATGTGCAGTACTGGAGGGAGGCGGATCCCTCTGAGCAAAAATTAGGATTTACAATAACATCAAAACCGAGTGGTTTCTGCTAAATAAATGAAGGTTTGAATTAGGAGGCAGGGTTTTGAGATCACAAGTACTATTAAAAATTTTCCAAATGAATACTTCTGGGGGAATGGGGATTATTATCAAATATTCAGCTGCAGTATAGAGTGATTTAGTATATCAAGTACTGGTTCTCCCATGTTGTGAGAACTGGCACAGGATCTTTAAGGAAAGCCAGTCAAGTGTGCCTTCCTAGTCCTGTCTTCATTAGGAAAATGCCAAATAAATGAGCATGGTTTGTTCGGCAATCAAGACGCACAAGTCAAGCTAACATTGACTGTGTTACATCCTTTCACTACACTTGTGAAGCCTCAGCATGGAAAAAGGAGTTTATTACAGAGATGTTTCTACTGTGGCTTGATAAGAGGGAGAATGTAGCATTTATGAATAATATGTCAAGTTCAGATTTCCCAATTTTGGTAGTCTGTTTCTGAAATAACAGCTCACTGAAATCAGAAATTCAGCTAACAGAGCCAAGAAGACTTAGCTTTCGTTTTATAGCCTCACAGCATTAAAAAAAATGGAGTAAGAGAAATTCAGGGAGCTCCCTGGGCATTTTGAATAGTACAACTATATGTTGTAGTTCTTTTAGACATTTCTGTGTGGGAGCCGTCTGCCCAAACTGTTTTAGGATAAAATCATACAATATCTTTTTATCTTGGTGAAAATGAAAATGAAAAGAATTAAGGCCAGAGATATACCAACACGCCTGAGTTAAGGGCTGTGCAGGCTAATCCTGTAGCGACTGCTTCAAAACAGAAAGAGTAATTTGTTTAGGGTGGCATTTTAGGGTGATATTCATAGAGAAAAGATCTTAAAATCTTTAACTCATAGTAATAGTTTTTCATGTAGCAATCACCTCTTTATTTTATCAATCAGTCTGCTGGAATGTGTCCTGTAAAAGCAAACTGATAACTGTATGTGATAGCCTCTTCGGTGTGGAGGACTGTTTACCCTCCAGCATCTGATTTCGTACTGCTGCTTGTTCTTATGTGGCTTCTGCTTCTACTTTGCTACTTACTTCTTCATCTGTACTTTCTGCTGCCACGTCTCGCAGTGCTCTCTGCAGGATCACCCATAGACGTTTTATAGCCATATGTTGAATCCATTGGTAGGTGACATTGTGAAAATATGATGCAGAGCATTTTACCACCTTTACTGGCTTTGATTGTACCCTCCAGATAAAGCACTGATTCCATATAGTTGTTTATTTAGAATTGTAAATAAGTAAACTTTGTATGCCCTTGTTTCTTACCTCCCTCTTATTCTTTACTCCCTTTCAATATGCTGGATAATTATGTAAGTTTACTTTTTCTTCCTAACCTTATGTTTAGGGTTCAGCTGAATTTGAAATTGTAGTTAATGAATCAATTTATTGGACTTTGGGATTTTCATGTTGTTGAATCACTGACTTTTCTGAATAAGGAAGAGAGAACTGTGCATCTTTCCACGGAGTCTTTCCATGTAGTTCATTGCGTTAAATTTTTCTCTGAAATTACAAATGTTAACTATATTTATGACTGTTGTTTTTTATAACCACTATTCTCTTTAAGCAGCATTTGTTTAACTTTTATAGGCTAACAGAAGGTTAAAGAGAAGCACGTA
This sequence comes from Cuculus canorus, assembly GCF_017976375.1. Taxonomy (NCBI): domain Eukaryota; kingdom Metazoa; phylum Chordata; class Aves; order Cuculiformes; family Cuculidae; genus Cuculus; species Cuculus canorus. The sequence continues at coordinate 8,239,411 of NC_071406.1, forward strand.
AAGTAAACTGTATAATAGTTGTAATTGCATGAATACATTGATTTTTGTGTTGCAGTTATGTGATGTGAAGTTATGCACCAGAGGCAGAGAGGTTTCTGGAGCCAGTTTTTTTAGTTTATCAGTCTTCAAGAGAAGCTTAGTTGAAACTTGCTCTGATGCAGCTGTATACAGCACGTTTTAGAGATTTTCCTATTCCCACACTGAAAGAATTCTTAGAGTCAAGTCATAATATATAAAAAATACATCAATTTACTGTAATTTAACACACCAGACTGTGCCATTTTGCAATTAGCACTACATAAGAATATGAGTGAAATGGAAATTAAAGATAGATGAAAGGCACTACTGTACAGGAAACTTTATCATATATAAATTGACATATGTAAGATAAAAGCCTCCTGACTTTAGGATTGCATTTAGGTGCAGTAAAACACCTCTCTCAGTCTTGAAATGATAGGAATTGCTTTTTAAGTGAGGACTAATAAGTTAATCTGGTTCAGTTAAGCACTGTAATTCACAAATTAGTTATAGTGAGACCAGAGCATCTGGAGTTACCCACTACAGAAGCCAGGCTTGTGAAGAGCTGCAATAGTTAAAGGTTTACACAATATGCCTTTAGTTTCCTTTTGATAGCAGCTGCCTCTGTTTGCTTCCAAGTGGCTTTTTCAGGGAGCAAGTTCACTCTAAACGGACAGAGGGGAGGGAAAAAAGATGTACCAATGTCTTCTATAATGTTTCATGGCCAGCTTTGTTGGTTCTGACAAGATGTGATTGTGGACATACTTGGGATATCTGCTCTGATATTGTTCTAAATTGGAATGCATGGTGTGAATAATCTCATAAATGACTGTCGCTTCTGTTTTTTACTCAAAATAGCAACTTGTAGCAAAATGAATTGTATGGTGCTTTTTATTCTGGATCTTGAAGAGGTACACAAAGCAAGCACCCTGAGAATTTTTATAAATTGTCATGTAATACAAGATACCCTTTGATTAATTTACATATTTATTTATTTGTTCTATTTTACTGCAGGCAGAGAATTCAGCGCTGGCTCTGGAAAATGAAAATCAGAGAGAACAGTATGAAAGATGTCTTGATGAGGTAAGGTAGATAAAAAGGTTGTTCTTACCTGGTACTATAATTAAATGACTAGAAATGAATCTCTCCCACTCTTATAAGGTTGACATTGTTCTGCAATTTTCTACTGTTACCTCATTCTAATTAATTCTAAGAACATGTGTCTGACAGTCATAGATATTGTACTGCATGACCTCTAATGTAAATCCTGTTTTGACCACTACTCTTCACCGGAAAGTTCATATCTCTGTGACCAATAACTGGACCTGGTTTGGTTTCATCAGGAGGAGAAAATGACAATTTCCTATTAGGTTTTGTATACTCTTCTTTTCTGTAGGGTGGAACGCAGGTGGCAATGGTGTCTTCTGTCAAAAATCCCCCAGGTTTCCTATATAATGTATTCTGTAACCAGGGAATTTAGTCTCTCAGCAACCCGTTAGGTTTACATACGCTGCTTTTTGTGCTGGGTTCTGTCTAGCTGTTGGCTCACAGCTCAGCTTCTGATCAGACCTTCCAGTTACAGCTGCAGTATAATTCACTCATAGTTACTGAGTATTCCGGCAATTCTTACAATTCCAGAAATATCTAGTTATCTCCTATTGTGTTCAGCTTTCTCCATGTATATACTGATACTTACTTGTTCCTCCCGTTTATCCTGAAATAAGGCTATTCAGCATACATAAGAGCTTAAAATAGTTTTAAGACTTACTAGCTCAAAGAGTTGCTTAGTAGAAATTGTTTTCCCATTCCATAGTAAAAATGAGTAGTAGCACAAGTAGTTGGCTAACAGACAAACAAAAGAAAACAAAAACTACACCGGCTTCTCAGCTGCACCTTTGAGAGAAGTGCATGAGTGGGATAACCCCATGCATAGCGGTTGACAATTCATGTCTTCATACCAGCTTTATAAATTTTTAATCAGCATTTACTGAAGTGTTACTGGCGTGGGCAATACAGCTCTCGTACAAGCAGCCTCCAGTTCAGTGCAGATTTTCATCAGCAAATCCGTGCTTTTTGCCACTATAGCGTATTCTTATCATGGAACTGAAGTAAAAGAATTGTAGATAGACTTTTCCACTAGGCTATTCTCTGTTTGTTCTGTGGCACTGGAGTACCAGCAGAGCCTTGGTCTGCACTGGCCTGAGCCACTGCATTCAGTGCACACTTGGAGTGATATTTGGATAGCTGGGTGATAAGGATGAAAGCATTATATAATTGCTAAGTTTATCAATTACAGAGCATAACTTAAAATTATTTTCTGATTGTCTAAGACAAAATCCACCTATATAATTCATTTCGGAAACAAGTAAAGCACCATAACTGTCCATTCCAGCAAAATGCTCTATACAGATTACAAGGACAGAAAATAGGTTTTTATTGTGTTTGCAGTAGCGTGATGGATTTCTGATCCAGGATTGTGTTTTTCACATGCTGTTGCAGTTTAAAGAGCGAATAATTATATCAAACTATGCTCTGAAGTTTATTATCTTCAACATTATGTTGTCTGTTTTCAGTTCTTACATATTATCACAGCTGTATCTATCTTCTCCCACTGTGTCAACTTTTTCAGGAGAAAATGCTTCTCATCACCTGTGGTTTTGTGCTTCCCTGCTTTATTTCTTGCTTCTTTATCTTCTTCCTTTTTTGGTCTTCTGTTCTGTGCACATTGTCCTTCCCCATGGCTTGGCATAACTTTTTTCTTCTCCCTCCCCTTTCAGCCCTCACAGTGTTTTGGCAGCAGCACTGTAACCAGCATTTTAGCTGCCACAAAATCGGACCTAATCCTTTCCCATCACTGAGATGAAGAAGTTATTGCCAGTGACTCAGAAAACCATATTTAACAATAGCAGGTTCTGCAGGAGTCCCAGATTAGCACCCACCTTGGTGGACCTTCAGAAGAAATTGCATGTTCTCACCCTACTTCGTCATAGTAACGATAAAGAGAATAGGAGATGAGATGTAAATTTAATTAGTGAATAACCCAACCAATGATTTTGAGAGCATTCACTTCCAGCCAGAGTCTTCTGAGGATCCATTGTATGTGACAAAATTCTTTTCAAACAAGGATTCTCACTGGAGATCTTAAGAAAACAAAATGCTTTCCATAAATGTTTTTATGGGGAAAAAAAATAAAAGTAAAAAAAACTTGAAAATACCTTTTCTTTAAGACTTTAAGTCTGATGCGTCCTCTGCTTATAACTCACCTTATGCCAACCCCCCTCCTTGAAGGTGAAAGTCTCTTCAGGCCTTCCCTAGGTTGGGCTTCAGGACTTCTTTGGCAGTTTTTAGAAGCAAATGTACCCTCTGCAGCTATGTATCCATCTGTGCTGCAGCTCCATTTTGCCTCAGGGAGACCTGTTGTGTTTAGAGACAAGAAACAGAAGTTCCTGAGAAAATGAGGCTGTGATCACACCCACACTTGAGACAGCTAAGCCTGCCACCAAAAATACTGACTGCCCGCTACAACCGTTATTTTAATTTTGCCTCTGCAGACCAATTAATTGTGAGTCTATTGAACTTCTGCTGGGCTGATACATAAGGAGTGCATACCCGCAAAGCTGATATCTAGCTGTTCTGGTTGTTTACATGTTTGGGGTGCTTGACAGGGCCTTGAGGTAATGAAGGTTGGGAACATTGATAACTATTGGGAGAATGCTGCCATCTTTCGCTCATCATTGAGCATCCTCACATTGCAGCTTATCTCCCCTGGGTCCAGGCAAGCTCTGCTCGGGGCACTCAAGCATCATTTAATCTGGCTACCCTGGCAATAGTGTCCCTGCTTGGTCCCTCAGGCCTCTACAGCAATGTGATAAGGACGCTTGCAGTGCACGCTGTGCTTTCTGCCGAGGTGTTGGGGGCCATTAAGCTGCGTATGAAGGAAGTAAAAACAATCACTATGATTTTTCTGCCTATATGTGACAAAAACGTACGAGAGATGAGTTTTTAAAACAATGCCTGCCATTATTTTCTCTCATTTTCTTTTTTTTCTCAATTATTTTACATAGGTCATCTCATTCATACAATGTCCTGCATTTAATATTGTGTGAATGGATGCACCTGTGACTTAAAAAAAATGCGTGATCTGTAATCATTTTCATAATAAAACTCAATGAAACTCAAATGTTCATAGAGATGAAATCTGAAAAGAATATGGGTCAAGCTGAAGTGAGTCCTTTATGAATTTTAATAAATATTCACTGATTTGTAAAGTATTTTTTCATCTCTGAAGTGCACACATAAACAGCCTTAGAACAGTACGTGGAAGAAGATGTCATTGAAATGTTCCAGTACTTCTTAAATAAGAGCTAATTTAATTTCAGAAATACTCTATAAACATAGCTTTCTGTCCCTGAAAAATCTAATGCAAAATGCAAGATTGTCTTCTTATACCTTTGGGGTTTGAGGTTAACATGCATAATCCTAGTTTCCTATCTTGGAATTCAACTGTCAGTTTATTGGTAAGTGGTAATGTCATGTTTATTCACATCACTGTGCCAGCTGAGATTTCTATCAAGCTTCACCATACTTACATACAAAAAAATGTGTGACTTAGGTTAGATGATATTTTTTATTATATTTTATGAATTAGCTAATGAAAAATACGAAGTTATCTTAAAAAGGCATTTTTAGGATTTTTATAAAAGACCTTTCATTTTAGTACACTTGAAATGTCTTTGTATGAAACCACGTGGCAAAAGCAGCTGGGTAAATTCTCAGTATTTGGAAAAGGTGTACTAGGTGTTATTCTAGGGTCTCTTTTCGTTGATTCATTATTTTATACCTTTTCTATTAAGACCACTTTGTAACATGTATATGTAAACATAATTGCGTAAAGAAAAAGTGAAGCTGGTTCTTTTGTCTCTTATTGCAATCCACAAAAGGAAACCTCACCCAAAAATCTTGACTGTTAAATTCAAAGGAAAGGCAGGCAGTGTGAAGGCGAGCAATGTCGTTTCTTACACAATAGCAGACCAAGGAGCCAGCCATCTCTATTCTATTTCTTGTTTCACCTTGATTAAGTGCATGAATCACAGGTCAAGTCATTTTACAACCTGCTTTTTACTGGATTGAGCGGCAGTTCTGCCTCATATCAGAGGGAATTTCACATATTCTGCATCTGAGAAGTCAGTCTCTCTGCCTTCAGTGGTCTGTTTCCTTCGTTTTTAGCAATTGTGACTCGGTTTTGTAGTGCTGCCTTTGTTGTTCATTTATAGCTGTGGTGCCTCTTGATACCTGTGAGTAAAAATTAAGTAGATCTGCTAGCTTGGCAGTTTATTTCCATCTGAACAGCAGCACTGCTGTAGGAGTGGAATGGCAGCCTCATTTGAGATGCATAAGTTTCAATATGATTCCTCTTATCGACTGATAAATTAATTTTAGTAACTGTAGAACATATCACTGAGGGCTTCCCACCTCTGTTCCTGCTGAAAACAAAGAATACAGACCTTAAAATCTTTGAACGATAATAGCAACACAGTGTGCCAAGTTGCTAGAATAAAATAACCTCATTTTGTACAGAAGCTAGTTGCATATCTCTCTTATTGAGAGCTATGGGAGCTATGGATCACTGACAGGTACTTTCATGTAGATGCCTAACTACATACACTTAAAGCTGGAAAATTTGTCACATATGCATCGGCAAGTTCAGTTTTTCCCCATTTGGAAGATTATGCCACTTACACTCCTCTGTGCAATATATAAAGCTATAGGAGTAATTTTGCGGGCTATTCTGTTGCGAGTGACTAGTGCCCACTTCAAAGAACCTTTTAGTTCTTCCTTGGTAAAGTAACTCCATGTCAGAAAGTAAAGAAATAATGTATTCTATATGGTTTGTTCAATTTTCAGGTAGAGCAAACAGACGTTAAAAGTGCATGCCAGAAGGGACACTGTCGGATGTAGATCCTGAAAGTCTATAAAGCGAGGCACATGGTTTTTTAAAACTGTATCATATTTACTTCTGTCGGTTATTACTGTTCTAATATTAGTCTGTGTCTTCTGTTAAATCATGTGTAGAGCTTTTTTATGGGACCACTGTTCCATGGGCTGCCTTAAGTTAGGGACCAGTTTGGAGAAAAAAATTGATATCAGGCAGTTTTATGAGAGTATGAATCAAATGTAAGTTTTGCATGTAACAGAATTGAATTATTTACAGAAATGAATTAGCTTCAACTCCTTCGTCACAAGTCAGTTCACATCAGTGGTGTGGGGTTTATTCTTTCATTTGCCAAGAGTAAGAAAAATCAGTCCAGATTTGGTGGTGTCTGCATATGCTTTACTATAATTTCTGAAAGACAAAATCAAACCAGAGGTGATACCTACTGTCTCTTTTTGCATGGACTGAGAGCTCTAGTTGCACTCAGTAAATGCAAGAGCAAAAATATAGGCAAACGCATTGCATGGTAACATACTCATATATTGTTTTTAATTACATTAGCAATATAACAGACAAGTTAGACATCATCAGCAGAAAATCTTATCTAGGTTCCTTTTTCTGTCCCTCCTTGCTCCCCCTCCCTGCCCCTGTGCCTGCTGGTAAATATAAATTAGAAAAGATGTGTAAAATAAATAACTTCAAAAAATCCCTGTTGAATATATCGTTCTACTAATCAATGGTGTGTAATCTCATTCAAGTCAATTATGCTGTGTGGTGTGAATGCCTTCCAACCACATTCTGATGACAGTAGGTACTTTAATTTTCTGTGGCACTTTATGGTTTCTGCTTGTCATGATAGATGTACCATTTTGTCAATATTGAATCAAGAAACAATTAAACTTCATGAAAATGTTCAGGACTCCAACCTCAGCTGGTAAAAATCAGCTCTAGTGAGTGCAGTCAGTCCACACTGATGCATACCAGCAGCACATATGGCTGTGAAAGTTTAATCTAGTCGAAAGAATAGATGGCAGAAGTTAACCAAATGTCCATCATGTTATCCTGCAATTGATACAGTACACATTTGTTTATAATGAGGACTAGGACAGAAGTAGTTACTGTGCATTTCATGTATTCTTTCTAGTGTTATTTGATAAAAATGCTAGTAAATAATGAAAGTACTAGAATCAGTGGTGGTTGTAGATGCAAAGTGGAGTGTAAAGCCAAAAGTGAAGCTATTGTTATGCATGAATACAGATGATAACATAATTTACCTATTTTATTTATTTATTTCAGGTAGCTAATCAGGTTGTTCAGGCTCTACTTACTCAAAAGGTAAGTTGTGGTTTGGGGATTGTGGTATAAGGTAAAGCTTGCAGGTGTTCATTGTTCATTTGAGACATATATATTCTTATGTAGTATACATTTTTTAAATTATGTACACGCATTTAATTACTAAGGCCACCACGTGTCAGGTCCAAAGTCAAGTTTTTTGTAATCCAAATCAATGAAAATCCATGAGACTGTACATCTTTAAGGCTTGGTCATATAGGACCGATACCCAGTTTTTATTATTTACCTATATTGAGACAATAGCAACTGAAAATCCTTATTTTTCCATTCCCTATCCGTAACGAGTTATATTGCTCCATTGCTGTGGAATACAAACCGGATAAATTATGGTGCATGTCAATAGCTGACACAATCACATTGAGTAGAAGGAAAGGCTTCCTGGCATGGTCCTGTGCTTCCCCAAGTAAAACAGAAGGCTCCACATATAGAATAGGAATTCAGCTACTCTGCCTGTGGGCTGGGGACCAGTGATAGAGATTGTATATTTTGTCTTAAAAAACCTTTTGATGTCCTCCTGCTCCATTCTCCTGGGTAAGCCAGGGAAGTACTGCACAGGCAAAATTCTTGTAGGGTGATGGCAAACGTGGTAGAATGAGAAGATTCACTATGGCTTCTACAGAAGGCTGTGCTGGATTAAGTCATGTCTGAAGGTGCTGTTCACACTCCAAATGGTTTGGTACAAAGTATGATTGTTTCAGAGAGAACTTAGTGGGAGGAGTAGAATTAAAAATGAGCGGCTAAAATAATGAGGTGATCTGTAAAAAAAAAAAAAATTAAAGAGAGAAAAGCCAGGTAATATGTAAAAGCAGAAATAATCATGGGCCCAGAATGGGTAGGGAACAACTGGTAGGACAGTTCTACAAAAAGTGCTCTTTGAGTTGAACATGATCCCATGATGTCATTTTATTAGGAAGCTAGGGTGGGGACAACCAAAATATAAAGATCTGTAATAATAAGCTCCGAGCCTTTCAATATTCATGAAATGATCCTCTGAGAGATCTAGTTCGCTTGATGAATGTGGCATTATTAAAATGCTTTGGATCATTTAGCTTTAAAAAGACGAGTCTGAAAGAGACATAAATACAGTCTTTCAGTGCAGATAGTGCAAAGAAGATAAACTGTTTTGTCTACACTGAATGACAGGGCAAGAAATAATGTTCTTAAAATACAGGAAGAAACACCAAGTTAAGATAATCAAAAACCTCTGCCACACACCCAAAAGCCTTCTAGATGCAAATATAGTGAAGTACTGGAATAGATCCTGAGGACTGGCTCCAGAGCCCTCGTTGTGGACCACAGAGCATCGTTCACAATGCCCCCCACAAAGGGGTGAGCAAGGATGGAGGATGACAGCGAGACAGACGGGATGCTGAGCACCAAGTGTCGGTGTCAGGCCGGGAGGCAGTGATCAAGGTCAGCCTCTTGTCGTGTGTCTGCTGGGCAAGTCCGTGGGGAGGAGGCAGGTCCGAGCGGAGCCAAGCCAAGGGGTCAGGACACAGCTCGGGATCAAGGAGGCAGGAGGCTGGGTGCAGGCGTAGCTGCAGTGTGGCTACTCCATGGCTCGGAAGTGACAAGATGACCTTGAACTCTGCCAGCTGAACTCCTAAAAGCCAGGAGTGTGGCTTGACAGCAGGATAGACAAAGATCCATGCCCATAACTATCTGTACCTAAGTGAAGGTTAAAGAGTCGCAGAAGGTTGTATCTGGCTTTCTGCACTTCGGGGAGAAGGCTGGATCTCCTGCGCAGCTCTTACTGAGCAGGCTTTTTGTGGATGAATTCTGTGACATCCTCAATAGATCTAAAGATGTGCAGGGCGGTGTTCTGACCCCATTAAGTCTGCTCTTGGGTATCCTGCCCTGCAGAGAGAGACGTCTAGGTGACCTGTAGATGAGTGATGCAAATCACTGGAGAATGCAGTTGCCAGTTATAGAGATAACACATTACTGTGGTCCGAGCTAGCGTCAGGAGTCCAGAAGTAATAACTGTTTCCCTAAATCTCTTCACCCGACAACTGTGGCCACAAAACAGCCATACAGCTGTTACCATGACCTAGGTTGAAAGTATCATTGTTCAATCCCATGATTTTTGATGCACAACAGAGCCTTTTACTCTATGAGAGGGATATTGCCTTATAGCAACTGGAAGTGGTGTAGCTTGGAGGTGATTTGTGCAAACCACAATGTATGGGGAAGCTTGCACTGCTGCTGTCTGTGCTGTATTACTCTTCCTGTACGTGCTATACACGTACGCTATATGGTGTGTGTATCATCCAAGGACTGCAGTCTGCAGAGCTATTGCCGTAACACCTTTTAGAAACATAACTTCAGCTATTTTTAAAAAAGTCCCAACTGTGTTTCAGTAGAGCTTAATGGAAGTGGAGGCATTTTCTCATATTAACAGACACAAAAACCTTATCTGTATTTTGTAATATAAAACGATATGTGATTAAATATTTACCAAAGGGTTATTCTCAATATATTAATCTCTAGTTTGGGTATATTATGGTTGTTTCCCAAATGAACAGAGAAGCTTCCCGAGTCCCTTTGCAAAGGCGTCAGACATTTTGATGACTACGTACTTTCTCAGTAATGAATCCTCCCAAACCCATAGGAACCAAGGAGTTCATATGGATACAATAAAAACAGATTTGAATACATTTAATAAAGTGATTTACTTAGTATTGATGGGATTTAACAGCTGCTTACCTATTACTGAGTAATAACAGCTAATTTAATATCCAGAGAAAGAGAAAGGAGGGTACTCTTCTAAATGCTAATGAATATTAACTGTTACAGTGCTCCTGACACCATTCATACAATTACTTTCATAAGAAAAGACAGGAACACAATAGCATACAATAAAGAGGAAATTGGACTCTTCGCACCATTCCCAAATAGGTAGATATTGGAATCCAAAGAGTAACTGGTAAACAGATAAATCCACCATCGTTCAGCTGAGCAGTAAGACAGAGCCAGTCATGCCACAGTGAGATAACACACCTCTGGGGCATAGCGAGACATGAAGAAAAGCTGAGAGCTTTCAGAAAATGGAGAAGAGTGATTTTGTACAGTAACGCACACCGTGTAGGCTTTGCTGTGAGTTTGAAATTGTCCCTCAAGGACTAATTTTTGCTTAAATTAAGTACATGTTGTAATGTAACGAATAAAGCACTGTGTACTCGGCAGTATGTGGAAAGACTGTGATTCCACTGAGAGATTCTGGTGACACAAATTGAGTGAGCAAAGCTTGAGTGATTTATCAATGTCACTGAAACCTTGAAATGGAATTACTATCTTAAATGCGCACTTTTCAAGTCTATAATTTGGTACAATGCATATGGAATTTCTCTAATATGAGAGACTTATTTTTACTGTGACTATGGAGAAACTATATTAAGTTGAGATTTGTGCTGAATTAACCATACAGCAAAATTTCAGAATTCTACGTAGCAAAATTATATGGATTTTTTTACCTCTTACAAAAAGAAAAATCTACCTCTGGGAAATTTAAGAAGTCAGAAAATGAACAAAATTATTTGAGACGAACCTCTGTGCTCTGATACTTACTGGAAGCATCCATTCTTTCTCCTTCCACCCAAAGACTTCTCCTACCACATGAGATGATAGGAGTGCTGGGAACTGCATTTTTTTGTGGAAATTCTTAATGGAATTATTTTGCGATCTGAGTTTCTGCTGTTTGCCTATTACCCTCTTCCACAGGAATGTATTCGGAAGAATTCTTTTTTACTCTGGATTCTGTATGAAAGTTGCTTCTTCTCCATCTTCACCAGTGAAATTAAAAAGAGGTTAATTAAGTGTTAAAACAGAATAAGCATCTCCAGAGGAAAAGGATCATATTTCTGGTACCTCTAACGAGGTTGAATCCCATTTTGAGGAAGAGCGAATCTCATACTGAATAGGAAAAGTAAGAATAGAGAGATGCTCAGATGTTACTATAGTGAGACCATAGGAATACCCGAGATATTTGGGAAATTACTGTCTTAATAGCTGGTCATTTTGCCCACAGGAGAGGAATTACATGCTTCAGGCATTTGGTAGTTGTATTGATTGGTAATTTTAGGACTTCTGCTTTCTAAACTCAGGCTTTATTTTACCTGAATACTGCTACCTTAATGTGCCTCATTTCTCCTCTGGACGATGCGTGGCTTTACAGTCAGCACTGTTTATAGCATCTGGGTGGGCAAGCTACTGTCTTATATTTCACATTTTACAGGAAGTCTAAAGTTTGACACATAAATCTTATGGTTTTAAAAGTGATGGGAAGGTTTTGAGCAAAGGCATTGCTAAGATTTGATTTTTTTCTACACTGTCAGTTTCTGTGAATCATTATTCCCTTTCAGTGCGCTTAATAATGTTGAAAAGTTAAACGCTGTTGCAACAGCTAAGACTCCGTTTTAAATTCTCTGATTATTCGTGAAAGGCAGATAATGATGGATCTTGATGCTTGCTGTTTCCTAATGGAGATTGCCTTGTGTAAGACCAGAGATGATAAGTCTCATTGACAGAAATCAAAGCTTTAGGGCTTTACGGAACATCAGACTCAAGATTTTTGGGAGTCATATGTGAAGGCTCCAGCAATTTTACTTAAACAGTCACTTGACAGCCACCGAAAACAAATATTAAGAAACTATCAAGAGAAAATATCTGCATTCATCCAGTAGCATCATAAAATCTCGTACATACTATATGTCTAAAAAGATGTTTACAGTTTTCTGGAAATCTTGAGATGAGCTTATTTTGTTGTTTGTTCACCTCTTATAACCTCAGTGCTGGTTACAGTGCAGACTAGAGCAATTGTAGGCAAGAATTTAAGCCACATCTGACTAGAGTTTCCTCCTCTGAGTTGTTTTCTCATAAGGCTAAGTCATCATGTTGATAATGGTATTGACAGGACAGTATGTGGGGATCCAGAGGCCTCTTTCTCCACTTTCATATGGTAGAAAGTAATATCAGCTAGGCGATACCACAGGGCAGCAACTGCCCTAAATTTAAAGGAATATGGGAAAGTACTTTTTTTAAATGAAATATGGCTGCAGCTTATTATTTTTATGTGTAATCTTTATTAGGAGAAAGCTCTTCCTGATTTATGAAGCTCTCACACCTCAAAATGGACAACTGCACAAATTATGCTGAAAGGCTGAGAGTCAGATGCTGCTCTCTCTCCAAAATCCTCTTTCTGATAGAATCTTGTGTTCCCTCAGGTGGCTGGGACAAGCACGTCTTATGTTGAAGGCAGCTATTTGCTGTATCTGAAAGCCATTAATAGTTTGTTCATGATGAATCAGGCTAAAAGACCTGCATCTTTCTGTTTCCACGGTAAACTTGCAAAGGTTTTACACTCTACCTCTGCTTCTGATGACCTGTTTCAAGCCTTCTTGTTGGAAATGTCAGGCAGTATCCTATTACCACGTGTCTGGTGCATCAACATGACCTTGCCAGCTCTACGGTGGCAAGTTAGGGTGGGGAGGACCATTCACAAAATGCCAGCCAGCAATGCTGACTTGCTTGTTCCAGAAAAAGCAGGATCAGACTTCAGAAGAGTACCTTGAAGGCACAGTACCACTTTGAACTTCTTCCTGGTTTGGTATAACTGATGCTTTTTCCTTAGCTTATGCGTATTACAATATTCATATCTTAATTGCTGCTTTCTGCTTTGTGTAGGCTGCAAAATGAAACACGTTGCTAGCGAAGTAACTTTTATAATAACAGAAAACTCCAAAAGGATGTGTCAAATAACTACTGTTTCTCATTACAAGGGTTTTTTTTATGTTATCCTGTGATGATCAAACAAGCAGAGAAAATGAAATAGCACATTTTTCTGATTTTTAGTATTTTAAAAGCTATACATGTATTTCTTCTTAGTATGTGACATTACTTAGAGATTTTTAAGTGCTTCTGTTACCTGTTTTCTAAACTTCCTATCCCTTGTACTGCAGGATCTGAGGGAGGAATGTATAAAGCTGAAAACAAGAGTCTTTGATTTGGAACAACAGAATCGAACATTAAGTGTCCTTTTCCAGCAGAGAGTCAAACCGGCCTCTGACCTCCTTCTTCAGGTAGGAAATGATCTTTGCAGAAAGCAAGCTATGAGCGTTATATTTCTGAAAAATATATTTTTCTACTTCTTAAGGTCACGTCAATAAGCGGGGAATGATAGTTGTTAGATTTCATATATTAGAAGAATATCTGTTGCCTCTAATCTAGTACCATTGAAACTGAAAGTGTATGCCAATGAGCTATGACTACATATTATGTGCAGACGTGGAGAAAGGAGCACACCTGCAGAGTAACTTACTCCTAGATGCTTCTTCACTATGATAAATGGAATTATATGGGTTCATTATCCCTCTGCAGGGGAGAAGCTCGGATTCCTTTAACATTCTGCTTGATGGTGAACAGTGTAATTTCCTGCGAGAAGACAGCCCATTTATTTAACTTTTGCCATATGTGTTACAAGGACTTAAGTACATCTTCACAAGCTCAGAGTGATTTTTTTTTTTTTTTCCAACATTTTATGGGAGGATATAGCTGAGAAGCCAATTGACTCATCTCCCACTCCTTTGCAGTTCTGGAATAATAAGAGATGTTCCAGTATCCCTTTTCACTTGGCAAAGTCCATTAATGTGAATTAATCCATTGCGTTGTCATCCTTTTGTAGAAGCAAATTGCTTTGCAGAAGTTCCAGGAAATTTGGCCATGAGCTAGGAGGACAGTAAATGAGGACTAATTAAAATTTGCCAGGTTTCTAAAAATAGGGCAAATTCTGGTTTTAGCAATATGTATTATTGCTTATGAGAGGAAAAAATCATTTTAGAGGAGAAATTCAGGTCGTGTCAGCTAGGTAAGTGATATTAAACATGTATCTTACTTAAATCCTCTGCTACCATGCATCTGTATCTCAAGGAAAAATCTGGCCCTTGCTCTGTAGCCTGACAGCTGAGGGCTGCTATAACTCTCATCAGCTTGGGCTCTTTATTGAGGAAACACGATCTGCTCACCAACTGGTGCTTAAAGGCAGAGGAATCCTCAAGGCGAAGGCAAATAGCTGCACTTACTGTGAAATGCTAAAGCGCAGGCAGAGTGGTGCCAGGTCACCATCACAGGGATCTAAGTTCTTGCGTTATCCTCAGATTCTTGTGCTGTCTCTTGATGTTGATTTAGGTATTGCTAGGTCGGGACTTTTCTGAGTTCTTCTCCTGTTTGTTCATCCTTTATAGACTCCTGTGTAGAACTGACTTCTCTTTATCCATTCAGAGCTTCTGACACATCCACCACAGCATGGACCTTTATTGCTTACATCTTCTGCTTTTGACAGTCACATCACCTGCTCCTTCCTTCCTTCCTTCCTTCCTTCCTTCCTTCCTGCCTTCCTTCCTTCCTGCCTTCCTTCCTGCCTTCCTTCCTGCCTTCCTTCCTGCCTTCTTCCTTATTTTTTGCCTTCTTTCCTTCCTTCCTGTTTCCAAAGTGTCTGACTCAGATCTATGTTATTATCGGGTTAGATTGCACAGAAGTCATACATTGCACAGTCTTTTATTACCGATATGGCTCTCCTTCCCAATTCCTTGGGCAGCAACAATAAAGCGAGGTTATTCTGGGAATGTTATGGACGTGTTAGATGGCATCTGAAAAGTGGAATCAATGCTTTGACTTGTGTTCCTTGAAACTGAATTCTGTCACAACTGTGAAAGGAGTTGAAATAGATGAAGCTGCATCAAGTGGAAGAAAACCAAATGATCTAGCAGGTTTTCCTGAGGGATTCAGACTATTCTACATCATTGTCCCTGCACAGTTTGGCAAGAACTAATGTGTATAGATTTCCACACACACACACTTTTACTTGCTTTGTCCGTATTGGCTGAAGAAAAAAAAAAAGAGAATTAAGATCATTCGCAAAGTCCAGGTCTCCCAGACAGCAGCAAAATTTGCTGTTGTGTCCCTGTGCTTGCTATCAACAGATTTTAACCCCCTTGAGGGGAAGGAGAAAAAAAGCAGAGAACAAGTTGCAGTGCACAGCAGAAATGAAGAGCTTCTGTTAAAACTCTTCATATGTCATTTATACCAAAGAAAGAAAACAGTAATTTTGTGAGTTTCCAGAGATTTGTTTATCCTCTAACGTTATTACAGGCTTGACTAAATGCTGTGTAGTCTGCGATCTTGCAGTCTGCGATGTAAAATCTGAAGAAGGATAATTCCTTAGAACTGCAATTAAGCAAGTGCTGTTGTGTGCCTGCACAGAACTGAAGCATAGTTTGGATTATGTCTTCTTGGAAGTGCATACATCCCAGATTTAGAGCAGTAGCTAAATATTTGTTTAAATCTGTCAGTCGACAGAAGAGTCTTAAATCTGTGGTTAAGGACATTCCTGTTAAATCATGACCCTAATCAAAGTGAGTGGGCAAATACTGCTGATGGGGAGGAGGTGTGAACGTGGTGCTAATTTCACCTTTCCTGTACTGTCTGAAACAATATAGTTCAGTTTTTATTTACTTGGTGCTGATCTCATCCTAGGAGCATTCACACTCAATACGATTAAAGATCTTAAAGAATGTTTGAGAAGATGGTATAAGCTAAAAATAAATAGTATTAGTTTTTCTGCACATCAGCTCCTGTGATTTGATCGTATATTATCATCAGATTATCCTGTAATTGACTTTAGAAGACTCCTGTATTAAAGAGAAGGCTTATTTTTAAAGCATACACATTCTTGACATCTTAGATTTCAACAGAAACATAGATTTATTAAAAAAAAATAAAGATTTAACTATTGCCCTGGGGTTTTTTTTGTATATTTGCTTTTACGCGAGTCATACATGATTCCAGTGTCATCTGCTTAGAAATCAGATCATTCACATTTTGTTCAGTGTGAGGACTGGTACCTGTGTTCTGAATTTGACTGCAGAATGATGGCCCATATACTGTGCCAACTGCACTGCGTTGGTTTTCCTTGTGCTTCTCACACAGATCAAAAGAAAAACTGATTGCTACCAATTTAAAGAAAAAAAAATGTAGTAGAGTTTTCACGAGTGCTTCAGGAATCCTTCACTGTAAAACTATTATTAAAAGTATTACATTTTCATGCATTTACAACAAGTGTAAGTACTCATGAAGTCAAAGGTCCTGATAGTATTTTAAAAGAAATATGCATGTTTTCTCGAGGCATGTAATTATGCATATTGCCATGTAAGTTCTTTGCTACTAGAAATTCTGGTGTGCTTAGTGCTTGTAGGGAGAGTGACACAGAGGATATGTCACTTCTGTCATGAAAAGATAAAGTAATGCTGATGCAAAATGTAAGGAGAAAAAAAGAGAACTCAAGCTTTGGGGTTTTTCTTTCTCACTTCTTTCATACTGTAGATTATTTTAAGAGCTACCATGTCTTTCTGGGGTTGTTCTTTCTAGCTGAAGAGTGTGCTTTACAGAGCCAGTATTAGGGCAGATAAATAGAGAGCAACCTGATCACCTTTTATTTTCAAAAAAAAAAAATCTTATACAGCGAATCTCCCTTCTTAAAATGAAGAAGCCTTGGAAAAGTGTTCCCATCTGAGCACCACCTGAGGAAGAGCAATAGTTTTAGTTAACAAACAGCACAGAGGAGTAGCTTCTGCCCAAGCAGCCTTCATTTTCCTCACTTAATGTGGTCGCTAAAAAAGAGATGAAATTCTGCCTGTCATAGCGAGAGAGGTTTGGGAAAAGAAAACGAAGAACTCCATTTTAGTGCACTACCTTGCATTTCATCTGGCTGTGGGAGAAATAGGTGGGAATAATAGACTTAAGGTTTAAAATTGGGTAGAGAGAAACTGGCTGGATGTGCAGAGAGAGATTTGTGGAGCTGATATACAGAAGGCTGCTGAAGGGATAAGATAAGTGCAGAGAGGATATAAGCACTTCGGCTTTGCCCGTGGCCATGTATAGCATCTATGAAACATTTTCAAATGTAAATGTCAGTATCACTGTATTTCTGTCTTTACCTTATTTTTCCTAAATGATGCATTGTTTTCTTCAAAAAAGATTCAAGATACTAAAATCAACAAAGTACAGCTTTCCCTTTCCTTAGCTAGGTTGTCTCACAGAATCATTTTGACTTTATCAGATAGATATCAGATAGGCTGCTTAGACTTGAGACAGATATTTTCGCAGATCTTTTCCTTCTAGTTAACCCCTTTATTTCCATCCTACCTGAAAATGTAAGTAATGACATTGAACCGGATTCTGATATTATGTGTCCTCCTTTTACAAAACTGATGACTTGTATAAAATCACTGAGGATAACAGAGGTCAGGGTTTCTGTTGTGATAAATATCGCAATTATTTATATTATCTCTGCTATGTATCTCTGCTAACATAAATTCAACATCTTTGTCAGCTGAATTCTTCCCGTGGATGATTTGCTTTCACTTTTCACCCAGAAGTTTGCTATCACAGTTTTGTTATAAAGCATGCAGGGATCTTTCAGTGAAATGTGTTAAAAAGTGGCAAGTAGCAACATTTATTGAGTTGATTTATTTGATTAAATAAGTAATAAAATTTTCGTAGTTGGAAAAGTATAAAGTAGTATTTATAATCAGAAGATTTACAGTACCTCTGATCTTAAACTATATTTTCATTGCTATTTTATTTCCATCATAAAATTCTACTTTATCAACTCCAAAACAAAGCAGGGAGGACTTTTGAAACATCTATTTTCTCCTTGTGTTTCTCCAGCTTGATTAGTTTCATTTATTACTCATGGACCATCCACAATGTTTAATTTTATGTCTCAAATTTTCTCTATAATGCTACAGCAGAGTTCGCTGAATTATCAGGTCAATTTAAATAATAGCTGCTTTGTTATAACTGCATCGATATTAGTTCTTTTAATGACCTGACAACTGTGCCCTGATATATGAGATAGACTGTAGCTGTACCTACTTAGATGGAAACAGTTGTACAGCTTAGCAGGAAGGGGTAAATTGCACCCACGACATTATTATATATGGGAAGGAAAAGAGGGCAATTAATTGCCCTAACACCTGACAAAAGGAGATGGAATATCTGGCCTCGGAGTCTGACCTCTGGTTCAGACATCGTTAGGCACGATGATGTCTGAAGGAGAAGGTTAAAAGTGAAGTTGCATTGCTTTACAGCAGTCAAATTTATGAAATAGTCAAGTATTTCAGAAGGTATCTGAAGGTTTGAAATTAAACCCGAGGATCGTCACACACTGTTAGAAAACAGTTTGTCAGCAGTCCAAAATATATTTAAATAACTGGATTGTTATATGCTGAGTAGCAGCTTAATTCCCATCTGACAGAAGCCAGCCCTTGTGCCTCTGGGCTCTTCAGAGCAGTCAGATTTGAGAACAAGGTCAGCAAATTGCATTTGAAGTTTTGAAACTCCTGCAGCTGACCTGCTTATTTTCTTACTTCACATTTGTTCCTTTGCATCCATCAGACTGTCAGGGTATTCCTGTCTGAAAATCAGAAAAATTCCAGCTCCAGAACAAACTCTATCCTTTTCTTCCTAGTAAACATATACATGTAAATCAAGTGTTACAATATCTATCTGCAGTGATATCTACTTACTCAGGAATCAGGACTGGTGGTTTGAAGGATAAATCAATTTCACATCTGTTAATTGTTTAAGCAGTAGTGGAAAACCGCTTAAAAGTTACAGCAATCTCAAGGATGCTTTCAAGAGACAAAAAGGTAATCGCATAAATTTTAAACATGTTTGAGATATATTAAGTTTAATCAAGTACATTAAACTTTATCCAAGAATTATGTTGCCAGTAAAGCACCTAATAAGAAGTGAGCTGGTGGGTTTTACACCATTTGCGGTTCTGAACTGATTTCAGGCCGTAGCCCTGCTGGAATGCTTCTTCAGATCAAGGCTACCAAAGGTGCATAATTACTGTCATGAAGGTGCTGTCCCACTGACGAGCATCCAGTCTTGTAGCAGTCAGAAGTTATAAGAATGCTTCTGCGTGTCAGGAATCAAGATAGCAATTAGCAATCTAGTAAGGAGGAGTCAAAAAAAATAAATGCTGAGACTTTCAAGAACAAATTAAAGGAACATTTCTTCATGTGAAGATGGTGGTGTCGTTATCTCCAATCTTAAATAATCTAAGTAAACTGGTATCTACTTTCTGTCATGTCCTCACTCACCAATAACATCTCAGAAGACAGAAATAGCTTTGAATCTCTGTATTTCATCTTAGCTTCAATCATAATCATGTAATAATACATTATAAACCATATATCTTAATTTCCCTGTTTGCAACTCCCAATATATGTTGAAGAAACATTGCAGCAATTAAGTGTTCATGAGACCCTACTGGTAGATGGATGGGTGAGCAAAATCAGCGATGGGAGAAGGAAAGGAAATACCCCCTTCTGAAGAAACTCCATCTAACATCCCTAAGTTAAGCCGTGTGAATTCTAGTTTTGAATGAAAAGCATCAGCATAATACCTGAAAGAATGAGGTTGATATCGGCTGTCTGGCCAGCTCTGGAAGGAGGCTCTGAGATAAGCTGACTTTTGGGAGTGCACTGAGAATCACTGGATGTCATCTGCAGCTGTAACTCTCTACAAGCCGTCTCTTAGGCTTGTAAGTATGAAAATCACGGCTGCGGTGTGTAGACCTCTAAGAAGCTTTGTGAGATCCCTTGAGCGAAATGCCTGAGGCAGCTTTTCTTCTCCCTCAAGAACACCAGTCTGTAACATGGGGTTGCTCTTTTCTAACTGGGGAAACTTTCTTAAGATAAAACATTTGCCAAAATGATTTGCTGGATCTAAATCTAATTCAGGCTGATAAAGGAACAACACAAAATTTTTTGTTGTAGGCTGTGGCGTGATGTATGAGAGGCGAGGTAGGACAGTATCCCTCGCAACGTTTAAAACCAAAGCAAAGAAAAGGCAGCTGGGGGTTCGGTGGAGAACAGTATTTCACGTTGAAGGAGTTAGATCAACTGACCTGATAGGTCTACTCCATCTGTAATCTGTGTTTTGGTGATCTCACTGCTTGTCAGTCTGTTGTCCCTTATTTCAGCACCTGAATTCTTAGCAATTTTCTCTCAAACAAAAAGGAAGTATTACTCGGAGCTCACTGGGCATGGGCTTCTGATGAGAATGATAATGCTTTTAAGAGAAAATTACCCCCAGCTGTTAGAATTTTGTATGTCCAAGTACTTTACTAGCCCTGAGAGACTCCAAAGAAGAGCGCTGGATGGCTTTCTGTATATACACAAACATGACATTTTGTGATCACATTCTAAATACATAATTTTCAGATACCAAATCTACAAATGAGCTTTTCCTGTTTTCCTGGTGATAGTAAATTGCTACAGAGATAACAAAACCAGTGAATCAAATGAGACGATAACCTTTAGGAAAGCCACAAGTGATCTTTGGTGAAGTATTTCTGAATTATTTTGACTGAGGGGAGCAATGGGTTTTTCTAAGTTTTGAAGAAATACATAGTCATTGTTCTGAAGAGTAAAGACAGCTTTTCAGAATAAGCATGTGTTGAGAAAACCATAAGGCTGTACTGAGATGACAGGCCTGAACAACAAAAGTAAAATTCTACTGTCAATTTTTTAGACAAAGAAAAATATGCAACTGACACTGGGTGAACCATAGATTTCTCTTTATTTTATGCATAGAGTTTTATTATCAGTGATGGTACACAGGATGGCAGGAATCCAATATGGCATTTGAAATCCTAAGCAAGTCTGTGGGCAGACTCATTAAGTGTAAGAATGTTTTTCGTGTTTTTTCCTATCATTGTGTGCGTTCAGTATGGGAATAAATTTAAGAAAAAAGGAAGGAGTTCCACAATATCGAATAATATTATTATATTCCTTTCCAAACTTGCCCTGTGCTTCAAACTTCTAATAAACCTTAAAAAGATAAGTGTTTTTATTCCATGCAGTTATATTTAACCTATAACAATGCTTGACCTGTTGGATGCTATTTCAGCCTGCTGTTTGCTGAATATATTAGCAAGAGGTTATTGGTGACTTATCATATAAAGCCCTGCATAAATGGTCAAGTGTGAGTAAACAGGCTGGTTAGAGGCAGCCTTTATTTGAGATTTCGAACTTCGTGAAAACTCCGTGAGTTAGTCATGTGTTTATGTTTCTCTGACCAAGCAAACCATTTTTTTTTCCTGTTATGTTTCTGGTTTAGAAGTTCACATTTATTATGTTTTAAATCAAGAGGTATTCATCCTGGTTTCCTTTCTAAATGGAAAGATCTTCTAAATGGAAAGATCTTTCTCACTGACATTCTGATGGCAAAAACTAGCATGGGTTTGCTCTATAATGTTATCACAGTATGTGTTGTGGTAAGTACAAACCACATGGTACATATAAGGGTGTAAGTTCCTGTCATCAGGTCAACTTTTAAAGCCCCCCTATTTTGGATTTCACAGTGGAATAAAACAGTAGCCATTGAAAACCCTGCTTAAATACAACATGCACAAACAACAGGTGTGCTAGATAATTGTTTTCTCATCATGGTGCATATTTCACAGTCCATAACCCCTAAATGAAATACCAAAAGAATGCATAAAATTAAATGATTCAAAGATTTAAAGGGCTGCTATTTGTTATGGTAAAGTGGGAATCTATTGAAATTCTGAAATAACCATTATTATTACAAATGTGTCATTTTCTTCTTAGTGCACTAATGGAGCTAAGTATGTAGTTTGTTCTTGTTTTCTTAAAGCTTTGAGACTTAAATGAAGGACAACAGCAAAAGTGTCTGCATGTGAAAAAAATAACAGTAGATAAAGGATTGATTTTAGTACAGTCAATAGAGTACGTATAGAACTTCACTGATATTTTACTTTATAACTGTGGGTTTGTTACCATTGTTTAAGTGCAGTGGCACTTTACAGACATGAAGCAACATGTGGAGTTTTTACTTATAGGTGTGCCGGTAAGTACTCTGCTTGGTAACATTGAAACTGTTTAGATTATATCAGGTCAGTGCAGTTTACTAGTAATTTTAATTTATATCTTTCATCAAATAAATCAAACTAACATTATGCAAAGTGGTTCACAGCACATAAGATTACTCAATAGGTATTTTCTGTTGCCATCTGTTATGAAAAACATGATTTTCCTATGAAATACATTGTACATTTTGTATACTCTTATGGATACTGCACATAGAAGACAGGCTTGTTAATTGGAATAAAATGCTATTCGTAATGAATCATACAACAGTCTTTTATTATTGGGTTTTACTAATGCTCTCCTTTGTTTCCCAAATGACCTCTTCTTTAATGATGGTTTAGATACTGGTAAGATTCAAATCCTCATCCAAAGGCCGTGACACTATTGACTAAATCTCCGTTGACTTCGCTGAGAATGTGAAATACTGTATTGCAAGATAAAATCAGCACGTAGGTGCTCAGTGAAACTGAAGAGTCCATTAGTGCCTTAACTCTTAAATTACCATCCAAGTATCTCGATAAGGACAAGCTAAAAGGAAAAGTTACCTTTGTCATTAAATCTTTAACAATGTGATATTGACAGAGTTGAGTCTTTCTGTATTTCTAGCATTTTTAGATTGCACTCATGCTCGTTTCTTCATCCGGATATGAGCAAGCCGTGTTTCATTAGTCACCAACTGATGTCTGGGTGCAGGGAGGAGCAGTGATTTGTCTGTGTCCTGTGTGCATTACAAGGGCATCTTCAATATTATGAATTAAACTCCATCTTACTGCACTAAAAGTGTGGAAACCAGACTGCCAAAGTAATGGCATCTTGAATTAATATCCATGCTTTAAACATCTCAAATATACACCCACTCTTCAGTTCATCTTTCAGAGATGAACTATTTAATTTTCTAGTGTTTTGATTCTAATTTTTTTATATTCAGTCATATTTTAAAAGCAGAAATGCTTCATCTGTTTTCTTTAAAGTTTCCTATTACTTACTCTGAACTCTTCTTTTTTTTTTTCCTGTAAACAAGCCTTGTGTACTTTCCCTATACTGTAGGTACAGGCACACATCCAGGCATGGTTATTACGGATCGTTGATGCTGCACGTGTGGACACAACTCAGAGATTAGCACTCTATTTTAGAGGCTCATTTAAATTTATTCCACTAAATGGTTCTTAGGAGATCTTGACAATAATTGGAAATATGGGTACTCTCAGCTCTGTTACCAGTCTTCACCAGTTCAGGGGGGAATAACTAATAGAATTAACCTTTAATTTAGGTCTTTAGGTCCTTCCTGCACAAGGGACCAGAATTTCAGGTGGTTGGGCATTGTGCTGAGCTATTCTAAAAATCAGGCTACTTCTTTGGAGCCGAACTGGGAGCTGACCCCTTTTGAAATTCCTGTATAATACCTCCTAAGCCCTGCTTATATCTACTGTAAAAAAAAAAAAAAAAAAAGATCAACTCACAAGGGCACAGATTCCTAATCAAATGTTGGCACCGCTTCTTCTGAGCACAGACGCTGCCAAAAAGCTGTGAGGCTCCAGGAGGTGTGTGCTAGAGGTAAAGCCCAGAGGTGCTGTGCTCCTGGGGCCGGGCTGCAGGGGCAGAGAGGGCACTCCTCAGTGTCACCCTGTGCCAGGACCTGGCACTCTCACGGCTGCTCCAGGTCCTGGACGGTGCTTAGACAGCAATGTACCTTCCCTCACAAGAGCACAGTGTGGCCAAGGAGAAATGACTGACTTTTCTTGTTTTCCATTTCCTGGTATTCCTTCTGGTTGCAGCAATAGGAGCGAGGTGTGGATAAGATGAGCAGTGGAGGTCTGTATCCTCTTCTTGTCTGGTAGCGTGCACCCTTCTTATTGGTACCAGCACTGGCTCTTCCACCTCAGCTGTGTGGGTCTTCTACCTCACCTCATCCTTACTAAGATTTCTTGGCTTGCATGGCCGGGCAGATTGCAAGATCCAGGGTTCTGGAATTATAGAGGTCTGAAGCCAGGATTTGATATGCTTATTCAGATCTTAGAATCATAGAATCACCAGGTTGGAAAAGACCTCTTGGATTATTGAGTCCAACCATTCCTATCTGCCACTAAACCACGTCCCTGAGCACCTCATCTACCTGTCTTATAAATACCTCCAGGGATGGAGTATTTAAACCACCTCCCTGGGCAGCCTCTGCCGGTGCCCGAAAGGTCTACAGAGTTGTATATCAGAATACACGTTGCAAAACTTGACCTGCTGTTTGGAGATGTTGTGGTCAGATCTGAGACTTTCAAGAATGAAATACCACAACGCCTGCACGTTGTCTCCCTCTAGAAGCTTTATTTCTCAAACGCAGAAAAGCTTTGGGAAATCTATGAGACAATTCGTGACCTGGTACAAATTCTTTTAATTTCAGTACAAGAAGTGGAGCCAGTAATTCTCACCAGCTGGGAATCTGCCCATTATTCTTTCTAAACCTTAGCTGAAGTAAGTGCTTTGAGGAAAAAGTGTAGAATAAAGTACTTTGTATCCATGTATTCAAGAAAACCTTCTTTAAAAGTCTCTCCTCATTTGAAATTATTCTGTCAGAGCCAAAGCCAGTGCATTAGAGTTGGAGAGAAAATATGTATGTAAAAGCCTTAAACGAATGATAGAAATATTTCCAGAAATCCTCCTCCTACTTTTAAACTCCTTTCAGTTCATGACATTCCAACAATATTACACACACACACACAAAAAAAAAAAAAAAAAAAAAGAATGAAAAAGAAAATGGGTGGAGGGATGGAGAAATCTTTTAAATGCCTGATGACGAGTAAAGGAAAATATGGCTGGTTCAACATTAACCTTGACAAATTCACGCTCCTGTCATATAAATGAATGAAGCTTTCCAGTGTCTCGCTGGCCGAACCTTGGAAACAGCGAAGAGGAAGGACTGTGAAAATGATGCTCATCTCTTTTAAATTATTTTTCTGAGTAAATGAATGATTTCAATGAAATCCAAACAAGGATGAATCTGCTCACTTGAATCACGTTTCACAGCCAAGGAACTTCCATGTGAAACAGTGCTTACCCTCCTCCATTGTCATGTATCGATCTCAAACATCTTCCCTGAGCCTTCTCTCTCCTTTTCCTCCTACAGGCAAAAGGTTAGAGTTAGATAATAGTATTAATTTTCCAGACATCTGCACATGTTTTAATAGCCTTTAGAAGGTTTAAAATGGTTTCTGTTTGACCACCACAGGGCTAAAATGCCATTAAGACCTAGATTGTAGCAATACATAACAATCATAGCCCTGTAGTTCAACCTGGCAATAAAAAAGCTAATTTATTTTATCGGAGATTTAAATTAATGTGATGAACTCCTCTCTCAACAGGAGCTGTAACACCACTCTTACAAAAATGCCATGGCCCTGCATGCTTTCAAAACCAGATAAAACACTTGCGACAAATCTTGTGTATGTGTTTGTTCTGTGTGCCTTTTGCGTGTGTGTTTGTGTTCTCACACGCTACTACTTACCGTTCCTGAGACCGTTTTGTTTTTTCTGTCACATCTTTATTCTTAGCCTCATTTTTTTTTTCTATCATCTGACTCATAGACTCAGCAGGAAGAAGGTGATTAATAGACACAAGGCAGTCTCCAGTGTTAGCCTCTTTCTTTTTTTACCGCCCTGAGAACTGGCATTTTCTTGTGGGCAAGAATTACTGCTGGTTAGGTAAATTGAGTTTAAAATAACTTTTAAAATAAACATGCAGTTAATGAGGACATTTTTGAAAATCTGTGAAAAGAATATTTAGATCTCAGTTTTCATATCCAGCTATATGCTAGAGGAAGGCTTCAGCTTATCCCATTATAAAGTGATAAAGCAGCATTTGATGGCAGCAGCTTCTGTGATAAAATGATCATGGCAGCGCTGAGAACGAATCCAATAAGGGAATTGATCTGTAGATTCCAATTCTGTAAGAGCCAACATCGTTCAACATAAATGTCAATAACAAGACCGTAGTGAGGTCTGCCTAATTCCTTTAGATGATTTTGGGGCATAGTCAGAAAGTGAATGTGAAAATGAATCTTAAACCGTAGGAATCGCTAAGACAAAGATCAGAATTATGTTGTAGCATCAGGAGTATCACTGACTGTCATCATAGCAGCATTTTAGCTGCATGTTGAAATTAGTGAGCAGCATTTAATCAGATAATGATTGATAATGCAGTGCCTGTTTGGTGGTGAGGCTGAAACATCGGTACTTTTCCTCTGTGTTTTCATCTTAAAGCATTTCTTAAACACAGTGAAATAGTAAAAAGCAGCCCACCTTTTTACTGCTAAAGTGTATATAGCATGTGTAGAGCATGCCATAAAAGATTAATGGTATAGTTGCTCTTTGTCATAGCAGTTCAGTATCATGGTGTTTCCTAGACTGATTCTGATTATGGTGGAACGTTAGGAAAAAATGATTTTGTTTGTGAGCAACGTAACAAGAGAAGGTGTCACGACGGGCAGGATTCTGCCTTTCTGTCTTTGATGTTCTCTTAATTCATAGCACCTATGTGATGCCACCACACATTTAGCAAAGTGGAATTAAGTATTAATTAGCATTAGATCAATAAGACGATATTTGGAAAAAGCATTTACAATTTTGTACCAAATTAATACGAAAGAGAGCACAAATATGTACTAAGAGGCTCGACTCTTCCATAATATGATTCTCACAAAACTGGTGTTTTAGCATACTCCAAGGAGTCTTCCATGAGCTAGCTCGTTGAAAACATTTATTTCATTAATTATTTACATTCTGACTAGCTGATTACCAGATCATTGATGTAAAGTGTTGACTTTACAGTAATTACAAACCACAGGGAACTTTATACATACATTCTCCTAAGAAATTAAATTAGCTCATTTTATTATTACTGCAATATTTACAGACTCCTACCATAGTGCTATTTAAATGAGAACTAATACTTTGGAGTCTCAGAGCTTGAAAACATTGATAGAGTTATGAAATGAAAGCTAGGATCAGAGAGGATTACTCTGCCTTTCAGTGTAACTTTTATTTAAAGCAGTTTATAAAAATTAATAAAACTAAAGGATTTGGAACAGGAGTAATTTTAGGCTTGCGTTAATGTTGTCAACTCTCTGAAGAATACGGAGAGATTATGTTATTTGTGTTTGTGCATCAACTGTCTGCCTAATACCTCCCAATTTATACCCTAGAATATAAGTTTCCAGCCTTCTGAATTACTTTGAAATCTGATTCACTGGGTTTTGCCGTCTCTGGATGGCTCGATAATAACAGAGAGCAGCGAGCCTGGAAAATCTGAAGCAGATGCAAGTGAAACCATTGTTTTATTTTCTGTGCTGGATTTGCCTTGTTAACAGGATTTTCTGATGTAGTTTTAACACCCTAATCTTCCATACGATTGTTTGTAGTATCACACCCTTGTACTTTGTCTTGGATGTTGTCACTTAAGTCTCAGTAAACTCGCCTGGAGGATTTGCCAGCAAAACTGACCAACTACTATTAGTGTTGGGTTTGAATTTAAAGTCTAGCATCTTCTATTTCACCAAGCTTCTAGGCTTTTTAGTGATGTCAGCCCAGTAGCAGGGAAAAAAAAACAAACTGGAAAATGTCAAATTAGAACTTTTATTAAAGTATTTTTATTAGAAAATGCAAATCCACTTGACTCAAAATTTCTGGAGTAGCTGGAAACTTACTTTTTTTGTACTAAGAATTGGTACAGCTTACTGAAATGTTTTTTACAGTTAATCCTTTAATATTCATTTTATGTATAACTTTTTTTTTCCTGTTACCACTGAGCAGTACTGCAAATTTGTGATAGTTTCCTATATTTTACACAGCTGTAGGTAAGACCAATAAATAGCAGTCTCCAACTGCTTGCTTGTACCACTCTAAGAGTTCTCCTGGGGTTTAGTTATTGTGCATTAACACCTTTCCTCTCACCAAAAAATAAATCCAACCAACTATAGTGGTAAATTTCCTGTGATACAGCTGCCCGGAACCCTAGCAGCAACATACAGGGCTGATTTTAGGTTGCTTGTCTGACAGATCTTGAACGAATATTAGATATGGAAGACATCCTACACATTAACACTGAATACAGTGGGGTATAAGACTTCAGAGTCGCTTCAACTGAGCCAGAGTGAGCTGTATAGTGTTTCATGTTACACGCTTTTGCCAGATCTCAGGTATCTTCATTAACAGCTTGATTTGTTGGAAATGGTACCTGTAGCAACAGAGAAATAGTAAGCGTAGCTTGGTGTGGTGCATTAGCTTTACAGTCAGAAGCCCTTGCCTGCACAGAGGTTTATTACGAACTTCTTGAGATCTAAGAAGTGATGAGCACGTAATTATTTTGGGTAAGGGAGGGGTGTGTTAAAAGGTCAAAGGCTGTTAGTGTCTCACTCCAGTTTTAGCCCCTATCCTGTACATGGTAAAGCATGGTCCAACAGTAGGAGAAAGTTGTTCCTTGACAAGGTGACTACATATCGCATGTTCTCCTTTGACAAATCCCTGGAATCGTTATTGCAGAGGTTCATTTGCTTTCCCTGGGGTATGTTCTGCAGCAAAAGAACAAGCCAGAAGAGAGCTGTGGTAAACCCCTCTTTGCTCCTATGCTTCGCTGATGCTTTCCCCTTTCCTCATCCCTGGCTGCTTGATGCAAACTTTTGGTGCTTAAGGAAATGCACAGGTACCGGCTGGTCGGTCGTGGTTACTATGAGTACAAGTGAAAATATGAATCTAAACATACATTGCGAAATAATCTCATATAGTCAAACCTGTAAACACGTAACACATTTTGTAAAGAAAAGGTATAAATCTAGAAGTTTTTTTCTTATTTCCTCATCTTTTAAAGTTTGATCTGTTTTGAGTGCACTTGTGAAAATTTAGAGACAGACACCTGTATGGATGTTCCTGTGCAGATTATAAGACAAGGTCCTGTTTTATTCCCAGAACTGGCACAACAACAACAAAAAAAAATTAAAAAAAATCACATTATTAACTGTTTGTTTCTGGGCAGAACTGCAAAAATGTTATTGTGCATAGGGGACCTTATTTCGTGTAAAGGCACTGCTGAGAAGTGGCAAGAATGGCAAGAATGCTTCTTGAAGGCACACTGTACTCTGCAGCTGAACCACCAAAATGAGGGCTGAAATATTTGTGTGAAATAGCCGTAGTCAGAAGTTAATTCGCACTGTTAGGATAAATGATGATTGCAAAGCAATTTATTAGAGAATTGGAAGGAAAAAAGCTCAGCTATTTCCACCGTGAAATGTCCTTGAAATTACCCTAAAGGATATAGGTATAAAAAGGAATCTGGGATGGCATATACCATGTGCAGGAACTCTCATGGGAAGCTGCCTTTCGTCACATGAAGTAAGCAGCTGGAAAGATGAAGGCAAATTCCTAATCAAACTGGTTAATTAGTGGAAAGTGCTCAGTATGACAATTGCTGTTGCCATTATAAACTGTGAAAAAGGAAAGAATTTTCTTTTACTAGAAAGTTAAACAGTGATGGCCATGAAGTTCTGTTTATAGGAAGTGAATAGTAGGAAAGTAGGACATAATTCTGCATTTTCTATTAAATATAGACTTCCATGAGCTGAAGAAATTATTATAATTTTATTTTCATGGCATCACTTTTATACAATAAACCATCAGGCATTGCTTTATGAGCACAGTGTACAATTGCAAGTACATTTCCTATGTTAGTGATTATTAGAATTCAATAAAATGGAAACATCTTTTTGCATCTTTCATTTTTGCTTCATATTTGGCTGTTTTATGTTAGTAACCACTTGTTCTGCTCCCTTTAGAAAGCAGAATTGCCATATGTCAAAAGCGTATGCATTACAAATTCTAATTTGCCTAAAAGCAAAACCTATTTCTACTTTTCAGAGGGTTTATTATTTTTTCTTACGCTTAGCTTTCTCCTTTATTTCAGAGTATACAGTGCATGAGAAGTTCACATATTCACACTTTGAATAGTGCGTGTTCTTAATTTAGACAGTTTCTGATGGCATAGGTGAAGGATGTGCTCTCATCTCCGGCTGTACAACATCTTTGCCATGTATTTAAGGACTAAAATTCTAGATGTAGTTTTCTGACAGATTATATTTTGCATAAACTAATACTACATAAATTGCATATCTAATCATATCTTTTCTTTCTGTCTTTGGTCTGCTCTCTTCTATGGTGTAATGGTAATGTAGCATAGGGTACTATTTCTGTGAGACCTTTGAAACTGAAGCTTATCCTAGATGTGATTATTTCATAGCCACACTCTGCTTCTGATAGATCTGACTGTCGAGGAGGTGAACAATGGAAAGGAAAAGAGAGACAGCTCAAGTGATTGTGAAAAAAAAGTCAGCTCGAAAGAGTGCTTGTGTTCATGAGCCTCTCTCACATCTATAAGGAGATCACCATATCAGCTCTCTTCTTGTGTTGCACATTTTTTTTTGCATGTTTTTGGTGGTGTTCCTAGGGCTTAACTAATTTAGTACCACAGGAATAGAATTAGAGTGGTGGTGCTGCTGGCTGTGGACTTGAGGGGAATCTTCTTTATTATTAAATGTATTTAATATTATTAAAAACGAATGGTGAGAAGGCTGCAGGAAAGCTATTCCCTGCCAAACCTATTGCAACAGTTGGGTTAAATAGCAGAGCAGGACAGAATATGCCCGTTAGATTTGTGATGCCCTGGGTAACAGCAATGATTGGAGGAGACCACGCTCACCAAACAAACATTTGCAGCTCTGGCACAGAGTACCAGGATGAAAAGATCTCTTTAGGACCTAGAGAAAGAATTTCTTTCTTGTGAATGATGGACTTTGGCTCATGTGAGAAAAGCAAAGCCAATTGATTTAATAGCAATTAACTCATCCAATATTGGAGAGCCGTGTACAGTTTGGCATAATTCATTGAAAACTGTTCTGGCAATGCTGCAGACCATTAGACGTTTCAAAGAGGAGATGGGAACTAATAGATATTCTGCACAGAAACAGTCCAGAGGCACAATAGCTTGGGCAGTCTCTCTGTAATATTGCCTCATGCCAGCAGGTAGTAGCCTTCTTTTATCTTCCTCGAAAGCCTTATTAAGGATGCTGCTGGGGGGAGGGGGAGCTGTTTGATGGATTGGTTATCTGCCTGCCAGATAATTGTATTTCCTATTGCACTTGATGTAATAGCTTTCCACCTAAATTATCAATTACTTTGTTTTTATTTTTAATGTGGGTTACGGGAGTTAATCTTGACATCGAGCCACAAAGGGCATGGCCTTTTCTGCATCAGTCTCACAGGTGAAGGAGGAGCTTTTCTGCTCCTGGTCAGAGGCAGCCACAGAGAGGTCCTTTCTGCTCTGCTGTGGCCTCTGTACCTCTCAGCACCCACTTCTGTAGAGACCCAGGGGCAGTCTAGCTGGACGCTACAGACTTTTTAGTCCGCACCTGCCCTGCCGCTGCTCAATACGGGGTAATTTCCAAGCAAGCTGGCCCAGCCCACGCTATGTGCAGTTCCAGAAGGGTTTTCTGTTCTGCAGCCCAGTGCTCTGGGTGGTTTCCTGCATTTAGAGGGACCCAGACATCCCCCACCATGTGCCACTATTGCCCATTTTCGCCTTGTCGTTATATAGGGCACAAACAAATGGGGCAGATGACTTACACTTATAGTTGTAACACTTCAGTTTCATATTTAAGTATTCATTTAAACAGATGCAATCTTTTCTGTGGAAGTCATTCTGTCCTGTGGTCTGCCTCCTGTTGCATTGCATTGCGATAGCATCAACGCTGATTTTAATATTGTACAATTTTCAGGGCAGCAGTAGCTCCTTGATCTAATTATGTGACTGTCGTCTGAAAATAACCATAAAGGACACAATACATTTTACGTATCTGAGAAGAAATCAGAATCAAGATACATAGTTAGCACAATCCATTACTTGATTTTAAATGGATCATTAATGAGGTTTTTTTTACCAAATACTAGAGTTTTCCCCTTTTTCTGATTAGAAAATGGAGAAGGAAAAAGAAAAAATAAATGAAAGAAAACCAATTTTCTTATC
The DNA here is from genome assembly GCF_017976375.1 of Cuculus canorus. Classification (NCBI taxonomy): domain Eukaryota; kingdom Metazoa; phylum Chordata; class Aves; order Cuculiformes; family Cuculidae; genus Cuculus; species Cuculus canorus. The sequence goes on from NC_071406.1 coordinate 8,271,727, forward strand.
ACTTTTCTTTTGTAATTGGATGACTTGCTTCAGTGCTGTGTGACTGTATTTAATTAATGATCTCAAACTTTCTTACTTGTTAATGCTAGTCATTGTGCTGGCCGTGTGTCTGTTAGCTTATTTGCATATGTGTGGGGGAGTATTCCCAATGCGATGATCTTTTGTTTGATACAGAAATATAATCACATTGTACATCTTGAGAAAACACTTTCCTTCTTTGTCAATCATTTTAGTCTGCTGATTCACCTTTGTTATTAGGGTTTTACAGAGTCGTATAGTTTAAGGCTGGCAAAGATGATTCAAACCCTGCGTGACCCATGTGCAGCCCAGCCCTTCTGGTGGCTGAGCCGGTGTGGAAGGTCCCCCTGTAACTCCAAGCCATTTAAAGCAGTGTTTTATCACTGGCCAAAAATTATTTCTGGGTTTTGCCTATTCTCATTGGACCAATCTCTCTTCTTAGGTCAGAAATGTTCAATAACAGCAGCACACTAAATTCTATTGGATGACATTATAGGAGTATTTTTAGTTTCCCTTATTGAGATGCATATATTTTCCCATTTAAGGAATGAAGTATTTAGAATGCCTTGCTGGAAAAAATAGGAAGACCATTTTACAACTATAGAACTCCTATAACACTATTTCTAGGATAGTCATCCATCTCAGATGTCCCCAAACATCATGTCTTTTGCACAGATCTGGCTATTGTAACTTAGCTAAAGTATCTCCGGAAGCAAAAATCAGATGGCTGGTGTTACCTGCTTAATTAATTAGTAATTAATTCATCTGCAAAGAACAAGTACACTACTTGTTCATAACGTTGGTGACTCCTGGTTCTGAAAACAGTGGAACACTCTGGTGGTTCAACGATGCAGTTGGAATTATGATCAAGAATAGCACGTGTACTAAGTCAGTAAATCTGTGAGTTTGGGAAGGCATTTTACCTGGAGCTTAAATCTTGCACAAGCACCTGACAGTAACTCTAGCAATAACACTTTAAAAGGTGCACACTGTAACTGGGCAATAGGTATCACTGATGTTAAAAAACACGTGGTTGTGGATAGTTAATATTTATAATGAAAAGTGTATTGGATACTGAGTGCTTGTAGCATTTTAATCTATTCAACAATACAATGGACAAAATGTGCTTATATTGAATATTAGTCATTGAAAATGTTTTCCATAATCTATCTGCAAGAGCATCTCCGCAAGAAACTTGCATGAATATGTAACTCTTGAGAAATTATTCCCAAATTTATAATCAGTAGTTTTGGAGAAAAAAAAAATTGCTCGATTGTCTGAAGCAGATGCCTGAAGCACAGCGTGCAGATAACAGAGGCTGTAGGAATGGCTGCCTGCTTTGTTCTCTGGCAGATTAGTTTCTGCGGTGGGTACCAGGGGAGTGGGTTGGGGAGTAGCTGGGCGTAAGATACTGCATGACTGATATTTCGGGGGCCTGCAAAGAGCTTTCATGCCTTGACTGCTGCTGCATGGAAGGGATTTTGTGGCTACAGATTCTTTTTCCCTCCTTGACCAGGCTTTTTGGATGGGCAGAGAGATGTTCTGCTCATGCAGCTTGTACAGATCTCCACGGTTAGCGTCCTTTGTGGGGTCCCCCTGGCAGCACCTGCACCATTTATTCTTCTGAGCTGAGCGCCCCAGTGCTGAGGAGAGGGTAGATGTCGTCCGTCAGGTTGCAAGCCTGGAGAATTAATAGGAAAAAGAAAAGAGCCTGATCCAAAGTCTTTTTCCTTGGGGGAGGGGAGTGGGAGGAGTGTTTTGGGGGTGTTATGTCCTTCATTGATTTCAGTGGACTGTGAGTCAGATCCATACTGCCTGTTACATGATATGTTGGTCCAATGACTGACAAGACTGCAGATATTTCTTCTTTTGAAGTCATTGGCCAAGGCATCCACATAAATCATGGATTTTATTGAAACTGCAATTAAAGCAAATCAGGCTTAATGCACACTGAAAGCCTTAGTAATTAGTATACAGGTGAACATGGAAGAAAAGGCACAAGCTTAGCCATCCTTCCAAGCAAAACTGAAAGAAGTCTGTATATAATCGAACAGCATGTGAATATTAATGCACAAAATCCTCTGAGTCCCTAGTTCCCTGATGCAATTATTTTCTATTCACATTAATTGTTCCTAACAGATGACATTAATGACTTTGAGTTAAAATGTGTGCAAAGGAGGCCTTCAGCAGATCAATGCTGTTTAAAAATAGGGTCGCTTTTGCAATCATTCACTCAAGGTGTAACAGCTCGTAAATAAAACAACATTAACATGTTGATTGATTTATAAATGTTAATTTCGTAGTTCATTTTTAAGCTTTTTTTCCTGAAACACGTCAAACTCTATGGATAGTGGTGGAACTCGTGTTCATTTGTCATTCTTGCATGTGAAGGAATGATAAGTTGCAAAACAGTGACTAGGAGAAAAAGTAGAGTTTGTTTTGGATGAAGAATGATCTGTTCTGCAGACAGGAAGTCTTGGACAAAGTAAACACGAAGAGCAACATTTCAAATAAGAATAAAGCCTCTTTTACCTCAGGGTCTTAATTTCTCTTGAAATTTAACAGCAGAGTTTGGAATTTTAAAAATGCTGATCTGCTGCATATTTGACAAATGCTTATGCTTTGCTCATTCCCTTCTGCCCCCCCAGAAACTCCATTCACGCATCTTAGACCTCTCGTCTGGGGATTTGCTTTCAGAAGTAGAACGAAACAGAAGCCTGATGCAATCTCGAACTGCTGATGCTCAGATGCAGGTGAGGTTTTGTGCTGTCCTTGTACCCTTATTTGGAATCCTCCTTCCCATCTCTGAAGTCTGATGTCAGGGATGAGCCATAAAGCTGATCTCTGAATTGAAACATTGTTGAGGTAGATAACAATACTTCTTCTTCCTTCTGTTCTCTGAAATTCAATATTGTGTCCTCAGTTGATATAGTAAGCAGATAGTGTCACTGTGCAAAAAAGCATTAATCTTAGCAGTGTCCCCAATATACCTTTTTGGGTATTGATTACATCTCAGAATCTCTGAGAAATGGTCAAGGAGCTTTTTATTAAAGCCCATACACGGTATTATTCATCCTACTTTTATGATATATTATGTATGAACTTTAAAAAATTCATGGGCTCTGCATTTTTTTTTTCAGATGGGGTTAGCTTTGTGCTTATTTGGCAAAACGTTCACCAGTGTGGCTTTCATGTTTCTTTGTCAAAGAGAAAAGTGGCTTAAAAAACAAAAGTCACATAAAGATAGAGGGGAAACAAAGAGGAACAGAACATTGAACCTGTGTGTGCCTTTGATTTTGAAGTACAGTAGTATCAACAAAAATGTGGTCTTCTTTGTAATACATACTTTAATGAAAATACATTGTTTCAAAGGTTCACAAAAACGCTAATGACCTTTTACATTATGTGTAATTAAACCTTCAGGTTAGGTTTTTCTAATATAGAGTTTTGTGTCTTTAATAGTCTGATTCTCTCAATTTTCTGTGATTTTAGCAAAAATTATGTATTTAAATTGTAATACTACATTCAAGCCTTCTTACTCTAATTTCATTAAAGACTTAAGAGTCATGATTACAAAAAGTTACATTTCCACCGTGTCAGTTAATAGACCCATATGCAAGTTAGATACATTTAATTAGTGCATCATAAACATCCTATTCAAAGTACTTTATTGGATAATTTAGAGAATAAAGGCAAATTGTAGGAGAAAATTCCACTCTCTCTTCAGTGATCTGAATGCAATCTAGAAACTGGGTATATATCCTGCTTCAGAATCTGTAATGGCATGATATTTTTTGCACGTTTTCTCATCTCCTTAACAATAAAGATGATTACAGTAATATACTGTTATTTTGCTTTGCTTAGATATCTCCATTTTTCCTATTGCTAAAACTGTAGGACCAAATGCCTTTCTCCAATCTGTAGGTGCAAAGGAAAGGCTCTCAGGGTAGAGGAAGATGACAGGAATGGAAGACGGTACTTGTCAGTATGCTGTGATCTCCTCTTTGCTCTTCCAGGAAAGGATTTTACAGGCATCCTTCCCTTAAACACTGTGATGACTGGGACATGGCCTAGTATAGAGAGCAGGAATTTTCCCAGTGCTGCAGCTGAAAGGCAACGGAATAGCCAGAACACGCAGATGCTGCCATTGGCCACTATGCAGCCAACCTTACAGGGAATAACACCATCGTAGCTGAGGAATCTGATGAGAGGAGGTCTCCAATGGGAACCACAGTGTCAGAAAAAAAAAAAGAGTAATTTATCTCAACAAAGCCAGAAAGTCTGTTTCAGAGCCAAAAATGTAGGCATCAGCCTGCCTCTGATGCTGAAAGATGTATTCTTCCCAAAGCCGGTGGATTTAAAGGCTACTCCTCCTACATCCATTTGACTTCCTTGGAGAACATGTACCAATAACTCCCAGAGGTGAAATGTGCTCTTGCTACCTCTAAATGATTTTCCCATTCATAGGTTTTGCCTGTGACAGAGAATAATGATTTGCCCTGTAGTTACGTTTGTCAAAACCAGAATATTATTATGTCAGTTGAGCAATGAACAGCTGTACTGATGAACTCCTCAGCAGTAAAAATTCTGCTCTCTGCCATTTAACTGAGAAAAGGTTCAACCCTAGTAGTAATAAATAGGAGGACACGAGGGAATCAATGGAAGAAATTAGCAGAAGTCCAACAAACATGTTAATGTATTAGAAGTGGCTACAAACTGAGCATTTCCTAGCAATTTGCATGAAGAAGCAGTGTCTACTACGCACAAAGTTTCGATAATTATTTTGTGGATTATATAATTTTAAATTTCTGGTGTCTTTCTGAATATAAAGTTAAAAATTTTCATCTAAACAAAATTAATTTGGGCTATATCTACATGCAAAAATGAATAAATGTTGCTTGAGCTTGCACGCTTATATTCTGCCTTAATGAAATCCAAAGCAAAGTTTTATGCAACAGAGTCATGTCACTCTGTCTGGTGTTCCTGGTAATTAAAAAGATGTCTGATTTTGTAAGGGAACTGGAAAAAAGAATAACAGAATGGTGCAGGCACTTAACATTAAAGAAGCTCAAAGACTGTTAGGCACAAGACTATTAGTTTGAAAACAAATTAAAGGCATCCTAGATACTCCAACAGAGGTTTAATATTTTACCCAAAGTGCTATCTGCTCTTCATTACTCTCTTCCTCAAAGCTGGCACTTAGTCACAGTCAGCTGAAATTGCATTTGGAGAGGGGTGATAACTACACAAGTACTAAAGGCAGCCATAAAGTGTCAATAAATTGCATAAGCAAGAGGCTTCAGCTGTCTGCGAGCGACACAAAGATGGATTGTCCTACGTCAGAGAGTTTCTTAGACAAAGCTTTGAACTAGATAGGAAACCAAAATTAGACTGTAATGGAGAGATTCCATTCTCAGTGGACATTCAGGTTGGGATACTAAATTAATTTACCTTGTCCAGGGTGTATAGCCTCATCTGTTACCTTGTAGGGCTATAATGCAGTTGTCAAGATGTACTTGCATTCTTATAACTTTGTTTTCTGTATCTTACTGGAGCACGCTGCTTAAGTACAAAGCATAATTCAAATAGAATAATCTTCAGCAAGAGAAGAGCGGAATATTGGTTTGAGAATAAAGAAGAAAACATGGAGGATTGTGTATTTTCCCCTGACAAATGCAAATGTTAGCAATTTTTAATTTAGTTCTCTGTATTAAATTCACTAATGGCATAATAGGAAGGCGTAAGTAGCTTACTTGTTTTTCCTTTGTCCTTCTTAATCAAGGGGAAGTTAAATGATCTTTCGCCACTCATACGATATTTCTGTTTCTTCTCATATTTTAGGAATGCCATCAGAATGTGAAATGCAGTACGCCTGTCTTGAAATGCCAGAGTCAGTTAACTATGACAGGTCCCAGCCGCCTGTATCCCCGGAGCAGCTGCAGTAGCAGTGAACTCTCCCTCTCAAGTGCTTGCAGTGAATATTCCAGTGGTTCCTCCTACACTTGGAACGATGGAAAGACATGCAGCAAAAGGGTAAATCAAATAAATTTTCTTCATTTATTACCTTAAATAAATCTGAAACAAGATTCATTGAAAAGCTGCCTATTTCAGAATTTTTTTTTCACTTTCTTCTCTTTTATATATAAAATGGTTGTCACTAAACTCAGTAAGGGTTCTCCCCCGATGTCTCCCTCCTTTTCACTCTTCTCCCTTTCAATTCTTTTTTTAAGTGTTTTATCACTTCAATTTGTTCACAGTTTGCTCATTTATTCTGATATTTATTCCGTCTTTCACAATCCAAATTCCTGTTCTTCTTTATCTTAATCCTTCCATTTATGTTGTTCTTCCTGCAGGTTTTAAACACACTGCAGCCTTCACACTGCTATGAAGTCCTTTATTAAAAAATAACGTTGCTATTAATAGCAATGGGTGAAATGTAATGCCCTACGCAACTCCTAGAACTCTTCAGTAAAACAATAACACTTTTTATTAACAGCACTTCTGAGTAATATGTGAGTTTTATTTTCTTTTAACAGTCATCTGTGAGCTGGGATAAAAGAATAAGCATTGGTTCTGCACTCCCAAGCAACCTCTCAAGTCCAGCAGATGATCTACCTCCAACTCGTATCAAGGAAAACCATATCTTAGAAGGGCTGAAGAAATTACAGAAGCAAAAAATATTACTTGAATCACCTTCACTAATATCAAAATGGGGTTACAAAGATTGCATGAACTCTAATGAAGGAATATATTCTCCTGGAGTTAAATGTGGCAGCCATAATGAACAGACTTGTTGTAAGCCAATGGAAATAGGAAGTATTTGCATTGAACATAACAAAACTTTCTCTTATGATTCAGATTCACATGATGATGCAGATGACGAGTCTTCGTGCTTACTCTTGCTGCAGGATGTACCAAGCAAAGACTGCAGGACCTGCTGTAGCAAATTAACGCACAGTGTTTCTGACAGTCTCTTTGACTGGGATCATAATAGGAAACATTTGCTAGAAAGAAGTTCATACTGTAATTCAAAGGAAAGACCTGAAAAATTGTCTAGTTTTGTCAGTGGATTTCATGCAGAAGTAAACTCGTGCACCAGAGCAAAGCTGCCTGAGTTACAGTTAAATCAAAGCCATGCTAATATAGGCTGGAAGGACCTTAATTTTCAACTTTCAGATACTGATGACAATGAAGTGGTGGATGAATTGCATATAGAAAGCAGTGATGAGAGAAGTCCGTCGGATCTATTAGCAACTCATTTTACTGAGAAATACACGAAGACCTCTGACATGCTCAAAGTCATGGAGAATTCTCAGCTTATATCTACAAAAGACAAAGAGGAAAAAGAGATATCTGTTCACTCAGACATTAGGCCAAAGACATGTAATTTCATTAAACAACAAAAGGTTATAAAAAAGACCTCTTCTGAAGAGTGCATTACGGTAATATTTGATGCTGAAGATGGTGAACCTATTGAATTCAGCTCACATCAAACTGGAGTTGTCACTGTAACAAGAAATGAAATTTCAATCAACCAGCCACAAACTAGGTCCAGCGCAGAATATACTGAACTTATACCTCAGGGAATAACTCATTTGCAGACAGGAAATGATGCTAGAAATTACACTGCATTAGAAAGACCTGAAGATGAAACCAAGAAACAGACTGTTGAAGATAATACCGGAAATAAAAGTACAGTTGTCCCTGTAACCTGCGGTGAACCTTCACACTGCAGAAGAGTGACACTGCAAAATATTCCACGACAAAAACTGGTGAAGCCGGTTTATGATGTGGCATACAAAGCCAGTTCAAGCTCCACTGGGCACACAGGAATCAATCAAAAGCCAAACTTGACTAAAATACCCAGCAGAAGTAAATTTTCTCCACAAAAAACTGTGATGACGGGGAGTGAGGAAACACCTGTAGCTCAATCAGTGGGCCCTGCAAACCTTGAAAAATCGCCTGCTCTGCCACCTGTAAAGCTTTCAAGATTCAAAAAGGCACAAAGTCCACCTCGTAATTTCAACTCGAAAGTTGACTTCCAGGTTCCAAAGCACCCTGACCACCTACTGCCTGGCTTGAAACGTCCAGACAGAGGTGACGGGTCAAAGTATCCAAAGAGTCAGAGTCCAGCATCACCACTGTTGCCTCAGCACCTTATAGAGCCCAGAGACTATGGAGAACCTCCAACCAGAGACTTCCATTGTGATTTAGCAACTGTGGAACCCCGATCACCATCTCCACCCCTTCCTCCGGGCAGGTCGACATCCCTGTTGATTCGCCCCAATTATGCTCATTCACCTCCTGTAGCAATAAAGTTGGGAGGAGCTGGTGCCAGTGAAACAGCAAAAAATGTACTGAAATCATCACCATTAAAAGGAACTGTGAACTCTGGCTTTCATAATCAATCGAGTCATGAAGTGCAAGCAAAAAATGTATCTTCTGGGTCCAAAATTGAATTATCTTACCTTCAAGAAAATGCAGAAGAAATTATGCAAAATAAATGCATGTCTCAGCAACCCCACAGTGCTTGCCAAGGACTTTCCAAAGTTTCCACAAAGCAAGTCTGCCCAAAAAGCCCTAATCAGCTGCATCTCCATAGGAATCGTGAATTTTCCAACACAGACTTGCAAACAGCCAGATCCATTTCTCTAGGTTGTCCATCATTGGAAACAATTTCTTCACAAGACATATATTCCAACAAAAAAGACATTTCCAGTGACGGTGTAGTAGGTCAGCCAGAAAAGATGCCAGCCATTCTACCTGCAAATCCTCAAGGTCATACAATAAGCACTAGTGAGCCTCTACTATCTCAGGTAAACAATTCCCCATTGTCAACACTGTTTCATGGAGGTGACACTACACACGTTACCCAAAACTCTCATGAGAAAGGAATGAAAACTCGTCTCCCTGTAGGACTGAAATTATTTGTCAAATCTCCCCAACTTCTCCGAAAGAGCTCTACTGTACCAGGGAAGCAGGAAAAAGACAGTATAAATGCAGCTTCCAAAAGTAACGTGAGTTCGAGTAAGTACAAGCAAAATGAATCTACATGTGTAACCACCAGATGTGCAATGAGCGCTGAGCTAAAAGACTCTAAGTCTGATACTGAAGTAAAAAATAATTTTACTGTGGGACTTAGTATGGATACAGCATCACCTCATTCACATGAAAACCGCAACTTCGTGGTAGACAGAGCAGATGGATTAGAAAACAAATTAGTTAAGAGATCAGTTTCTTCTAGCAGCAAGTCGCACTTGAAGCCAGCTCTGGGCATGAATGGAGCAAAAGCTCGTAGCCAGAGTTTTAGCATTCATACAGGGGAAAAGCCATCTGCCCCTGTGACAGAAGGTCTTGGAAAAGTTCGGACTCAGATTATTACAAACACTTCCGATAGAGGAAATTCTTTAACAAGGCAGAACTCAGCCATGGAGGGACTTCAAATCAAGGCCATTCCTGGCTCAGCAGTGACACCAGAGACTCTTTCATGCACTCCTAAACCCACAGAAAATTCTTGTTCTAGTCAAGCTTCTCTTGGAAATACGAATAGTTGCACTAGCCAGCATGGAAGCCCAACCAAACTGCCTTTCAGATCATCTTCAAAAGTAGACTTGTTTCACAACACTTCAAGATGTGATGGAAACAAACTATTTCCTCAGAAAGATGCACGTAGTCTATCTATCCAGAGTGAGAAAAACACTGAAAGTTTTAAACACGAAGCTGTAAGTAAAAAAAGTGTTCTGCCAGCAGAATTGGAGTTAGAAGCATCAGCTACTGTACCTTCCAAACAAATGTCATCGTTTCAAAGTTTAAGTGGAATAAAGTGTCCTCATAAACTGGAAGCAGCAAAGTCACTAAGACAGCAAATGTCTTTAAAGTTAGCAGAAGCCTCTGAGAAGGTTGCTGATGTTTTGAGTTCACCAGCTCAACAACCTACAATAGAGGAGAAAGTCATGTTATGCATCCAAGAAAATGTGCAAAAGGGTCAGGGACAAACCAAATCTCCCACTGTGGAGACTAAACAAAAGACTGGGCCCTCTATAGCTAGTTGGTTTGGCTTTCGAAAGAGTAAGCTCCCGGCACTGAGTAGCAGAAAAACTGATGTTCCTAAAACAAAGGTAGAAAAAAAAGATGCAAAAGTTTCAGGATTTGGAATTAAGCAGGCAAAATTAGAGAGACGAAAAGAAAAGAAGAAAACTGAACAACACTGTGAAATAGAAAATGAAATTAACAGGAAAACGGACAATGGTAGCATTATAGCTGATGTCATGGAGAGGAGAATTATGAAACCTTCACAAGGCACAGCTGGTGAGATTGAGTGTGAACAAGTCAGAGATTCCACCACAGCTACATGCTCACCAAAAGACAGTTTTATGAAAGAGCTTCTAAACAGGTAAAACTCTGGAACACAGTTTGGAGTATGTTGTTGTACTCTGTGGCTTTACAGATGCTCAGATGTTACGTGCAATGTATGTTTCTTTTAGACTAAGAATGCATAATAGGAATCAGTAGATACACTATCCAGACTTCAATCTCTGCAGAAAAAGACATTAATAATGAGATAATAATTTTATTCGTGTTACTCTCTTACCAAACCAATGGCCTTTGAAATTAAGGAATGGCAAGTTACATCCCAGTTGATAGAAATTCAGATAATTCCAGAAATCCTGAATCTAGACAGATGGTGTATAAAGATAGAGGATAATTAAGTATATTTTTTAATGTGTTTCATCTTCATTTATTGTAACCAGCAAACATGTATTGGGTAACTAGTCAGAATTACTTACCTTTCTGGCTACCACAACCTTTGGTCACAGAATAACAGCAATTGCAGTAGTGTGTTTTCACATTTGCCCCACAACTGTCCCAAATATAATATAAATCATTACGTGTGAAAGACTAAATTGATATACTACCTGAAATTGCAAGTGACAGATTTGATCAAGGCTAGTTAGAAACATTTATCACTCAAAGGTCTAGAGACAGAAAGATACAGAGAGGTTACTTTAAACATTAAAGGAATGGGAAACTAGAGTGATTGAAGAAGGGCAATGTAATTTATCAGAGGAATCACTCTCTACCTGCAGAGTTGATAAGAAAGCAGCTCAGCAGACAGAAAGTGGATCAAATAATGTTTCCTACAGGAGTGTGTCGAAGGGCAGCTCCCAGGGCTCCTCTCTTCATGGCAACTCTGTCAGCTCTCAAGGAAACCACAAGAAAAACAGCAACACAAAAGCTGATATGGAAATGCAAAATCAGACTCTGGTAAGTGCTTTAGTACATGAAAACATTATTACCTTCTTTTCAACTTCTGGATGTGTTTCTTATTGCCAGTACAGACAAATAGGATAATAACTGTTTATATATGATAGAAAGATTTTGTGTAGCTAGAGAACTGTGAATTAATACAGAAGTTGGCAGCTTGACTATAGGCCAGATTATTAGTCATGAAGATCCTACTGCTTCTACTGGCAGTTCAGTTCCACTGGAGATACGTGCACAACAATGCTATAGTCATACTGTAGGAGAGGGAAATAATAGGAACCTTTTCTTTTCTTTCCCTTCATTTTTTCCCCTTTTCCCTGAAAATTGCATGCCAGTGTTGAACATTCCTCTGAACATTATAGAAATCATTAAGCCTAGAAAGTGCACTGCTGGCGGGAAGAAGGCAAAGTATTTGACCGCGATTGGCAATATTTGTCACTTAAGTGGGAGTCTTTCAAAAGCGAAAAACATACATTTGACCCATGCCTCTCGTCCTACCCTGGAAAATCTCCCTGTTAATGCCCTGCAGTTAGTTCTGTGCTTCAATAAGGAACTAACTATAGCTGACACTTTAATTTACCCAGAGAGTAAGAATGTTGCAATTTCGAAGAAAAATAATTTTGTTTTCTGTTTGCTGCTAGATTCTGGTTCCTGAAAGGTTATGTGAGTGGCTAATTTTTCTGCATCAAGAAGTGTGCACACAGAATCTAGGATTGTAGCCTAAAGTCAGACTGAATGACTACGCTTCCTTGTGCAGCTTCTAATTAACCTTAGAATTTAGTGAGCAATTTCTTGCCTAGTGAGGGCCTTTCCAATGATGTTTTAAAGTCCAGCCATCAGGAGAACAGAGATGCTTTAACTCGATGCGCATTCTTTCGTTCCTGATAGTTGTCTTGGCCATATTATTATGATAATTATTAACAGTTGTCACAATTTTTACCAAAAATCTGAAAATTTGTGCAAAATATAATACTGACACATGAAGTTGAAGCTTTTACTTTTGTTGTTCTGATAAAACTGGGTTACTGAAGTTCAGCACATGCAACTGTTTCATCTGAGAGAATCTGAATTACAAAAATCTTTGGGATGTGTTTCAAAGGTAAAAAAAATTCAAAAAGCTTCGTAATGGGAACTGGAAAAACTCTTAGCTTAGTGCTGACGTTTAGGATGCTTAAGGTCAAAGTATCCCACACATGGTTTCAACTTCAGGCAAATATTTTTTTTTTTACTTTAATGCAGATGTCTTTCCTAAGAACATCTGCAAGGTCGTTTTTTAAAACTTACAGGGAACATATGCACAATGAATGCGTTTGAAAACTTTTTCCTCCTGACTCCTGTGGTATCATCTCTTCTTTGAAAATGTAGATGTCTCCTGCATTATAAAACCACAAATTATAAGCATATCTAAGGCTGTCCTTGTAGTGTCACTGAAAGGAAAGAGAGAGAATGAAAGTCTGGAAATGTGCAATATGCAGGAAATTCAATCCAACTGATCTAGAACTTTGATAGCAAAGCAGAGCCCCTTATCAGAGCCACTCAGTTTAACTATGCCCCATTTAATATGGTCCTGACAGCTTAGGGTATATCTTCACCGTACAGAAGTATTAAAAACTCTACACATTGCTTCTACGATTTCTTTCTAACATATTATTTTTTAATGCTGCAATAATTTGCTGTGCTTTTTGTCTGTCATTTTATGAAGTCTCTCTAAATTCAGAAATAGTAGTCATTTAGGACGTTAAGTATATCTTCAAGAAACACACTTTGTTTTATCAGGGAGCTACAAAGATTGTCCTTAATATAAGTAAATAATAGAGAGAGGCTAATTACACTATTTAGTTTTTAAGGACATGTTAGTCATGGGGAAAAAGGCATTACCTGTCCTATACTATACATATTTTTTGTTCACTGGGAATGGAAGTATATTTATGTTATTTTTGAAGATTAAGTTACACTATGTGCTTAATCTTTTTGATTTTCATATTCTGTTTTTTTGTGGCACTTAATTCCTGAAAGAAATATCTAGTGCCAAAAAACTGAGGACGTATAGAATAACAAGATTAAAAACGTGCTTACAGTTCTTAATGCTACGTTATGAAAGAGATAGATGTACTTTAAGATTCCAGTGTATGTGATATTTCATCTGTACTCCAAACTTCTCAAAGAAAAACAATGGAAAGTCTTTAAATTCAAAGTCCATGCATCTTATTGCTATCATTTCCAGTTAGTCTTTAGTGTCTGCTTACTTTGAAGCAGATTGTGAAGGACTGGGAGGTACCTCTGACTGAAAATAGTCCCATGTAGTAGAATGACCTGTTGCGCATTTTTTTCCTCGTGAAAAGGCAAAATTAATGCTTTTGGAGAAAAAAGCATAAAACTTTTGAAAAACTCTGAACCAAGGAGATGTCTTCGTTTTTTGAACAATGTGTTCAGTCATATGGGTTCAGTGCAGAAGCTGCTCTATTTCAGAACCACATATCATGTATATACTCTTTCTTTAAATCCTGGCCGTAACATTTTTCACATTAATTTTCTAGAAGTTTTTCCTTTAAAGCCTGTTTAATTTTTGATTATTAAATCCCTTCTCTTATGATGTGCCAGATGAAGACTTGTGGCACTATTATGCCATAACGTACGCACCAATTACCTCTGATTTCTGTTCATGCAAAGAACGTTATTGCTTGATTGCCGCTGAATTTATGGAAAAAGCAATGTTCTACCAATGGTGGCCTTGTGCATTCACCTTCAGAGGGATGTGCTTCCCGTTAGTGTTCATCAAAAAAGCACTTTGCTCTAAAGGCCAGCCAACAGAAATACATAATCTTTTAGTCCAGACCAAGGATATTGCCCATTCGCCGATACTTTTTCATGTCCTTGGCTGGAGCTTAAGGTGAGATGCAATCATTTTCGTGCTGCACTGCTTCATTTCATCTTTGTAATTTTATTACAGCCCGGTGTAATTTAGAAAAGCCATGGGCTTTAGTTTGTAAGGTGGAAGTGTGGCACCAAAATCAAGTTGCCAGGAGTTCTGTATCGCACTGCCTGCCTGCAGTCTGTGTGTTTGGGGAATACCCAGAGATCTGTCCTAATATTGTGAAATGTCGCATCAGCAGCAAGTCACAGAGCACCGTGCAGTCTGCAAATGTGAGAAATTGTTACCCGTAATTTGAAGCCAAATGATCACATAATCTCTTTTTGATTTCCCATAGCCTGAAGAGACTCATTTCAGAAGAAAAAAGATGTAAAAGTCTCTGGGATTAAGAGATTATAAATGCACTTTTATAGAGAGAATCTTCTGTGGCTCACTACGGCTAGTCACAAGAGGTTGACTTTTGTAATCCAGACAAGCAGAATATATACTGTGATCATAGATATGTCACATGCAAATCATGATCAATTCTACATGTTTAGATTATAGAAGATACTTAATGTTATTGTGACTGTGCGGTAAATGGTTTAAAACATTATAGAGTGATTAACAACTAATGTAAGATCTCAGATATTGAAAGTATTTTTTTATGCAGTGCTGGCTTTTCTTCTCTTATCACCCTGAAAGTATCTTCATTCCTGTTTGATTCATAAAGCATGGCAGAAAATTATGTCCCTGGGTCTGAATTATGACTGCTGATGGCATGTAATGGAGGGGGTTTTCACTGTATGCTAGGAAGATACTCAGATTATAAATACACTTGGGAAATAGGAGTGCAGAAGAACAGAGCACAAATATGCCTTCATCTAAAAAACAGAATAGCTAGAGGATTTTAATAACACATATTTGAATAACATACGGACCCTTAGTGTGCACTGCAATTTTAAATGAAGTTTTCCCTTTCCGTTTAGCTTTTAACAAATGCTTTTAAACAGAGATGGAAACAAAAATGTTCAATGTTCACCAACTTGAGAGTTGTCACATTGCGATGTGGTCACGTTCACATAGAATCTGAAACATGTTATTTCTAGAGAGAAAGAAATAAGAGGTCAGGAGACCTCAGCATAATTTATTTTAAAGCAGAAAGACTTTTCCTTTTGAGGAGTAGCATCTTGCAAGGGTATTTTTTGACTGCTGCATATTGTGGCTTTGGATGAAGTTACAGTTATTACCCTGAGGTGTCATTTGTAGAATGATGCAGGGTAAATACTTCCACTCTCAGCCTCCCTGTAACTTTGCTGTGATTTATTTCTGAAAAGATATTCTGTAGTTATCATGAAGCAACATAAACAGAGTTACAGATATTCTTCACTTTTGTTGTTGTACTATGTACAGGCTAAAGTAGTCACAGAAAACCTGCAAGAAGAAGAGGAGGACACCATGACAAGGACTACATGTCAGAGTCATGTGATAGGTACAAAATTATGTTTTACACTGGATTTTATTGCTGTCTCACTTCTGGGAGAAAAACATGTTTAATTCTCATTTCTTTATTTGTTTGCCCACCTACTGTCAGCCTTAGCATTCATTTAGCTGTATTCCTGGATTCCCTCTCTTCCATATTTCACCAACTATGTAAAAGACAAGTGCATACCATTACCAATTGTGGATCAATGCAGTACTTGACAGAAGGGCTTTTGAATCTGGTTAAGAAAGATCATTTCAGCCTACAAAACTAGTGGGTTACAAATAGTGGCTTAACTCAAGGGTTGTTTGACATGATACTTGCAGTGGAAATAATACTGATATACTCTAACTCTGTCATCTGGCCTTGAATTAGTAAAATCAGAGTAAAATTTTGAATAACAGCATAATTCCTGTGGTAAACTGAACCAAAAGGAGTAGTAAACCAGCTGACTATTCAGAAGTCTTTAAAGTCATTACTGAAAAAACAAAATTGCCTTTGCTCTACACATTCAGGAGGACAGCACCATCTACCCTGCTGCTTGATTGATGCGTACTCATTTTTAATCTCAGTGCATGTTAAAATATCTAATAGGTAGTGGAGGACAGAACAGAGGTTTGTCTGGGATCTGTGTTGTAGCAGTATGTCACCAATATAAAGAACTGACTCTGAACGAAAAAGTTTCTCCTTTAGCAAGTTCCCTTTACAGGCAGAAACTGCTGCAATAGTTAAAATCTGATTATTCAGTGTTTTCAGGGTAGTGTAAACTATCCAAAACCTCTTTCATTTCATTGATACTGTCAGCCTAGCAAGTGGGGCTGAGCCGAGGTATCATGTCGAAACACAGTTGTGTTTGAGGTAGTAGGGAAATGTTTACATGCTTTATTGCCTTGTACATCCTTTTCAGTCCAAAATTCAGCCAGATAAACTCTGGCTGTCTTAGTTGCAGAAAAATTCCCTAGACTCTTCCATCTCTAAGAACCCAGGCATAAGTTTGCTCCATTACAGCAACTAAATGACAAGAACTTTGAACAATGCAGTGGAAGACTCTTGGGGGGATTCTGCGACTGGGTAGACACTAGCCCTGCCCCTCACTCTGTGAGTATGGAACTTACTTTCTGCTCCTAGAAATTGCTCAGAAGAGAATAACTCTCTTTTTTTTTTAACTCTCAATTAAGATTGCCCAGGGTTATTTTTCCTGAGGCTGAAATAATTATTTTTCTTCAGCCCAGAAAGTCTGAGAACTTTTCTTTGAACTGATATGGAATGTTTGGGTTTAATTTTTTTTTAATCCAGATACTGAACAAGAGAAAACAACTATTTTTAGAGCCTTTTTCTGAAAAGACTCCAGTGCTTCCTTGGTGTTTGTCAGTGTAATTAGTGGTTGTGGCTGAAACCTCCTAGCTATATACTTCACAATGTTTCTATGTTATTTGATTATATTACTTTTTTATTAGGTCTACAGTGCCTTAATATTTCGCTCCTCTCACAGGCACCTATATGTGCCTCTGACAAGACATAGCGGTTACAGGGCAGTTTGATTGACATTCCCTAAAGTCAGATTTCTGTTGTGCCCTGGGTTCCTGAGGCCTTCGGTCAGCTGGGACAGATCAGCTTTGTGAGTCCAGCACTCCTATGCAACAAAGTCCTTTTTTTTTTGCAAAGAAAAGACCTTTTTCCTCACCTTGCTCAGGGTTCATGACATGGATAAAGTGACAGGTAGGTCTGTGGCCCAGGTCTGTACAACCCACCGTATCTAGTCCTGCAAAGACACCAGGCAATGCTGCCCTTGGGAAATTCCTATAGCTCATACAAAGACCATTCCATCATTTGAATTATGCCAATGACAAAAACATCTTTTCCCTAGACAATGCCATCCCTTAAAGGCTCAACACAGGATGCCAGCTATCCCTGTTCTGCCTTGTCAAGCCATCTAGAATAACTCAAGGAGTTCGCTCTGAAGGTCTAGTTGTTAATGTCAGGAAACTCTTTAATGATGAGAGACACTATGTGCAATAGGTAGTACCGGCACAGCAAAAATAATAGAAGTCTAAGCAAATTTGTTACCATTAGCACAGTGAGTGCTAATGCAGAATGTACCAGTCATTACTTATTTCAGCAGGACAAGTCCAAGCCTGGGAAATTAGAAGCATGGATCTAAGTGCACTTCCTGAATACTCCTAAATCAGTATCGTGCTGTGTTATATTCCGCTCTCATCAGGCTGGTTTGTCTCACATTGGTATTTTTGCAGCTGTGTGTCTGTGTTGCTCTTTGTGGATAGCGGGTTTCATAGGCTTCATTCAAATTATTTTACCAAATTCCTTGATAGAGGTTCAGGCATTTATCTGATACAAAGGTTTCATGGAAAGATGCTGATTTTTTCAAGACTGAAACTCTGCACAGCTTTAAGAAATATTTGAAACATTTCCCATGCCAGCTTGTGATTTTTAGTCAAAACCGTACACAAGGAAGAACTTGTGAAGGTTATAAAGAACTTGTTGGTACAGAGAATTACCCGAGATGTGAGTGCGCCAAATTCGTCTTTCTTTGTTATCAGCTCCTACACTTCTGGTTGTCAGAAGCAGAAGGGAATAATACAGGAAGGCTGGCTCTGTAAATGCTATGCCTCACTGCTGTCGAGCACCTGATAGCGAACCAGGTCCTTAGTGGGATTAAAGAGGGCAGTTGCTCTCTCCCCTGAGCAGTTCATTTCCTCCTGGAGGTTTTTGGTCTATTGTTTTCATGGTATAGTTTTACAGTGCTGAGGCTTCTTCCAGAACAGGAACATCTTTGAAATCTTTAAAATTTCAAGGAGCTGTAAATTTATTTATTACTGCATTCTTCACCATCATAAAGAATTTTGTTTTATGAAAACAAAATGTACTGTGCTTTTGTAGCTGTACTTTAATGAGTTTGTTCTACTGGTTTTGATCTAAACTGTTACAAAATAAAGCTGAATATATAGAAGATTAGGAAGGCTGTGATTAAGCAGGAAAGATGTTCTTTAATACATTGAAGAAATAATATGAAAAATATGTGTTGCTGTAGTTGTCACTGTAACATACCTAAATTGACATCAGTTCTGCCTAGTCAGCTAATAAACAAACTACAGGTAACTGAACAGACTTGAAGGGAAGACTATCATGTAAGACAGTGCTGGTTCATCACTTTCTACTAATGAGGTACTCCTGGGTGTGTTAAACAAAAACGTGTTAAATGCCAGTTGCTAGGATTTTAATTTATTGTCAGTTGTTGATATAAACAAATTTAAGTGTTTTGCTGACTCTTTGGATTTGCTACATTGAAAGAGTACAGGAATGCACAGTAATATAAAACTTCCCCTCTCGTATACCTGTATCTCAGGGATAGGTATTTCCTATGAAGTGGTCATTTATATTGTGCTATACTGTACTTAAACACATACTTAGAACATTTTAAAGTTTTCAAAACAAAAATATGTTATACTCTGGTTACATTTACTGTACTGTCAGTGAGGATGCCAAATGTTGTGCTGGCGGCACAGAGGATACCTCTACTCCCACTTCCCACAGAGAGGAGACCTAAGAGGCCAGTATCACTCTCAGGCTATCTTCAGAGCTCCTTCCACAAGCCCTTTGTGATAAGGTAGTTGGATTTTGAAGGAGCGATGAAGAGGGAAATGCTAAAGTACCTAATAAGAGAAGGACATGATAAAAAGGTTGACTTTCCCTTCATGTCATGAGACATTCTCCAGCTCAGGCAGGTACAACAGATTCTCCAAATATTCCTACAGACATATTCCTTTATTGAATGCAAAGATGATATGTCAAGCTCGTGGCAGTATTGTTCCCCAGTAAACATAAAAAAGCCTTCATTTTATAGAGGAAAAGATTTCTGTTTCCCCTAATGGAGTAGAAGAGTCAGTGTTTGTCTTGTATTTCCCTGTTGTCACAATGGCCAAAAAAGTTACAAGACAGTTTATAGATGACAACTTTACATAGAGAAGTTAATAACTGGGCATCTTGAGAAGAAAAAAACAGTTGTGAGAAAGTTCAATGTTTCATATTTCAGATATTGTTTCAAATTAGCAGCCACTCCTGGAATGGTGTGATTGTATTAATAATAATGTGTTTAGAGTTTTCATTGATAAACAGCTGCAAGGGAAAAGCCAAAAATCCATGGCACGAGCAAACAAATGCTAATTACTGAAGAATTAATTCTTACAGACAACTTCACATGAGAATGCTATGGTGCACAATAACAATCATACCAAAGACAGTTTCCTTGATTACAATATTCATATGTTATGGCTAAAATACAGATACCTCGAGGGAGCAGTAGTTTTGACTATACAGGTCCGTACAGAAATGAAAGGGTTCCTGACCTTATTTTCTCTTTAGGAATATCTATATCTCTAATGAAGAGGAAGGTTAGTCATATTTAGTCATATCATTTTGCATTGTTGATAAACCTGTGCTGAAGGTGAAGGAGTTAAAAGCGAGTGTGCCATTTTCTCAGATACCAGCACTCTGGTGACTTACCAACCCCTGTTTTTGAAAGCTGCATGGTAATCACTTCTCTGGATCCAGTTTCCATTTCTTTTTGTCACCCCAAATAGGTGTCAAATTTCCTAGAGAAGTGAGTCAACATTGAATATGATTTTTGCTAATGATATACTCAAGCTTCACACAAAACACAATCTCAGCATATATTCACCAGCCTGTATAGGCTGATGAGACGTGTCTGAGAAGGTGCAACATCTATTCTTAAATTTATATTTGTTTCAATACAAAGAAAGAGGATTTCTTCTTTTTTTGTCACAGATATTTCTATGTGTAAATATTCGCCGTAATGGATTTCCAGTGGCACTCTATCCTTAGCAATTCCTAAATGAATCAAACAAGCACTTCTGGTCCAAAACACTGAAGCTCATGGAGTACATGAAAACATGGACCGTTCATCTAAAGGAATTATTTTCTCGAACTGGAAACATTTTGCTTTCAAATGTTATCTTCAATGTGATATTGATTGAACGATAAAGCCAGATTAATTCTTTAATAAAAGCCTGTTGAGCTTTGACATCAGGGACATCACTGCAGGTAGGCTTAGCTTTGGGATGACATCACTGGTAAAAACAGAATACGTTAAAAAATCTGAACTGACCTGCAGTTCACTTGAGCATTCTGAGTGCTCTAGAGAGTAAATACTTGATAATATAGGAATTGGTAGTAGCAATACAAAATTTATCTGGTTGTTGTTGGTAGTATCTACCCCACCGGAAGCACAAGGTACTGCCTCAGTAGTATGGGAGGTTAATTCCTTGAGGCAGGTTAGGGTTAGAATCCACAGTAGAAACATTCATGGGTCTTGGAAAGAAATATCAAACTGTGGCATTGACCTGTATTGATTGATTGGAATACTTCAAGTGAAATTCAGAGCCAGGCAAAGATTATGAAAATAAACATAGTCAGAATTTTTGAAACTTTGAAGGAAGACTTGGGTCTAATTTTTGTTAAATGTTCATTAGAGGTCCAGGTCAGTTGCTCAAAGTTGAATCATCCAGAATTAAATGAGAACTTTGTAGATACTGGCATTTCTATAACACAGAGAAAATGCCTGCAGATTCTTAAAATGGTTTTGAAAAGTCTCTCGCTAGATAGAGGGTTGGGCTTCCACGCTATCAAAGCAACATTAAAAGTATATTGTAGACTTTGCTGCTTTGTGCTAGAACAAAAGCACACACTGAGGTCAAGGGATTCTTTTGTAGCTCTGCTGTAGCCCAGCACTCAATTCCATTAAAGTTCTTGATAATCATCTGCCTTATAGCAGGCTTTATCATCATTTTTTCTACTTTCCAAGAACAGCCTTGCAGAAGTGTTTTGCAGTTTAATTTAAAGGCAATCTGGTCAGAAAAAGAAAGGTCTGTCTTTTAAGCAACTTTTTGGAGATTCGTCTTCTTTAGAGAACACTTGTTTGACTCCCTTAGATACCTAATGTTCCAGAAAGCAAGTGTTGGTATTTTATATTGTGTTGTATTTTAAAGTCCACCCCTTTAAACTTTATATGCAGTAAAGAAAAAGTGATCAAACTACATCTTCAGTGGAAACCAGAAACATTTCAACATTTTACAGCAAGTTTTATAGAACGTTGCTAGCAACTTGTTAGCAATTTTACAGATAGGCTGATTGCAAATGTAGGACATATAACTATATGTTGTAGATGTAAGTTGGTTTGGTGTAAAATGAAATGTCAGCATTATAAATATTAGTGTTAAGGTATCAAAATACTACAGATGATAGCCTTATCTGTGTAATGTGATACTGCTTTATTCAGCATGCAGCTGCCATACCATGAAATTATATATATATGATTAAAAAACCGCAGTTCATAAGTAGACTTTTCTATGAGGAGAAGGACCTTCATTCTTTTTAGTACTCCAGGTAATTTTGTTTGTCTCTGACTCTTCTTCTCCTCTTTTCTTTCTGGTTCTTCTGTGTGGATTTCCCACAAATATACCCATTTACTGCTAAGATATTCTTTTGTCACCTTTCCCCTCATGTTTCTTCACCTGTGTCATTTAACACTGGCAGCCGCTCTTTACTGCTTGTGTAGTGCCCCAGTATTGCTCAGTATCTGACTCCTCACAAATCTAGACGACAATACAGACCTGCTTTTTGTTTCCATACTGATACCATTTCTAATCAACAGATCCTTGCTCCAGTGTTATCTGCCTTTTTTTGCCTCTCGGTTTCTTTCTGAAATCTTGGTCTGATGAACACTGGAACTGAAAAAAGTATGTTTCAGATTTTTTTCTGAATGTGCCATTTAATGTACGCGCTCAAAATCTTTAATTATATAAGTTATCCAATGGCTTGTTCCGAAACTGGATGAAAACAATAGCAGTAAATCTGCCTGTCTAATAAGCTTGCACCAAGCTTTAAGTAAGAAGAAAATATACTGAACATCTCCCTCTGCCAAACTAAAGACTTGGTTTTATCCACCATCATGTAAACTACTAAAACTTTGAGTGTTTTTAGTGGAGTGCCAAGTAATAACTACTGAATTCATGTTTTCTCATTCTCAGGGAATTAATATAGATGTGAAGGAAACAAGACTGCTTAATGTGGTAAATACATTGTCTGACATGCATCATCCTAAACCATGTCCATTATGCCTGACATATTTGAGCAAACACATTTACATTGAAGAAGCCTCAAAACCTGGAGACAGATTAGGTGAGGTCTGTAATGAATTACTGAGATAAATGTAACAGAATAAGTGACAGAGGAAAGATGGTGAACAAATTGATGTGCACTACAGTCTGTGCGTTCAGTAAAGAGAGGTGATCTACATCGCTGTGGAGAGGCAAAAGGATAATACAGAGGTTGTTTAAATGTCAGGCAAATCCTTGGATGCCTCTAATGCATTTAATGAAGAGCAATATTCAACCGATAAAATGTCTTTTGACCACAGAAGAAATCCTCTCTCGTTATGAAGTCTCAATGCCTGAGAAAACAACTTATCACTGTCAGTGTTGATTCCTTTCATCAGGCCATTGATAGAAGTTGAGAAGAACCATTTGGCAATCATCTTATCACTGATATAGCAGTTGAATCATTCATTTACACATGATCAGATAAAGGAAAAATGTTTGTTTTATCTTCCCCATTACCACCCTGGAAAGCTGTGGAATACCTTTAAGTCCTTACCTGCGAGATTGCTGTCTGTAAAAGATGTCAAACAAAGCCATTTATCACGAAGCCTCTTTCAACCTGGATCTGTTCCTATTTTGAATCTGCAGGCTCAAAAATGTTGTTTTGATACAAGTTTTGATAAGGTATTAGATTTTTCATGAATCCCCTATAAATGAGCAGTAGTACAAATCTGCATGCATGTGTTTGTACATCAGTAGCAAAGCCATTTTCTGAAGCCCTGTGTGCATGTGGAAGCTCAGAGGTAGATGTTGAATCTGTAGATGTTGACTGTGTTGCTTTAGTGAGCGTGCTTCCTGGGCTGGAGCTTTGGTGTGCGACTTCAGTACAGCAGGCAACTTAACAACATGCTCACTTGTAGTATCTAACCAGTTTGGATGTTAATCCAGAGATCCAGGTTCCCAATTGCTGAAACGGTGATTAATTAAGAAATACTAAAATAAACTGGTTACCCCTAGCAATATAATGATCCAAATGTTCATCAAAAAAAACCCAAACAACAAAAGCCTCAAAACCAAGAGCCATAAGGGGCATGGAAGATATGGGAGAGGCCCTCACAACCTCCTTATCCACCATATCCTCAGGATATTTCACACAGGAGGCCTGTGTGGAAATGCACAAACAGAACTGAGCTCAGCTGGGTAAAAAGCAGTTACACTTGTACTTTCGCTCACCTAAATGCCTTTATTGGTTCCTCAAGGTTTATGCCGTTTCGTGCCCCAAAGCCTTTACGTTTTAATGCAATTATCAAGGACTCTTCTTCCCCTTTTGTGCTTCAAAATCTTTTTTCTTATCCTTCAATACCATTTAAATGACCTATGTCTGTAGTTTACTTACTTTTCTGAAACAAAGGAGCTAAAATGAGTAATCACTGAAGGGGAATCTTGCTTAATCTTGTTTAGCAGGAGTTACAAGAACAATGGATAGTCTTGCGAGTAGAAGGGTACCCCAAGAAGCGCATAGGTTGGAAGTTTTCCTACTCAGGGACTTCATCAGTTGAATTTTTAATATCTTCAAGGATATTGTTCTAAATCCATCCATGACCAATGTGTCGTTTCTTTGGGAGGCTTCACACACTCTTTAGCATTCCTGTGTTTTTACAGTGCAATATTCACGTTAGCGAAGATTTGGTGTGGACATGCTGTTGAGTAGCCTTCTAGGGATATGTAGAGCAGCATTCTGCAGTGCTTCATTTACCTTCCCAGGACTTGCTTATCAGAAATAGTTTTATCTTAAAGGTCTTTTCCAACCTAAATGATTCTATGATGATTCTATAAAGCTGATTAAATATGCTCTCCTTCTGCTGAGTTGCTGTCCTTCTTTTCAGTGGAATTTTATTAGTGTATGTTTTTTGCATGAGTGAGAAGATGAAAAGGCTACTCTACAGAATGGAGAGGGCTGCGAGAGGAACGGCATTATGTGGATTTGGGCCACCAGAAGTGGGATGAATAGTGTCTGCTGTGCTGTGTTCTTGACTCGTCTTTGGCATTTGCGTATTTTTGCAGGGATTAATTTTGAAATGGTGGTCTGAAGGAGTCTTATGATAATAGAATGAGACTTTCTTTTAATTGTTACTTATGTTCGTTGAAGATGATGGAGAACCTTGCCAATGTGAATAATAAGAAACTAACATACATTAGTGTTTTCTAATTTATGTCAGCTTACCTTCTTCACAGTCTGGCAAAGACAAATCATTTCTTTGTACTTTAAAGATAGTACGCATAACACTTGTCTAATTGCCAATTCTTCTGCACACTGCTGCAGCCTACTGTCTAGCTTGTCTTCCTTCTGTGGAGAGAATTAATGTTTTGGATCAACACTTCCTTATTAGCCACAGTGATTTGCTGTTAATTTCCTTCTTTGTCGTTGCATTTATTCACCCAGAAATACCAAATTTTATCTCTAAAACAAGAAGTGTTACTCTTCATACATAATATATAGGATACAGTCTAATTATTATTCAAGATACTGAGAATCTGCTGGTCTCATTCAGGCTTAAAATGTCAATTAAACAGGATGGCCGGGTTCTTCCTCTCTGAAGTTAATGCTGCTGTGTTGATTTACACCACTTTACAGTCTAGCCCAATCTATATTCATTCAAATCAGTATTGTGCCTGATTATCACACTTACTACAGGATAGTACATGCCAGTATTCTGTACAATGCTATGATTCCTATTTAAAACTTTTCTACTTTACCCATTTTTTGCCTCTGGTTAGAACCATCTGTAGGTGTGTGCATGGAGCTTCAGTCATGCGTTTCCTGTTAACTCTAATTCATATACCTGAAGTACAACTGAGCAAACTGAAAAGCGCTTTGAATGAGCATGTGTTATTTTAAACATGTGTTTCAACTGTGCTCACGTGGACTTTGGACTCCTTTTCTACAGTGACATACCGTAGAATTTTTATGAAAAATACATTTTCACCTGAATTATCTATTGTATTTGAGATGCATTGAGATATGCCTTATCAAATTCTCATTCTGAGGATATGATGCCTATTCTTAATTTTGTTATTGTCTTTGCCATTTTTAATTGATTTTGAGGAGCTTTGATTGCGGAGCCTTGATTTGAAATATAGGAATGCTGTCAGAGTATGCAAGGATGCAATGGGTAAGGCTAAAGCCTACTTGGAATTAAATCTGTCAAGAGGCATCAAGGACAACAGTTTCTTCGAGTACATCAGGAGCAAATGAAAGACCAGGGAAGATGTGAGGCTGCTGCTGAATGAGGTGTGTGCCCTTGTGACGGAGGATAGAGAGAGGGTAGAGTTGCTGAATGCCTTCTTTGCTTCAGTCCTTACTGCTAAGGGCAACCCTCAGGAATCCGAGACCCTGGAGGAAAGAGAGAAAGTCTGGAGAAAGGAGGACTTTACCTTGGTTGAGGAGGATCAGGTTAGAGACTGTGTAGGCAAACTGGACACCCACAAATCTGTGGGCCCTGATGGGATGCACTCACGAGTGCTGAGAGAGCTGGCAGATGTTATTGCTAAACCACTCTCCGTTATGTTTGAAAGATTATGGAGAACAGGAGAGATACCTGAGGGCTGGAGAAAAGGGGAAGAAGGGAACCACAGGCAATCTGCCTCACCTCCATCCTTGGAAAGGCTTTTAAAAAAATCAGTACTAGAGAAATGCCTGTAGAATTAGTGCATTGTATTTAATACTAGGTCAATTTGAGAATTTCTCAGTGTTTGGACAATCCACTGTGAGGAAAAGAAAGAGAAATCAACAAATATATTTATAGTGAGTAATTTCCCTACTTCCTATCTTTAACATGCAAAGAGGCTCTATATGTTGTTTGGAAATTTTCATTCCAGTGGTGGTTTTGAAACACCATGTAAGGTTGCATACAGGGTTTGGTTTTTTTCAGAAAAACAGACTTCCTGAAAAAAATCTCTGTTCATTTTTCTGGCTTTAAATTGTGATTGTTTCTTAGCAGCTCCTGCTTCCATGCAGTTAGTTGCACAGTGATTCAGCTGCTTTGGTTGAGCTGAACTAAAGTACTGAAATGGAAAGGTTATAGTTCACCTAAAAGTTATTCAAAGCTCTCTCCACTCACTCTGTTAATGAGTTTTCACTTCATTAATTAAGAAATAAAATCAGTTTGGTTCAGGTGTGCATGTATATTTGAAGCTGTTTATTAGTAGTACCCTTAAGTAGAGACATCTGCAGAGCAGAACTAAAAATAATTATTTAAAGCTTCATTTAATATTCATGTGGCTTTAATTTCAGATTTTTTTTTTGTACTAATAAACAAAAAGCAGTGTTGTTACTAAAATAAATATAGTATGTTCTCCTGTGCATTTGCAAAAACCGGAGCTTCCTATGCACTTATAAATTGGACAGCAGTTATGCTTAAAGCACTATCATTAGTCCTATCTGTTGGGAATAGAAAATCAAAGGAAGTATCTCAACATGAGTGAAACCAAACTCCAATCTATAAGAGAGTTGCTTAAGAGCAAGCAAATCAGTGGTTCCATACTGTTACCCTTAAATGCTTCAGACACACTAGTAAGTGAACAGAAACCCTCAACAGAACAGTCAAATGCCAGGGGCAAATGCTTCTTTAGGCACTCCGTGCAGCCTGTGCATCTGGGATGCCGAGTGTGACCTCTTCTCTTTTGGAACCACTGTCTAATGCAGTTCTTCCCAAGCTTAAGTGAAACCAGTTATCTCTAATAATAATAGCAAAAATAACAACCTTAACACTTCTTGCAAGTATTTTGCAGCCTTCTATTAATTCCTGAATAGCCTCCATAAAAGCTAGAATAAAGGTATTTCTGCACAAACGTTATGATGTGCACTCAAACGATTGCAGGTTGGTTACATATGGTGTCTGCCAAACTCCTCCATTCTGTTATACTCACCTTACTACTGTGTAATGGGGAGGTGTGATTAGCTCAGTGTTTTAATATGAAGAACTGAGGCATAAAGAGACAAAGATGTAGGTCTGTGACTACATGGTGAAGGCATGGCTGAGGCTAGCACCTGGGTAAATAATAAGCCCTCCTTTCTTGGGCTTTTCTGCTTGTAGGTACAATTTCCGAGAGTTGGGACATGACTTTTCTATTACAGAACAGCAAATGAAGGGAAGCATTCATCCATGCCTTGAATGAGCAATCCCCAGTAAGATGTTCCTTAGGCAGTGTGCAATTGCTGGCTCCCAGCCTTTACTTTTCAGGGTGCTAAGGGAAACAGAAGGTTATTCTCAGTGAAAAAGCCTGGAAAAGCCACATTTCTGCATTGCGGCAGACCTGTTGCTTACCTTGGATTCACACCTTACATCAGATGTGAGGACTTCTCTTTCTTCTCAGTTATTACTCATCTGTAAGGATTCCTTAAAGATAGCAGCAGATCTGTAAAGCTGATTGTCAAGTGCAGAAGTAAAACCAAGGGGGGGCACGCAGCCAAAAAAGAAGAGGGACAGGTCCCCAAAGCCTACGCTGGCCTCATTGATGGCCAGGCTGCAGCTGGACTGCATTTAATTACCTTTTACACAGAGCTTAAAGTTGCTTTTCACATGAACTCTAAGTCTCAATATTTCCTTTCTAGTAGGACTAAAATTGTATCTATTCCTAATATCCTGTCTCCTGAGAACAGTGAGTAGATTTTCAGAAAGAAAGTATAACAGCATAATACAAAAGAGATCGTTCCAGATGTCGTCGGTTGTGAGACTTCCCCAGCTGGAAGCTGTGTGTAGAACCTTTGTATTTAATAGGCACTGAGAGATGTGGAGTAGAAACTTCCAAGAATTATCGAATTTCTTTTTTCAACTCATTTAAAGTTTTGTTCTCTGTAACAAACCTGTTCCGAGTAACTTGCCACCATTCTTTCCAAAAGGAGGGGATTTAAATGCTTGGAGGGGGATAGAAAGCACTCAGTAATTATTACAACTAATCTTTTGATTTACTA
This sequence comes from Cuculus canorus, assembly GCF_017976375.1. Classification (NCBI taxonomy): domain Eukaryota; kingdom Metazoa; phylum Chordata; class Aves; order Cuculiformes; family Cuculidae; genus Cuculus; species Cuculus canorus. Next base: position 8,300,451 of record NC_071406.1, read on the forward strand.
ATAGAATTGTGCAACTGGAATTAAAATGATGCAGCAATTATCTGTTTCAACTCATAAAATACATTTCAAAGATGGAATTGTGGTCATGGAAAATTGTGAAGACAACTGTCCTACTATTAGACAAATGACATAGTGAAGTTGGTGGGTTTTGGAAAAAAAAAGCTTGACTAGGAAGAAGCAGTAGAAGAACAAATAAGTCAGTAAAATCTGTATTTATTGTGTTTGTAATTATTATAAATAAGGATAATTGTAATCCCAGATTCAAGCACTTGTGGATGAAGTTCACTTGTAGCTGCATCGTTTGAAATTAAAATCCATAGTCCTCCTCCCGTTTGCCCTTCCTTACTATAGAATCATAGAATCAGAGGGTCATTTAGGTTGGAAAACAGCTTTAAGATCATCCAGTCCAACATTTAACCTCACACAGCCAACCCCACCACCAAACCATGTCCCTAAATACCACATCTATGCCTCTTTAAAATGCCTCCAGGGATGGTGATTCAGCCTCTTTGCTGGGAGGCCTGTTCCAAAATCCATGAAGAGATTTTTCAAAATATCCACTATATTTGAGGAATAATTCCCTTTCACCAGTGCAGCACTCCTGGGAGTATCAGGGCCGTGAAAACTTGATTTTTTTCTGGTTTTACCTGGGATAGCCTTCAGGGGTTTTTGGTTTTGCATATCGCTTATACTTCAGATCTAGATAGAAAACAATAATGCATTCATCTTTAACTAATTGGATCAAATTATGGTGTAAACCCAGAAGGAATAATTTACTTAAAATTGACATTGATTTGGCAGAAATACATTCATTTTTTTTGTGGTTGCTTTAGCATTGCAGATGAAGAGAAGGATGTGCAAATAAAGAGATCTGGTTTGCCATCTGTAGTTTAAGTTCTTTCTGCCAATGCCACATGTAGCTTAAAGATGTTTATTAACTGATAAAGAAATTTTTCAGAGACCTATTTACATTTGAAATGTTATTCTGAAAAAAAAAAAAAGTATTAATTAGTAATTTGGCATGTTTCAAAATACTAGAAAAATTATACTCCATTTGTGTTTGAGAAGAAAACAACTTGCATGTTCTCTGGTTCCCTATGTCAGCTTAGTAGAAAGTCTTAAACTTTCTAATGCAAAGAAAGGTAATTTATTAGAATGTGTTATCTGTTACTGATGGGAATTCTGCCCTTTCATTTTTTGTGCCCTAGATACTTCTTGCAGAAAGCCTATTTGATCTTGCACATCTCTCAAAACCTTCTCTCAAGGCTTAAGCAAGTCTGTACTCCCGAAAACAGCTTGATGGAAATTTCCCAGTGAAACTGTTCTTGATACAGAGCTATTTTTGACTGATATTTTTTTCCCTGAAAATATCTGCTTTTTGTGGAAAATTCTGGTGGTTACTCAAAGGTTTCAGCTGAAATTTATGTCAATCATGTGCAGTTTTATAGGCCAAAACTTGAAAATTTATGTGAGGAAGATCTCAAACCAGCTGTAGTGGTGAGCACAGGGGAGAATTCCACATTTTTCGTGAGGTGGGATGCTGCGTTGAAAAAAACAAAATCTCCCTGTGCTACTAACATGATACATAGAAAGCCTACAGTATGCAGAACCACCTGTGATCTTTTTGAGCTAAAATACGGTTGTCATCTTTGTCGCTGTTTAGTTTTAATGTTATGATAGATTGGCCATCAGAGTTAAATAACATCCATACTTTTTGATTTTGCTACCTCCAAATAGAAACTGTTTGTGTCAGTCATTTGAAGTAGAGATGATGTCTGTTGGCAGTAATTGCATCTGGTATCCATCAGTATGTTTCATTAGTAATATTATGTTTCTGCCTGATGGGGAGGAGCTGAGAGTCTTAAGTTGCTTCTGGAAATCCTGACACCCCCCCTTCCTTGGATAGCACTGAGAGGTGACAGTCAGTCAGGACACAAGTCGGTAGGGAGGCAAAACTTTACTTGCAACACAGTAGGGCTATAATTATTTCCTCTCATGACGTGTATGTCCTTCCCTATATGCCTACATCCAGAAATGTCGCTTTATGTTTAATTCAGAGTGGGTGAATTGCCTGACCATTTTGAATGGCATTATGTCTGCACATAAGACACTATACCTGCATAATAGAATTCCTGACTGACACTTTATTTTAGCTCTGTGGGTAAAACCTTGGATCTTGTGGTTTCTAAAGATTTTTATGGATTATTTGAACATCAGAGTAAAACTGACAAATTGTTTTAGCTAGATGGTCAAAACAACTGTGAGTGACTTCTTCGAAGAGTAACAGTCCCTGTGTAATAAAGAATGGTATGCGATTTGTGAATAAGCATCTGTGAAACTCTTTTTAAGATATAACATTAAAGGACTTTATTACAATGTGAATCTTTACTTCACCTGAGGAAACATTTTTAAATACTCTGCAATTATTCAGTTAAAGGTTTGTTTACAATAATACGTGTCATTATATCCCTCTTAGTGTAAGTATTTTCTCACATTATTGAAGAAATATCTCTCAGAAGCTCTGTTTAAAAGCTATGTCATCATCTTGTGCCTTCCATTGTATGAAACTCACATATCCAAGTCCTCTTGGATACGTGCTAGGACTCAACATAGGTTTAGAGAAGTTCAACATTTCAAAGATGAACATGTACCTGATCTCAAAGTGGGACAGATTTTGCTGCATTGCTTATGTTGAGTAATATCCTATTTTGCAACCATCAGTGGAGAACTTAGCCTGAGGGAGACTGGACTCACGTTTCTTCTGTTGTGCTGGAAGCAATTCTCTTCACAGTAGCTGTTCTATGTTTTATTTTTTCCCCAAAATTGATTTTCCTTTCACACACGTTGTATAACAAGAGGAACAGAGTAGGCTGCTACATAACAATGTAAAACAGCGTGGTACCAGGTCAGACAGAGCTCCTCTCACTCTCATAGTGGCTGATGCCAATGCTTCTGAAGGAACACAAACGCCATGTCAGCAGTCAACTTCCCTGGATATTCTCTCCCAGTCTCCAGTGATTTGTACCAAGGGTAGTTTCTGAGCTAGAGGTGGTGTGTTTGTGGTATCTTTGTAGCAAATGTTTCAGAAGAAATAAAAAAAGTTGAGAAATAATTAGGTCTAATGATCCGTTGCTGGTATTTAGGATGCAGTTTTAGATGCTCTGTGCTCAAGAGGATGCTCTAAAAGACTTTAATGCATTCTCGGTTGTCAGTTCTTGTCAGTGGGCTATGTTTACTTCTAACTCTCATTTTTGCATTTCAGAGGAACATGTAAAAAACCCCACAGAAGGAGCTGCTATTGTAATTTTCCCCAGGGTTGATCTCATTTTTAGAATTCCTGATACCTACCAGCCTGAGTGTATGTCCGTTTTCTATTCTCCACTTGTCCATACCCTCAGAACAGTGCACAGTTTTCAAAAACCCTTTTTAATCCATAAAATTTGAGTTCTGACTCTATGTTGAAGAGGTTTTGGTGACCTATTGATGCCAAAGCCTGTCCAACTGTACAAATTACCATGGTGTCCAGCTGATGTGGGACATGAACTCCATGATCATCTCGACTGTGAAAGTATCAGACCTGAAAATTATTGAGGAGTACAGAGATCAGAAAACTTTCAGAAAACTATGTACAGTGTCAAGTCCTTTTGCTTAGTGGCTGAGAAGCTTCTCGATACTAAAGGTCTTCCTCAGATTGTCTCCTAAGCTCTTACAACACCCCATCATCAAAAGATTCCCATGCAGTCAGGAGTTCCTTGAAATTTCTCCATATTCTTCCTTATTTCTGTTTTCAATTTTGAGAAGTGTTCCTCTTCTGTTCTACAGTTGGATTTCCAGGGACTTCAATTAATGCCCAGGCTCAAATCCATGTGATGGGAGGGAGAGAAAGGGCTATTTCAGTATTTCAGATTTTTTATTCTAGTCCGATTATACAGTCAGATGACAGATAGTGAATCTGTCTGTGTCTACTATAAAAACTAATACCATTGTGTAAGCTCCTTTCTTCCCTGATGGGGAAAGAGGAAAAAAAAACCCAGAATTAGGCAAGGAATTTGGCTTGCATGCCAGGAAAAAATTTGCAAGGAAAAGCAATTAATTTCATATACAACTCTTTTCAGACTTTAATGTTTTGCAGAATCATTTTTCATCTGTTGAGTAGTACTGTCACAGCACCAGAGATTTAGCTTTTACATATTTTCATTATGTAGTCTTGTGCAGCTCTCGCTGATAACAGTCATTTGAAGTGTCAGTGCAACTGATGAAATCAGATGGGCCATGAACGGTATGGTTTGAAAGCTGTCACTGAGCTGCGGAACGTATTTTTTGATTTTGCAGTTGCTTCATAAAAGTTTAAAACACCGCAAGATAATGTATATTCAGTCATTCAGTAATACGAATTGTCCTGAGAGATACTTTTTTGTTTGTTTTATATAGCTTTAGGGGTGCATTAGTTACTTTTATTAGTGAAAAATTAACATCCGTGAAGAATTTTGTGGTGTACTCTGGGGATTTAGGACTCGGTTTTTGAGGATTGCTCAGCATAGTTGAATCACAGGATTTTTCAAAAATCTATCTTTAAGTGTCACAATGGGAGCTGCTGAGCTTTGAGCACTTTCAAAGTCAATCCCTTCTGTGGTCGTTTGGAAATAAAAATTAGTGAGCTTTTAAAAAATCTGTTTTCTACCTGGTGTATTTCTTTTATCATGGATAAAGTCTCCAGGAAGGAAGACTATAATCGATTAAAACTGTTTTTCCTTTAATTAAATGTGACACTGCTGGTGTGCTTCTCCATCATTCTCCTAATTATTTTAGGAACATCAGGAGACTGTATTTTCTTGGAGGTATGGCCCTCAATATTCATTTCTCTTGATTTTATGCCATTGCATTCATGGTCCGTTCCTGGATGTACACGAGGTAAAAGTAAGCAAGACAATTCTTTAAGAAATGTAGTCTTAGGAGATAAAATAGTGTTCATCTTCCAGGTCACCCTGAGCAAAAGGCTGTTTGGTATACATTTTCAGTCCACTTAATTTTCCTGTGATAACTAGGAGGGAATGACGTCTTACTTTTTTAGGGAATGCTCAAAAAGAAAACAATGCTACAAAATCATTCCGATTCCCTGTGGAACTGGGTTGCAGAATCAGGCCCTGCATTAACTCTACAGAGAGTAGAGGGAGGACTCTTCACATTTTCGTTTTCAGGATGTTCTTTTCTATGGTGCTTCCGGTTCACTACGTGTCTTTGCTGAAGAACTCTACCTCTCCAACATAGTCAGTGTTACACAAATGTCTTTTTTCTGCTTAAGAAAAAATGGAAGTTCTTTCTTATTCTATATTTTCCTTTATTTGCTAACCCTGTCACTAACAGTCATAAGTTGAAACATTGCCTGTCCATGAGCTAACACACTGTTTAAGCTTGATTATCCACAGAATAAGTGGCAAGGGCAGATACTTAAAGCATTTAAACTTACTTTTCTGCACTCTGTTATATCCTAAGAGGAACAGTTCGGCCCCTTCTAGCTAGGTGTTTTACTATTCAAAAGCAAAACAAAAATTAGCTTAGGGGAAGGATAACTGGAGTAAGAGGATTTAGTGGCTGGGATACCTCCCTTTGACACAGCAGAACCAAATATATAATGCTCTTCTTTTTCACATTTCCGGGACAACCTCTAGCAACTTCTAGAATCATTACAGCACATTAGCTCAAAAATGTGGTGGAAAACATAGTTTCTAGCTAGCCATGGCATCCACACCTTATCTTCTTTAACATATGGAAAGAATTCTTTAGGTTGCAGTGTATGTGAGAGAAATCAGAGTCACTTGTTGCCCTTTTAAAAGATAGTGCATAGTTCATTTTCTCTTGCAACCCTGTGAGGTTAATGTGCTCAGTATGACTTTCAATCTTTCTTTTATCCTGAGTGACAAGGATAAGATAATGAGCACCATGTAAATATAGACTGCTGCTCTTTTGACAACAACCAGCGAACGTAAATAGACATTTAATTTATATGTCAGTAATTTTTTACTTGCTATCAAATAAGTACCATTGAGATTAAGATATTAACAGAAAATGACCACGTTAGTGTTCCTATTTCAAAAACAAACATGCAAAGCCGACAGAGGAGAAATATTTCTGAATTTCTCAGAGTATTAGAAGTGCTGCAGAGGACAAAGTAATGAAAATGACTTAACAGACGACTTCTAACTACAAGAGGCTTAAACAACAAATGGACACATCATAAAAAAAAATCAATACTAGGGAACACAGAAAATAGAGATGGAAAAGATATATTAGGTCATATTCTGCATCTCCTGCCTGAGTACAGTTGTTCACTGCAGTATATCTTTTATCCAGTGTAGCCTTAAGTTGTTCAAAGCAAAGGAAATTCCTCTACTTCCTTTGGGAGTGTCTGCCACAGACTGGAGATCTCACTGTCAAGGGATGTTTCCAGATGTTTAACTTAAATTATGCTCATTTTCCAGCCATTAGTGCTGAAGTTCCCTCCTTGATGTTTCTACTTCTCATAAGCACCTTGCCATCGTAGTCCCTTCGAGATTATTTGCTCATTATACAATCAAAAGGCAAGTTTCTGGAAATCGATAGAAAGCAACCGGGCAGGGTGGTGCTGTTAATCCTAGCTGCTAGAATAGCAACATGCACATATCTACACTTGCATCTTTCTCTGTTCCTTGATTAGTGGAGCACCTTTCTGGTAGGATGAATTAGCTGAAGGGCTGTATTTTACTGTACTTCTTTCCAAACCAGGTACTTAAGGTATTGCTGTTTGGCATTGTGCTGGAAAGTGTATACTTACCCAAATGGGAATGTGCAGAACCAGAGTGTAACAAGGTAAACAAACCCATGGCTGTTGCTATCCAAGTGTTTCGGGATGCTTTGAGAGATGGTTATCTCTAGAAAATTCTGTAGATTTTAATTTTGTGCGAGAATAAATTATACATTTTGATTAACACCTTCATTTAAGAGAAACAGCGAGGAAAGCAGGGATGTGTAGAAGCCAAGCTTTTGTGGAAGGAGGGTTTATGTAGGAAGAAATATGTTACACTACTCAATCCCTCACATTGGTACTCTCCAAAATTTCTATAGGCCTTCTAACTGAATCATTTGAAAATCCTACCTGTAATCACTTGCCAGGACATGCCCTTCTCATTCATTATCACATCATCAGTCTGAAGCAAGCCAGTTTCAATGTTTTGGCATCTGTGAATTCATTTAATTGCACCTGAATTTGAAGATGCCCTTTTCTCCCATAGATCTTTTCACTGTCTTTAAATACCAGCAACACCTTTAGCTCCATCCAGTCACACAATTTTCCTGTGCCTTAGAGTCTTGCTGCCAGATGAGGACACTGGACAGCGGGATTGGAACCTTCCCCCTCCCCGACTCAGGGAACCGATCTACAGGGCGACATGTTTCTAAGCAAGAATCAACCTTGGAAACGGAAGTCCTTACACCATCTGAGCAAGTTCTTCTTTCAGCTCCTTCTGTAAAAGCCAAAACTCTTGAGCGAGAAGTGCCTTCAACAGCTAAGAGCCAGGAGTCTGTGCAAAGCATAATTAGTCACTCAACATCTGATCCAGCCATGACTGCTAAAGGTATACGACCTTTTCAAAGTCGTCTTCCAAAACCAGCGTCCTCAGGTAAAATGTCAATTACACTGAAAATCACATTATTTCCGCCCCGACGTCTGTTTTGATTAGAGAGAAGTCCTATAATAGTGACAATAGATAACAGAAAAGTTAAATGCAGAGCAGAAGATATTCTTTCTGTGAATGCATAAGGTTAACAAGTTTGTGACCTGAGCGGTATGGAAATTTTGTAACACATAATGCTTATCTGAGGAAGAAAATTGTGTTAAATACTTAAATCCTTTTCTCAAGAAACAGTACTTGAAGAAAAAACGTATGCCAGTCCTGGAATTTGACTTGAATAAGAATGTAGATATTCAGCATTGTTCAGGATCTGACTTTGCGGCTAAGTACAAAGAATGGCCATGTTGTGGCATAGAAAAGATATAATCATAAAGACTTGCTTTTGAAACCAGATTTGGTCTAAGAACTCATTTGGTCTCAATGCATAAATTCTGTCCCAATGATTATATGACTTTGACATCAAACAAGACTTGTTGCTTTATTGCATTATACAAAGCTATTTCTATATATAACGTAAAATACTTTCACTTATCAGCTACATGTATGTTGAAACTGTATAACAAAAGTTGACGAAGGAATAAAAGTACTAGCAATCCACCAAAGCACTGATATATAACTTTATGTGTAAATATGTAATTAGTTCCATTGAATTCTGTGCAGTTTTTTATAAATGCACACTGACCATTTATATACATTCTTGAAGAATTTTGAGTTATTAATATGCATGTGAAAAACATTAGAAATCATTACATATAAAATTTAAGATGGAATTTTTCATAGCTTGATAAGTACACTACAAAATGCAGTAAAAGTAATTGGTTTAATGGAGAAGGGTATTGTTTTATCTTGAGAAATGCAACGTCATGCATTTATTTGGGTTATGGTTGTTAGCAGTTTATCAGAATAAGTATTTATTGCTCCTGTAAAAGTTGTGAGTGTTTAACTTGCATAAATCTGTAATAATCTATAAGAAAGAGTCCATGTAATTAGCATGTAAGGGTAAATATCAAGTTTAAGTTTAGTTTAGGCCATTAAATATGTATTCTGCTAATGAGCTCATATATATTAAGCCTAGGAGGAAAGAAGCCTGTTTTATATGTTCATAAGATGCATAACAGAAGAATTCTAATTAAACACCTTAGAACTTAGTCGATGTAGCAATATTCCCAGTACAGTATTGTAATGGTATAACAGACTGCAAACACACATTGTATGCTTCATTGCAGACTCTCCTACATGTTTCAAATCAAAGCTAAATAAAAGTATATTAATACTTAGTATTTTTTTAAATAAATGTACTGTTAATTAATGGTACAGCTAAGAAAGACTCAGAAGAGAAATCTTAGTTATAGATTATATGCTACGTGCTTGAATGGCCACATGTGTGACCTCAATTCAGTGGCGTGCTACAGAGTCCATGATTAAACACTGTCATTATAACAAATTGAACAGAAACTGCAAGCATTGAATTGTTTCATAAGAACTCTGTAGCAGTAAGATTGTTCTGATCTTAATGCTAATATTCACTGCACCAACCTTGTAAGGTTTGTATCTTAATTAAATTGTCACGAAGAGATGTTAAAAAAAAGTAGTATACATCAGATGGTCAGGTCAACTCATTCTTTACTAGAATATTTTCATTCGATTCTTCTCTCCCTGACTTTCTCATCCAAATTACAATTATCACTTTACTTCATATACACCATATATCTTCTTTGATGTTCTGATTTTACATAGTGCAAATATAGCAAATAAAAAGCCTAGCTGATATTGAGAATTCCTGCTAGAAAGGTACTTCTAATTATATTTATGTTAACAGGCTGCTCTCTCTCTGAGAACATAAAACAGCGAAGCAGATCCTACAATGCCTAGAAGTAGTAATTGAATGTTGTTTCTTATTTGAAAGAGTATGTATTTTAAAACTATTAGAGGAATTTTAATCTATGCCTTCCTCTTCTCTTGTTAACTGGAAAAGGCTTTGAATCAAATTCTGCCAGACTGGCTAGAACTATTCCAGTAAGTTAGGAAGTTGTTGCTCTGAATAGTAAGATATAATTTGACATAATGAAAGTACCATGACTTGGTAGTTTTTACTGAATTATAATTGAAACACTGTCTTGAAGATGCTGGTGAGACCTACAATTTAAATAACGTCTCTCTTAATTCAGGAATAATTAACCTTGCAAAGCAAAGTGAACAAGTACCAAGTCCTGTGATCTCTGGCTCAGAGCATACTGAAGGGACTGTGGGAAATAGAGTTCTTCCAGCGTGGACCACTAAGAAAACTGCCAAAACAAAGGTATAAATTAAAAAGTGTAATTGATTAAATATGAGATATATTTTGTGGTGTAAAGAATCAGAAATGGTGAATGTTTATAATATAGCGGGAAGAGTAACTAGCAGTCTAACAGCTACATTTACTTTTTTGTCTTTCATATTCAATCTAATTATTTATCATTAATAATACAGCACCTTATGGTGCTCGTGGTTTACAGACATGTTTTATTTGAAATCCTCACAGTCATTTTATAAAGAAGGAAATGGAGACCTTTTACCCTGTTTTTCTCGTCAAGAAACTTGAGCTTTCTTGTTTGCTTTCCATGAGATTGGGATTCCTTTTTTTCCCTGTACCTGAGTTTCCTTCTCTGTATGGCTGTGTAGTAGGAGTGCTTGAGTGGATGTACTATGAAAATAGTGTGAAAGGGAAAATATTCTTCTTAACGTGTTTCTGTGTAGCTTTTGTTAATCCCTGCAATGGTGTATCTCTCTTTCAATCTCTTCATGAAGACTACAGAAAGAGCAAACAGGCAAATGCATATACCTGTGTAAAAGCTACTGCTGATGGTTGTCAAGTTTTTCATATTCAGGAGTGCCAGGCTGTCAAGCCCCACGAGAAGTACAGGGTCAGCAGGTTAGCACAGAATGAAAAAAGCTGTATCAAGACGCTGGGCTTCAAGCAAGGGAATTGTCAGGCTGCCAGCTAATAAGCCTTATATTACAGGAGGCTGAAAACATTTTGTTGTGTAACTTTTTTTGCCTGTCTGCTTTATCTAAGTCATTTATCAGCTGGAGTATCTCACATTTTGTATTAATGTTTAGAGCAGAAACAGAGAGATAGAGTTACTTGTTTTGTTTATCATTGCCAAACTGGTGGTGGATCCTCCATAGTGCAATAATGTTGGCTTCCAAGTAACAACCTCACAGTGTGGTCTTCACCTTGGACTGATTGTGACTGACCACCTGCAGTCCCCAAACCATCTAACACATGGTACACGTGTCTGCCTAACAGTCAGAAGGTCAGCGTGGGTGTAGCTAGCATGTACATGTCTCTAAATGGCTTTGGGACTACAGCTGAGTTGCACTTTCCCAGTTTTACAGGTAATGTTGGACATACCTGGCTACATGCAGGTATCCTCAGATCTGGTCCACTCTCCACTAGTATGTGCTTCCTATGGATGTTGTTCTCCATCAGTTAAAAACTGCAACATGGATGGGAAGATGGGGAAATTAATACCAGTCTTTAACAAAAAAGGATTAAAAACTCTCCTGAGCTACTGCTAGGCTCTTGAGGTTAGAATAGTAGGTGCTATTTGTACCTGTAGATGCCAATAACTGAGCAGTATCAGCTTTAGCTTCCCTGCTTTGTGGGGTTTATTGTACTGAGCTGCCGCTCCTGAAAGGTTTACACCTTCAAGCCTTCCATGATTAGCTGTCCAAAGCTGTCAGCACTCCTCCTGACTCCCAGAAGAAAATCATTAGTGTTGCTTCCTGAAGAGAAATGGGATAGGAATCAGCTGGGAATTAAGGGCTCTCCAGCAGTGTAATGTAAATGCCAGGACAAGGGATGTGAATTTAGGAAGAATTTAGGATTTACTAATATAGAGAGCATGAGTATTGTCTATTAGCCATCATAATTGTCTCTGGAACTGCTTGCAGCACACCATTTGTTGTGTGATGAATTTGCATGTTACAGATGCCCTGTATTGAACGTACTTGAGAAGTTTCAAAATTGGAGTTGGTGAATAAAATTACCTGAAAGCATTGGTAAATTTTAAAACAATGTTACAGTGAAAAATATAATAAAATCTAGACTGTGTCCTCCAGACCATCTCAGGGGACTTACTGGGATAGGTATGTGTTATTTCCCTGTGTCAGACTGATAATTACTTACATGAAGGAGAAGTGGTTAGTAGGCCTAGTAATTCATACTCTTCCAGTTGAACTATCCATTTTATATATCATTTTATATAGTATATATAAAATATATACACATACACACCGCATGATGAATATAAAATGTTCCAATCCTAACACCATCTTCAGCATTATTTTGATATATATGCATCATCTGAATGATTGCAATACCTTTATTTGTGCAGGACAGAGCTCTGAGAGTGTGTACTTATTCTGGAAGCAGCAGTGACACTGAGCCAGAGTATGAAACAAGTTATTTTAGAACTGCAGAGAAGACTTATGTGGAGTTAACAAAGAACAACAAACAAGGTAATTGAAAATTTGTACCTAAAAGTGTACATCCCTCATCACCACTCTGACTCAGCAGCTAATAGTGTCCTTCATTGAACTTTCTATCCAATTTTCACTTTCTAACCCCAGATCTTACTTCAGACTAATTTTCCATTAGCTTTTCATTACGTTTTGCTTTTTGTTCGATCTGTGTATCTTTTTTTCCTCTCTTCCACAGCTTTGCTAGCAGGGGCTTAACTTGTAGGTTTTTATACATAAATCCCTGCAGTGTAAGTAAAAAGAAGTCTTCTGCTACATTATTACAAAATTTAAAAGATGACTTTAAAGATAGTTTGCCTTTTTTCTTTTTAATTATATTAGCCAGTTGAAATAACCCAATGATCAAGGCCATGGTTTTCCAAACTGTATATCAAAGTGATGTTGGTGATGGTTCCATGATGAGATCTCTCTCATCATCCTGCAGGTACATGTTGCCACTTCCAAGTATCAAACCTTTTTGCAAGAATTGATGGCAATGTGAAATTTGCTGAATTCCGGTAGATAAAAGCACATTAAGTGGAGTTCTTGAGATAATAGGGTTTTTGTGTTTAATAACCCAAGAAATTGCTGTCTTGTCTTGACCACCGGCTTGCCCATGCCGAAAGCTGCCTTTCAGTGCAGATGTGTGCTCTCTGGGAGGAGGATGAGAGCGTGGCATATATATCCTTGCCCATACAGCTGATGGCAGCCCCGCAGGAGATAAATTCTGACGAGTGCAAAGGCCAGTGCAAGGTCTCAGCACCACTGAAGTCCTGAGAGCTTAAGCGGTACTTCAGTGATTCATAAGATTTATGCTGACCCTCTGCACGGCAGTGAGCTTGACCTAGCAGAGATTAGCACCTACAGTAGATACCACAGCGATGAACACATTAAAAATGCCATGGATGGATGGATGCTGTTGACAGACATACTGTGCTCTTTAGTGTCTGCTGGGAATTGGACTTAAACATTTGGCATTTTCAGAGCTAATCCATTTTTTGTGATTCCACTACAGTGAGAGCACAGTAGAAAGCTGGGACCCTTTATTTATATTGCTCCCATAACTTTGTATTTTTAAACTGTGTTAAATGTTGCAAGTCATTCAGCTCAGCCCATAAACATTTCTTTTTGCAGATTTTGTTTTTTACAAATCATATTCTAATACAAGTGAAATGTGTTAAAGAGGTAGATAAGCATTTTTTTCTAAATTGATCACAATTTGAAAGAAAAAAAAAGAGTTTTATCTTGTCTAAGTGGTTGCATTAAATGGCAGCAAATTCTTTGGTTATCTTTTGGTCTTCTGAATGAGTTTTCAGCTTGGACTTGGAAACTGAGGAACATTCCTAATGTTCTTGTATTACTATAGGATCTATAACAAATGGGCAGGAGTTGTTTCTCCCATTAATAGTTGAGAGGCATGCAGAGGGAACTTAGCACATCTGCCATGTAGGGCTATTAACAGAGAACAAAAACTTACAGCAAATAAATAAGTAGAATAATCCCTCCAAATTCACCATCTCATCTGTCAGTAAAAATAGAAGGGAAGTAATTCTGGCTTTCTCCTTCACCTTGGATATTAAGTATGAACAATCCTCTGTATATGCTTTGATTGGAAAGTTAGGAGCTAGTATTTTAGTGCTTTTATTGCATTGAATCCCAGATAGCTTAAAACCTTTGAAATACATTTAAAAATTGTAAAATTACGTTACAGTGTATGTAGATTGCATTTCTTCAATTAAATATGCCATGATGACATTCTTTATAACATGTCTTACAGCTAAGCAGGAGAAACAAAATCAGAGAAAGTCATTTCTGGGGAACCCGATGTCAATCTTGGATTTATACCAACACAGTCTCTATGGCCATTTTGGAGAAGATGGCCCTGAACAATTAACGCATTACAGTTTAATTGAGCAGCTGAGTGGAGCTTCCAGTAAAGACAGCAAAGGCAAGGAGAGCACAAGTGTGAGTTACTGTGATTTTTATCTTACTTCTCATTTTCTTAATAATTATTTTTGCCTCTTGTTTCCTCAGTGTGTTAATTGATTACAAAAAACAGGCAGACTTGAAAAAAACAGCGTGACTTGCATAAGAGTAAAGATCTAAATGTTTTTAGAACAGAATGTTACATTCTGATGCTCACTTGCCATAGAATTAGACTTCCAATATTGACGAGTAGAGACATGCTAGCACTAGCAGTCTGCCATTAGAGAGGAACTGAAATTTAAGACTAGCAAAAAAACACAGAATTTATCTTTTAAGGCCATTATTTTTTGTATAGTTAGATAATATGTATAGCACTACATGTAGTAAATGACATAAACATCTGAAGTAGTATTCTGGAAAATTCAAATGAAATGATGCTATGGAAGTCAGCTATCTTCTATCTTCTTTTGAAGTAACTCTTGATGTTTCCTCTAGAACTCATGATTTGAGAGTTTTTAACATGATTTCGATGAAGACCAGTCCTGATCTGATATTTGGATCTTGACACTAAACTGAAACAGCTTTGTTTTCTATGCTTAGTTCATGTGAATCCACTTGCTGTTTCTGCCTCTAAAAACGTTGAACACAACATCATGCAATCTCAACAACCCTGAAGAGCCACTTCTTGGCCTGCTCTTTTCCTTCTCCGTTCTCGTGCCTTCTCTTCTCATCATACTTCTTTCAGACTTTTCCTGTCCTTTGCTCTAACAAGCCTATTTGGTTGAACAGAGACACCCAGCCATGATTCATTGTAATCATTTTGCCTCTGTATTCAGTCTCTTTCCGCAGATCCTCTTTTTGGGTTTTTTTTTGTTTTTTTTTTTTTAATATAGGCTCTTTTGTTTCTGTGTGTAGCACTTCCACATTTTGGGTATATTATGGTATAAACAAAGGTGGGTGCAGAAAATAATGAATGAGCTGCTGTTTTGTAGCACACTGGTGTAGGTCATTAATGAAAAATAATTTTTATCTCTTCCCAAACCCCAGTTTTCAGGTTCAGAAAGTGATTGTGCATTTTAACTTTTGAAGTGATTAACTCTATCCAAAGTTAGAGTCTTACAGCTTTCAGGAATCTGGTCCAAATGTGCAGAAGGAATATGTGGAACAAACTGGCAATGCCCCTGTTTATTCCAACTGTGCTGTCATGAAAGACCCACTTAACTGAATATTAAATTGACTCTCAAACTTCAGAAGAAAAATCCTGAAATGTATCTTCCCCCATTTCCCCATCAACCAAATTTCACTGCTACCCAGAATATGATTCAGTTTGAATATACATGGGTCATATTAGAAAGAATAATTTCAAAGAATCTGGCTTCATAGTTGCGAAGAAGAGAAGGAAAAGAACAGGTAGCAGAAGAGTATTAAAAAGGACAGATGAAGGAAAGTAATTTGAGCATCCACTTCATTTCTCATCTTGAACTTCTAGAAATTCATAGATTAACTGTGCAGACAAGATTAATTACATAAGTATGCATGTACGTGTGTGTGTATATACATATATATATGAAAATCAATTCTGCTTTCTGAGGGCCGAGGTCACTATTAACAGAGCAATTAGATTTGGTTCCACTGTAGAAAGGTAGCTCAGAGTTGCATCTACTTTTAACTCATTCTTCTTGTGCATTTCTTGTAGATGACACCTCCACAATGTGCCTGATCAGCATCAAAACTTAAACAAGAAAACTTAGAATACTTGTTAAAATCCATCATTATACTAGAAAGCATCCGGTATAACTCAGCATTAGTATTTTTCATGCATTGCATTGGGGAGCTTTTGAGATTATTATGTGAGGATCTGAAGTAGCTCTCAAAACAGCGTTGCCTCTCTGAACAGTGAAAGCTCAAAGTACTAGAGATTTGCCTATTAGTATTAAGCTTTTTAGAATCACGAATGAGGAGCAGTAACCATGAAAAGCAGGTTGCCCTGAACTCCTTGTTTGAACCAGCGTGGCAATTTTTTTCTCTGCTGTAATTTCTCCAACCCAAGAAGGTCCATGGTCTGTTTAAATTAGAACTGTGTGATGTGGAACGTTACTCACAAAGAAAAGGGGACACCAGAAACTGAGGCACTTATGGTCACAACTCCAAAAAAAAAGCAGATACGTATTGATACATGTAGCTTTCATGCAGAATATCCGGTGTTCTGAAAAAGGATATGTGATGTGCTTTTGAATTTCATTCCCAAATGGTGTGTGTGAAGTCTTTAAAAATAAAAACCAACCAAGTGTCGTGATGGACAGAATGAGTTTACGTTGCTTGTCGAAAGAGCAGTGTGCTGTGTCAGTCCCTCAGCTCAATTAAATTGGAGTGTACAGCACCCGTACGATAGTGTCCTCGGACTGGGTGCCCTAATGAGACATTCTGGCAGGAAGCTCTGCTAACCAGACGTATTGTCATTTGAATTGTCTCCTTCTCACTGCACGTATTCACCAGTCTTACTCCCAAAGTAGATGCACAACAAATTTTATCAGCAAAAAAAATATTGTACAGAAGGAGTCTCAGAAGGGAAACACCCAATGGGCAATCACTGTGATAAAGGGGCACTGAATGGCCCATTCAAGGAAGAAAAAAGGCTTTTACACATTGAAAGCAGAAGTATTTGTTGTTCCAATTTCTTATCTGCCAAATCTTAAACAGCATCCTGAATAAATTCTCTTGGCAGTAAGACCAATTTGATGTTACTTTTATTTTGACCTGGGAAGCATAGTCTGCAATAATGTCATCCTTTTGTACACAGCAGAATTTTGGACAAGAAAAACAAATGGTAGTTTCAAAGAAAGGACTAAAATGCGTTGAATCTTGGACATAAACCTTTCACTTGACAGCCACGGTGTGTTTTTCTATATAGGATTTCAAAAACTAGAAACAGTATTTTTTGTATGTATTAATGGAATTAATGTTAGTTAAAGGGTAACTTCTCTGATGTAACAAAACGTGCAGCAGCTGATCCAAAGTCCACTGCAATCAGCCCATGGGAGACACCAATCCAGTGAAACTTCAGTGAGTCCTGCATTAAGCAGCTGTTCCTCTTCCTTGCCTCTCTAGCTGGTAATGCCTTGAGCAGTTTGCTTATGTCATGAGTGCTACTATAATAATGCGGTGAAAAATTATTTCACATTTCAATTAGTTTTCTGCTTAGACCTTTAAAGCTCGGTGATTTATTTTTTCTTTCAAGAATTCAGAAAACATGATAAATTTCCCTCGCTCAGGCCCATTGTTGATTAACTCATGATCAAACGACACACAAGACTTTTTATTTTTATTGTCTTTGGTCTCTAGGAGAAGTAATGAGTTGGTCAAATATTTTACTATTTAATCATCCTTATGATTCCAAAGCATCACGGAAAATGTGTTTTCTTCTCTGTCCTTAATCAACTGTCACATACTTCTTTTCTGTAATACAGCCCTTCTTGCTTTCTCTTGTTCTTCTGCATTACTCGATTTGAGTCACCATCGAGGCATGTTTGTATTTTGAGGCATGACTTAAAGAGCACTTTAAATAAAAGATCCTTTATGGAAGGGGTTGGTACCCACCACGGGTTTCTAAATCCTCTTGTTTTGCTTCGGTTGTGATGAGAAATCTGACATTTCTGTCACAATTACAGTGTTAGCTGCATCAACAGTTCAACTAGGGGGCTCATTTAACAAAAAAAGGCTTCTGTGTGCAAGGTGAGGTTATGGTCTTATCCAAAACAGCAGAGTTTTTATGTGTTGTACAGATGATTTATGGAGATCAAATGCTCAAATCACCACGTCTTGCAATTCAAGTAGATATTAGCACCTGCTGGCTAATACCGGAAAAGGAAAAATTGGAGAATTCACTGCTGTTTTGGCTACTCGTACAAATGGGACTGATGTGGCAGCATTCCCAAATAAACTCAAGGTTGTTTACGGTGGAGAAAGCTGATTGGGAGTTAATGCTATATGATTGACTCATCGTGCTCACAAGCATTCTAATGCATCATCCTAACAGATTGGATAGCCACAAAAGGACTAGAAACAAGAACAAGGAAGTCTGGTAATTGCACATGTGCCATCCTCAAGGTTCCCAGAGCATTAACCTGATGCTGTAGGTGATGTTCTAGCATTCCTGAATTACAGCGGTAGTTAAAGCAGCCTGGACACCTCTGCAAGCTATGCTAAACAAAAGTAGGGGGTAAACAAAGAAAGGCATGAGCTGCTTCTGCTTGCGTGTCATCTCCTGCAGAGATCAATAAGTCTTGAGCTAAGGTACAAATTAGCAGCACGCTGGACACTTTGCACTATTCACCTATTTATACAGCTCTTGGAGAACATGCCAGTAAAGTTTATATGCCTGATTTGGGTTACCTGAGTCACTCTCTGAAGGTGCCTTATTCTCTCTGAAAGAGAGAAGCTCTTAGGCTCTTAAGTGGAGCCCCTCTTCAAAGAGACTCTCCATGTTTAAATGTCTGAGGTAGTTTCAGGGAGACCGTGTCCACTCTGCTTTCACAGAGAACTAATTTTTTTCACATTATCAGATATGCTTATAGAGGGATTCTCCTTATCTCATGTCCTTATGTGTGAAAAAGCCTAAGATAATGACTCTGGTCCAACTAGCAGTTAGGAAGAGCTGCATCCAAAAAGTGGGAAGGAAGTATTGACCTGAAGAACTACTTGCTCCCTTGCCTTGACCAGAGAAAGGAAGTGTAAGCGGCTAGCTTGTACCATGTCTCAAACTTTCAACCCAAAGTTAGTGAGATGAACGTTGCCCCAAGCTTTCCTCTGTCACCAACGAGTAAAAAGCAGCTTTTGTAGCTACCATTTGTATTTTAAAGACTGAAATTGCCTCTCTGCACCCTCAGGTTGCTTATACTTTCATAATAACAAGAGTTCCTGAAGCTGGGGCAGCACTGGGTGATATTTGGCCAGTTGCTTGGTCTCAGGACCTCAGTTTCACTGCCTGCAAATTGGGGACAGCAATACCTATCTCATGTTACAACCAGAGACAAAACAGCAAGTGCTCTAGATGTCCTAGGTCTTGTCCCAGTAACAATATATGCGTTACTGTGAATATAGAATTTAAAGCAACTCTTACAAATTGTTATACTAGAAAGTAGATAGACGGGGGTCCCTTGTCAATAAGAGAAAGTATCGAGGTGGGCTGGATCAAATCCAGGAATTAGCTGATTATGGTTTTCTGGGCACTGATTGAATAATTAAGTTATTGTGTGTCAAGTACAGGAACCTTGCATCTTTTTTGCTGTTTTCCTTGCTGGCCTTAAGACAGAGGAAGATGATGATGTGAGGAGGGAATTACTTATATTTCCCTGATGAAACTAAGATGTTTTCAAGAAAGATACTACCTTTGCACAATTTGTAGATAGGGGATAAATCTGCAGACTCATTCACCTGGCTTTTCTGTTTTAAGATCAATACTTTTCTTTCGTTTAAAGGATTAGTATTTGAAATCATTGTATATGTTTAGGGAGGTGATTTATTAATGTAAACATTAGGTGGTGCCAGCCTAGGACCAGACATTCTCATCAGTCAGGATCAACTATCTTTTTATTCTCCCTGCCACAGAAACTGAAAGTAATGTTTACTGTGTTTACGCTTCTGTATTTGATCTTCAAAACTCAGATCACATTAGCGCAAGGTGCATATATAGTAGGAAATCCAGGTCCAGTTTTAGGAAGGGCAGCATTACAAAGGAGAAGTAAACTACCCAGCAGATTCGTTTGTCCATCTAGAACTCAGCATCTCAGTGTTGAAAGCAGAGCGAACTCCTTCACCCACACAAAAGGAGCAGGTACTGAGCACTGTGCTCGAGTTGGCCAGGACGCCGGCCAGAAGTCTCACAGCGGTGTAAAGCCTGGCAGATATACCCGCTCGGGTCAGAGTGTGGTCTGTTCCTGCAGCCCTGAAGCAGCCGCGCTGGAGCTAGGCTGTCTCCAAGCTCGCCCGCCTCATTGCGTGCATGCTCATTGCTGCCCTGGACCTCTGCCTCCACAGCTGGTGCTGCTGGGGGAGGTCGCCGAGCCCCCTCGCACGAAGTGATGCTGGGCATGGGCTGCACTGCTCTAGTAGCCATTCTGCACCACAGCCTCCCCATGCTCCTTAAATGTGGTGTGTATGAAGGTCTTTAAGCTGCACATTCCCATTTCCATGTGCCAAAATTGTCTCAATAGAATTTACCCACTGACAGGCTCAGGGCTGTGAGACTTCCTTTCTATTTAATCAAAGGTTTTTGATTCTCAGATGAATGATGCAATACTTGTTCCGTAAATGCAAAGACTGTCTGAGTAATTACCCAAGTTGATGTAAGATCAATTGTCAGGGGGATTTTATGGGAGTATTTGACAATGTAAGTGACAAAAACCACAGGAGCATGATCTGATAAGAAAACAGATTTTACCGTAGCACCCATGGGACTAGTGCAGAATTAAAAATATTTTTTTCTAGCCTCGAGTCTGATTCAGCTCATGTGGGAAAACATGAAATTAGAAATAGGCCAGGAAGTCTCCTGACATCAACAAATCCCATGTCTCTGCATGGGTTTTTTTTTTTCCCCTCCATAAGGCGAGTTCGCATTCTGAGATCTGCTTCCAAGCCTTATATTCCTAATCAGGTCTTATAGTTTCTAGTATCTTGCCATCAAAGTTGCCTCCAAAAAGTAAACTGAGAGATGGCAAAACAAGCAATTTGAAGACTGCTAGGCAGTCTCCTGAGACAAAGTCTCACTTGACATGTATCACTTAAAAGAAATGTTGTGTAGTGTGGAAGAACATTCTTACAGTTAGCCTGAGGTACTAGCTTGGCAACAATAAAAAGCTGCAGTTATACAGAGACTCATTTCTCTCCCCGTGCCTTCTAGGTGAAACGACTGAGGCTTCTTACACTGCTGAGAGTTTTAGTAAAAAATCATGCAATGGAGAGTGGCTCAGCAAGGAGGATGATAAAATTCTTCATAACTTTTTAAAGTTTTTTAAAAGGCTTTGGCAAGGAAAACCGACATTTGGAAAGCAGAGTCCGCCAGAGAAAATAACTTTTTAATGGTATGCAAGGGATATTTTTAGGAAAAACATACCCTAACAAAACTGGAATCTGTTATCTGCTGATATAGTTCTACTTCTAGCACTAATGGACTCAGTAGTTTTAGCGCTGTGCCACCAATTCCCATTCTGACTAGCCCTCCAGCTGGAGTAAAGGTTCTCTCTGTTTTATGTGTAGTTAGAGTATTTATGGGGATGGGTAGGTGGCGACATTTTAACTCAAATATCTTTTAGCATAGCGTTTTAAAAGAGTATTTGGATACTGGTGAGGGACAAAAAGTCTTTGGCGTAGTAAAGCAGGCTGTGTGACATTTAAAACACATGGTGTGAAGGCTAGTTTGGATGTGAGTCTGGGGGAAGACGTGGAGGAAGTGAAAAGCTATAGCAATGGGAGGAAAGTTAAGGACTTGAAGTATCACTGGCAGGTAGGCGCAGTTCTACTGCCTATGGCACAGTGTCACGTAACACTAAATCCCCAAATAACTCCCAGCACTGAGTGAAGTGTGCCTGTGTTGTCAAGTGCCAGATGCAGATGTGTGGGCTTGTCTGATGTAAGGCAACACACTGAGCGGTCCTGTGCCACAGCCAGAGTGCTGTGCTCACTGAATGTGACCCCTTTGGCACTGTAAGGAGGGAAGAACTTTGCCTATTTTGAGTGGGAAAACTTGATCACTGAAGCAGAAACCCCATATCCCACCGTCTCAGCAAGTGATTTCAAATTGCAGAGAACCTTGTCTTTTCAGCACGTAGGAGCTGCATAACCGCATTACGCACTGGCCCAGATGTCACAAAAAGTCCTGCAGCTCATTTGGTGGAGTCCCCCAAGAAATGGTCCCAAACCATTTGTGTACGAATGCCCAGAGCAATGCAGAGCTGTACAGAGCTAATTTACGGTGAGCCTGCTTGGGCACGGTGTTAGCGCAGCTCCTTATGGCTGGGTTACTCCAGGCTACTTCTCAGCAGGGCTGGGTAGCAGAAATAAGCAGAATGTTGAAAAGACCTACTGCGTTTAGTCCCAGCCCACCCAGCTTGCTCACCAATATCTTTGCATCACACTGCGCTGTGCCTTGCAGACACACCCTGAGCAGTATAACACCTATTTCCATATATAACTGAAGATTACATAAGTATTTAACAGGCACTGGGGCTCTTAGCTTTAAGTAGATAGTTCCTGTAGTCTAATCAGAACCAAAAGACAAATTGAATAAAAGTATCATTTGCTAGTGATTTCCCTGAGTGGAAAATGTTCTGAGCTGTTTTTCAAAGGTTTGACAGATGGAGCTGCTGTGATTTGCAGCATGGCCCAAAGTGCACTAATGTTTCTGCCATTTGTAACCAGACGCTCTCCAGTTCTCCATCTTTGGCAATAAAGCTCCAGGTTTCATTTCTCTCTGTGTTGAATCAGCATATTACAATAATACTGTAGGGCAAAATAGAATTCAGGGCACATTAACAGCAACAAATGATAAATATTAGTGAGCTTGTGAGATAGCATAATTGTTGTAATGGTAGGAATGGTACTAGTAATAAAAGAAAAAGCGAAAAAATAAATTGGATACAATAAACATTGGATTGACTCAATCAAGAGAAGAGCAGTAGGGCAGAGAGGTATTCATTGAGCTGTGTGTTTTCTGAAGCTGGAAAATATTTTGACACCAAGAGGAGCATCTGATTAGCAGAGTTAAATGAGATGAATAATGCTCTAATATTTTTGTGAATTGTTTTTCCAGCTGAAACTTGCCTTTCCCATCTATAACAGCAATATGTTTTGCATAAAGCACTCAAACGTCATGCGGAGAAGGGTTGAAAATAGCTGATCTTCTACGAGTTCTGTTCTGAGCAGAATACATGAGGAGTAAGTTACACGGCCGATGGCAGCAGGAGCTGGGGCAGTATGCTGAAAATATGTTAGTAAACTATTTCTTTTTTTAAGAGGATGCTTTTTCTCTTTGTATGTACACAGACAATAATATCCTAATCAGCGCACTCTTTGAAAAGGAGGCAAATATATGCAAAAAATTGCAGGTTGTTATAGTTTGTTCCACAAGCTTTTTTTACCTCCCAGAAGTGATTCACCTGTTATCTGAATGAGAAGTTATACTGGATTTTATCTAAATACTTAAGAAAAATATTGGTTACATATTTTTTGTGAACTCAAACACTCTCATTTATAGCAAGTCCCCAAGCGAAATGTTTTATTTCTGACTGTCTCTTTAGGCCCTGGTACATGATTTCCAGGCCTTATGCAGCAGCCACATTCTTTTCATGGAAAGTAATATTTGTATTTGGTAGGAGAAACAAACATGGGGTTTAGCAGACTTATTAGCAATAAAGTGACACAGGGAAGTTTGGGAGGTTTTTAAGATATAGCTATGTAATTTAAATGTTTAATTATCTTTTACAAAGGCTAAGAAGAATGATACAAGTTTTCATTGCATATGTCAGAGTCCTCTCAGTCTGAACTGCACATCAATCCATCAATGACTGAGATACATCCTGATGCCTGCATTCCCATTAGTGCTGCCTTCTCTGGATTACTCCATTCTTTGCCTGATCATTAATAGAGATCACTAAAACTTTTACGTACTATAAAACGCTGTAGCCTTAAGAACTTCCCTTAACTACTCTAATGTTATTCTCAGCAAATAAAACCACAAGTGAATACTTGAAGAATTATCAGAATAATTGCCAGTCAAATATTTAAAAGTTAGGGGGTTTACATCCTATTACGTATGCACATACCCTCTCAGTTACTCAATGCTCTGTAAAGCATACTCTAAAATGAGACCTCAGATTGCTTGCAAGTTGGAATTTCTATTCAGGAATGGAATGGAATGGAACGGAACAGAATATTAGAATCTTTAGGTTTGCAGGGACCAACAACTATTGTCTGTCGAACTGCCTGAGCAATTAAGGGCTGACCAAGCTCCGGCATGTTATTAAGCACATTGGCTAAATTCCTCTTAAACACTGACAGGCTTGGGGCATCGACCAGCTCTCTAGGAAGCCTATTCCTCTGTTTGACCACCATCTCAGTAAAGAAATACTTTCTGATGTCCTGTCTAAAACTCCCATGGTGCAATTTCGAACCATTCCCACGGCGTCCTGCCCCTGGATACCAGGAAGAAAACATCGACATCTCCCTCTCCTCCTTCCCTCCTCAGGAAGCTGTAGAGAGCAATGAGGTCACCCCTCAGCCTCCTTGCCTCCAAATTAGACAAGCCCAAAGCCCTTAGCTGCTCCTTATAAGATGTTCCGTATAGCCCTTTCACCAGCTTTGTTTCCCTCCTCTGAATGCATTCAAGGAGGTGTTTTCCAACCTAGTGATTCTGTGAAGGACCTTCAGATCATTCTTAAATTGTGGCACCCAGGACTGCACACAATATTCAAGGTGAGGCCGCACCAATGCTGAATACAGTGGGATAATTACTCCCCTATTTTGATCAGCTGGTGCACTACTCTCCAGCCACTCTTTTCCCCCTTGAGACTCATGCCTGGCATTACTCCATCATAGGTACAGAATCCAGCATTTCAACTTGATAAATTTCATCCCATTAATCACAGCCCAACGCTCCAATTCATCTAGATCCCTTAGCACCTCCCAGTTTGGCATCATCAGCAAACTTCCTAATAGCGCATTCAATTCCTGCATCCAGATTGTTGATAAATACATTGCACATGAGCAGCCCTAGAATTGAGCCCTGAGGAACACCACTGGGGACCAGTCACCAGCCAGATTCACTACTACCCTTTGAGCTCTGCCCCTCAGACAGTTCTTCATCAAGAGCACTGCGAACTTGCTCATGCCACAGCTGGACAACTTGTCCAGAAGGGTGCTGTGAGGGATGGTATCAAAAACTTTACTAAAATCCAGAAAATCTACCTCCTTTGACTTCCTTCCGTTCACTAGCTGTGTGACCTTATCACAGAGGGATATCAAATCAGTTAAATAGGACTTTCCCTTTATGATCCCATGTTGACTGTGCCTGGTGATTGCATTTTTTTGATGGATTTGGGCGGATGAAGAGTAAGGCAGAAGTGGGAGGGAATGAAAAAAGTAAATATGAATATATTATATTGCTGAACATTACAAAATAAAAATGTTAATCATGCAGTAATAGGCTATGATATTTCTTACAACAGGAGTGTCTAAACTTCACCAAGACACTATATCCACAGAAAAGTTGCCAGATTGGGAAACTTGTTGGTAATACATGTACTAAGATGCAAAAAATATTTGAAATGTGAGAGCTTTTCAGACAATGCCCAAAACCAAGGAAACTGAAAGAACTGCAGAGTCTTGCTGGTGGTCCCTAATCAGTAAAAATATAAGTTAGTTTTTTTTCAAGCTTCATTTCCTAATGGCTCTGCCTAAATTCATATTTATAAATTTCAGCTGCCGAGTTTTCAAGGGTGCTAGAAATTTGCAGCAACTGCTGATGTCTCTGACATTCTCTTATTTGGATCCTGTGAAAATCATGGTGTTCATATAGGTTCTTGAAAGTTGATGTAGATATTTTCCCTCTCTGGCAGAATTTTGATCTGTAACATCCTGCTTCTGTACTTTGGCTCTGTGAGGAATATCATGGACTCTCAGCAGGCATTTTCCCCTTGAGTTAAAAGGAAGGCCAAATATTGTGAATTTTTTAATCTGGTCCTACAAGGGTACAGTTAAGATCATACCATAATGAAACTCTTTGTACTTTTAAACCTATTTCTTTATTTCATTTTCCATGCCATTGGGGTATAAGCAACTGGAAAATGCTAAAACTATCATACATATAATTTTATGAAGTATTTTTACTATTACTATTATTGGAACATCATCTTTTCTTTTCATGTTTCTGAGAACCACTGTAACAAGTTAGGGTACCAGAGAGTTCAACATTTAAAATACAGCATTTCTATAAATATAATCAATTGTAAAAACATGGAATCTGTATTATGACAAAAATTAGGAGGACAGTGATGAAAACACAGGCAGCAGAGTAAGCCAAAGAAGAGCATTCACCATGAAAAGAGCTGTATAATGTGAAGAGCTATAGGCTTTCTGGTTAACTGCTAAAGAATGAATAGTCTTTGGAGGTTTTGTTTGCTCATAGTAGTCTCATCACTTGTAGTGGTGATACCAGGAGGTGAAGCCTCTGGCTATGTAGGAAATTTAGGTATGAAGATAAATATCTTCTTGTCTTGTTCTACAGAGCAAATACTCTTGTGTTTTTTTTCTTTACATTACATAATTAGTATGTTTTCTAAGTGGAAAGGGAGCTAATGTTGATGGCAGCCACTGGCGTCATACACACTGCATTTAGCTTTGCAGTGTCCTTCTGTCCCTGCGAAAGTGTTTGGGAACCCACACATTTTCCATTCACAGCCAAAAACTTTTATGTCAAGTAGGGAATGCTCTGGACTTAGAGTTTCAGTTATCTCCTGCCATTTCTGTGGGAGACAGAGCTTCTTTTGCCTCCATATCCCATTCCTCCAGAAGGCTGTAGGCATGGAGTATGGATGTCCAAGGACAGAAGAGTCCAGATTTATGAGTGCATCATTATATAGATAGTTACCGTTCATATTTACTCAAGGACAGAAGCTACTCAGTGTCTGAACTTAGGACACAGCATGAACAGAAACATCTCCATAGGCTCCATAGGCTCTGGATATCAGAACCCCCCTGAGCTTTTATGCAGGGCAGTCCAATAGAAATAAAATCACAGATGACTCCAATTGATACATCAGAGGCCGACTTGCGGTTGGTGGTGGCATTAGGATTTGCTAACCTGTGCTAAGCCAATTTTGTGAGACATTTGGGAGTCGAACAAACCTATTTCAGATTGGATTTTGGAAGAATCTCAAGCATGGGGGAAACTGGTCATGTTCTGTTCATTGCAGCAGATGGTATCCCATTTGGTGTTTGTTAGCTTTGTTTGCAGCTCAATATTTTGTTTCTAGGGGAACTCAGTAAGTTAAATAATTTATCTCTCAATGCATCAAGAGTCTGATCCAAAGTCTACTGAAGTCAGTGCAAAACATTTGATTAACTACCACATACACTGGATAAAATGCCAGGTTCTGTGCGTTGAAGAGCATTTCACGTGCTCTATAGTGAGGAGAATGATACAGGCCTTTGTCTTTCCACAGAGAGTCTTCTGCCTGTAAAGCAAAAAATAAATATACAAATAGTGACAAAAAGCTTAGCAGTTATAAGAGTGCAGGGCTGTGGAGATTAGGGTGACATTCTGGCTGACTGTCCAAATTGCTAAACCTCTCTTGCTATTAAATTCCCCATTTTTAAGTAAAGAATATAAATAATGCCTTCCAGCTGCATTAAGAATTTAATCCAGTACTGTTAGCGGCCTGCTTGGAGGGCTTTGAAGGCCCAGCAGCAGTGCTAAGCAAATAATCATTATCACTTAATATTCTCATCAAGCATTCTTACTCAAGATGGGATCTTGCACTACAAGGGATAACCACAAACACATCACCCCTCTGCTGAGGAATTTTCAGAATGTTAGAAGCAATTTCACACCCTGATCCTATAAAGAGTTTTGCATGAGGAGGTCTATACTGCTTTCAGCAGTCCTGCTGTCCATACAGGGCTCTTAGCAACATCTATGAATGGAGGAAATTTTTGTTGCATTCTTACAAGTATTTGAATCCTGAATAATCTAAAATATTGAAGAAATTGATACTTTAAAGATATTTTTTAAATTTCAATTGATATCAAATGCCTGTTCATTTTCAGCAACACTTTTCAAATTATTCATTTGCTCACCGGCCCTGGGAACTGCTTTATTCTGTATTTTTATCTGTGTTTCCTGTTTGTAGTATCTGTGGTCATTCAAAAAATGAGTGCATGTTAGCTCTTCAATGTGTCTGCATGAATTCCAGTTGTATTTTAGTCCTCCTAGTGGCCTATTATATTAACGGTATTATAATCTGTATTTTAGGCATAGCAATATGGTCTGTATTACCAGTATCTCACAACAGTTTACAGTGTTAATACTGCAGTAACACTTCTGCATTGCTAAGGTTGATAAATCTTCCAAAGCATTTGCCCAACAAATCCATTCATGTGGCTGGCTTTCATTTCACATACATATTTCTTTCTTTATACACAAATTGTAGCAAAATCAATACAAAAAGTACTACATTATTCTGTCTCTGCAGGAAGGTCACAGTGAGAACAGAAACCTGTCCTGGTTCCCCACATCGAATTCCTTCTTTGATCTTTCCCAACGAAGGTTTTAGCACAGCCAAATAGGGAGGTCAGACCCCACAGAACTGGGGGTCCCAATACATATTTTTACTGTGCTTCCTTTCTTTGAAAAAAATTCCAAAGCCTGGTCAAAATAACACCTCTAGTTCCAGAGAGGACTTTTGTAGCCCAGGTGGACTCAGCACAAATGTTTTTAAATCCAGTTAGCTGCTTAACCCGAACCTTGCTGGTATCCAAGGAAAGCAAAGGTGGAAAGGCAAATGCCTGTCCACCACACTTGTCCTTGATTCTTTTCTGTTTCGAGGCTGTGCCCCTCACTGAGCGCTCGCAACCGCTAATGCCTCCCACCAGATCCAAGTGAGATACATTTTGTATGCCTGGATGAACCACAAAGTAGGATGGAGGTTCTCATGACCAGAAACAGATGCATCTAAAAGATGAGGCAAACAAATCTAAACCCATAAATTTACTAAAATTACCCTTGGATCAGAGCCAAACAATTTGTATATTAATCAAAATGCATGGCACTGCTTTAATTTTGTGAGGAGGCAGGTTGAACACTTCATAAATCTCCTGGCTGTAGGAACTTCCATCTGCATCTCCAGCAGTGGTCATCTTGGTGCCCAGCGTTATTCTGCTTAATTCACAATGTTTCTTTTTGACAATCTTTAGAGCAATACCATCTACAATCTGCATTTATGACATGAATTCCCTATTCTCTGCATGTAGCCCTGTCCCTCTCAATTCCTTTTGGATTAATCCCTGTGATCACTGAGTCACAGCCCAGAACTGTATCCTTGAGTTGTCCAGTAAACAGGAGATTAGTTATGAGACATATTTTTTCCATCAAGATAGATATTAGTCCACTGGCTTAGTGAGTCTAACCTTAGCCTATTTCTGTTCGAGTGTCATCACCATGAGGACAGGCATAGTGCTTTGTCCTGGTAGCCATGGCAGACACCCAAAATTACTCCGATTCTCTCACATACCAGGCATAGTGCAGGATTTGAACATACACCAGGTACTCCATAATCCATAAATCAAACAAGGAGGCCTGTTCCTCGACTTCAGTCTTTCGTGAGACCGAAGAGAGGGCTGAGCGAGGAAGCACGATTGTTACAGTTAATGCAAGCCAACCATCGGATGGATGCAGACAGGATGGTTCTTGTATTTTGTATACGCATTTTAAGAGCGTGAATGGCTGGCCCTTGCGGTCATGGTCAGAGAAAACTGCAGCAGTTCTGCTGCAGGTGAGATCAGGAAAGGAAACAAAAAGGATGAGAGGCCAGTGCTTTTTGGGTATCAGGAGCGTGCCTGTGAGATATGGGCAGCGCAGGAGCCTCAGCAGTGGAGCAATGCATCAAAAGTGAAGTAGAAAATCTTAACATTGAAATGAAGCCTTGCAAATCGGCACAGCCAAGGACTCTGCTCACGTGCCTCACCACGCTTCCCCGTTCCATCATTTTGGCACAATTCTTCATCTGTCCTTGCTTAAATGGTGGGGAAGTAGTGCTTGCTCTCCTCATGAGTTGTGCCACATCCTACCACATGCCGTGGTCTTTATTCCTTTGTCGTCTCAGTTTATTCCCTAGTTCAGCAGATGTTTCTGTGGTTCTTGTTCAGCTTTTAGCGTGTCCAGAGAAGAGCAACAAAGCTGGTGAGGGGGCTGGAGAACAAGTCTTATGAGGAGCGGCTGAGAGAGCTGGGGTTGTTTAGCCTGGACAAGAGGAGGCTGAGGGGAGACCTTATTACTCTCTACAACTACCTGAAAGGAGGTTGTGGAGAGGAGGGAGCTGGGCTCTTCTCCCAAGTGACAGGGGATAGGACTAGAGGGAATGGCCTGAAGCTCCGTCAGGGGAGGTTCAGGTTGGATATCAGAAAAAAATTCTTCACAGTAAGAGTCATTGGGTACTGGAACAGCTGCCCAGGGAGGTGGTCGAGTCGCCTTCCCTGGAGGTGTTTAAGGAACGGGTGGATGAAGTGCTTAGGGACATGGTTTAGGGAGTGTTAGGAATGGTTGGACTCGATGATCCAATGGGTCCTTTCCAACCTGGTGATTCTGTGATTCTGTGAGGCACCCAAGGTGCAGCTGTAATGCCTTTTTACGGTGGGCTTCTGTGACAATAAAGATGGGTTTGGGTCACAGAATGCTTCCCTGAGCCAGCAGCGCATCACTCTGGGCACATTCCTGGGGCCACATGCACGAGAAGATTGCTCCTTTCCTCTTCAGCACCTTGAGTGGGGAAGCCACGCAGGGAGACACCTGCAGCTCCCCATGCTTT
Source organism: Cuculus canorus (assembly GCF_017976375.1). Taxonomy (NCBI): domain Eukaryota; kingdom Metazoa; phylum Chordata; class Aves; order Cuculiformes; family Cuculidae; genus Cuculus; species Cuculus canorus. The sequence goes on from NC_071406.1 coordinate 8,331,121, forward strand.
TGCCAGGAATCTGGGAGCTCCTGCCAGCAGGCCTGAGTTCACAGACATGTCCTCAAGTACGTCTGAAACTCGGCCATGTATATCTCAGCTTTTCAATTACATTTTTTACTTGATTATCTTCCAATAGGTGTTTTTTATTTTTAATTCTTGATTAATTTTGGGTTGGCTATTTAATACATTGTTTGGTTAACTAATTCATGTAGCTGTTTATAATTATTGCCTTACTATAAAATCATCTTAATAGAAGGTTGGTTGGGTTTTTTTTGTTTTCTTTCCAGTAGAATAACAAGTTATTTTATTATTCAAACAAGGCTTACTTCCTGCTGTTTTCAATAAGATTTTTAATAAATATGTAAATTTAAAAATTAATTTACTGCATACGTTTGGCAGCATGATTCTTGAACTGACAAAAGTTTGATGGATTGTAAAATTATCCTCCATAAAAATCATCAGTCATAGTAAACAGAATTTATCAACCTCTGGTAATTTTACAGCTTTTTCTTCATCTTATCTTCTGTTAGGAACTCGCTTAAAATTGATTATAGTATAGTATGTTTCTAGAAGTGTAATTCATTCATAGATTAATTAGATTTTAGGTTAATATCCTATCATGGTACAGGACATGAGCCAACAGTGTTTTCCAGTTGTTACAGAATCGCAGTAGAGAAACCTTGATTACTGTTCCCATGTGGTTTAACCGCCAAGACTAATCACTAATCAAATTCAAACGACATAAAATGGAACATCCTTCATAGCATTTATTTTCTAGCTGACTTATACTACAGGCTCTTTATTGATATGAACTTGGTGTACTGGAATGAACTAAAAATTGCAAGAGGATTTATCCTTCTACTTTAATTTGGTTCTGCCGTCTACAGCTGAAACTCTTGCTCAGATTTCTGTGCATGTTGTGCCTCTGTCCCTCACAATATTCTGCCCTGCAGCAAAGATAAATTGTTTGCATAAATTTAGAAAGTACATGTAAATAACTGTACTGTTATGTAGGGTTTGATGGCAGATGAACTTAAATATAGGGTTCCATTCTGCAGTTCGTGCTTTGCTTGAATCAGTACTGAAAATTGTGCAGTTCATAACGTCAGCTGAAGAGGTGACAAGTGCAGTCGTGTAACTGGCATCATTATTTGCATCTATCCTGTCCCAGTTTTCTCTGATTGCAAAAGAATGTTTGTAGTCTCATTGTACGGGGTCAGAACGCAGTACACGCGTAGCTCAGGCTGCAACAGGTTTACTGGGAAAGTAACCTGGGCTCCAGGCTCTTCCTCTGCCACCTCCTGGAGCACTTACCGGTGCAACATGTGGAGCGATTACCCAGCTGCATCCCCAAACCCTCACTTAGGGCAAGTGCTATCCGCATCCTGATAGAGGAGGGCACACCTGGTGGGTTTCATTAGTGCCTTCCCAAGGCCAGCTGTCACAGAAGGGGAAAAAAAGGGCCGTGGGGCTTGGTTAGAGTCATTAGAGGTAAAAAAGTCTGAAATGTGGAGAGTTGATTAAAATCTGGAGCGGAAAAGAAAATGGCAACTTCAGGCTCCTAAAATAAACTATTTTGTTGGAGTAGAGCTTAAGCATGCTAATTCAGATTTTTTTCAGCATAAAAAAAAATCCCACTTCCAAATATGAAAATTATCACCTTTGTATTTCTGCTTGGTGAGAGCTTGGAAGAAGTATCACTCTGATGTGCATGCGCCACATATGGGAACATGGAGGCTCCCTCCACAGTGGGTGAATGTGCAGTCACGCAGAGGTAGACTGATGGGTCTGCAAAGATTGTTTGTCTCTTCCAACTGTCCTCCTCAGAGGCTAAAAATGAGAAAACTATTTGCTGTGGAGCTCACTCCTTTTTTAAAAAATTACCTGTATGAATCATCTTTAAAACTTGTGAGAAGGGACATTCCCTTTCTTTCCTCTGCGGGTCTTCCAGCAGAGATTCATAGTCTTGAACTGCCCTGCCGTCAGCACAACCTTCTCAGTGCATACGACAAGCCACTTTCCGTAGCTGGGAGAATTATTTCTGCATGGTTTCTTCATACTGCTGATTTGCTCTTGATGCTGTCACATAACGTTGCTCCTTCTCTATCTGCTGCTTCCATCTTTTTGCCCTTCGGTCAGCTGGTGTACCTTGATAGTCACAGGCTAACCGGCGGTGGATCTAGTCCAGTACTCAAAAGAGAGGATTACTAGTGTGGGAAATCATTACTGACTATCAATTACCATTTGTAGTGCAGTCTTGAAATGCAATTCCATTTTCCATCAGTGTGCTGAGTGACTGACATACAGACATTACAGGCGAGGAACTCAGACATCACTAGAGAGTGAGAGGATAAGTGTCTGCGCAATTACCAAAATAAATAGTCTTGTTCAAAGAAGCCAAAGGTGGAAGATGAAGACAGGTAAGAACACAGCTAATACTTAGGAACAGTCTGAGAATAGTTCAGCCATACAGAAAAATGACCCCGATTACTGAAAATGTCGGTGAGATTATATGTTATATGAATGCGATCCTACATTTACTGAGTTTGAGAGGATTTTTTTGCTACAGTCTAATGTGGGATATGATCTGTCTCTTTAAGAACTGCATTTTGTATTAGTTTTAGAAAAATCTTTCGTGAACTATATTTTTTTACCCTTCCTGATTCAGTTCTGAGTAAGTATCCCAATTTAAAAAATAAAAAATGCTTCAAAACCTCTAATCTAGGATAAAATTGTATCCCCTTTTTTTAGAAAGCCCCTTCTTTATTGAAACAATCAGCCGTACTTCCATCAAGGCAAGGACAACTACTTCCATTCAGGAGGACAAACCTCTATACTTAAATGCTATGTGGTGAAGTGCAGTCTGATGAAGACTGAAACGGGGAAGTTACTTCAGACTGCACAGTTCCGCTACCATTCCATAGGTTATCATTGGTGACATAACATTGGCAGTGTTGGAACAAGGCTGCTCAGGGAACTGGTGGAGTCACCATCTCCAGAGGTGTTACAAAATCATGTAGACATGGCACTTCAGGACATGGTTTAGTAGGCACGGTGGTGTTGGGCTGGTGGTTGAACTTGCTGATCTTAAAGGTCTTTTCCTACCTTAATGGTTCTATGGTTCTATGGTAACCCTCAACATAATTCTGTCAAGGAGCAGTATTGAACTTCATATGGTTACGTCAAGTTCAATAACTTTGTCAGTAACTCAGTATGAACTTCAGTATTATTTTTTCACTGTTTTTTTTCCCCCGTTACTAGAAAATCAGAACAAGTTTGGTTTTCTAAGTCTCTCTACAAGTAAAGCTAAAAGCATCTCTGAAACGTAAAGTGTATCCTATGTATGTCTTGCTCATTTTCAGTCTATCAGGTTCTAAAAACTATCAGCTTCTTTTCTCACCATGGGTATTTCTTCCTTAATGCCTTGTGATGAGCCTCTGATTGTAGCTTTTAGTGGGTAGATTCTCTCTGTGAGAAACAAATTGGTGATTCCACCAGTGTGAACTAAGTGAGGCCCTGCTTTAGCTTCTGGAGAAAGTACCAGTGTTCAGTTGATTTTCTTTTTAATAACTCCCCTTAATACATAGACTGAGCGCATGCATTGTGACCATTTTCCAAGGTATTGCCATTTAGAATTATAGTTCCTTGATCCATTTTAAGTAAACTTTGTCCACATAGAGTTGATGCATCTAGTGGCCATTCTGAGGCACTAGGAGAAAACAACCATATTTGTGGTATTTGGTTCATAACTGTGCAGAAAGTAAAAAGCTAGATTTTCCTGACTTGGAAACTGGGACCTGAGAAATCCTGGTTTATTAAATTCTGCAAAAGTTCAAAGGGTTGGTGTATACCTAATCAGGTCAAACAGTCTTATCATATCAACAAAATAATCATATACGTTGCAAATTATGAGGATGATATTCTTGGCATTAGAATGCTGAATGTATCTAGTCATCTCATCATTTTATGAAAATTATGGTTTTGAAAGCATAAAGCTCAATTCATTAAACTATCGTTTATCTCCTAAACCATGCCAAGAATTCCAGCTATACACAGCCTAAGTCTCGACTCCTCAGTCACCTATTCATTAAGCGATAGCTGTTTTGTCCAGATTTGCAGTTACAAATCATACTCATCAGCTTTATTTCCTCTAAGGTAATTTACTTACAAGTCAGGATCATCAGAAATGCTGTCCTTGTGACTCTAAAACTTAAATATATTTGTAGATTGCTATACTCTTAAATGCAGTAAGCAAGCCTTGGTTCGGTTGTCATTGTTCTATTACCCATTATGCCATAAGTGGATGTTATGTGTGTGTATATATATGAATATGTGGCTTTCCTATAAATTGCTGAACAGACTAATGAACTTAAAAATTCTCCATATGAATGTACTTTTTCCCAAGAGAAGAAACTGGCACTTGCTGTTTATCTTGAAAATCTGATGGTGTGTCTTTGAGAATGCCGTTGTCTGCTACAGCAAAATAATCGTGGGATTTCTGCTCAAGTAGAAAAGAAAAAAAGTGACTCATTATTTCTAAAATTATTTTACTGTCAGTCCAGGAAATAGATGAAGGCTTCTGACAACATACAAAGGAGAGCAAGGCTTAACTTATTATTTAAGGTTATGCTTTAAAGAGAAAGAAGTTCAAACATCACATTTTTAGCTCAGCTGTAATACAGTAGAGGTCATGCAGTTACAGCTTTCACTTTTGTAGTTTCCTGGATGTGACTGTACAGCTGTTTTCACTGCACAGTGTTACTTGTGCACCTGATGTTAAATGAGATCCGGAGACTATCCACTTTCCAGAGAAAGTCTATGGTTGCATCCTGTCCTGGCTAGCGGATAGGAATCTACAACCTGGTAGCTCAAAACGAGCCCTTTTCATGTTACACCTTTCTACTGCAAACCGGTCATGTAACATCACTGAGGTCCCAGTACTTCCCAGCAGTGGGAAGCCACTTCTTACACCAGTGTATCTCTGATCAGTATTCTGCTCTATATCTCAATACATTTATTTTACATAAAGCTGTGATTGTATTAAAAATGTGCTGCTGAACAGGTTATAGACAAGCAACCAGTGTAACGGTGCAGCTGCATAGCCCGCTTAGACCCATTGTGTCATAAACATAAAGCAATTATAGGAGTAGAAGATATCTAAATTGGTAAAACTATGAATTGAAAATAAGAAACAGTGGCATTGTGCAATTGAGTTTACCTTGAACATTTGCAGACAAAGTGACTACCAATTTTTTAAAAGGTAAAAACCTACAAAATTGGTTTCCTTCACAATAAAGTTTTAAATAATAACTAAAAAAATAAAAAAGTGAACATACTTTGTATCTCCTATTAGAGATCAGATCTGAAATGAAAGACCTTGAGTTATACAATTAAGTATTGATTTTGTTGATCTATATTTAATCCTCATAGCAATTTAGTTGTTTTTACCCAATAGTGTTTTGCAGTTATACTTCACTTGAAGCAATGCCCTTCTTGCTTTTGAGTTAATCTAAAAACTAAATTGCCCAGTGCATGAGAGACATAAATAAAGTTCATTTTATTCTTGTGTGTAACTGATTCTGAACCCTTTAAAGTGCTGGTTAACTAAACTTAGACAGCTGGAAAATACATTTATCCTGCAGAATGGTTCATTGCTAATTCTGGGCTCTGGCATGGTTTATAAGCATAGCCTTACTGCCAGGCAATCAGAACTTCTGCGTGTTACCATATAGAAGAAATAGACTTGCTGTTGCATTCCTTTCTGCACGCCAGCTGTGGGGTCCTTTGCACCTGTGAACCAGCCCATCCTTTCCTGCATCTCCCTGTTAGACCTACAAGTCTTTATTCAGAGCAACTACAATTGTGACCAGTCTTTGATCACACAGCACTGAAAATGCATTCTACCCACATATAACCTCACATTTTTTAAGTTTTTTTTTTTTTAAAAAAAAAAATTCTAATTGGATGTATTATTGTAGAAATAACACCTATTTATAATGTATCAGTGTAACTGCAGGCTAGTTTTGTTTTCCTAATTTGCTGTGCTTGAAGTGACATGCCAGATTTTATTGTATCACTAATGGGTTTTTAGTTATTCCCTTTAGGATGTTGCCCACAAGGAAACATTATTCTGATTCATGACTCATGAGTTTATTTCAAAGTGATGTGATTCACAATGAATGTCTGTATTGTGTCAGATAGAGTTTCTGACAACCGGGGCTGCTCTCAGGTGGTATAAACCACCCCATACTGACTGGATCAGAAACTGCAGTGGTGGGAAGCTCTACACTTACACAGAGTAGAGCAACAAATGCTCCCCATACCCTAAGGGTATAACAGCATGGATTTTCTATACAAAAATGTATTTAGTACAAGTAAACCACGCTATACATTGATCTGCTTTAGGACGATGCTTTTACAGAGGGACTGAAAATCGCAGGCTTCTCCTGCACTGATATTTTTCTTTTCGCATAGACCAAAACCTGCGACTGCATTGTTTTATCTTTTCCCTTAAGATAATACTTAGGAAAGCATCTATGAAACCACATCAAATGCAGCAGACACCTTATTTATTCAGAGAACAGATGCAGAATAGTCAGCAAAGTCAACACCTTCAGGCTGAAGTAGCTTTAAGTATAACTTCTGGGCAGAATCCTGAGGGCAAATGCATATTATTGCTCCCATCTTGGCTCCTCCAGCAACCCTGAACAGAAGCACCTCTTTTTTTTTTCACCTGTTGATTATGCAGACAGTCACTGCTAAAACAGGAAGGATTTGATTGGAACCCATGACTTGGAGGTTTGGTACTCTACACTATTGCCAAATCTCACCCGGTTCTTGTGGATACAAAACGCATCTGATCTGCTGCCAAATGTTTCTATCTGCAGGAAAAGCTGCTGATTCACGTTAGTGTGACTCTCAAATGTGTTAATGAACTAATTACTTCAAAATGCACAGAACTAATATCTTTGGGCTAACTCTTTTTCTTTGTTCTATCTATCTGTGACTCTGCTGTAGCCGGTAACAAATCTACATGAACAAAACTAAAGACACTACTTAACCATGTACACCGTTTATCAAACAATTTCTAATAATAGTTGCTTTGGTTTTGCCTTGTGATTCATCTAGCAGCTGTTGTGACTGCCATGAAAAATATGAAACTTAATTAAGGATGAATCTAAATAAATACTCTTTGGTAATTTTTTTCGAAATTGTATCCATAGTAACTACAGAAAAAAAATCTTAAAGAACCTGGAGTAAGATTTATTCTAATACACTCAGTTTAAAGAAATTATCAGTGACTTTTCAACTCTAGAATAATCTACATAATTTTGTTACCATGGGAGAAAACAATTTATTGCTAATGCAGATTCTTACATTAATATCATTGCTTAAAGTTTTCTTTATTTTTCCTCATGGAGCTCAGGATGTGAATGAGTTTTCTTCTCTGTGTCAAAGACTAGAACATCATATTGTAACTTTCCAATGACATGTATTTTAATTCCATATACAAATTAACAGAAAATTCAACATATTTAAGAGCATCTGTACTAATAGAATTCTGAGATAAGACTATATTGTACATATTGTACATCTGAGTACAGTTCCAGCATATTAATATTCCAGTATTCCCCACCAAAAGACCCATCCAGATGACCCCACATTCCTACTTGATTATTAAATTAGCAGTAGTAGGTGTCCCTAGCTCCTAGAATAATACGATGCCTGAAGCAGTGTAGTGTAGCCAAAGACTTTATATCAAATGAAAAAAGGTAAGATATTACTTTCCACATCACATGAGTGTTATCTTGGCATACTTGCACACTATTGCAGTAATGCATTAAAGAAGGGAGAAGTGGTTTTTTTCCTTACAAAAGGATATAACTGGGCATTAAGATGTCTAAAAAAGACATATGCATAATTTATTTCTGAATTCTGTCTCAGTAATAAATTGCTACAACTATTAGAATTAGGGTTGTGGGGTTTTTTTATGTATCATGAAGGTACTGTTCACTGCTCTGTGCATTTTTTGCCACTGGATTTCACTGATGGGCTTCACTTCAGTCTCACCTGAGTCTGTGATTTTACTTCAGATTTATAGAGAATTCTTTTTTTTGCTGCAGTGTCTCCAATAGAAACTCAGCCATATATTAAATGACAAACTAGGGTGTGATTGCAATAGGATTGTAGGCTAGGTTGTGCTAATCATAGAATCATTAAGTTGGAAAAGACCTCTAAGATCAAGCCTAACTGTCGGACCAATACCACTGTGCCTACTAAACTATGCCCCAAAGTGCCATGTCTAAAATAAATTATCGATATTACATACATGCGGGAATATACTACTGAATTCGCTCCAGCCTGTCCAGTGGCTTAAATCTATGCTTCAGCCAGAGAAAGATCCTGCCCTTATTTTGATACTTCATCTGAACTGCTCTGTGCAGCAAATACTCCAGATGTCCCTGCTTCTCCCACCCAAGAGTTGAAATTGGCCCTGTTTGAGTCAATAAAAGTTTTATCGTGGACCTTACTAATACTGGTATTGACTTCTTGCAGCCCCAAGTCTGTGTTAAGCAGCCACATTCAATTTATCTAAGGAAAAGCTGTGAAGTGGGAAAAATACACACAAAGAAAAATCATTTAGCCTGTCATATAATAAAGTATTTTAGGTTTAGTACTCTGAAGAGCAAGAGGTGCTAGTATGTAAGTTATTGATGCCTTGTCTGAGAACTTTCTCATCTGGCCTACAGAGGAGTAAAACAACTGTTTCAGTAATATTTTAAATGAGGGCAAAGGTAAGAACGTTTTAACGTGAAATTGTAGAGAACTTCTACTGAAGGGTCCTAACTTCGTGTTTCTTCCCATTACCTCCTTCAGAAAACATCGTAATTACAGACATTGAAGACCTTAGTTGTAACTGTCCTTTAAGATCAGAATCGTAGAATCATAGAATGGTTTGGGTTGGAAAGGACCTTAAAGATCACATCGCCTAAAACCTTTTACACTGGAGATACATTAATGAACCAAGCAGAAATTTTTCATTTTCTAGGACTTTAGCTAATATCCTGTCGCTTTGCTTAAGTTTGTTTGAAACGTTTGATAAAAACACTAAACTGATCCAGGCGTTGTTAGCTTATGAAATGTGACAGGATCACAGCTTAAACAGGCATTGGATTGGCATTTCAATTCTTATCTAACTAGCCATAAAAATGAGCAAACAAACGATGTTATAGTTTGTCTTCCTCTAGGCCAAGATTTCCGAGGGAAGCAGCCCAGCATGTACGACGTTTGATTTACTTGAAACTTGAGTTTTCAAAAAAATTCTCATCACCCTCTACAAGTGCCTGTGTGATGACCCACATCATCCATACGCGTGGCCATGCTATCTTTTCAGTATGCTCAAAATATCATTTCATTTTCTACCTAAACCAAAACATTAATGTCTTGGGTTGACAGTAATTTACTGATTCAGTCCCCGCTATCTGATGGCGATACCGAAAAGGAGGAGTAGCTTGCACTCTGACAGCACATCTCAGAATTCTCGCATCTTAACTCTCCGAGAGGAGGTTGAATATTGAATGTAAAATGTTGAACGTTATCTCATATTCCTGTGATAATATTATCTGTAAGAGGAGTTAGGTACAGAGATTGCGTAACACTCTGTATATGAACTGCAGGTCCTTTTTATTGAACCGCTCCCTGTGCAGTTCCTTAACTATTCCCTGGTCAGGTCTCTGATTGAAAATGCTGGTAGCTAACAAAGGGGTAAAATTACTCCCGTATAATCCTACTGTACGTTTTTAATATCATGTGCTAATACGTCATCCGGTGTTCCAGCAGAATTACAACACCTCTCCAGGTAGGCCTGGCCAATATCTGATTGATTCTGGTCTGTGGGGATCGGCCCAGTTCAGTATAATTTCCTGTCTTGTTGCTTTCTTGACTATTAGAGAGGGTTTGGGTCTGTGGAAATCAATAGGCTTACACAGGCAAAACCTGAGGTTATTCTCTAGCAAGTTTAATTTGCATCTGTAATCTATGGAAAACGTTCTTTTCTTCTCCGCACATGTCTATCCACTTTTTTCGTTAGCAGACTCCGAGCTCTACTTAAACAAATACCCATTTAAACATTTTTCCCAAAGTATTCATAAAGGTGAAAATGGAAATTACGGTGAAGGTGCTTAACACATGCACATCCAGGATCTGCTACTTCAGATGTTAATAGCACTTAACCATTTTGTAAATGGAGTCCTATTTGCCTCAGCAGAATCATTAAAGTTATGACTTATCCTGAAATGGACATTAAAGTTCTATTTAATTATAACAGATATTTAAGCATCTAATAATCTATTTCCTTTAGCCCTGTGAACTCTGGAAAGATGGTAATTAATGTTAACTTTATTTTTGTAAGAAATATGTTTCTAATATTTCCCTCGCTTATTACAGAAATTTAAGCAAACTGAAGAAAAAAAAGAAGATTCTCAGAATAGATTATCTAAAATTTCCCTGGAGTCTCTCAATAAATTTAACAGCAATAACGTACTTTTATTAGAAAAAGAGAAGAACTGTCTGAACAAGGCTGAGGGACAAAAGGAAGAAAATGGAAAGAAGGAAGAAGCTTCTTTAAATAGCTCGGGTAGGCATGATGTGGACAATTTAGAATCCTTGAGCGATTCTCTATACGATAGCTTCTCCTCTTGCACCAGCCAAGGCTCGAACGACGTATAGAGACACTTCCTGGTGGGCTGTGGCTGCGGCACGAGATGGAGCTGACGGCGAGCGGGGATTGAGGGGGAAGAGGAGAGGGCTGTTGAAAATTCTCACTCCCAAGTGGCTGTACGCGCACGGCGGGGTGTTCTGACTTATCATCACACAGCAATAAGAAAGACAAGACGGCACCCATCGTGATGCCTGGGACTCAGCACTGAACACAAGGCATAGTTACATAGAAAAGAAGTCTTAATTTTGCACTTTTGTGAGTATTTGTACAGATGTAAATATCTCGGGGAAATCTATTTGTAGGGAGAAATGACAGCAATAAATATTAAATTGGTGCTATGCTCCTGTAATGGCAGATTACTAACTTAAAGAAATTAATGTTAACAAGAAGAGTTAGTAGATTTTTTTTAAAAAGGTTTATAATTGTTCTAGTCTTAAAGCTGTTTGTAGAAACACTGCGTTACCATAAACCTTAACCTGCCAAATTGTCTGTAATAAACTTCCTTGGCCTCCCTTTTACAAAGCATATTTTATTTTTGATTTCTAGTGCAATCCCATACAGGTGTTCTAGGGAAATGTGCGTTTCAGTTATTGCAGCTTCACAACAGGTGTCTCATTTCAAAAGGGTTTTTAACTTTTGACATGGCAAGAAAACTAATAGATTAAAAGGCCTGATGCTGCTGGTGTTGACTTCATCAATCATGTGAATAACTGTTGGAAAGAGCAGGGTCAAAGTAATTCACTGCTGATACAAGCGTAAGTCCCGTAGGAATGAGAACCATGCAAACTGCCCTTTACTTCTGACTGCAGCGTGGTTTCTCTACTTCCACCCCTCCGTATATCAAATTTCTCCATGTCCCCTGTTGTGTTATTGTCTGTAGTCCCCGTTGGGTCTGAATTCAAATTGTAAACACTGAAATAATTTTTTAAAATCGAGACTCGGCTCCTGTTTGTGACACGCTTAACGAAGATGTTGGTGCTAACCAAACATATCTGGGAGCAGGGGGTCAGCGTGTAGTGGGTGGTTTTGTTTTTTTCTACAAAGGTGGTTTATACGTAAGGGAAAGTCTATTTCAAAGGTTTGGTGTATTTTTTCTAGCTGTGAAGTATTTATAACTGCTTTTTGTACAGCAATCTGTAAACTAGATATATTTGGGATATTTCTAGACTCCGAAGTTTCTTTAGCACATGCCTGTTAATCTTTGAAATAATGTATGATCAGTGTTAATATTTTGTGCAATTTGATATATCTTAAGTCATTTCCATCGTAAATTTGCATCGTGTTTTTCAACTTTTAAGTAATTTTCATTGAAACGTCTTTCATAAATAAACTTCTCTTGCATACATGTGCTTCCAGAGGAGTTTTTGGGAGGGGTCAGTGTGACCCCCAGAGGGTAAGAGTGGGTGTAGTCTGTACAGTCGCACCTGCTGCACGGGAAGATGCTTGGCACTGGACAAAGGACCACATCCCATCAGAGGCTAACTGTTGGATGCAGTTGGTACAGCCGCACCAGCCGCCTGGGAAGGGGCTTGGTGCTGGACTGTGGACCATGTCCCATCAGAGGGTAAGGATGGGTGAAGTCAGCACGGCCGCACCAGCCGCATGGAACAATGCTCGCACGATGCTCGCACCGGGCAGTCGACCACATCCCTTTGGAGGGTAAGAGTGGGTGCAGTATGTACAGCTGCACCAGCCCCACGCGAAGGGGCTTGGCAACAGACAGCAAACCGCATCCCTTCACACTCCGCTGTGGACTCACAGCTCCAAAAATGATGCACGTGCACGCAGGGCTCAGTCATGGAGATGAATTTGTGACATGGTGGCTAAAAACACATTTCCGTTTCAGTCCCTTGCAGGCAGCACTGTGCAGCGATCAAAGAGGAGCATGTGATTCTCCAGGGTTCTCAGGCTGGGAGGGATTGTTCCACCGTAGCGCCCTGGAAGGACTGACTGGACCCACAGCCCCATCCCGACCCTCCAGCAACTCCCACAGCCCCATCCCACCCCTCCAGCTGCTCCCTGCCTGCTGACCCGCACTTGTGGAGAGGCGACACCATGCCCTGGGTGAGGGATCATAGAATGGTTTGGGTTGGAAGGGACCTTAAAGCCCATCCAGTTCCAACCCCACTGCCATAAGTAGTCAGCCTGTCCTCGTAGCAGAGCTGCTCCAGTCCTCACATCATCTTCGTAGCCTCCTCTGGACCCATTCCAATAGTTCCTTATCCTTCTTATGTTGGGGATTCCAGAACTGGACACAGGACTCCAGGAGTGGACACAATACTCCAGCTCTGCCGCTGCCCACGGGCAGCAATATGTCAATCATAGAATCATAGAATGGTTTGGGTTGGAAGGGACCTTAAAGATCACCTAGTTCCAACCCTCCTGCCATGGGCAGGGACATCCCACTGGCTCAGGCTGCCCAAGGCCCATCCAACCTGGCCTTGAACACCTCCAGGGATGGGGCAGTCACAGCTTCCCTGGGCAACCTGTGCCAGTGCCTCACCACTCTCATGGTGAAGAAATTCTTCCCACTGTCCAGTCTAAATCTGCCCCCTCCAGTTTATACGCATTGTCCCTGGTCAATAGAATCACTAGGTTGGAAAAGACCTTTGAGGTCATCAAGTCCAACCGTACCTGTCCACTATTAAATCACATCCCCGAGCACTTCACCTGCCCATCTCTAAACACCTCCAGGGACGGTGACTCCACCACCTCCCTGGGGAAGCGGGTTCCAGAGCCTGAGAACTTTTCGGTGAAGAAATTTTTCTCGATGTCCAGTCTGAACCTCCCCTGGCACACCCTGCTGTCCCAGCTCCGCGGGAGAGGCAGCGATCGCCGCCCCGACACGCAGCGGACACTCCCGTTTCCACTCCTGTTTTTCTCTTTGAGTCCCTTGCAGGGAATTCGAGGGGAGAGGATGTGGGGAAGGTGTTTCTGCGGGGCCCGCAGGGGGAAGCGGAGGAACCCGAACCGAGGGGGGTCCCCATCGCCCGGGGGGAGCGGGCGGGGATCCATGGTGCTGGAGGAGGAAGGAGAGAGGGAGAGGGGAAAGAGGGGACACGGGGGGAGGGGGGGAGAGAAGGAAAGAGGAGAGGCGAGAGAGGAAGGGGGAGAAGGAGGGGAGAGGGATGGAGGAGAGAGGAAGGGAGGGGAGAAGGAGGAGGGGAGAGAGGGAGAGGGAGAGGGAGAGGGAGAGGGAGAGGGAGAGGGAGAGGGAGAGGGAGGGGAGAGGAGAGGAGAGGAGAGGAGAGGAGAGGAGAGGAGAGGAGAACGGAGAAAAAGAGAGGAGAGAGGAAGGGGGAGAAGGAGAGGGCGGGGGGGAGAAGGAGGGAGATAAGTAGGAGGGGAGAGAGGGAGGGAGAAAAGGAGGGGAGAGAGGGAGGGGGGAAAGGAGGGGAAGAGGGAGGCGCCCCCCAGCCCTCGCTCCTCGCAGTTTTCTTCCAGTGCCGGCGCCCAGCTCCGGCGAGGCTGGCTCCGGCGCGGGGCTGGGCAGGGCGGGGGCCGGGCGGGCTCCTCCGCCTGTGCCCGGGCCGCCCCTGGGCCGCGGGGAAGCGGCAGCGAGGGGAGCGCGGCGCCTCCCTCCCGCTGATGCCCCTCGGCGGCTGCTCGGCAGCGCGGCGGCCGCGGCTCCGGGAGGATGCGGCTCTTCCTCCTCGCGGCAACTTTCTGCGGATTCTGCCTGGCTCCAGGTAAGGGGCTCGGCGCCCGCAGCCGCCACAGGGGCTTCGTCCCCTCGCGGCCCCTCGACGGAGCGGGAACCGGGCAGCGCATCCCGGCGGGAATGAATGGGGCAGCGCGTTCCAGCCCCGTGTCCCCAGCACCGGATCCGGAGCGGGAAAGGGGCAGCGCGTCCCAGTGTCCCCGGCGCTGGATGCGGAGCGGGAACGGGGCAGCGCATCCCAGCGGGAATGAGGCAGCGCATCCCGGCGCGGTGTCCCCGACAGTTGATCCGGAGCGGGAAAGGGGCAGCGCATCCCAGTGGGAACTGGGCAGAGCATCCCAGCGCTGTGTCCTCAGCACTGGATCCGGAGCGGGAAGGGGGCAGCGCATCCCTCTTCGGTGCCCTTAGCACCGGATCTGGAGCTTGAACCGGGCAGCGCATCCCAGCGGGGCGTGCTCGGCTCTGGATCCGGAGTGGGAAAGGGGCAGCGCATCCCAGCGGGAAGGGGGCAGCTCATCCCGGCCCGGTGTCCCCGGTGCTGGATCCGGAGCTTGAACCGGGCAGCGCATCCTAGCGCGATGTCCCCGGCACTGGATCCGGAGCGGGATCGGGAGAGCGCGTCCCAGCGGGAACCGGGCAGAAAATCCCGGCCCGGTGACCCCGGATTGGATCCGGAGCGGGATCGGGGCAGCGCATCCCTGCTCGCTATCCCCGGCACTAGATCCGGAGCGGGATCGGGATCAGGAGCCGCGGGTCTGTCCGCTCGCTCCGTCCCGACGAGCAGACGGGGTTTGCACGGAAAGGGAGAGAGGCGAAAGGATGCTCCGCGGCTGTAATTGCGCGTGGGAAAAATAGTAATTAAATCATTTGTCATTAATTAGTAGCTGAGTAAACCCGTCAGGACAGATGGCAGCTGAAGAGTATCTATTAACCGGGTTTCTCTCTCCGGGTGGTTTTCCTGGCGGTGTCGGGGCGGAGCGGTGTCCGTGCCGGTACCGCTGCCTTCGTCCCGCCGCCTGCTGGCGGCAGCAGGGCTGGAGCCCCCATCCCCGTCCCTCCACCCCTGTCCCCCCCCAGGGGGAGCCCCCCCTCCTCCCCGAGGCACACGGGGTGCAGCCCCGCTTTGTCGGAGTCGTGCTTTGCCCGAGCTGTTGCGTTTCTCGGAGCAGGAAAATGGGAGGAGAGGGCGGTAAGGAAGGTTTCTGGCACGTGTTGATGGGGTTTGGGGTTTCTTTTCGTTATTACCGTTGGTGTTCCGAGTAAAATTCTCTCTGTTCCAGGTTTGAGTTTGCAAATCCAGTGCTACCAGTGTGAGGAGTTCCAGCTCAACAATGACTGCTCTGGTCCAGAGTTCATCGTGAACTGTACGGTGAATGTTCAAAATACGTGTCAGAAAGAAGTCATGGAAAAAAGTTTTGGTAAGAATTTAATAATTATGCTTCTGCAAATCTGGTATTTGTTGCTTTTGGCTCCACCCAGTCAGTCTTCAGCCAGAGATCAATCTGGCATTCCTATCTAACGGGGCCAGATTCAGTTTCTTAGACTTCTGATGGACTTTGCAACTCTATAAAGTTATCATTTTCCTTTAAAACTGGTGTAAAAACTAAAGGATGCAAGCCACATGTTGATAAAGCTGTTAAAACACAGTCTTACGGGTCTCAGATTCAGTTTTCCAGCTCTGGGAAATTAATAACAACAAGTTGGTTTAATCTCATTACAGTTAATTACATGGGCTTTTCCCCCAAGAGATGGAGCAGCATTAAATTAGTAATTCCCTCCTTTCTTTTATTTACTCTGGCAATTCATATACTCTGAAGTTTCATCTTAAGGGAGGGAAAGTGTAGTCATCTCTGCTTTCATCCATAAAAAAAAAACAAACCCATCAAGCAAAAGGGAGAGAGGGATAAAAAGAACATCTGGGGGAGCTTGAGGGGGAGAAGAGGACACAAATGGATATATTTGCCGTACTCATTTTCTAAGTCTAAAGGGGCTTTTCCCTTAATGTAATCAATATTAAAGTTAGCGTATTTGGAGATAAGTGCATTCAAGAAGAAACTAGCTGTGATTCTGCTTCTCGCCTCTGTTGTCTTTTGAGCTGTGCTATAAATTGGGTGGGTTTTTTTCTCATTTAGCAGCATGGAAGGCAGTTGAGATTTAGAGAGAACTGTCTTGGTTTTTAGACCCCCACGTTGCTCTGTAGCCACCTACCCGAGTAGAAGCCTACAGCTGTGTTGGGGACCTGAGGGCTGGGTGGGGCGACGAGGAGGTGTGATTGTGGGAGTTGGAGTTCATGTAGCATCCCGCTGTTACTGCAGACAGGCATTAAAAAGGGACTGCTAGCAGTGGCTCACTGGTGTGCTTCAACATCGGTGTGACGGCTGTGCCAAGCGGTCGGCTAAGAGAGCAGTGGGCAGGTGGGGACTTCGGAACCCTGATTTAAGGGGAAGCCGCTTTCTGGGACTGTGCATCTCGCAAATGAGGGCAAAGAACTGTGATGCTGATAATCTAAATCCTGCTGCAGTCTGTCCTTTCTCAGAGTCCTTCAGTAACACCAGGATCCCTCTCTACTTAGCAAAAGTGCCTCTGTCTTGACCAGTAACACCGGTTCTTTGTGTTAAGAAACTGTTCCTTAGCATTTTCCAAGCGCTTATCAGTCAGCTGGTTCCACTTGTGCTGATTCTTTCAGATCACTAAATGAGGAATGATAGAAAAATGGTAACAGTTGTCACTCGCCACCCAGCTGAACTGCTGGCACTTGTGTTTCATCCTGGGTAACACCACAGCAACTGTGTTTCTGTAAAACATGGAGAAGCTCCTCGGCATAGAGAAAAAAGGCTGTATGTTTAAAGACAGATTAGTCTCTTTCAAGCTATGTGTTTTATTTCAAGTTTACGTGGAAAGGGGGGGTGGTGGGAGATAGTTACAGCTTGCAAGGTGCTTTTAAAGTCTGAGTATCTCTAAATGAATGTTTGAAGGCTTTGCTATCTGCACTTCACAGCTTCTGTAGTACTTTTAATGGGTTTGAATGGATGCTGTGGCAATTCAGAGGGCTATGAACATGGTATATAGACATAGACAAAAAAGCCAGTTCTCATTTAATTCTTAACAGCTGTTTGGTGTAGCTTGGTTGGTTTTGTTTTATTTGTTTGTTTTTAAACATCTTCCCTGGTTCCCTCATGTTTTCATTTCAGTACAGACTGTATCAGCCTTCCCCAAACGCTCCTGTACTCTTCCCTTCAGGTGGACGTTGGAAAAGTGTTTTCGGTCAAGGAAAACCCCTCACAGATCAAAGTGCAAATCTTCTGGATAAGCGGGCTTGTCCGTGTGCGTACACACACTCGGAGCCGAGTTCGGAGAGAGCCACTTGTGTGCTGTGTGTGTAGGATGGCGTGGTCGGTCCTGCAGCTCTTCTCAGCCTAGCGGGCGAGACTGCAGCCTGACCGGCGCCACTGCCACGCTGCAAATGCAAACTGGAACTGCTTTAAGGGGTTTGGGATATACGTTGATGCACAGCTTGTCCTTGCTGCTGTGAATTCATTTGCGATGTAGTAAATAAGGAGCTCTTAAATGAAGCTCCTAGGTGGATTTTTTTCTGTGCAATTCTGTATTGTCTCCAGGCAGATCCTTGGATTTTCCCTTTAGGAGGTAACTAGCATGCTGTGCATAGCAGGTACTGCTGTTCTATTTTATTTAATTTACTTCTATAAATGCAGTTCTTACTCATTTTAAGCTTAGAGATTGTAAATTTCATCTAGTGAATACATTTAAATTTTTAACCCAACTATTTCAAATTGAGGGAAATTTACATTGCAAGCTTAGTTTCTCTGTTATCCTCAGTGAATTCTAGAGAGGATTGGTAGTAAAACAGATGATTCAGTTCATCATCCTTTATTGGTTTTTTTCCTAATTGATATTTAAATGTGTGTAATATAAATGGCTTATTCTCCCCAGTATATTTCATAACTTGATTCTTTTGGTTGTTGCTTATCACTGAAAGCTGAAATGTTTCAAATATTGATTTTAATTTATAATACACTAGAGTTTGAATTTTTAACCCGGAATATGAAAGATGTGAATTTGCATTTATTTGACAGCACAATCTCATAATTAGAGTTTTTCCTCTTGACTAGGTACAGTCAAAGGAGTATAATTTAATTTTTATAGACCAACCCATTTTTGTCCTTAATGAAATATAACTGTGTCAGTGAGCAAAATGTTACAAGTTCTCCTAAACCTTATTTAGAAGTTGAATGCAATACTTTGAGGTAAAGTTCATAGTCTGAATCAGTAAGCTATTGAAGTTGTCACCCTTCCTCTGCTGTATGCATTGGTCTTGGTGTTTGTTTTGCTCTCGGGGGGATCGCTGATTTGCGTTCTGTGGGGTGCTGCAATGTAAGTCCCAGCTTGTAGCCAGTGGCTTTTTTCTGTTACGTATTTATTAGTGTTCACTGAGTAACTCAATGACAACTTTATGGTTCAGCCTCATTTTTGTATTAAATTTTCTCTAAATAATGCAGTGGAGAGCTGCAACTCTGTGCAGGTTTTTTTCATTTGCATTGTAAATAGTTGCTTATGTCTCATCATGGGAAAACAAACCTCTCCTCTCCAGTTGCTATGAAATTAGGGTTAGCGCTTCAAGTTGTACTGTGTTCTCTCAGAACATTATCTCAGTTTCTGGAGAACCAGTCTTGGGAAGTACTTTTTGTCTTTAGGTGAGAAATACCAGCAGCACAGCCATGTTCTGAACCAAGAGCTTAAAAAGTGGCTATTACTGTGGCAGCCTCTGATACGAGTATCTAAAAATTCCGATATTAGTCACTAATACTTGGAATTAGATGGGCAGGCGTGTTATTCCAGCTGTTTGTATCATCAGGTAGAAATTTGCTCCATTTCACAACTTGAATTGAGAATTGAGCAGTATGTAAATATGTATCTGATTAAGTGATTATGTGGAAGGAGCCTATTTCTGCCTCCCATGCAAACATGCACTTTGCTATAGCTGTTTGTGTTACAGTTGCACTTTAGAGATCTGTCAGTGCACAGAAATGGAGATTGTCATGACAAATCAAGCAGAGTTCTATTTAAAAACTTTTCTAGAACAAGTTTTTTATGGTTATGTTAACATTCTGTTCCAATGGGAGTTACAGAAGGACAGGACAGTATTTTGCCTGCAACGCAAAATCTTTGTTTTAATTTGTTAAATTAATCTTTTTTTTTTTTCTAACAACAAAAAAACCACCAACAAATCAGTGCTTTCTTCCTTTAGAAGGAAGATTGGTGAGCATGGGCAATGGCACTGAAGACTGCCCCAAGTCATTTTCATCCCACAGAAATTAACATAAGAGATACATTTCTGGTGCATTCTTCAGCTGGATGAGCAGATGTTTGAGATCTGTAAATGAAACGTTTGACAAAGGATCAACCTTCTTACTTCGATTAATTCCATTTGCAGATACTTTGTGGAAATGCCCATGGCAGATTCCCCTCTCCCACTTGCCTCTCTCCTTCTCATCTATGAACTTAAAACTTAGAAACATCAGTGCTTCTTCGCTTTTAGAATAGATGTGAAACAAAGAAATCCCACAGTATATTGGGATCAGATGAAACATCTTGATGATACGTAGATGAGTATATAATGTATGTATGCTTTTATATATATATCTCTCACAGAAGTCATACTGATGGTGAAGTTTACCTTTTGCTGAAGGCAAGAGCTGCCTGAGCTTTAAGGCTGATGTAAAACCTACTTAAGGCATAACAAAACTTGCAAACTGAATAAATGCGAAAAGAATAAAGCATGAAGGATGTGACAATCAGCCCAGGAAGGCAGCCAGTCTAAATTTCTCAGAACTCTCCGTAAGTAAGCCTACCCGTGTGCGCATTTTGAACAACATACCTTGTGCTCTAATGTACTTTTACAAACCTACTTTTGCAAGCAAAATAAAAAACTATCCACAGTAGCAAGACTGATGTTTTTTGAACTTCTGTCTATATAAAACTAATACTGTTTTCGGATTTTCCTTTGCAAGTGAATTGGAAAACAGCCATGTTATTTCTATTAATCTGCAATAAAATACTTCTTTTATTTGTTTGGTTGATCAATGATCCTTTTGATGTATTTACATAGTGTATAATCCTGCAGTGTAATTAGAGCAATTGCTGTAATTGTGTGCTTAAAAGTAGTCCATGGTGACATCGTGAACAAGTTCATCATCTCGCTGTTGAACTCTGATTTTATTTATTTATTTAACTCTTTTCAGTATTGGTTTCCTAGTCATTTTGTTTTATCAGGTGGAGAGAAGCAGTGTCCAAGTTATGTGATGAGTTGGCCTATGTTACAGTCTTTGCCTGTGATGATTGCTTTTTTTATCTTGCTGTGTTGCTGCCATGATTAAGTTGCTTCCTGTATGGCTGTTAAGGGTTACAGGAGTGCATATCTCTTTCTGTTTTCATGTATAGCATCCATTAGTACTAATACTAATTGCATGCTTGTACCAAGGGGAGAGTATACTCTGGTGTACATTTATTGACAAGATGATTAAAACAGCAAAGAAAGTTTAATGTCTTCAGAATGACTGTAGGCATTAAAGTTTTATAGGTAATAGCTGCATCCTCAGTATCCATTTAGAAACAGTAGGAAACATCCACTGAACTAGCAGTGGATTTCTTTATTTTTATTCCATACTGTCACTTATGGTCAAAGCGTATCGACATAACTCAAAAGAACTTTTGATTCTATACTTTTTTTTTTAATCAAAGTAAAGCATATTATAATAAATCTTTACTGACAATTAAATATATATATATAGCTGTCATCTGTCAGGTGTCACCTGTAATATCATATCTGGTGCTATCAGGTGCCCAGGGAAGATGTAGTAACTGATATCGGAAACGTACAGTGCATTCTCGATGCTGGATATATGTTATGATATGGATATGTTATGGATACATGGACTGACAATGTATGTTGCTAATTGGTGCTGTACGCTGAAATCTTGGAGCTGTGGATATATTACCATTCAGAAACACTTCTTCAGATATCAAAGCTGGTTTCTTACTAGTAAATGCCTTCCAGTCTGTGGGCTGCTCAGGAAACTTCCAGCCACATACAGGATGAACTGAACTAAGTGTCAGTTAAGGAGAAATCACAGACAGGATGTAGTAGATTGCTGTTCCAGCTGCCTGTAAACATAGAGATGGAATAGTGGAGTTAACGGTTCAAGCAGTTTATAACTTGAAAGTCGTGACAGATCCAAGTGCAGCAGTAGCAAAAGGTGGTATTATTTTAAGGAAGCTGTATCTGGTCCAGTGAATTTGCTTTTTCACAGGACATAGGCGATAGCCTTTTATGTTATTTTATTTCTCAGACTTGTATGGAAAGTATACAAATGAATTTTGTGAGTATACAGTGCCCACAGCCTGGTGTCTCTTAAACCTCCCTTATGAGTTTCCTATTGCATTTCACTCACAAATGAGTGTGTTTCTGAAAACTTCTCGTGCCTGACCCTGTCACTTGTCTTAGTTCCCAGTGACCTTATCAAAACATTGGCAGGCATGTTTTGAATAATCCAAACTGGTTTTGTTTCCATTTATCCTTTGTAGTCTGGGTATTTGTTTGGAAAACTTGATATACTCAATTGTTACAACCAAACTTGATTACCAATGACTCTTTGAATGTGGAAAAAGTAATATAAGATCCAGGCAAATCCTACTCTGCAGTTGAACAGGCTGTAAAATGGTAAGCATGACAATAGTTAAAGATATAAAAGCAGAATGGATTTCAAAGGTGCTGGCATGGAAGTGTAAACGATGTGAGCCATTCCACTGGAACTGGCAAGGACATTAATTAGTAGGATGCAACAAGACTGTTCGTGTGTAAAATTATTTATGGGACTTATTACAAGGGTATAGCATTTTAACATTTGTAAAGGCATAAGGACTGTGGCTTCCCAGCTCATTTCAGCAGATAAGGTTTGTCAAGAAAAATGCTCATACGCAATTCTGAAAATTAAGTCTTAAGTTCACCTCTCTTGCTGGAAGATAATGTATGTTTTGATCTTGATATCCAAGGCATTTACCTACCTTTATATCGGTAAAGCACAGATGATGGAAGGCTGTGAGCTAGCTTTGTTTGAAAGATTGTATGTTTTACTGCCTGACTGTAAGTCTACATTAGTGAGCAGAGAAATGAATAGGAACGGCAGAAAACAAAAGGGTTAGATATGCAGGTAAAAGATGAGCTTTGACTTCTGGTTTGTAGCATCCTGTGGCTTTAAAAATTATTTGGTAACACCACCAATAGCAGCTGTACTTAACTTTCTCAGCCTATGCATTTTTAAGCAGTTTAATGCCTTGCTTCTGTTTGGTGATACTGCAAGAAATGACAAAGACTGCTTTGTGCCATTATTTACATTATTAACAAGGCAGTTTTCATATTTCCAATACCAGAATTAGAAGGGATGACTTACACAGCAACACCATGGTAATCCAAACCCTTGTCCTCTGTCGGTCAACCGTTGTCTGCTTTTCATCCAAGATGATTTCCTTTCTGCAAGCTGCGAGGTCAGTTAGGGTCAGGAGAAGGGTAAGGAGGCCACTCTTTCCTGTCAAAAGCCTCCTATTAGCTTTTGCAAAAAAGTGCAGCTTGTAAAAAGTGCCAAATGTATGGAGGACTTGCGATGATATTGAGTAGGTTTGCATAGAAAATAATGATGAAAATATGGTAATTCAACCAGATAGGGTTGTTGCTGGGGGTACGTGTTTTATTTTTATTTTATTTTATTTTTACAAAATTGTGTATTCGGTAAGAGCCTAATGGTATGACTATGCTTCTGTCTTGCCTTCTGAATGCATCAGAGGGAGGGGATGGGGATGAAATAGCTGCAGTCCTAATATACAGGTTTAAAAATCAGAAAATGTGTGAGCTAGCTTTGCAATAGATTTCAAGTCACTCCATTTAATTGCCTCTGTTTTTTCATCTGGAAAGCACTGATCATGGTCACTTACAGTATTTAATTAGCTGTTTATAAAGCAATTAGTAAATTTCATGATAAAATTTCTGCCCAGGCACGAATTATTTAAACGACTGGTGAGCTCCAGAGAGAAAGCTGAGAAGATGAGGACAGGAAGAGTTAGTGTAAAGTGAAGCACAGAGGACATGGCTGGATATGGTTATACTTTACACTGACTTAAAATAGTTTTTTTGACAGTGCATTTACAATCATAGATGAATGGATTTGTGTTGAGGAAGCTTAATTCATATTTCAAACGAATAAAAACATGATGTGACTGAAACCACAACTGTTCAGGGAAGCACAGTGCCAGAAGAATGATTGCTTTTCAACGTTCAGTCATCTTCTAAGATATTTAGGACCATATCAGATAAAATATTTGTCGACACTTTTTCTAGAAAATGGAGAGCAAATCATAATAGGACATTTTGCAGTCTGCCATTGATGTGTGTGAACAGGTACTGTCTAAGGAATAGGCAAATGTTATAGCAAAACCACTAAAAAGATGAGCATAAAACCTAACATGAAAACTAAATCCTGTAATTTAGAAACCTATTTCTGTGTAGCGTGAACCCAATTTTGAACGCTACTGATACAGTAAAATCCAGAAATGGTCGTGTGTTGATTTTATGTACCTCAGAACAAGATATTGTTTACATGTTGTTGTTAGTATAAGTTCTCATTTTAGATTTCAGTAGACATCACAAAAAAGACCTTTTATAACTCCTACTGAGTACTGAATGTCACTCAAGTACACGGTAAGCAAGGGCAAGTTTAGGGCATGAAATAAAGGATGAGATGTATAGTCAAAACCACAAAACAAGCATGGATAAGCAGACAAGACATCTAGTCTAAGCACAACAAGAAGGGAAACTTGCAGATTCATGAAGGGCAGACAATTGAAAGCTTCAGTGAAATAAGGAACTATTCAGGATACGAAAAAAAGGGGGTGTATCATATACATGGTCCTCAGGTTTGCCTTCGTGCAAGCGTTAAGGGAACACCCAAAACAAATGTCATATAAGTTGTGAAAGCATGCTAACACTGGAGCTTTCACAGCTGTGGAGGGCTTCTCGTGGCCTCTGTGTGCCATGATATGGATTGTCCACTGTTGGCTGGCTTTCTGCCTTTTGCTTAAAGGAGATGGGCAAGATGAAGTACCATATCTGAAACAGCTGAGTGGATGAATTCTGCTAAAGCTATAACAGCATGTCTGAAAACTTGTGTTGATCTGCCTGCTAACGTTCTGAGTTACTTATCTTAAGACAAAACTTTTCTACATGCCTGAAGCTATGGATGGCTCGTTGTACGCCTCCAACTCCTGGTCCAGTCTTGAAAAGGCAGGCTTGTGGCTGTACAAGGACTGTTCCTGGACTCTTGTTGGGCACAGACTATGTTCTCATGCTCTGAAAGATTTGATACAGCAGGCATACTCGCGGTATATGCAAAAGATTTTGATAAAGCAGAATTTGCAGAATGAGTTGCAGGAGACAAATCTGACTTTATGGATGCCTGCAAAATTGCAGATGTACAAAACACTGTAGCAGAAGCTTTCTGGTAAAGATGAGGAGCGTCAGTCCTGAGATAGAGCATTTGGCTTGGAAAAGTTAGTGGTGGCCTAAGCAATGTCATCTGCTTGATGGGAGTCGGACTTAAAGCTGGCCATGAGGCCAGAGACTCTCCTGAGGTGAAGCAGAGGGCTGCGATTTCCTGCTGAGGAGTGCCTTTGCAGAAAGCAGTTTCAGAGTAGCTGGGCCATAGGGTGGGAGGGTGACTGTCTGTTTTAGAAATTAGGTCACTGATTTCAGAGGTGGTATCCTAGTTGCCTATTTTGTCTTCAGAGAAACTATTTTGCTGAAGGATGGTCTTGAGAGTACAGGTGCAAACTAAAGTTGCACACTGCTAGGGTTATGGTTGGCTCCTAAGTTGGGGAGTCATGCTTGCATTTGCTCTTATTTTGTCTGTACCTGCTATAACAGAAAGGTCAGAAGTGCCTAATAACATCCTTTTCAAGCAGGAAGAGAAAAAGCTTGGACTGTCTGGTGCCTTCTGCATACACACAGTGTAAGAAGTAGGTGTGATGCCACCTATTTTTGGTTGTCCTAGTAACAAGTTGAGCTGTTCTTCAAGAGAATATGTACTGGGCTCTGCAGACAGGGTAGGTGGAAGAACTTTCACTTCTGGATTTGAATAAATTTTAGCATGAATTGTTTGTTGCTGTCAAGACTGAATGCATCTTCGTGTGGGCAAAATGAAATGCCAGGGTGTGGATGAACAGGGCTAGACTGCAGCTAAGCAGGGAGGCCAAGCTTGGCAGTTGTGGAGGATGTGTACATACAATGGATTTGGGTGAGAAAATCAATATTACAAACAGGAACTGTAGAAAAGCCTTGAGATTTGCACCATCGCTTCATTGCATGGAATAAGACAGAAATTCTCCAGAAATAGTATTGTGGACCTTGACCCTATCTAAATGTATGATCACAAGTGGGGCAGAGAGAGGTGTAACAATGGACAGGTTGCTCAGTCTAAGAGTAAATTTTCAATGCCCAGTATAAGCCCAAAGCTTTTTTTCTTTTTTGGTGATCTAGTAGGTGTATGTGGAAAGAGAAGGTGTGAAATATTACTGCATTATCACACAAATAGTCTAGCCTTGTCAGCTCCCCTCTCTTAAAAATACTTGTACTTGAATGACATCCTCGGCTAACCCCACAAACCAAAATGAAGGAGAATCAAGTAGTCAGCAGTAGGTACTACTTCATAGTAAAACAGCATTATAATACCTGTGCGTAAAGCCACACTGCTGCTAAGGGGCTGCTGAATCTGTGAAAAAGATGCGCTTTTCAGTACTCGTCCATCAAGAGATTGGGTAGTAAATATATTAATCGCGTATTAGTAAGCATACCAACTGAGCACTGGTGTAAACTGTTGAGGGTAGATTAGCTGGGAATGACCCCATCCCAGTAAAAGCAGAGCGTAAAACATGTCATTTCCTTGCTTAGGCAGCAAGTTAGAACAATCTGAGGTAGAAGAAGAGCTCCCAGAAAGGTTTGCAATTATATTTCTAGGTGATGTGTTAATGAACGTATCAAGCCGATTGCTCAAGCAAGAATATCTGGTAATTAGCAGTTATGTCTGTGGTATGAGTCTTACGAGGCAGATAACCACTTTGAAAAACTGCCTGCAGTTCAGCCTGCTGGTGGCGAATGATTCAGGGGGATCTCGGATATAGTTTCAGAACTGGCTTTACAGTACAATAAACCACTGCAAGAGAGGAGCCTGAGGAACGATATCCTTGAGATATAAAAGCAACTAATCTGTAGAGATAATCCAGGAAGGATGCTGCTGTCCTGGCTGAACTCAGTGGCTGAACTGCAGTAACTGGGGTACATTAACCTGTTTGCTGGAGCAGAGAGAGTAGTGTCCCTGGCATCAAACCGTGGAAGTGAGTTGTACTAATTGATTTCCTACCACAATTAAACTGGAATCACAATAAGATAGGAAGAAGATTTAAGAGTATTTTTCCTGCCTTTCTTTAATTCATACTATTTGTAGTGTTACTGCTTTTTCATACTTATGGTAAAAAAAAAAAAAGGTGAAGTGTTTTAAAAATGTCACTCCTGTAGTGTTAGCATCTCTCTTTTCTTTCCATCAATCTTCTACGTCTGTTTTCATCCTAACTTGCTATAAGGATACTGCGGAATTGGAGAAAAAGGACAGCCTTTGTCTGCCGATCAAGTTTAGTTCATACCAGATGCTTTGCAAAAAGCATAATTACTGTATGACAGTGAGCTCAAAAAGTCTATCAGTACTTAAAGAAAAAAACTTGTATGTGAAGGGCGTGTCTTTAGCCAAGTAGCTATTGGGAACCTGATAGAAGTGCAGATATTTTTAATTATGTAACAAATCTTGTTATGCTTCAGATTACTAGAGCTGGGAATGGGAATGAACAATCATTTGGGAGCGTATTTTCCTATTGTAAGACATATTTACAGAAAAGCCACAGGAGAAACAGGATTTTACTACTAGTTAGATTATTCTCTGTATTTAGGTATGAACGTGGTCCATCTGTGGATGAAACTTTGAGTCATAAAACTTCGATCTGTGCAGGAATACTGTGCTTTGACTTCAGAAGGAGCTAAGGATTATTCTGTAGAATATATCCTGGGGAACAGAGTTGTTGTAAACACATGGAGTTAAGCTGCAGGACTTTTCTTTTTTTTTTTTTTTTTTTTTTTTTTTTTTTTTTTTTTTTTTTCAGCAGAGGTCTCCTAGAGTTGCTGGGTGAAAAACATGCCCCAGAGGGCATTATCTAATTTTTCACAGTACTGAACGATTCTAGCCTCCTACTCTGTGGGGAAAATTGAAAATTATATGATGTTTCAGGGACCTAAACTAATAAATCACTTAGTTCAAATTGTGAACAGAGCTTTGCAGAAATCCTGTGAAAAGCAAATGGCAGGAATAGGAAATCTGCCAATGTCTAAAGCTTTTTAGAGGCTTGGTCTGAGGGGAAAGCAGAGATTCACAGCCGTTCATATAGAAGAATGAGGAGTGACTGAGTTTGGTCTGTAAGGAAGGAACTGCGATGAGATGCTGGATTAGAGATGGAAGAACAGTGTGCCTTGTTCCATTGAGTACACGATTGCCTTATCAAGAGGGAAGGGGAAGGAAAAAAGTTAACTGTAGCCATAGGAAGGGTCACGTCTGCCTCAGCTGTTGGAAGACTGCAGGAACTTGGGCGAAGCACCAGGTCTTTGTGGGAAACATCAGCTAAGATTTCAATATCGTGAGCCTATCGGTAGCAGCACAGTTGAGGCTCCTTGACAGCAGTGGTTTGTCAACAGAGACAGCTCTCTGTGCAAACTTTAGTAATAACGATTGTGCCTCTTGATCTGCATGCCTTTGCTGTTACAGCTAGAACCGCCTGTAGCTCCTCTTCCTTCTTGAGAAAAGGCTCTACCTGCTGTGCTGATTGATTGAAGCTCACTGGAGACGGAGGAAGATTTACCCCTGACTTGAGGGCTTCTCTTCATAGGTTTAACGAGACAGATAGCCTTAAAACACATTTCAGAGTTTGGATTTGCAGAGAGAGAACACAAAACAGGGAAACACCTGCCTTGTCGGGATGGCAGCAGTGTTGTGACAGTATAAAAGAATTGCTTTAATTAAAAGTCTCTGAAGACAGGAAATACTTCTTTCTCAGCATAGCCCAAACAAACAGTGTTTTGCTGCTCTACACAGCACTTGGTAGCACAGTGGGAGTCACTGCTGTAGGGGGACTGAGTAAGTGACATAGTGCTCGTTTCCAAAGTCCCTGGGGACTGAACAAGTGTCTGCGGGTACTGTAAGTTCAGTACCTACAGGTCATATTCCTGCTTCGCTCCCTCCACAAAATCACTGCGCATTTAAGAACATTCTGGGACCGTGCTCCAGGATGCAGAGGCAGTGTTCTCCAAGGGAGTCCTGTTGCCATGCCCTTCAGAAGAAAAAAATGCTTTTGAAAATCACTTCTTCAAAAGGAATAGTGATTTTATTGTCCTTAGAAATATTTACCTCTTTTTGTAACGGCAAGGCTATACGAGCAACCCTCTGTTATCTTTTTCTGTGGTATACCTGTTTTTCCAACATACAATTTCTACTGTATCACTTGCAGGAAAATTTTGGAGCAATGAGAGGTAGAACTGCCACAACTATTTTCCATTGTGACTGGGGAAAATGCAACTTTGTGCTTTAATGCTTTCTATAAACCATTTTAAAATAACAGCTATGGGCTTCAGAGTGTACTTTTTAAGGTAAAAACAATATGACAAATTATTTAATTAGATTATTAATTAAAATTAGGTTAGATTCAATTCAGTTACTTTAAAAAGGGGGAAACTCTGAGAAGCCATTTCTGTACAAATGGATTTTTTTGTTGTTGAGGGTGTTAAGCTTCAAACACAGCAAGAAGGGGGAGAAGGTCAAAGTTTTGCTGCTAGCCATTCTCCTTTTACTCTTGGTTACTTGTGTGGCAAATGAACAAGAAAAGGAAAAAAAATGCTCGAAAAGCAAATCAACAGCATATAAAACTGTAATTACTCAGACACCTTAGACAACTCAGACACATTCAGCAACAGAAATAAGTCACATTCAAACTAACTGCATTCACTTGCAGCTACTGAAAGAGCTTGTTTCAAAAGATGAAGAATTCTGCTTATAAAATGCCTCATTTGATATACATTATGTAAATCAAGTTTGTAATATTTTTGGTTCCAACCAGAATCAAATAAAAGGAAAATCCAAAGCAGGGTGACTGTGCTTCTCCTGCAGTGCAGAGCTGTTAGCCTTGTCACAGCTGAGGTGGTTGGTTTAATCACCAGCATTGCTTTGGTGATGTAAACTGATTTTGCAACGGTTTTCAAGCATGAATCGTGTTGTAAAGCAAAACCATGTTCATATCAAACTAAGTCACCTTTGCTCTGTGTCACAGGAATCATGTATCGCAAATCCTGCGCCTCTTCGGCAGCGTGTCTGATAGCCTCTGCTGGGTACCAGTCCTTTTGTTCTCCGGGGAAAGTGAACTCTGTTTGTATCAGCTGCTGCAACACTCCGCTCTGCAATGGACCTCGGCCGAAGAAGAGGGGGAATTCTGGCACGGTCCCGAGGGCACACGTGATAACCACTGTTCTGCTTCTTAAGTTGGCTCTTTTGATTTTGTATTGCTAAACTTCAAGCAAGTTTTTTGCCCTGACACAGTTTGTTCTGTCTCCTCCTTTCTTCAAAGACACTGCAGTTCTTTTCTGTTTGTTTCCAAATCCCTGTCAACAGCGAGGGAAGTTCAGCGGTTGCGAGGAGAGAGGGGCTGATATTTTTGGCAGCTAATGAATTCAGTTAACAGATTAAATTTCCAGCGTGCACTTAAAAATCCCAGCAGCAAGATGCAGAACTCCTGCTCTTTTTTGCATAATTGGAAACAAATCCATCTTTGTTGTTCCTTTTAAGATGTAGTCAATTCCTCAGTCGTTTTAATGTCCATGTTTTTAAGTTCATTGCTAATCATTACCTTTGCCTTATGAAGTCATACTTGATGTTCACAAAGGCCGTTTTGTGCATCTGGACTGACCTGTGAGCTAGTCTCTAGTGGCTCTGCTTCCGAGCTGGGCTCTGGTGGTTCCAGACTGGGTTTCTGCGGACTGCAGTCAGGTTTGGTGGCACTCTGAAAAGTACTTAAGAAAACTTTGTTATTGCCCCGTGTAGAAGAACTGCGCTTAGATGAAAGGGAGAGCAGTGGATGTAGAGAGCGGCTGCTCCTTGCTCTGGAGCTCAGGTTGGCTCTGAGAAACTTCTCCTTGTTGGCATGCTGTATCGTCAGATGGCAGCGGAGGACTTGCAGAAACACGCTGCGGAACTGCTGGGAAGAGATGTTGTACAGGAGGGGGTTCACCACTGAGCTGAGGTAGAAGAAGATATCGGCGATGGGCAGAAGAGTGATGTATGCTCTGAAGTAGGTGACAGTCCAGTCCTGCTTTGGTTTAGCTGCAGCCATGATCCTTCTAACCTGATTTGGCATCCAGCATATTGCCAGGGTCGCAACGATCAGTCCTGTGAACAGAAAGAGGAAGAAAGTGTGCATACATGGGGGGAATAAAACATAAAATACTTAGTACCAGTTCCGCACTTACTTGTTACGAAGTAGTACCAATTTTTCAATGTTTTGCTTGACAGCTTTTTCTGCCAGTAGCTTTTTTTTGTTTGTTGTTTTTAATAACTGTTACAAGGTCATTGCAGCACTTGCTCTGACAAAAGACTGCGGTAGTGCTTGGATAGTGTTTCTTTGTACCTATTGTCATTTATTAGTTTTCAAAGTGTTCTTTCATTGATAGCTGTATCTTTGGAAGGAATGCGTTTTTATTTTGGTTTGTGTCCTTACATTTCCTACGTCTTTCCCTTTACTTTGAAAAACAAACAAAATAAATAGAACCTATAGCCATATTAGATCAGGCAATACCCAGAAGAGATCAGATTCTTGTTTGTACTTTACAAAAAAAAGAAAAGTGTATGCATAATAATATATTGCGTGTTATTTTTGGTAAATTTCCTCTTACAGAAGATATTTTTAAGTAAAAATAAGTATGGATCTTTTTATGGTAATTAAGATATGTTGGGCTTTCTTAAAAACCAAATTCCAGTGGAATTAAATTATGAATGTAAATGAGAAAAACCCAAGCCTAGTCATGAAAGTGTAAGCAGTTTCAGATTATAACTTTATGCTTAAAAATGTGGTATCTGACTGTTTTGTATTTATATGTAAGTATAAATACATGTTGCTGCATCACTAATGGCATTAAAAAGGGGGTAACTTAAGTGTTGGATGTCTGAAAACTCCGCCTCTGTGGACCGGCATTCACAGTTGCCGCAGTGATGCGGTCTTGAATAGCGCCCTGAAGAAATGTGGGTGAACTTGAGCAAACTCTGTTCCCAGACAGGAGATGGAGCAGGGCAAAGGCACTCGAATCCTCGTTGGCATCCACCGCTTCTGGTGCGTGTAAGCACTGGAAGTCCTGACATCTTGTGTGCAATACCAGGTACACAAAAGAATTCCTCTTGGTGCTCCCCCCCCCATCAGACATTACTTCTGAAATACGATACAGCCACCAGTTTACTGTTTCCACTTTGTTTTTCTCTTTGCAGGAAATGTGCCTTATACGAACACCTGGAGGGAACAGAAGTTGCAGGTTGGCTTCCCTGCTGCAGCAGCCCAAAACAGTAGAGAGTGTCCTGACAGCGCATCATTTTAATTTCCAGTAGATTTCTGTTCTATGGTTAATCTCCTCCAACCTCTATCCTCCTTTCTCAACAGAAGCGTTTTAATTCTTACTTGTCTAGACTAACTCAGATTGCCCCCAGTAAGCAGACCACTCTGGGAATGCAGTTCTGAAGTAGTGCACACTGATTTTTCAAGCCAGGAATATGGTACTTTACTACTGGGAAGACATGAATGTAACAGGGAAGGGGGACAGAAAAGACAGAAAAAGATATTTCATAACTTGGAAACTGCCAGGGCTTAATATGTCCAAGTTCTCTCCATCACCATCCCCAGGTAAAGAAAAGGTATGAAATGTCTTGTCTTTTTTTTTTCTTCCAAAGAAATTAATTTTGTTAATGAAAGGTATAATTTCTTAACAAAGTTATGATCTCATGGAATAAGCTACCAAATAAAAGTTGTCTTTTTTGATCGTTTGCTTCTGTACTCACTTAAATGTCACAATAATTTTGGTAGCATCCTACCAAAGTAGCATATAGGGAAGTAGCATATCTTAAACTTGCAGCACTAGGTGAAGAGCCCTGGAGGGCTGTTCTTAGTAGACAAGTGATAAATGCACTTACCTTTGCCATTTTCTGTTCTTTAACCACCCTAACTCGTCTCAGCCTCAGTCTCTTCATTCTCATTCCCATTCCTACAGTATCCCATGCCCCTTTGCTTGGCTCCCCTACTCTTTACCTGCCTTCTGGCCTCATTTTTCAGTACCTGTTGTGTCTCTGTCATAAGATGATCTCAATTTTGTACTGGTCCTGCAAATTTTCCAGTCGTGAGTGCTTTTTTCTCTGCTGTCAACATAACAAATACAGGGATAGCGGTCATGGCATGGACAAACGGAAAATAAGGAGCCCTGAGCAGTGACAGGTGACAGATCTTACGGAAAGGCAGTGAAACGATGATACTGCTTCATTGTGGCTTTTTCTCCTGTGCAACTTTAAACACAAAGCCCACAAACCCAGACCTGTGGAATTCTTGTCAAATTTTACCAGATGATCTCTTTCAAAGGAAAAGAATTATGTTCTCAAGTGTAATTTTTTTGTTCTTGGTTAGAAACAGGATAATTCATCATGCTGATTTATAGTTTCCTGAATTATGAATGCTGCTGTGAAAAACTGAACAAACAATGTGTGCATTCGGTTTTAAAGCTCAGATTTGTGATTTTTTTTCTTTGCTTTTTGCTTGTATCTGAATTCTTGATACTGCCCTTTCTTTTTAGTTCAAACTGCCAAATATTTAAGATTGTCCCTTATAATTTTTAGATACTTTTTCTGGAGAACTGAATATTTTGTGTGTACAGTGAGTGAAAAATGAGCTGCTTGTGCCCTTGCACAGTGCGGTGAGGTTAGTCTTTTTTGGGGTGGGAGCAGATGTCTGTAAAACTTTGTTGTTTTCAAGAGACAAGTAATTATTCATTTCTACACTCTAAAAAAAAAAATGCGTGTTGATTTGAAGGAGATGCACCATGTAAATAAACGTGCTGACAAATTCATAGTAGTTTTTCCAACTGTTCTCACTTGGCATGGAGGTATGAAGTAAACTGAAGTGCATCAGAAGAGAAGCTTTATGTTCAGACCTTAGCATAGTAAATATTTTGACTGAATCACTGCTGCAATCAGTTTGTACTTGTACATAGGCTGTAGCAATTTGTGCAGTACTGTAATGTGCAGGAGGTGCTTGAAGAACATTATATTAGCACAAATGTAATCCAAACTGCATCTTACACCAATATTGATGCATTTTTCCATAGAGCTTGCTGTGTGCTAAGAATTCCTGGCAGGGAGTTCCTGCTAGGAAACTCATTAACGTTTCATCTTTTATCCAGCTTTCCCTTGTAATCCTTCTTGTTAAAGTGAAAAGAATTAATAGCTCCATTTTTTTCCCATTTTCCTAACAACTGCGCTGAAGTGACACACCGGATGAGAGCAGAGATTCATCTTTCATGGGATAATGGTGTTTATAAACAAAGTAATGCTGTGGTCCAGTGACCTCCATCGCTGGTGCTTCAAGTTTTCAATGCATGTTTGAATCACTTTTTTTTAATCATCGAAAGTGCATCAGACTGCCAGCAGAAGCCGGGAGCCCTTGTGTTCTCTGGTTGACTATGTGTAAGTGAATACATCTCAACCTTTAAGTGTGTGAGCTTACAATTCATTTAACATTGATGTAGATATTTGAAGGTAACAAAACATAACAAATAAAAGACATGAAAAGATCCTTGACTAAACCCATTTTAAAAAGCTAAGCCACAAGCCAATCACAAAATAGTTTACCCAAAAAAGGAATTACCACACTCAACTACTGTTTCAATGGGAAAAAAACCCTGCAACCTAAACCTCTTTTAAAATAAAGCATACAAATTTGACAACAATTTATATTTGGGAATTGTGGCTGTAACTTCCCAAAAGTGGTTCTTACAGTATTAATATGTGGCAAACGATCATTTATGTAGTAATAGAAAACATAGCATTTAAGTGCCAATAATATAAATATGCATTGCTGGCACAGAATAGGAGTTTGGCAGTCATCTATCCCTTAGCAATACTTTTTTATTACTCAGAACATTCCTATGGGCCATAGGGGACTGAATTAAATTCATTATGAACTTTATTGGGAAGGATTTTAAATACATGCAAATGTCTGGTAAAGAGAGCTTCCTTCTCCACCCTTCCAGATTTTGCTTGTTCTTCTGTGGAATAGATTTTTGTCTTTTTTTTCCTGCACCTGGGCGCTTAAATCTGTCTTCTTTTACAGTCCAGCATTTCCCCCTCTATCCTGGCCACTGCCAGCCACCCCACAAATCTTGGAATTGTCTGCAAAATTATAATTGTCACTGGGAAATGCTAATAATGCGCTTTATTTAGCTGCTCTGGCCCATTAACCAAGTCTGTTGTTGTGACTTCATGTACATGTTCGTTTGCCCTTGCCACTTAACCCTGACACCCCTGGTGCGTCGGGTCTGCTGGACTCAGCTGCTACTCTCATCATAGTTAGCCGAAGCAGCATTAAACCTCAATCTTTCCTTTTCTGTCATTTAATTAATGGCACAAAGAAGGGTTCTCAACATCTGCTTGTAAACTGACATTTAAATGGCAATTGTCAGTGGACTATAAGCATATGGTTACTGAGTTCTGAGTCAAGTGCAGGTAGTGATGCAGTTGGTTCAGAGGGAGACCTTTTTTTTTTAGCACTCGTTTCACATTCGCATACCTGGCGTGACTATAATCAAAGGTATACCGTGACATTAATGCCCTATGCCTTAACAAAGTCTTCCTACTATGTATTGGCTCCCAAAAGAGGAAAATCTGAGTCCATCCCTTGTTAGTATGTTTACTGCCATAAAGCAATACTAAGCATGAGGAAAACAGTTGGTCCCCATTTGATTCTGCTGCAAATGGCTTTGAAAACAGAAGCAAATATACTTTCTCATGGACCAGGTTCTTGATGTTCACAATACCAGTCAAAACCAGCTTGGGAGACGGATGAAAGCAAAGACTCCAGTACCAATTAAAAAATGTTATTTTCAGGAGATGGGGTTTTGGCATGCATTTATTTTATGTTTATTATTTTAACCAGGACTCAAAAATCTGCTTTTCTTTAGAAACAGGTACATGAGTCATTAGTTTATTGTCTTCCTAGCTATTAAGAAAAAAGTTAAGCCACAAAATGCAGTCTTCAGTTGCTGAGATGACCTTCCCAACTGCAGATCAATGCAGTGCTGTCTGCCAGCATCTGCAGCTGCTCCGTGCCTCCGCTGCTGCAGTTGTCTGCATGTGGGAAGTCAGTTACCATATGCTTATTGTCTACTAACAATTGTCATTTAAATGTCAGTCTGCAAACAGCTGCTACTTTCATTGCTGCGAGTCTGGTTTGTAAGTGCAGCAGAGAACCCAATCAGAGTGATACCAAATGGCTTTTGGCACTGCTCAGCAATGCTGTTAACAGACTGCACTTCTTCAGCGGTGTTGAACTGAGGAAGACTGGAGCACCTCAAGGAGGGTTCTATCCCCTCTCCAGCCTCAAGGATTTTCTACCATTGCTGCTTCAGTCAGGTAAGAGTTTGGAGAAGATTCTCTCATCTACCAGCAGCTGGGTAGAATATCGGATCCTAACTTTGAGCTGTCTACAACCTCTGGTGACTATCTAGTGTTGAACCACCGTCCAGATCAATGTGTGACTCAGAGCCCTCAGGATGTAGTTTTTGGTGAGCAGAAAGGTGTGCTGGGGCAGGGGGAGGGGTAGGAGACAGGAACACCCATTCACTGCTGCTCCCAGTTGCTTATCCATTCATCTCCTTTGTGTTTTAATGTTAGGAGATTTAAAAGCAAGATCCAGAGAGGCACAGCGGCATTTCTTCAGCATTTCTTTGGAACTTACAATGGCTCTGCCTAACTGCCAGAGCTAGTATCTTCACGTAAGTCAATCCCAACAGCATAATTCATGTGCTAAAAAGCCTTTGTAGATCCTAAACAAGTCTCATTATGTTCAGTGCCATCATGTCTGCATCTTTTTTGTGCAGCCTGCCATCACTGTCTAGCTGGGAAACTTCTGTCTTCTTGTTCTTTAAGATCTAGAATTAGGATTAAAAGGGGATAGGGTAGATCAGAAGGATAATCCTTCAGACACTGTGAAGTGTCCACACTCTTCTTACCCACACGTGCTTGCTTCTTTGAACAAATGCAGGGGGCCCAAATAGGCCACTGCTTTCTCTACAGTACGAGGATGCTCATAAATACAGTACCAGCTGGTGTGCAGATGCGGAGTGCCACACAGGCATGAGATAAGCTTACCACAAGGTTCCTAACAGATCTGAAGCATCTCCCTGTTCAACATTAACAGCATCATTTCATAGGCAGTGACTCACAGCTGGATCTCTGATCAAAGTCTTGCCAATTTGTGTCCTGCACTCTGCACTACCCGTC
Source organism: Cuculus canorus (assembly GCF_017976375.1). Taxonomy (NCBI): domain Eukaryota; kingdom Metazoa; phylum Chordata; class Aves; order Cuculiformes; family Cuculidae; genus Cuculus; species Cuculus canorus. Next base: position 8,368,226 of record NC_071406.1, read on the forward strand.
CAATTCTGTGAGCTGCTAAGTAGCTGGTGAGTTACAGTCACTACAGGAAGGGCCACCAAGCGATCAGTCTACACAACAGAAGGGATGATTTTGCTACCCCTTCTGCTAGTGACAGTTAACTTCACATTGCCCAAAAATCAATCACTCAGTCCTGTATTCAGTGCATAGACCGTCACAGCCATCAGTAAGGAGTTTGCTTGAATGGAGGCTGAAGTGTGCTCCATGTGCAGGATAAAGCATCCGATGAAGTTTAAAATGGGAAAAGAATACCAATATAAACCTCACTTTTCTCTCTCACCCATGTGTAAGTTTCTTCTGTTGAAGGACAAACATTATAATAATAATAATCACATATTGATGTACGTTGAGGTGAATATAAAAATATATTAACCTGAGAGATAAATATTGATACTGCTTTGTCTGTGTCAATATTTAGTTCAAGGGACAATAAAGTTTGATATTCACTGAAACCAGTCAATACATGCATTGCTACATACATTTTGTATAAGTGGAAATTATTCAGTAACTCTGTTTCTTTTCCCCTCAACTTTAAGAACCACAGATCTGCTTTTGAAAAATGCTTCTCTGGAAGGGAGGGAGGCAATGAGTGAACTATTCCTACCCAGGAAGTAACTACAGGGAGAAGACAATATATGGCTAGCGTGTACCTCCCGGTGATTTCCTTATCAGAGTTTCTAGCCATCAGAGATCTGCAGGCTCACTTTGGGATCTGACACTGGATTTGGGTTGTGTGCAGCCCCCTCAGAGAACAGGGGGTTCCTCATTGCTGCCCATCCGCATCTCGCTGCCTCTGCTGTGGAGCCACCTCGCGTGTAGACCACACAGAGAGGGGTTGCACTGACAAAGCAAAACTGAGCTAAAATCCAGCCCCCTGCTCCTGCCTGTGGGGGTATGGGAGGGATAACAAGGACAAAGGAGATAGTGAGACAACATTTTTTGTCACTAGCACAAGCAGGCAAATCTCCAAGCATTCACAGAGAGGCTCTGGCAAACAGCCTTTCTCTGAATGGGTTTAAACTGAACAAAAGCCAGTAACAAACTAGTTATCATTATAAATACTGCTGGAAGGATTAAGCATATGGTCTGGGATGAACAGTTGAAAACCAGCTCCATGTACATCTGATCCTGTCAACAGCTTCCAGCCAAAAACCAAAAAAACACTGGACCAACAAGTCCCATGGCCTTTGGAGGATTTTGGGTCCATCCGGTGTTCGTTATGCTCCTCCTGGCCTCAAGGGCACTGAACACTGAGGCCACACCTCATTAGTGCACACAGTTGGGTGGTAAGACAGTGCTGTCCCACAAAGTGGTGCAATAAATGAAAGGCACTGGGAAGAAGCAAGCTGCCTCTTGGTGCAATAAATGAACCAAATCTGCAAGGTTTTAATAAAAATATTGCTATTCTGTTGCACATAACATTGTCTTTCTTTCAGCTAAAGACACCATTAATGGTCTTGCTAAATCACAAATGCTGAAGGGATGCATGCATTCTTCCCATGAACAGCAGTTCTTTCCTCAAAACAGCAATGTGTTCAAGTGTGGGGCAGTGACAACACGAGGAATTAAGTTTTTTCCCTTATTAAAAACTTCCATAGATAACTGGAGTTGTCAGGCATATTAAGAAAAATTTCACACAAGTATTTGCCACCTTTTGGCATCAGAAAACCATCTGCAGCTGCTTTTGATACTTCATTTCATAGATAACTACATGCCAAGGTAAATAATCGCCATAGACCCAAGAGATGTTAGCAGAATCTAAAGGGTACAACTTCTTACTTGGATTGGACTACAGTCTCTCCCCTCAAATACCCTTAAGGGAGCTACAAGATCATTGAGACCAGATTGGCTTGTCAGAGGTTTTGACCCAATGTTGCGTCAGTGGGTCAAATCAATGATACAACAAAACTACAGCGTGCCTGCAACTCCTCTCTCTGGTTGAAATTCACGCATCTCCCAATGGTTTGCTCAGTTCAGGTCCTCCTTGCTCTGCTGTACGCATTCCTTCTCCTTGACTGGCAACAAAGAACTGCTGCTCTAGGCTGGACACAGCACAGCAACATCACATCAGCTACTCAGTGGCAAAGGGAGAGGTGAATTTTGTGTTGCCAGCAGGAAGCTGATGCTGAAGGAACCTGCCCAGAATACCTGTGCTTTCTTGCAGAGTGATGATGCATCGCTACTGGTTGTACTTCAATCATCTACAACTGATAAACAGTGTATTGGGTTGAGAAACATGAGCATTCCCATTAAACAAGGAGATGCTTGTGGGAGACTTACATGGAGCTTAACAAAAGTTTCAAGTCTGTTTATCATTGATCCATCCAGCTGGAACTAACAGGGCACTACAGTAAAATCTTTTCTGCCTCTGCAGCGTTAAAATATAACAGCTTCCAGGAATCCTGTCACATACTTCTCCACAAACAGTGGCAAACAAAGCTCTTCAGAGGAATGAGCTATTTTTGCTTTGCACTGTCACTTAACAGCCCTCTGCCGTTAGGTAGAGTGATACCAGATGCATCAGGAGTTGTCAGGGAATGTAGATATGCAGCATTTAATTAGTGAGGACACAAGTGTTAACAGTTTTACTTCTTAGTAATTTAAAGTATCTGACAATTATTTTCAGTTCTTAGCAGGGTCAAGTTTTGCATCTCAAATATTTTTAAACACTGTCATTTCACAGTGCAAACACTAATAAAAAGCTAAAAATACTCCAGGAAGTTTCATGACAGAAGTATTGTTACTGATCATGAGCAGCTTTTTTACAAGCCAGTGATTGGAGCCATGATATGCTTTTAAAACCCATACAAGCTCATACATGGCCAGAGGTAATCATGTCAGTTTTAATACTTAAAAATTACTATGGAGACCGTAATGCATTTATGGCCACTGTTATGTAGCAACAGCATCTTTGAAAATCTTCCCCACACAAGTTCCTACCTTTAATGATCATTTATTTCTTCTGTTCATGATACTAAAATTTGTACTTCAAATATAAGCTTATCTTGCTCTTCAGCTTTAGTTTTCTGATCTCAGACTTCATCTTAGCACCACTCATCAGCTATAATTCAATCTTAAATGTGCACAACTTTACACAGAAATGATGGGTTTAATCTCGGGTACTCTAAGTGGATAATTCTTTTTCAAAGTTGAGCGCTGAAGTAGCATCCCTGTGGCATGGTGAGCACCTCGTGTGCTGATCAGACTTTCAGGTCACTACGTTTCAGCTCCTTTCTGGGAACCTCAACTCTGTAGATGAAGCAAGCTAATCACTGCTCAGCCAAGACAGCCACAAAACGTAAAAGCTAATAGGGGACTTTTCTATCCCCGTTGTCCTCTCCCTCACATAGGTGGGTAAACAGTCATGAAGTCATTATGCCCTAAAGTAAATACCAACTTGACATTTGAAGCAATGGTCGACTGTTTCATTCAGGTGCTCATCTCATGTGGTTTGTCAATAAAAGCTACAAAGTCTAGCAGCTACTTGAGTCATTCATTACTGATCGCTACAACAATTCTCAGTAAAACCATAAAAGAAATTTTAAATTAGGGCTACTCTGGCAAAAAGGAGATCAAGAGTATTGTGGAAATAAATGTAGACTTAGCACTGGAAGACATACCAAGGTAAAATAAATATATTTTAAACTGCTCATTTTTAGGAATTTTAACATTGTAGCTGTCACAGAAGACTTGCTTATTGTAAATTGCTATTTCTGCATTGAGACAGTATTTTTAAGAAACACCTAATAAACACACAAACCTGTGGAAGGGAACAGGTTTAGTTTTTTACCATGGTTGCTTTGACTTTCTTTTAGAAAGAGTGAAGACCTGTTTTCTTTCTGCATTGGCAAAACAATGGAAAAAATACATCTTCCATATAAATCTCATTTAAATTCTGTGTCTAACTAGCAAACACTATTTGGAATTGAGAGAGTTTTTGTTTTTACATTACAAAATCAGCCGTTGCAACATTAAACAGTTCATCTATTGCAATTCAGCAGGAGAAATCATTGAACAATCAGCTGTGGAATACAAATACAGAAAGGCAATATATTAGCTCGCCAGATACAGGAGATACTTGTGAGCTCCATCAGAAAGACAAGCTTGAGCTGTATGATATGTAGAACTGATTGTCATGGGGGAATCAACAAAGCCCTTCCTAAATGAGGGGTATTATCAATCTCCAAGTAAGATTTTTGTGCCAAAAGCCTTCAAATGAAGAAAACTTCCTGTTTTGTAATGAGTGAGACGAAAATGGAATTATTGATGCACAAACCATAGCAAGATCATGCTCACCAGATGCTTTTAAAAACAAATCCAATTGAAGTTTATATTCAGCAGCCTAAGTGAGAAGAGAAACCAAAGCAAATTGCCATAAAAATTCCAAATGCAGTTATCCAAATCCTACACCAAAACTTACAAGGGGAAGTGGATTCCAGGGAGCAGAGGAGCAGAAATGCACCAGGCAGACGCAGCACCAGTGACACAAAGGCTGACAGCTCAGTGGATGAAAGAAAATCTACTGTTTTCCAGGTGACTCTGTCAGCCCAGTAAGACACTGGTAACTCAGTTTACCTTGATGGGAAGAAAATGTCCCATTTTTTCCTGCACCCTGATTTGCAATTTGGCCACAACAGTTACATGCACAATCAAACTCTTCTATAGTGACATATAGACAATAGGCTTCATATTTTCACTGATAGGGGGTGAGGCTGTCTGTTTCAATCAGAAGTTTCATTTCTGTTGAAGGAAATGTGGGTGGAAGCTGCAGAGCAGAAGTGCCGTGTGGTATAAGAGGGCAGCAGGGGAGGGATGAGTCCACTGCAGCAAACTGTGGATACAAACAGGTACCAGGCAAGGACACAGGAGCTGCTCTTCCTCAGGGGCTAATCCTCAGGAAAAACGGGATAGAACACCTCTCCCACAAAAAAAAAGGCTAAAAGGATTGGGTTATCCAGCCTGGAGAAGAGAAGGCTCCAGGGGGACCTTATTGTAGCCTTTCAGTTGCTTAAAGGAAGCTTACAAGAATGATGGGGACATGTATTTTTGGGAGGGCCTGTTGCAACAGGATGAGATGTAATGGTTTTAAACTAAAAGAGGGAAGTTTTAGACTAGATAGCAGAAAGAATTTTTTTTACAATGAAGGTGGTGAAACACTGGTTTCCCAGAGAGATGGTAGAAGCCTCATCTCTGGAAACGTTCAAGGTCAGGTTGGACGGAGCTCTGAGCAACCTCATTTAGTTGAAAATGTCCCTTCTCACTGCAGTGGGGATGGACTGGGAGAGCTTTAAAGGTCCCTTCCAACCCTAACCACTCTATGATTCTAAAATCATCCAAGAAAGCACCTACACAGTACAAGTATTTCTTTTTAGCTACCATTAATCTGGCACGGGCAGGTGAAAGGCTGCCTGAAATCATGTTCTTCTAAACACACCGATAGCTGTCTCTCTCCAAGAACTGTGAGCCTTTTTCCACTCTGAATAGATTCCTCTTATTTTTGAAGGGAAAACAATAAACAAATGTAATCAAAAGGAAAGATGAAGTTTCACGCATCTTCAGAACCAATTTGGTTTAAGTTTTAAGGAAGATCATAATCTGCAGGAGAGCAAGGAACACTTTCTCACTTGGAAACAACGTCATGAGAAATTAAATGTGATATTTCAGGGCAACAGAAGCCTATCTTTTGGAAAGGATGGGAAGAGATGGAATCTCTGATTCAGCCGTCTGCAACACAGTCACAGTGGCAATTCCAGAGCCACAAGTGAACAAAGACCAAATTCCAGTCGGACTCCTTGAAGCGTGTCCTGGCTATTGTGTTAATCGGGGAAATATAAAGTAAGTATTAAACAATAAGGCAGTTTTAGTCTTTAAATCAGGCCTAACCTTTGATAATTTGGATCAAAGCATTGGGTAGTGGTGAAGCTACTAAGAAAAATGTCCTAGCCAAATACTGTTTGAAACTTCCCTCCAAGAAGGCAATTCAGGGAGAAGTAGCATTTCCATCGCAGCAAAGTTTCTTCTCTGCTAATAGCTGAGTCTCCTTTTGTTTACATTTCAGAGCTGCCCAGAGAATCGTAATGAGTGCAAACATGTTAAAACCTCCTTTCTCAAACCTTTTCAAGGAATATGTATGTACATGATAAAGAGTATTCCTCCCCCTCGCCAGAACCTTGGCAGCAGCCTAATTCACAGTCTGAGAGACTCAAAAGTCTCTCCATATCGGATTGGAAGGCAACTATGCTCTGCAAAATGGCACTCAAATAAACACCTGAACATGGATTTGCCAAGCATGTGGACACCGTTTGATTTGGGAGCCTTGGGTCTGTGCTGTGATATTTGCACTCTGCTTTCAGATAGCTGCTGGGGACTTCCAAAATGTCTCAGCTAGCTGGCACACAACAGCTCACAGCAAACATCAGACAGCATTTCCTTCCCTCCTCCACAAGTGCAATCTCAGTCTCGTATCTCAGTATGAGTAAAAGATGTTAGCTCATTTTGTCATATATAATTTAATTAAGTCAACTTCCTTATAACGATTTTTACTTCAGGAAAAAAAAAAAAACCAAACCCAGTGCACATTCCTTTCTTTATCCAAGCTGTACATGGTACATTTTTGCTGGCCCTTCAACTCTTTTATTTCCTTGAGGTGAATCCACAGCTAACTAAAGTATTCCAGGTGGAATTGGAGCACACAGCCTGCTCTATCTTTTGTAGCACCTTTCCAAGAAACACTAAGAACTATGATATTACTGCAGACCTAAGAAAACTAATTAAGACAGAGCTCCAACTACCCAACAGCTTGCTCTCTCCCTCTCTCCTCGAAAATACAGGGACAAGACAGTGAGTTTTAGAGGAAGTCCTATAAACAAAGAGGAATGAAGATGTGGCAATGCATTTGATACAATTATGCCATTTTTAATGTAAATTCTGGAATCTGGTGATAAATATGATGTTTTCTGGAGTGCAGCAAAGATGCAGGAGATTTTAGCAAGGACTAAATCTACCCTCCTGTAAATCACAAAACACATTTCTTCTTCCAGCCTCATACAGCTGGCTCCAGCTTTGGGCACACAGGACCCCAGTAATGGAGAAAAGACTTCTACAATAACCCTTTCACATATAATAAATATATGACTATGAAAGAGAGAAAGAAGATCACTAAATATCAGAATTCATAGCAACTGAGAGGGAAATCATAAGCATTTGGGAACTTTCCTATGCATTTATATAGCACCTTAAGTTCAATTGCTGGTCTTCAGTTTGACCCGCACCACGACAGAAATAGATAATCCTATTGCTTCTGACATTGCTTTGTAATTAAGTAGCTGATCTTCCCCCATTAACATAGCTATAACCACTAGACTTTCATTTTTCATCCTTTTTCCAGAATGGCCTCTTCCTTTGAAATATGTTTTTCACCTGCAAATGAATGAAATTTCCGAGAGCTAATAGAACTAATTTTTCTTAAAACATTCAATATCAAGAGAGTAAAACAGAAAGTCTAAAACACCTTCTCATGTGGCAATACACTTATTTAATGAGCAAGTCACACAGCAAAAGACAAGCAGCTCTCTCCTAAGATATCAGAGCAAAAAATGGACTCATCTCCTTGAAGTCAGAGATTGCTGCAGTGAACCCCGGCACAAACCCTGCCTCTCACCTCTAAAGTCGGGGAAAACAATTTTTGGTGATGGCATCAGTAAAGCCTATTACAGCAAAACACAGCAGGAGATCTGCTTTGGAGTATTGATGGGATCCTCCATCTCTTTACTGAGGCAGCTGGAAAACACAAGATCCTCTCATTTGCTGCCTCACACTAAGCAAATAGTGTCACCTGACTTGCTACAAGAATCTTCCGCTTACGGAATCCCCCTAAATCCAGAGACAGCATCTTCAATATCCAGATGTATCTTTCCTACTGCTTTCCATTTACCCGAGTTAACTTTATCGGACAAAACGATCCTGCAGAGATGGAAACTAATTCAAGTTAGGTAAAAGCAATCATGTACACTGGTAAACAACAAGAAACAACATGGAGGAAGACCATATTTTAAAAGACCGGCACACAACATCAGGATTGCACTTGCTCTGCTACTCTATACCACCTCATTACCTTGGTGATTGCAGAAATCCGGTTACACTCACTCGGAGCACTGGAATAGAATCAGATGCTGAATGCAGCTGAAGACCTATTTAATTAGTAGCTGATCATAAAGACCAAAATTTATTCACTTGTATCTTGTGATAATAAGCAAACGGTTTCAGTTCTTACTGGTGTAGCCATATTTCTACAATATACTGTTTTTTTATTTTTTTAAATTCTGTGTGCAGTCATTCATCCTGCCCTACAGGAGATTTTTGCTAAGTACCTAAAAAAAAACCCCAGTGCACACAGTGTAGAAAAGCATCACAGCATACTACGAAGACTCATGCTTAGTTTTCCATTCTTTATTTGGCCAAAATAGTAGCAGTTGTTCTGCACTCAAACTCATATTTGTAATAAAAACCCCACTCAGCTGCTCATATACTAAAGAAACAATTCATGACTGAATAATATACCAATTCAAAAGCAATCTCTCTAAGCTACAGGAAACCTCTCAAGTTGCTAGTCTGAACAAAATGAAGCTTCAACAAAATGAACCACTTTGAAACTAAATGAAAATTTAGCAAATTGATCTGAACGAGAAAATCTTACATACAATGCAATGTTTTCAGCCACAACAGAAACCCCGATTAGAGATCACCATTGGAAAAAAAAAATCACACAAATAAATCGAAAGACACTGTTATTTGTTTTGCTCATTTTTCTAAAGCAAGATATTTCATTTTATAACGGGATAGTGGTTTTATAAGTTTGTGTTTAAATAGCAACCAGCAAGTGCTGAAAGGGAAGAAATAGGAATGGAAATGCTGGATATTTTCTTACAATCTATGTTCTCTCTTCTGGCTTTAGTTTTTAATCCACATTGTGGTGCACCTAGCACAAACCTCTCAGTTTCAAAGTTACTCCGAGAGGAGTACACCAGTAGTCAGCCCTGTCTGAAAAACAGCAAGTGTTTGGTTTGTGCACTGCCGTAAGCTAGTGGAGCAAAATGATTGCAGATCAAAATTATGAGGTTGGTGAAGCAATTTATACTGCCAAGATGAAGAGCAGAGGAGGGACAAGATGCAAATGCTGGAAGTGCAGTCATTCAGAAGCACAGCAGGAGCATAAAGGGTAATGGAAGAAAGGTAGAGAGGGACGGTAGGAGAGAAGGGTTGAAGCCACTGATCGTATCAAGAATCACTTATTTTTCTGAAGCAGCATGCCACAGGAAAATGTTATTCCCACTGATCCAGTAAATGATTCTGTTTTCCATGGAGCTGGCTTCAAGGAAATAAGGGGCTGGTACAGAAGAAGATCTAGTCATGCAAAAGCACAATTTGCAGTTGGAAGCTGATTTTGAACAAGAGTCAGATGAGAACACCATTAGGGAACACACGTAACTCAACCTCATTCGGGACCACTGGGTGTAAAATGGCAGTTTACGCAATTAGCAAGCACAAAAGGCTTTATCAATTTTAACTAACTAACTAACTAACTAACTAACTAACTAAATAAATAAATAAATAAATAAATAAGGTCAGCAGGCTCAAAGCTGGCTTAAGAGATGTCAGTGCTGCTGTATGTGTCAGCAGCTGGCAGGAACTTCTTCCCAGACTGAGACACATACTGGGTTGGGCTTTAAAGAAAACTACTTCCCAATGTGGTCCCAGCAGCAAAATTAGAAGACTGTTGTAACAACATGAGCAGCAGCATTAGACATGTGGGACATGAAAAGGACATTTTACCCATCTGAAGCATTAAGACAAAGGATTTGCATTGTACATTTGTATGGAACAAGAGATTCTTTTTTTCTAATTAAGCAGTATTGAAATATGCAAACTGTGCACTGCTCTCTCACTCTGCTTGAATTAGTGATTTACAATGACAGTTTACTTTCAGTTCCACACCTGGAAATAGGAGATAAATCAAGTGATAAGCCACCAACAATGGTCTCAAAATGGAGAGCACTTTACCCAAGAGTTCCTTGGAGCTTGCTGAGCTAGCGCTGCATTATAGCAGACCCGACAAGATTACCAATTAATGACAGAAGCTGAAGCCAGTAACGTCACTGTAACAAATGCCGTTGATGTTCACTCAGTCTCACTGTTTTTGAGGGAGAAGAAAGAAAAAAGCTACTGCCTTCAGAAGGTCTTTCAGGAATTAATGAACATCAGTAACCCACTTTTCACGAGCACACAGCATACCTCGCAGTAAAGAAAATTTCCCGGGAGCTCAAGAGCTGCAAGGACATCTCAAACCCGAGACAAATGCCCGGAGAAGGGTGACGGCCTCCACCCTCACAGCCTGGTGAGAACTGGAAGCAAGGCTTTAAGCACTTATCATAGAATCATAGAATCATTAACGTTGGAAAAGACCTCCAAGATCATCAAGTCCAATCGTCAGCTCAACGCCACTTTGCCTACTAAACCATGACATGAAGTGCCATGTCTACACATTTTTTAAACATCTCCACCACTTCCCTGGGCAGCCTCTTCCAATGCTTCACCACCCTTTCGGTAAAGAAACTTTTCCTAATGTCCAATCCAAACCTCCCCTGCCACAACTTGAGGCCATTTCTTCTTGCCCTATCATTTGTTACTTGGGAGAAGATACCAGCACCCACCTCACTTCTTTTAGGTAGTTGTAAACAGCCGTAAAGATCATTGTCTTCTCCAGACTAAACAATTCAAGTTCCCTCAGCTCCTCCTCATAACCCCTGTGCTCCAGACTCTTCACCAGCTCCGTAGCCCTTCTCTGGACATGCTCCAGCCCCTCAATGTCCTTCTTGTAGTCAGGGGCCCAAAACCGAACACAATATTCAAGGTCTCACCAGTGCCAAGTAGAGGGGCACAATCCTTTCCGTATTCCTGCTGGCCACAGCATTTCTGATACGAACCACGATGCTGTTGACCTTCTTGGCCACCTGAGCACACTGCTGGCTCATGATCAGCCAGCTGTTGACAAGGTCCTTTTCCACCGGATTTGCTTAGTGTGTTGCATCCTCCTTCCCCAGGGTGGAGGGGTGCTGGGACAAAGCAGCAGCCAGACACTCTGGGGACTGTCCCCAAAACCAATATGATGTACAGAGGAGCACACACTGCTCCTGTGTGGTACGACAGCATTCACGGGCACACAGCACTGGTTGGGACACTGCTGTAGCTGCCTGCTCTCCCTGGGAATAGGGTCAGGAACACCAAAATCTCTGCCAGAAAAAGGTCCATTCTCTAATGCTTGCAGCTGCTTCCCACCACCACTGGCTGGCAAAGATCAGCAAGGTCCCCTTCCCCCCATCTCCTTGGGAAATCCCTGTTCTCCAGCCAGGACAGGGTCCAGGGAGCCTTTTGTGCAAGCCAGTAAACATTTATGCTCTACTATCAACAGCCCGGAGCAAAGAGGGGGCATCAGGGTTGGGAAAAAAAGAAAAACAGAAAAATCCTCAAGGCCAGAAAACAAAACATTGGCACAGAGAAAGAAGGCACCGTGCTGAAGATTGACTTCTGTCTCCTAGAAACAGTTTAAAGAAAATGCCACAGCTCGTTTATGCTGATCCACTCTGGGTTTTGCTTGCCCCCACCGGCCAATTTGGCATTCTCCCCAGCAGTGTGCCATTGGTTTTCAGCGTAATGTGTCTGGGAAATCTAATTGTTTCTCAAAGCACTTTCTAGCTCATGGAGTTCTTTAGAGCTGCCATGGTCTGTGGCAATCAAAGTGTCTAAATAAATATGCAAAAGTGTGCTCAAGCCAGAAAACCTTCCAAGGAACCAAGGGAGTTTTTTCCCCATTCAGTGTGGATCCAAATAGTCCGTAGTTTGTTTTTGTCAGTACCAGTCATGCACCAGAGCACAGTGATACGGAAGGGTGCAACATCTGACACCCTTGCAGCGTGCCAGTACAACAGGATTAACACCAAGGACATGACACTGGCAGCCAAGAAACACACTCACACATACACACACATTTTAAGCTGTTTTATTTTGAAGTTAATGGAAAAGCTCTCTTAATATTGCATGTAGAAATGCCCGATAGTTGTAAATAACTTCTTCGATGTTTAGTTCATGTATAATGAAACAGCAGTGAGCAAATGTGCCTCAGTACTCAAAAGAAGAGGCTGCTCAAGCAAATGCACCTTCAAACCTGCGTGCCAGAGCCACTCTCACTGTGCCACAGACTAATGGATTTCAGTGACAAAACATGAGTGTTACACCTTTACCTATTAGATTTGTTATGCAGCTTTAAAAGCAAAACAGCTGTTCCCACTTCCAAGCAGGAAGGTCCTATTCTCTCCAAGTGAAAATTCAAACCATAGTTCACTTCTGATTAGGAAAACAAGACCAGTGATAACACACAGCTGTAGCTGCTCTTTAGAAAAAAAGAAAGCCTTGAATCTGAAGATTACGGTTGCTCCTTTCAAACGCCTCCTTGGTGTAGGAGTTTAGCATTTCTTGTTATTTCGTTTAAGTGATAAGCTAGTTTTCTGTTTCAAGGGCTCTCGCATCACGCCTAAGCTAAGCCTGACATGTGTCAGCACTCCCTGGCTTGGTAGAGCACCCAGGCCCTTTAGACACCAGGTTTTGTTTCCTAATTCACACGTAGTTCGAGTTGTCAGCACCAGGACATTGCACCAGGCTGCGGACTGCGCCTGTCCCCAAGTGAACAAGTACCTCACATCCAATCACATCCAATTAGAACTCCTAAGCAGCAGCAGCAAGGACAACAAAATGTTCTATTTCAGTGAGATGACAGCTGTACTGTGCTGGGTACAACACGAAGGCTTGAAAGGTAATTCCTGCTTGGACACAGGAAAATGGGTAAATGCTCAGGTAAATTGTAGAACCTGCATAAGAGAATGCAATGGGTATTTTTTCATACTCTTTTTTTTTTTAATAGACTGGAAATAGGAAGACATTGCAGGTGTTAAGAAATGTCCTCAACATTGCAGAGAAAGCACTATCCTGCAGCAGATGTCCACATGAAGCTTCTTCTCAGTTCTGCTGTCTTCCTGCACAATCTTAGCAGCTGGAGCAATGGGAAAGCATTACTGCAGCCCTTTCCCATGGTTAACACATTCAGACTGTGCTGATAGACTTCTTTGCAAACATCTTAAAACAAAAAACCAAAATCAATCAAAATCTTACTGCTTAAAAGACTGAACCCCAAAATCTCATAATATACAGAAGAATGTCTCGATGCTTGTTAGATGTTAAACGCTTTACCAAGACAATTAAATGACTTGAAAACAATACCAAGTGACAGGTATATTTTTTTCAAGATCACTGATCTTTCAACTAGAGGGGAAGAATCCCAGCTTTAATTGCATGAAGCTGCATATCATACCTCCCTCTCTTGAGATTTCATTATAGGCCTGAAACCAGAGAATTGCACTGCCAGCTCTTGCCTGCTCTTCCAGCTATTTCTGGTTTTTAATAATTATTCATTAATTGCATACTATGATAAGATCCTTGCTGTTTTGAAACATTTTCCCTCTGGCCCTCATACTATTAAAGACCCTGATTGCCTGCCAACAGCGTAAAATTAAAAATCAAAGCACTACCTCTGAAAGGTTTAATATGTGCCATATTGAAAGAGTTTTTACAGCGTACAGCCATGTAATTGCATCACTGGCTAACTGCACAATCTCTCTCATCTTTTGAAATGTTTTCTTTTGAAACATTAGCCAGCTGAGAGCAGAGGGTTTGTTTAACACCCTGATTTACTCTCTATCCATGCCGGAATTTTGGACACCTGCGTTCTTCCCCACTTCTTCCCTGCTTTGCCTGGGGCAGGTGAGAGGGAAAGGCTGAGACGCGGGGCTGCGAGACACCCTGCTCCCACTGGGGAGAGCAACGAGGGAGAGAAGAGCCAACAGTTCAAGCAGGAGGTTAAAATTAAAAGCTTTTCATTAGCTGAACGTCCTCTCTACACACCCCTGAAAAGCAGGTGTTTTTTTTCTGCCTGTTGCATCCTCCTCTTCCCTGCCGTTACAGACCCTCCCCTCTTTTTCATGGCACTGCTCCCACCAAACCAGCAGCCCCTGAAGCCTCCTCTCCTGCCCTGAGCTGCCAAACCTGCCTGGACCCAACCTGCTCAGCTCACTGAGGCATTTCCACTTAACCATCAGGCTTTTGTTTATGACTCCCCTCTTGAAAAAGGATGACATTTCCACATTTTGCCAGTGGCCACACGAAGGAGCACGTACCCCTTGCTGCTGGCTGAAAGAAACCCCAGCGGCTCCAGCGACAGGCAGCAACTCACAATCATGTCCTTTTCCCAAATCCACCGAGATCTAAATGTTATTTCTTCATCTAAAAATCTGATTTCTAAATCTTATTTCTTCATCACAAGGGTCATACGAATAAAGACAGGTCACCAGCGACCAGCCTAGCGCACAAATCCTTACTACAGAGGCAGCTTGGAGAAATCTGTGCAATTGAGTTGGTCAAAGCTGGTTGAGACAAAGAAAACCGTGGAGACATCACTTGCATTGATCCAAGTGTAGTCATGATATGCCAAAGGGGAATAAAGATGCCCTTCACACAGTTTGGCTGCTTTAATGATTTCAATATTAACAGTGCTCTTTCCCAGAAAAAGGTAATTTTCTACCTTTGGTTTTTTGGACCTTGTGATTATCACAAGTGCCAAAACCTGTTTAATGCTTATAAAAGCGTACCTTAGAAAGATATTCCTCTGCAAGCCCTCAAATGGAGAGGCTTTGGTTATTTGTATCTGCTTGTGCACCAATACACGCTTTTCTCTTAACACAAAATCTTGGTCCCGCCTGCATTGTAATCAGGTTGTCCTTCCAGTTCATCAGGCTTCACTTTCACAGCACTGAAATCGGCTCCTGCAGCCTCTCTAGAGCCTCCCCAGAAAGCTGGGTGGTTTTGCTTTGATTTGTCCCTAACCTACAGGCTGGTATTGTCCTCCGTTATTCCCATACTATCAAAGCAATTAAAAACAGGGACATTGTAGATAAGATTAGATATTAGAAAGTATCTCTCTCTTCACGGTAGCTTTAGGGAGCCAGAAGAGCAGCTGGCCTTCACTTTGTTTTCTAAATTGCAACTTAAGAGGTTGTATAACAAAATGTGCACTTTGCAGGAGTTTTCTGTATCACAGGCTGTTTGCTGAAGAGGAGGGAGGCTGCTGGTGCCAGGGCTTTTCAGCTGTTGGTGCCCGTGTGTGCAGCAGGAAGGGGCACAAGAGGACATTTGGAGGGGTAAATTCGTAAATATGGATATTTAGGCTCATAGGCACTACCGACGCCTTCAATATCTTGGCCTGACTCAATTCTAAAGCTTGGGTGTTGGAGTTTAATTTAAAACGGAATTTGTGTTTCATAGTATTTTTCTTCTTACTGGAATTGTACAGATTTACAACTGAAAGAAGTTTCTAGAGTTGAAAGTCAAACTGCAGACACAAAGAGCACTTCCCTTCCAGATCTGTAAGGATTTCCATACAAATAAGTGCTCCACAGGGCATGTTCATTTGAAATTAGGAGATCATGAAGTAGAGATGAGCAGTACCATGTTAAAGACAAAATGATATATGAGAAATCCTCCAATATATATAGTATAATTAAGCATTTCCATTCAGGATCAGTCGCTGTTCCAAGAGGAAAGTCTCTGTGGCAGCAGAGCACAGGACAGGCTCCGTACCAAGGACTGCATTGTGCAGGGACATCCCCACTGCAACATACTGTCACTCCACAGGAGAAGGGCCATCCTCGTGACATGTCGCAGGGGAGGACTGAGGGGACTGAAAGCTCACCAGAGTCGGTCACCAATTCTTCTGGGAGTGCTCCACCTTCCCCTGATGTGGGGTGCACACCACCCTGGGCACATGGTGCTCTGCACCCAACGCCCTGTCGTGCAGGCAGGGGGAATTACAACCTCTTCCTGCATGATCCCCTCTCTGATTCTGTGCCCCTCCTTTCTCGACCCCACCTGGAATCATTTAGACATCATTCCTCTCTGGGTTCTGTTCTGCATAAGCAACGCATGAAGGAACATGGTGTGTGCACCTGTGCTTTGCACCTTCCCACCTTTTTCTGCACCCCAGGGTGAGCCCATTGCTGCCCTTTCTCCCTGAACTCCCGGTCTTTGCACACTAATCTCCCTGTGCACAGAGGAACAACAGAGATGACAAACCCCCATACTCCTGAGATGGTGCAAACATAAAATCCATTGTGCATGGACCGCTCAGGCGCAGAGATTTTTTTTCCTGTCTAAAAGGACAGTACATGAACTCGTGCTTCACCTGTGCAAATGACAGGCATTTAGGGGAAATTGCTGCTGCTGCACTGCGTGATCCTGGGGGAGAAAAGCCCTCCCTGAGCTCTTGGGGAGACCCATGATGACAGACAGGGAACACACCAGGGGCTCTGAGGCCCCAAAAAGGTGCACCACTGTGAAGTGAGACGATTTAAGCAGTTACAGCCATGATGCTCATGCAGCCAGTGTGCAGCAACCTGCTACAGCAATTTCATATAGCCACTTTCTATTGCAACCAATTAGCTCATTAAGGAAAGTGCCTATTAAGAAGATGATGAACCAGATCTACACAGGTTAGCTATTCCAGATGTTAAAATATTCTCCTGAGCAGCATACACATAGTTTTTCTTTCCCTTTTTTCTTCATTTTTTTCCAAATATAGAGAGGTTGACTGTTTGTCTGGGTTTGGCACACACAGAACAGACACCGCACACCTGGAAACACTGCATCTACCTTGTCCCACAGCTCATGTGTTAACTCCTCTGTCACTTTGCTTAGCAGCAAAGAGCAAAAGCCTGGCCCCATAGCGAGGTATTTGAGCTGAATTATCTTCCCTTGCTTTTCCTGATTAAAGCATCTTATATAAATTAATAGCTGGAATACAAAGCTGAGATGAAAGCAGAGGGAAGGCACTCAAAGTAACACTGAGGTTACTGTAGGCACTAAATAACAGATCAGGCCCTCAGCTCACAGCTGATATACGCTGTCACGTTAAAGGCAGCACATCCCTCTGGTATCTTTCCCTTTACTGGCACTATCCTCATTCCCCTAGTTCTGCATTTGGGATATGATAATCATTAACTCGAGGGTATACTGGAGCTGAAGGTGCTAACCTTATCTCTAAAAAGCAAGCCTCTGGTGTCGCAAAGGGAAGAAGGCTTTATTCCAAGTGGTAATGTCAACTTTTCTTTACTGCAATCTGCCACTGCTCACAAAGACAAGCTGGAAACAGAGCAACAAAGCCAAGGAGAGAAAACAGTTCCCAGCAGGATTCACAGAGCGGGTTAAACTTTAAAAGGCACATTTGTACCTGGAGGACAGGCTTAAGAAATACCCCGCACTTCCCACAAGAAGAGTAATTGCTTTCTGGGGCTATTTTAAACTAAGAACATTGGCCTTTCTTACATTCTCCTCCACTGGAGTGATTGTCCTTTTTCTTTCCCTTTTCAAAAATCAGCAGTGAAAAATCTCCCCTAACTTTCAAGTGTTGTAATGCTAAAAAGGCCTCTCCCATCCCTGTCAGCCAGAAGTATCAGAAAGATTGCATCACTTTTTTTTTTTAGTATTCTTTTTCAAGTCCGTATAGAAAAGGACAAAGACTTGGGTTCTAAAACCCGGACTCTGCTATCCATCACCTTGAATGGACAAGCTGAGTCACACAGTACCTGAGAGCAGACAGTGCCTTGGGCTAAGCTGCCTGTTTGCATCCCAGCACCAGGAAACAGAGGTGCCTGCCTTCAATCTGTTTATCATTGCTGGAGATGTTACATAAGTTGGTTGCACCCCAGAGTGCTGAGGCTGAAGAGACCGATCCTTTTCAAAACTTGTTTACGCCTCTGCCAGCTCTTACAGCCCTTCAACACGCCAAGCCACCAGCAAGAGGGTGGCATAAGGGGATACCCCAGCCACGGATAGGAAAGGCTCCTGTCTGTTCGTGCCCGGAGGGATCATATTCCAACACACTCTAACACCTGGAATAACTCTGGATTATTTCTTACAGAGACACACAATGATCTGCATTTAATCCACAAACCATTAAACTGCCCAGTGTTTCAAATGCAGAAACGGTCTGGGGTTTTGCAGCTACTCTACAAATAATCTCATTAATAAACAGGTTAATTTAGTCTCGTTCCAGCTGCCTGTTTCTGAATTGCAATAATGGCTAGTTCTACCCACAGATGCTGCAACTGAAGCTAATGAAATGGCTCATGTCTTAAAAATAAGTTAAATATCCCTTTTTGCAAAATCATTGCCTAGGATGATGATACAGATATAAGCGAGAAAAGGAAAGACTGCACCATATTTTTCCTTTACTAGTGATATGGGAACAATATGCTTAATCATCTGAATAAAACCTATATTGCACGCTGGCCAAACAACTATCTGTACAAGCCCTTCTGCCGTACTGAAAAACCCTTTAAAAATTAAACATCTAAAACTTCATCACAAAAAATGTTTCTGGCTCATGCAAATATTTCTGTTCAGTCTATAACCCAAGGAACTATGTTATTCTCTGGTCACATCTCTGATTAATGCTAATGAGATTTTGATGTGCTCAAATAAATACCAACAGTTGTTACATGTCACAGGTAAAATATCATCCTTTTTATTTTTTTAATGTGCTTGGAAATGAGCTTGAAAGATGTCACTATCTTAGCTGAAACCATCTAATGGGATGTGTACGCTCAGGGAACCAAGTAGCACAGTTATAATTAAAGTTTCATTATCATTTCCATTAGAAAGTAGTTTCTGAGGGGTTTCATTCAATAGTAAAAATTGGCTCCGTGATGATACTCTGTATGCAAGGTCCCCATACGTGTCAGAAACTGTAGGTAATTCATAACATGCTACAATCACTCTGGCTTTAATAGCAGTGCTGCGTGCATAGCATGGGGCATAAAAAACCCAGAGAAGCAAGCGCAGCTCGGGCTGAACGTGTGGCTGGCAGCAGGGTTTGCAGTGACTTTCTGATGGATGGGAGCAGCTGCCCTTGGCTTTGCAACTCTGACCTCCTGCACCTCCACAGCAAAGGTTAGTGCACACAATATACATCCTAGTGCCATAAACATTCTCACTGCTCAGGGGAAGAGGGAGGGGTCTTCTCTCTTATTTTAACTTGGTAATTACAGAGCACAGAAAAGAGAATCATAAATATTAACTGTTGGTAAGAGATCCCACCTGTGTGGCATTAGAACCGGGCTTGCAGTTATGGCACGATGCAAGCTGCCCACGCAAGACTGATGAGGATGATGTGAGCACTTCACTTTGTAAAGTAAACAGGAAAGCCTCCATAATTTTCATTAAACACAACTCATTCACCCCATACCAAGAGAAGAGTATCCAGGTCAGCAAGGAATTTGTTGTTGACTCAGAGTTGCCACTAGCTAAGCCTTCTCCTGACAGGTTATAACCAAAAAGATGCTGAGACTAGGCATGAATTTATTAGAAGGAAAGAGCAGAGGCTTTCCACATCCCTCTCAGTGCAGTCCTCCTCACATACTGCAGCTCTACAGAGTATCTTGGATTTTGTCACTACATCACAACTTGAAGGGCATCTTTCATTTACAACAATAAAAGACTTTGTGGTACAAAGACAGTATCACTGTAATATCAATACAGCACTGTGATACATTCAAATGTGGAATATAAAGATACAGAACAGAAAAAAAAAAAAAACCTGCCCAGTGCTGGACAAAATACTTTTCAAGTCTACAATCACGAAGTCACTCAAGTGTGCTGTACATCATCTCAGTGTGCAAAGCCTCAGCGGGTGAGCAGAAAGCAGCGTTTGCAATGAAGATTGGGATTCCAGATAAAAGAGCTGAAAATATAGTTTGTAACGGTGAATTGCTTATTAGCTCAATTAAAATTAACTGAAAGCTTTATCAGATTAAAAAAATAATTGAAAATGTATCAGTATTTAACAGAGACTATGTGCAGGAAAACAAAACCACAGTAAGTACCATGACAAATCCACAAGTTCAAGCATACACTGAAGCCCAGAAGTGAAGATTTATCCCATGTGAGTAAGAGAAGCCAGGTGGCAATATTGGAATCAGGTGAAGAGGGGTGAAAACCTATTTTAGCTTTAAGCAGTTAATAGAAAATTAACATTTCACTTATTTATGAGTTGAGATGCACAGTATCTTAGCCCTGGTGAATGTCCAGAGGCACTAAGATCACCTTTCATACCAGAATTAAGTTACATTTATGAGGCAGCATGTATGAGATCTTTTTTATTAGAAAGTCAGCCCTCCTTTTTAAACTATTGATCACAGTTAATTGTGTCCCCTTCATAAGCACTTACTGTCGACAGAGCTCTCCCACTCTGTCCAAGGACGCAATTTGCTAATGTGACATTGATACGATATTAGTCAGCGGGAAACGGGGGCAGAGAAACTCCCCTGACACTGGTCACTGACCCACATGTCGACCTCCTAATGCCACGGGAAAAGGACATCAGCCAAGAAGCCCAGCAGGTGTAAATCAAAAAAGCCCTTAACTTTGGATTGCAATTTCACCTTTCATGGTGGAGATACTGCAATTCACAGCAAACTGGACTCACACAGGCCAACACACATCCACAAATCTGGAAAGCCTACAATGCTGCTGAAATATGAACAGGTTGCTTTTGCTGCCTCCTTTGATCATTTCACTTAGAAAAAAATATACAGGGCTAGACCAAATATTTTCAAATCTACAACAAGTCTTATGAGGAGAACAAGTCTTGTAAGGAGCAGCTGAGGGAACTAGGATTGCTTAGCCTGGAGAAAAGGAGGCTGAAGGGAGTCCTTATTGCTCTCTACAATTACCTGAAAGGAGGTTGTAGTAAGGTGGGTGCTGGTCTCTTCTTCCCAGTAACACGTGATGAGAGGAAATGGTCTTAAATTGTGCCAGGGGAGGTTTCGATTGGATATTAGAAAAAACAAAAAAAATATTTACTGAAAGAGCGATGAAGCATTGGAACAGGCTGCCCAGGGAAGTGGTGGAGTCACCATCCCTGGAGGTGTTCAAATAATGTGTAGACACGGCACTTCAGGACATGGTTTAGTCAGCACAGTGGTTTTGGACTGACAGTTGGACTGGATGTCCTTAGAGGTCTTTTCCAATCTATTGATTCTATGAGCTATGGAGTGACACAGGTGTGTTTTGGAGCATAGAAACTTGGCTCATTTCCCCACTGGATGTGGAGAAGGTTTGTCTGACTCACAGGACCTCCAGCACGACTCCAAGGTGCAGCTGCGATGGCACCTCCTATGTGCTTCCACCAGCTATGTGCAAAGAGCAGATGGAAAACCGAGTTTATGCTAGAAAAGGTCAATTGATGGCGCAAGGCTGGCAGGTCAGAAATGGTGGATTCAGTTCAACTTTGTGAAACGTTAGTCTGCTTTCATTGTCAGTGGAGCACTTTACAATAATCATCCTGAATAATTCATTGAATGGGTCTTCATGTGTGCATTGCAGTGTTTGATTTTCCAACATACTGCACTAATCTATAAATACTGACTATAAACATTCCTAGCAGATAGCTCTGTTTTATGTTGCATTGGTCTTTTGTTCAAGGGTTGCAGAAGACAGCGCAGATATTTTACTGTCTCTCTCTCTGAGCAACACCAAATGTTAAAACATTAGCGTTATTAACATATGCATTAGCTCAAGCTGATCGGCTGTCCCAGATGCTGCTCCCAGCTCCCAGTGAGAGGCTGCAGCAGTGAATCAGATAGCACTAATGAGCGTGTTAATGAAGTTCCCGCAGTTGAGCGTGGAGCTCCAAGAGGGGCATTAAAAGCATATCCTGTAGTCGTGAAAACTGAAATGGTTCATGGCAATTGATTTTATTTATTTATTTACTCGCCCACTATTCAGTGTAAAAACCCTGCTCAGGAGAAGAATTCAGCAAGAGGAACACACATGATATAGAAATGACAATATTACAATCCAGTCTGGATTTAAAAGCGGAGAATTAAAGTTAATTAGGAAACATATTCCAGATGGACTTTCGCCAGCTCCACTCTGCCCTGTAGAGGGCTGCCAAGCCCTTACTTGCCTTTCATTAGTTATCTTTCTGCTCTCACTTTCCTCTATTTTGTCCTCAATAAATTGTTTCTTTCACTTTTATTACTTTAATAACACAGTTTGTTAGTACCATAGCAGATATTGTTTCTGCAATTTAATTAAAACTGCATTCCATAAGTCAATTGTTGATATGTTTTATAAAAATTTCTCCCACACATCAAAATATTTAAAAATAAAAACAACTGAGGACTAAGAAGAAAGTAATTTTTTTTAAAAAATTATCTTCCAGTTGGGCCAGGAATTGTTTCCATGGCAGTCTGCAACTGCACATGGGAAATACAAAAAGGCAGTCCCTGAGCTAATGCTGCTGAGAGCCTTATTTGTGTCTTTATAAAAGCAAACATAAGAAGAGGTATAAAAAAATTAAGATAATGTAAATAAAACCAGCAGTTGGCATTGCTGTAGAAAAACCTGCAATTTTGCAGCAAAGCAAATATTAGGTTAATAGTGACAGTTTCATCCCTTTTCTGCACACACAGTTCTTGCCACTACTGAAGTGACTGATTTTCACAGGTTTTTCTCTGCTACCTCCCCAGTAAACCAATTGGTCACAGGGTAGCTTGGCAACATTTTTCCTGCACTTCTGTTTGATTATATGGCAACTGTGTTAGGTTTTGCAGCAAGGGAGACCTAAGCAGTCTGCAGCCTTTCCAAGCAATCATGCCAGGACAGAAAAATAGGGTCAGAGGGGAAGTCTTCTATTTCCTGTTGATTTCCTCTGATAGACTGATTTGCATACAAACATCTGGGTTTCTGTGAATTCCTTCTTCTAACAAATATCTTTGAAAAGATAATGATGCTCCCAAAGCCACAGAATTTGCCTTCAAACTCATTTGGAGTCTCTGGCTGCTCTGGGTTCCCCATTGCTTCACTTTTGATGAAGTTTCCCACCTGGCAGTTTTGAGGGAAACATTGCACTCAGTTAAGTGCCCAGTCCTCTGCAGTTTGTTTCACATCAAGACACTGAAGTGCCAAAAGCAGCTCTAAGTGCTAAAAAGAGGGAAGCAGCAGCATCCATTTAATCCTTTATTAAGCCATTGCTTCCATACACCTCCCGTTGCCCATGGCTAGTGAACTCACCAAGGCTACCACCAGACTCATGCATCTTCCAAAGCAAAGCGCCCTACTGCCTTCTTGCAAGCAAACTCTCTGCATTTATCGCTTTAATAATTTATACAGCTATCGTAGGTTACTCCGAAAGTTAAAAAAATCCAAAGGAAAGTGGCACAGGAAGATACACGTGCGGCAAATTTCCTCCCAACATCAGGATGCTACAGCACAGCAAATCATAGAATCATAGAATCACCAAGTTGGAAAGGACCCACTGGATCATCGAGTCCAACCACTCCCAACACTCCCTTAAACCATGTCCCTAAGCACTTCAACAGCCCATTCCTTAAACACCTCCAGGGAAAGTGACTCGACCCCCTCCCTGGGCAGCCTCTGCCAGTGCCCAATGACTCTCCGCGAAGAATTTTTTTCTGATATCCAGCCTGAACCTCCCCTGGCGGAGCTTGAGGCCATTCCCCCTTTTCCTGTCCTCTGTCACTTGGGAGAAGAGCCCGGCTCCCTCCTCTCCACAACCTCCTTTCAGGCAGTTGTAGAGAGTAATAAGGTCTCCCCTCAGCCTCCTCTTCTCCAGGAGGAACCCCTCCACAGCCCTGCTCAGCCTGGGGTGTCTGGCCACTCACTTGCCCTATTTATCAGGGAATTTTGATGCACTTTTAGGAGCTTACACAGACAACGGAGCACTTCTGCTCCTTATTGTGTGCATCTGCTTGCCGTGGACCTTTACAGCATACGAGTCTGAGAGCCATTGTGGAAGTTGAGTGTGGTTTAGCACCCAGCCGGTGTACACAGAAGCTCAGCATGCACCAGATCTTGGCCATCAAACGAACGCTTGCCAAACCTAACAGGGATCTGTCAGGACACATATGGGGACAGATAACCCAAGGCAAGACCAGGCATGGGATTTTGAATAGCTGCAAGCACCACATGCCGCCGCTAAAAGCCATGTCACGCTACTGAGCAATGACAAATACACCTCCTGTCAATGCAGGGGCATTTCTCTCATGTCTAGATTACAGCTTTGAGAGGAGCAGCCTGCCTGCTCGCGTACAGCTGCCACCATGCTATTTGCTTCGCCAGTACTCCTTGATCTTTGCCTCCCCATTAATACATCTGCAGGCTTTGATGTTTGACTATAGTACTCCCAGCAGAGCGATGGCTGAGTGTTAGACCAACTTTGCTGTATTTTCTCTTCTTCGCTTTCCTAGCTCCTGCCTTATGAAAAGAAAACCTCCATTATTGCAAGGGCATAAACAGCCCACTGAGCTTGCTGCGGGCACCAAGTGAGATGAAGATAAATGATCATCAGCACCAGTCCAAACAAATCAGCATGTCGAAAATGTTTTGTTTGCAGTTTTGTTTTGAAATTTCGTCTGTACACTTCTAGCTGTGCCATGTTTGGTTTGCTGATGACAGGAAAGAGCTCGTCAGCTGCAGAGAGGATTTTCAGGTTGGGGTGCTCCTTTTGGACGCTGTGTCCTTCCAGCGGGTGTGAGGCTGTTGGTTATCTGGAGCACAAATTGCCAAAACGAACTTTAAAAATGTAAAATTACTGTTTTTAATCTTACAGAATTTTGCTAAATGGAAAATATTGCACATGCCCGAGTATCTCAGTCTTTTTTATTTTTCTTTCCTCCCATTTCAATTAATCACTGGAACAAATAATTCCTCAGTCTTCTTCCTGTAGGAATGCACAGATTAGTGCTGGGTTCCCCCTTAGCTGCCAGCACAAATTCAGCTGCCATTTCCATGCTGACAATTCAGATCTGCCTCTTCATTACAGACCTGTCTTGATGCATCCCAGCAAGAGGCTCAGCCTGTCTCCCTGACATATCCCTGGATGTCCAGCTGTCAGCTCACAAGCAGTTTGGCTAGAACAAAAACAAAGTCTCACTCACACCACCACCTCTTTTCCTGACCTTTTCCAGACCCTGCTGCCTCATTGCCATAGCCCACAGCTCAGCCTCCTGCTCTGCCTCCAGCTGGAGCAGCCAACCTGAGCTTCATCCTCACCAAGCGTCTGGGACTGACCCGAGCTATACCTCAGTGTACAGCACACACTGTGCTCATTTCTTCTTCAGCCTTAGAAAATGCTGCTATGCTTTGCTTGCATCCGTGCAAAGTGTTCAACAGACCTTTTTCCCAGGCTGCTGAGATGAACACCTCAGCCCTCTCTCTCCCACTTCCAGCTTACACCAAATAAAGAAGAGATGCCAAGTTGGGACATAACTTGTAGTCTGTGCCTACTCAGCACTGACTCCTCACCAGTAGATGAGACACTGGTAAGCACCATCTCCTTGGCCCATAGCATCACACTTTATTAGACTCTTCTTGGTTCTCATTAGCAACTCCTGCTCTGTCCCAGGCATCTCCTCACACTGTGAACATCTGCAAAACTGAACCTGGTATACTCCAGAAACCTTTCAAGTCCCTACAGAAATTCTTGCAGTATTTGGTTGCTTACATTGCCTTTTAAAATTCATAGTTGCACCTATCACATAGTACCTGGTGACATGACCAGGGCTGCTATGAGCTACCGTACTGCACGTTTGTAATAATGCCACTCTTTACCATCAAAATGAAAACAGAATAAATACACCTCAAGAAAGTGGAGTTTAACTAGAGCAACAGCAACTCAGAGGACAGTGCCTCCAGAAGCAGTGAGCTTCACAGCATTTGCTGACCATCCTCAGGCATTTTTTCCCAGGGGACTGTGGTCAGGAGAAATCTCAGCTCCTCTCTGCTCCTCCTCACTCTGAAAATTTAAAAGGCCAATAATGCCTCAACCATTATCCACAATTTTCCAGGATGAAGTCCTGACTTGGGAATCTACGCACGTGGCGCAGACCAGCTCCCATGGTGGGAGCTGTGGTCCCTGTGGTATCCTCTCTCCCACAGCATCCTCAAAGCAATGCTTTTAAATCCACTCACTCCCTTTTCCTAACAGGCCTGTGCCAGGGGAAAAGGAAAATCCACTGCAGCAGGAGATTGTTCCATAGTAGATTAGTCCAACATCATGCTTTTCAGAAGTAACTTCTTGTGTCAAAATCCCTCAGCTGGACTCTCACACAAGCTCAGTTTACTGTTGCTGCATGGTCCGGCTGCAAAGAGCAAACAGGATACCATAGGACCCAAGAGTGTTACCAGCATCATCAAACAGAAATGCTCAAAATGGACTAATTTGTTCTATTAGACAATGAAAAGGGTGGTACCTACATTTAAAAAAACATTTAAGGTTTGAGAGATTACTTTCCACTTTGAGTCCAAAGCACACATTGGGTCACATTTCCTGTCTTCCCTTGGAAAAATGGAGATTAAAAAAATGTATTTTATTCCTTATTTGTATATTATACTCAACAAACTATATCCAAAGAAATTGGCCCTCCAGAGAATAAGAGTATCAAATGGAAAAGGACTTCAAATGTCAAGTCTTGCAAAACACCATTTAATTGGGGATTCCCCTCCTAACAGTCCCCCCTTGGCTAGAAGGAAAACAGACTCCAACATCAGTAAGTAATAACTTGGTTAAAGGAACCAGAACATATGGGAAATCTGGGGCTAATCTCCAGTCATTGCAGGAGACCTACCGATTCAATATACTTTGACAGTCGATTACTGTTTTCTTCCCAGTAATTGAACTGCTAATTCATAGAGCTCCGAGCAAGCACGTACTGCAGATACAGCCCCAAACCAGCAGCCTTTCCGCATGTGCAGAGCAGTTGCACTCTATGTATTGCAGAGGCAATTGGCAGACATGTCGCAAATCTGATGTATCGGAGCTCTATCAAAATTCGAGGCAATTATCGACTGGGGACACAAAGTAGATCTGACTGACATGAACAAGACCCTCTACTTCTACACCTGCCAACACAAGCAGCTCTGCACCACACTGTGCTTTCCCCCACACCAGAGTGGCAAAGCAGAATTCAGTGCACAAGTACAGAAAGCTTTGTTACACACAACAGCCAATAAGATGCACAAAATCTTTTAAAACCCACATAAACAAATCGCATTTTATGACAGCACACCCTTCGCGCCGAGGATATTTTCTGAGCTTATATGTGATTGTATCTAGATTTCTTTCTTCTCTCACATTCTTTGATCTGCTTATTACACCTTTTTTAAAATAAAAATGAGGTTTGGGACCAGTATTAGATTCTGCTGACAGTCACAAGTAGAGCACTCTGTTCAATGCAAAACAAATTACTCCCTCAGACTATTTGTTTATAATGTTTACACAGTAATCATTGCTGGAATTTCAGCATTGAGGTATATTCATCATAGTTTGACTTAATTTCTGAGACCTCTTAGCCTAGGAAGAACTAGGCTGTTGATTTGCTTTTTAGCATTTCAAAAAGCAGACTCAGAATCTAGAATTTGTTTTCTGTTACTTAGCTATTGTTGTGAACTCTGCAAGATGATGAATGAAGGAAAAAGAATAGATTTTTGCAAGTTGTCTGTTTTCTCCCACTCAGGAATGGAGGTCGTTCCTCTCCTCACTGTATCAGTGGCAGATGTCAATCACATTCAATTAGTCTCACAGGATTCATTTTAAAACTCACATTCCCAAGTACAAAACTAGAGAGAGGAGTTTGGGGTTTTTTTTTTAGCAGCCAACTGCTTTTTCCATTGCAACTGCCAATCAATCGATCAGAAGGGAGGGACCTGAGAGTGATGGTTCTAGATGTTCAAAGGAAAAAAGGGAAAACAATTTCTAAGCAAGAAATTGCTTTCTCTGTTGCTTGAAGTGTCTGCCACTATGGGAAGTAGCAGGCAGTAATGATTAGTTTCTGGTCTTTTTGCGGACAAGGCTGTGCTAACACCTTGTGTATGCGATGGCAGCTTGCTGTCCTTAATCATAGAATAACCTTGAATATTATACATCCTCTAACACCTCCAATTTTAAGCAGCCAATATTTTTTGGAAGCACAAGTTTCAGAAATGAAATTAGTTATGGAATGAGGAGAGATATGTCCTCTGAGTGACTAAAGCCATTTAGTCCCTGGCTTTCATTTTCAAGTAGGTTAAATAAAAAGGTGTCCAGCACTATCCTTATCCCTGTGCATTTAGTTTGATATGCTTTTTGAAAAATAACACTGCATCAGAGGAATACAGCACTTCTCTGTTCTCAGTGCACTTTGGCAATTCAGAAAGAATTACTAAATACAATATGTAGGAACATAGCACTAAAGGGATGTACAGGTCAGGGAGCCCAGTCCCTTGATAGTGGAGACAACCATACCATACAATTCCTTTAATAAACTGATTAAGATCCATCTGCAAACTAGTTAGGTTTTTGACCCTAAAATCCCAGTGAAAGACTTTTCCAGAACCTTACCTTTTTACTGATTAAGAAGCTGCTTCTAATTTCCATTTGAAATTTATTCATGGCCAGTTTATTACCAATTTGTTCTCGTGCCAGCACTGTCCTCTAGCTGAACTAGCTCCTTTCTCTCCCTTGTGTTTACTTCTTCGTCGTATTTATAGACAGCAATTCACATCTCCTCTCCACTTTCATTATGCTGGGATAAATAAGGAGGCTATTCTGGTACCCTTGTGCAACCAAACCACACCATCCTCATGTTCATCTGGACATCGTTGCCATTGCAGTCCCTTTCTTGAATGACCCCAGAGTTCCCACCATATTCCATAGGAAACCCCATAGCCACAACAAGCATCCATCTCCCAGGCTTCTCGGAAATGCTCACCTTGGATCACAATTGCCTTCTCACAAAGAAGCCTGAAGGAAAACCCTGTAGCTGTAGGTAGTTCATCTTCAGTTCTGCCCTCTACAGGTCATGAGCTTACAGCAAACCTACTTGTCTTGGACTCCTCTGTTTCCTCAGCATGAGAGCCAAGAGTTCTATTTAAATCCAAAACTTTAAGTCTCACAGATTATGGTTGGCAGGCAGTTATCTGAAAAGACTTGGGATAGGTGAAAGTTATGAAGGCCACTCAAGCCTGAAACACTTGATCCTGGTGCCACACGGGAGCTGCACAGCCCCTCCAAGCTCAGGTGCCCAACCCCAGATGGTGGACCACTGGAGGATGTCACAGGCATCATACACAGAGCACCGTGGAGTTACCTTGACTCCCCAGTCTGAAATGAACTGGGATAGCTTCCATGGACTCAGTCCCTTGGGAATCCACGAAGAGGCTTTTACTTTCCCCCAAAATCCTCTAAGGAGGTGAATTCCAGAGAACACCTCACCTCTGATGTCTCACAAAACATAGAGCCAGCTTTTTCCAAGCCTCCTTGAAGAGGAAGGCATTTCTTCCCTGCATGGTAGTACAGTGGTTCCAGGGCTGGCTGGGGTACAAAATTCCCTTATTTAATTGCGCTGTTTCCAGTTCATATCACTGCCGTGGAGAGACCAAGCTTACAGACCTAAAGGGTTTTCTGAGCTAATAAGCCTCTGCGTGAACCAGACATCAGGCAGGTGAGATTTAGTAGGACAGGACATCTTACAGGGAGTAGGAGGAGGATGGGATTAGCCCCATGGCTCAGGCCCCGCCAGGATTCAATCACAGCTTGTGACTGCTGTTTCTATATTATTAAACATAAAAGGATGTTGATTGTTATCAAACATCAAAGGATGCAGTACAAATCATCCTATTAAAGCCTCCAATCTGAACATTATCATTTGTGCCGCAACCTCTTGCAAATCAAAAGAGTTGTTTTCAGTTAGGTCATGACTACCACCTCTATTCATTTCTACACCGTCTTCACGTGACAGCTGTCCATAAGTCTTACTTAGAAAGCCCAGATTCCTCTAACTCTGCACATGCTTTTTAGTCAATGGAGGAAGTAGTATGATGAAACTTCAGTGTTGAAGTTCATCTAATTAATCTCTTCGTGCTTATTTATCTCTGAGGTAAAAAAAAAAAACAAAAAGGAAGAAACTGCCTTTCTGGATTTTACAGATCCTCAACAAGCCCCTTTATATCCCGTCACTTTCTTTTTCTCCAAGGTTTAATATTTGTAGCCTTTAACACTGCAATCTTTAACAAAAATAAAGGAAGACCCAAGGCAAACAAAATCAGACAGTGATCAAGACAAAAGGGTTATCAGCATTTTAAATGGACTCTCAGACTCCTTCCAGCACTTGTAACTAAAGAGGCCTTCAGTGGCCTTAGAAAAAATAAATGCTATAACCTCCAGGCCAGGTACTCCAACAAAAGAATTGAGCTGAAAGACTTAATGGGTTCTGGATACATCCTTGCATGCTACGAAACATTTGCTATCCGGCACTGAAGAGGACTGTAGCATCTAGTGGAGGCCGGGGAGGTGAAAGATTAGACAGTGGGAACTGGTGCAGTGACAGCAGAGCAAGCTAGTTTTATCAAGATTTCCTTAACTTGTTGTCTGACCGTTATTAGTAACGTAGCACCACAAATGGGAAGCGCACCAGAACTCATCTGCACCTGAATGCTACAGTTCACGGGTGATGTTTTTAAAATCACCACCATCTGAAATATTCTCTCTTCCCCACACATTGGTTCTTTGAGGTAGTTCCTTTTTATCTCCCTCCTTTTCTCAGAGGTATTTCAGATTCATAACCAACTGACTAGGCTACAAAATAAGTAGTTTAAAGAATAACAATAAAAATGGCATTAAACAGGTCCATATTTTCTGTAAATAACTTAGGTCCCACTGGGACCAGAACTCCAGAGGATTCTCTATCTGGGGTTTGTTTTCTCCATTCTCAACCTTGGAAAAAAAATATGTATTAAACCCAAGTTTACAGAAATAAATGTATAGTTTTAAGCAAACTTTTCCCCAGGAAAAGACTGTCCAGTCACAGGGGAAATTTCTGATGTAGCCACAGAGACTCATTCTCAAACCAGCCAATCATCTGGAAGTTCAGACTAGGTCATAGCCCTGGCTATGCTGTTTACCTTCAACAGTACCACTATCATCATGATGAGTAGAAAGGTTTTCTTTTGAAGGAGAAAGGGTGGAGGGAATTCATCCTAGTGCAGAAGAGGAGAAAAGCACTGATATTTTGAAATGGAAGATGGAAGAGAAAGAAGTATTTCATCTAGCTGCATCTCTTGCTGCTGCCTACTTTATTAAGTCTTCAGCATCTAAGCTTCAATCAAAGCATTCATATCTGCAAAGAAACATTTGCCATCTTCAAATAAAAACATATGTAAATTGGTCTTGCCTGTCCCAATTCGATGTCAGTTGTGGAATATTACTGACAATCAGACATACCATAACACCACACGTTGTACCAGAGCTGTCTGCTGAAGTCTCTGTGTTCACTTTCTTCTCAAGCACAGATGCCACTGCTGCATATTAATAACCCCAAATATATGAAACACACTTTTCTTTTGAATAAATTACATTTCAAACCTTGTTTTTCTACTCTCCCAATTTACTTCCTCTAGATAAAGATGAGAGAACTACAACTTCCAATTCATATTCCTTCTTACTTTGAATAAAAGTATTAAAAAGTAAAATTTCAGCCCTAACAACTTGCTCTCAAGGAGATAGAGCACCAGTTTTGTGGCCATAGTAGCTGATCTCTCATATAATTGGTTACCATCCTTGTAAACTTCTTGAAATGCTACCTGTGACAAAGACCAAACATCGAAGTTTCAGGAAAAAACACTAAAATATTCCCCTTGCAGTCACTGACAACAAAGACATTTCAGTGTTAGAGTCTGGCATTTCTCAATAATGAGAAAACAATTTGACAAGACTCACATCTGGAGATGGACACCAGCAACAGGCATTTTGGGTAAAGCACCAGGTGGACTGAATTCAAGTCTCAGCATCTTACTCAAAAGGAAAGTAAGGTTTACAAGAGGCATGGAATTTTTTTACATTTATGTGAATTTAAATAAAAACAACACAAGTTGAAAAGCAACTGATTTTTTATCATGTACTTCCTTACAGTTCTATCCAATACGCAGAGCCCATAAGCCCTCTGAAATCACTCATCACTTCATATCTCTTAACAGACCAGAGGAACCTTCTTCTATTCACTAGATTTGCTATAAATAGATAAGGATTAAGGATTTTGTTGCTCTCCAGCACCACCTCCTAAGAACATGGTTTCCAAAACCTCTAGTATGTGTCTGTAGATTAAACAGCTCCTGTCTTGATGTCCTTTCTTCATGAGGCTATGAGACTGGAAACTGGAACGTCCTTCCAGCAGGTCCAAAAGAAAGCCGCATTGAAGAATACAGTATAAAAATTGAACTTTCTTCATAGATTGCCATAAAAAAAATCCAAAGAATGACTCCAAATTCTCGATGAGGACTTTGATATAGAGAGGCTACTGTTAGTCAAGCGAGGTAAAGTCAGGTTCAATGCTTGCATGATAAAATAGTGCTTAAAATAGGTGCTTAACATGCACAAAGGCTTCAGCATAGGAAGAAACCTGCATGTGGAAACATCCAATTGAGGTTTGATTTTTTCCTTACTACCTAGAATGACTTAAAAGTAACTGTGATGCTTTAAACAAAGCATTTTCTAAACAATTTGCTTGATCTAAATTGGCAGCATTATATTATAAATGAACCCACTGATACTGATGTAACTGCTACACTTCTGAAGCATTTAGCTTTGTTAAACCCTAACTCCCTCCATGAAGCAATTAAGGCCATTTGTAAATGTGCAAAGTTAATTTAGAAATTATATAATTAAGGCTAATGGACTCAATTATAATAAATGCATGGGTCAGTGACTGTAGCAATTTCTCAACCTTTTTTTATTTCTAGGTTCAGCTTAATAACGCACTTCATCTCACAGTGGTGACGTTGTGGCAGGGTCTGATCTTCAGAGTGGCTGAGGAAGCAGGAGATGATAGAGGCAGGCTGGGATGGACGGGCTCCATCTGCCAGCCCTACCCCACAGTGGGTTCAAGGCCCCCAGCAAGACCCCACACCCTTAGCTGCACGTCTCCTCTCTGCAGGGAGATAGGTACGTGCATCTGTATGGCAGATAATTCATTGCCTCCCAAGGATGAAAGGTATTGGGAGTGTACAGCTTTCACATAATTGACGTAGAGCATGATGTCTCACATCAGGACTTTGAGGAAAAGCGACAGCCATCCCCTCCCCACGTCCTTTCTTGAGTGCATGTGGTGCACGGCTGAGGATCCTTGAAGAACACACATACCAACACCTCCTCTCCCGCCCCTGCCACACTCCTCCTGGGGGTGCGGGCACCCTCATCGCTCCTGTGCCATCTTCCAGGAAAACTTGAGAAACCTGATTTTAGAGCACTTCCACTTATGCTGACTAGGGTTTTTTCTATTTCTTCTCCTTCTCTCGCCTGGAGTTTCTTTGTAGATCCAAAGACCTTGGCAGTTTTATTCTCCTAAACACATTTGCTTTTCCCAAACTGATGTCCTCAAAATGCTTTTTGCGATGTCACACTTGGTTACTGAGAGAGTGTTTTGAAGTGAGTAGAGGGTTTTAGCTTCAGAGACTGAACAGCAGGAGATGATTAACACTTAGGGAGCAAAGCTGTTTATTGTGTTTTAAATAGTGCGGAAGAGTTTGTTTTTTAAATTGCCTCTAATTAGGATAATGTAGTTGTGTGTGCATGCGCACACCTGGTCTCGGCTTTACAGCACCAAGGTCCTTATCAGACTACTGAAGAGAAGCACCAAACCCCACGACATGAAAGACTGGCTGCTTTTTTCTTCTACAAATATGCGCCCAAGTGGTCTCCACAGGTGCGGAGGACACAGGGACTGAGCTACCCTCACCAATTCTAAACGCTCATCTTCAGACAAAGGAAAATGCAAACAGCAGGTTAAATCTCCAGTGGGTGGAAGCGATAGTACAAAATATCAATCGAGCCTGGCTTGTCCTTCCTGCATTTCACACTTTTTCCTGAGATGCTTTCCTCCAGGGATTTTGAAGTGCTATTTGCCTCTTGCTGCTCCAAGTAACAAGTGATGCAGTAAAAGAAAAATCGAGGGCTGAGATGTTCCTCTCTTCTCCAGCTGCCTCCACAAAAGGCATTTTAGGATGTAATTTGTTTGCAAAAGGTGGCCCTGGCTGAGGAGACAGGGAGGTGAGTGCAGGCAGCTGGGACACCCAATGGCCACATCCAGTTCTTTTCATTTCTTTCATCCTTACCTTGCTTACACCCAAATTTGACACTGTTCAAGAAGGGGTGCTCCTTCTGCAACTTCACAACTAAGACTATGGGCCGCAAATGTCCCCAGTACATAAGGTAAGGGGGCATCAGTCTGCACTATAGAGTGGTACACCAACATCTTGGGTATGGGAGCCCGAGAGGCCTGATCCTGACACAGCAATCCCAGCCACTGCTGCAAGGCAAAAGGCAAATATTGTGTTTGTGTTCACATTTTCCTAATCACAGAGACAGCTTGGCATGCCTCTGGTTACCCACAGCCATCCATGGCCACATTAAGGTGACTGAGGTAGGAACCCGATTCCTAACCAACAGGCACTTACTCCAGATGTTGTTCATCAGATTCCTTCCTTACACTGAAGTTTCTGGAAGGAGATTCAGAATCAAAGTCTGTAACCACAACGGCTGCAGGGTATTTATTAGGAATACCTCTATCCTACACTACCACATCCGTAACGAAAATACCACAATATCGCAGCTACAATAATCCATGCAGTTTAAACAAGATCTTTCCATAAGCAGCAAACCATCAACTGTATCTATTAGCCCTACAGGTACCTGATAAGAAGCAAATTAAAATAGGAGAGATCAAAGAAATGGGAAATTATATTTAGCTGGCTCATATTAAATAAAGTTTTTGACTCAGGCTCACTGGAGACTGATGCTTAAATTGCTACAAATGGAACTGCCATAAAGATAAAAGAGATTATTAAATCTTTGTGCCAATCACTCAGATATAGGACCAGAACTCTGCATTTTGAAAGCATCGTTCAAGCAAGAAAGAGTGAATGAAAGATACAAACCAAATCTAACATGAAGACTTAAAACATCTTTTGGTGTCCATTAAATAATCTGGAAATCTATTTCAGAGATGCTATCTCAAATGACAACAATCTTAAAATACATGTTTGAGAAAAGGAGGCAAAACCTAAGCAGAGCCACCTAAAATAATGTATTGTGATATGATAAAGGAACCAAATTTCTCTAAAAAAAAAAAGAAAAGATGTAATCGAAAATTATGTGTAAAATCACCAAGACCTGGATATATCCACACAAGTATCAGGGGTCACCCAGGTATAAATCTCATTCAAAGTGTGACCATATTGTGGGGACAGTTGTCCCAGCCCGGATGTGTGGATGTAAGAAGGTCCAATCCCAGTGCCATAGCTATCATAGACGGGAACGATTACACAGAGCCATCCCTTCCATTTACTGGAGTAAAGTATGACAGGTTAGACAGGTTCATGTAATGCAGAATTGATGATCACATGCTGAATAAATGCAAGAGCAAAAGGCAAGTTGGAATTCAGAGAGAAACAACAACTGCTAAGAGTTCCTGGTTTTATATGACTGAGTTGAAATGCTGGGAGGGGGTAATGGAGCGAGAGAAAAGTATCTTTGCTGATTTTAATACGAAAATACTTTTTTTACTGGAAAACAAGGAAGGAAAAAAATATCCTGAGCCTAGCACGATGAATCCCTCCAAGCTGCCTGTGTGCTACAGGAATAAAGTAGCCATTGCTGACAGGACGTGACATATGTTAAATTCCTTCCTTTGACAGAGAACTGAAGAACACAGAACATCTGTACATGCTTATAGTGATATTATACTATACTCTTAATGGCTTCTAATTATCCTAATGATCCAGCCCTCTCTGTAGATTGGAGATGCACTACATGATTAAGGTATGGCTGAAAAAGTCATCTTAAATTAAGAACCAAAAATAATACGGTGTATCTTGCTTCACTGTCAGACTGCCCGGCGTAATTATGAAAGCAGCTTTTAAATCTGGACAACTTTTAAATCTGAGCATCTTTATTGGGGAAATGTGGGCCTTCAAGAGTCATTCTGTTGGTCAGAGGGAAAGATTTTGGAGGTGACTGCACTTAAAAGAAAAGAAATCCTGTAAAATCCTGACTAAGTCTTTTCTGTCGTTCCAATGGAGTTGGTATCTGGCACTCCAGAAGCCCCTTGGTCTCTTCTTCCACCCTGCTGTATATCCTTTCAGACCATCCCTGGAAGTATTTAAAAGATAGGTAGATGCAGTGTTCAGGGATATGGTTTAGTAGCGGACAGGTACGGATTGACCCAATGACCTCAAAGGTCTTTTCCAACCAAGCAATTCTATGATTCTATGATCTCAACTCAACATCTCCCCACGGTGGGAGCACGCCAATACCCACCACAGGTATTGCGCACACACATAGTGCAATCAAACACTTGTTGCTGCAAACGTAGCTGTCTTTCTATGGCTCAAACACACCCATAACTTTTGGAAATCAAAATCACACCACCACACACAGTGCCACACACACAGCTTTCAGGATGGCGAATACAGCAATTATTTACCTTACGGACACTAAGTGACATACAGAGTGGTTCGTGCTGTGCAGTACTAATCATAAATCAGACTGAAATAAATTAGTGCTATCTTTTCAACTGTATCAAATGTGTAGTTATTCTTTTACAGATATATCATAGGTCTTTTACCCAGAGTAGCATCAAGGTTAAGATGATTAAGTAAGTAATTTCATTAACAATGATAAATGTTAACGACGGTAGAGAGGGATTTTGGATACATTTGCACAGAAGTGGGTTACACTGAAGGACTACCAATAACCACTGTTACATAGAACAGTTAAATATATCCACCAAGACTTAAGGAGCTGTCTTTCCAAGCTACAGTTTAACTCTTAGATTTCACATTAGAGACGCGGTACATTAATACAGCACAAAATTGGATCACTTTCCAAGTCACACAAATGCAGCCACCAGGGTTAAATGCTGCAGCATAAAGGTGTTTCCTCAAGGCTTGGGAGCCAAAGTGCGTGTGGACAGGGACATGCTGTGCTGCCCAGCACCCACTGCATGTTCTCTGTTCCCCGCAAATCATGAATCCCATCCTTCCCAGGACTTGTTTTTACTTTTACAGGGATTTTCACCAGATGTGCCCAGGCCTGACATTTCCATTCTTTGCCAGCAGTGATCTTCCCCACTTTCCTCATCTCTCCTGAGTGACTGTGGGGAAGGAATGGGCAGAGGCAGGCATCAGGAGCTCCGTTCAACAGCTACACAAGAGTAGCGAGGTGGAGAAGGCAGACAGCCTCCTGTTCCATTTCTTTCCTCCTCTCAGTGAAAACAGCTCCGAGGTGTGAATTATTTTGTGCAAAGAGGGTTAAATTTTGTACTACCACCTGCTTGCACCTGAAGGCAGACAGGGATCAGCTTAAATAGGAGAGGAAAAAAAACCAACACAGACAAAAATAAGGAAATGCTAACATTTAAAAGGTTGTGGTCCTGAAACCCAAACACTCCTGAGAGCGGCAGAGCTGGCTGGAGGAGCAGCAGCATGGCACGCTGGCAGCACGGCCACGGGAGGAAGACGGGTCTTCATCCAGTAAAATTCTTTCTAAGCAAGTAGGCCAGGAACTGCTAAAAGCCTGGGTAAGGACTTTATGGTCAGGTTAATTTGCTTGTTATTTTTAGCCCTTGGCTCTTAGCACTCTATTCCCAGAGTTAACATCAGCCAATACTTGTCTAAAGCAGGATCTCTATTAAACATTGAGTTCAAGTCTTGAAGCAGAGTAAGTAGGAGAGTCTGAACCCTGACCAGGCTGCTGAGGCCACGGCTGGGACCGCAGGGATGAATTTGACCCCAGAGAGAGGTACAAGGCTGGTACCCACGGGGCATCCCCAAGAACACGCCGGCACAACGGAGTGGTATGCATCAATGCATTTAAAGCACTTATAGATTACTGTACACCTGTTTGATGCTGTGTGCTACAGAGCGTATCATTCAGCAGCTGCCGTAAATGTTGTGGTAGAGGTCTTTGAAACAAATCCAATCATTCTAAAAACTAAGTATTTCCCATGGTTAACATTGCATTAGAAACACTGGGCTTGCATTATTCAAGATTCCCCACTGCATCTTGGTTCTCATATACGTTTATTTAGAAGGAAAGTAAGTGTGCTACTTTCTGCACCCATGTGTGACCAAAGTGCTTTAGCAAGACAACTTGAACTGAATGTAAAAGTCTCCTAGCAATGCATCCGTAAATGCTCAAAGCCAATTCAGGTTAAAAGCATTAGGGGAAGGAGAAACAAAAGAAACAAACCCCACCTAATGTGTGTACATGAAAATGCTGACTTCCAGTGCATTCAGAACTTAAAAACACAGAACCAATTTTCTCCAAAACTTGGAACTCCCCAGTGAAGGCTATAAACAAGCTAATTTGACATCGCTAGTTCCAGCCAGCTTAGACTTATGAGTGTGCACATATTTTATTCTGAAGATAGGGGAAAAACATATTTTCCCCATGCTTGCATAAATCAAAAACAGCTGAACCAATTTTGCTTAAATTATAAAGACAGAGAAGGAGGCAGAAAGGAGGGGTGAGGAAAGAAGGAAGGAGGGAAAAGAAGAGAAAGGCTAAATACAAAAATTTCAGCCTATGGAGGGAAAAGAGAGAAATCTTTAACAGTCAGGAAACATTCAAGGTGCACTCAACATTAGCAGTGAATTAACACAGTCCTTTTTATTATTTTATTTTAGGATTAAAATCTCAGAAAGTCATTGATGATCTTCACATTACTCGAGCTAGTGCTTAATGTTCTATACTAAACCTTTTCCCATTCTTGCATTTAGTTATTTCCTCTACATTTCCCCACCTTCTCTCCTGCCCTGCTGAGCATCCTTACTTCTCTCTAGCTCCTCTGTTCCTCCTTGCCATTCATACTACTATGTTTATATATGTGATATACAAGTCGTCGCTCCCTCCGCCACCTGAGGCTGATCCAGCCTCACTTATCCCCACTGCAG
This sequence comes from Cuculus canorus, assembly GCF_017976375.1. Lineage (NCBI taxonomy): Eukaryota > Metazoa > Chordata > Aves > Cuculiformes > Cuculidae > Cuculus > Cuculus canorus. The sequence goes on from NC_071406.1 coordinate 8,407,406, forward strand.
GAATGGTGTCTGGCAGATTTTGCAGGTGCCATTTGGGACCCTCTGACTTAGAGGCCACCAAGGACTTCACCACTGGTCATTATTTGCAGCTACACTTCTTCCGTCATGTAACCTGGCACTGCATAGTACCTGGAGGTGGAATTTTTGCTCTCAGTTTGAACTAAAGATCCAATTAGTGCTCTAAGTCCAATGCTAGCTGGAAAACAGCAGCAGGGAGAGGCTAAACTTCCCAGAGGGAAGTGTAAGTATCTACTGGCAAGTGCAGCATCTGCACCTCCCAGGGATCTGGAGCGTGAAGGACAGAAAGTCCTGTCAGAATTGTTCCCTTTGGAAAAATCTTCTTTCTGCAAAAATCTTCCCTTTGGAGAATCAAAGGGAGGGGAGGATGTCGCCTCCCTTTGATGCTCTGTTCCCACTCCCACCTCAAGTTCATCCCTAAGGAAAGCCCTCTGCTCCTCAGCTCACCCACAGCAACCTCCTCCCCGTATCAGAGCCAATGCAACCCCCAAAGCGGTAAACACTGAGGATGTGGAGAAATGCAGAACTCAGTAAGAGCTCAGTAAAAGCCCGAATGCTATCAAGCTGCTATCCCACCCCAGCACCACCATCACCAGCCAGTTTCAAGTTTTTGCGCTGCTCCCCCTGTTGCTGTGCCCTCTTCGCTCCCAGTACAGCCTTCCCATAAAAATCTGCTGCAAAATCTGGCTTCTAACCTTCCCTGAACAGCATCCTGGCTGCCTGAGGGCTGAGCAGTGGGTGCTGAGGGGATGTCACTTGCTGTGGTCCAGCTGGAGCACCAAGCATCCTGCTGCCCTGGATCTCTGTGGCCATCTGCGACTGTAGCCTCTGCCCCAGCAGGTCCAGCATAGGAATCACTTCTGGCACCCTGAGACTGCTACATGTCAGCACCAACTGTTATGGTATTATATAGTATAAATATGTAGTATAAAATATATTAAATATTTATATATTTAAGGCTACAGCATCGGTTTAGCTAGTGTGCTCATAAATAAACACGGAATATCCAAACTGCAATAATCCACTCCATTCTTAAGGAATTTAATTCGTGAAACGTAAATCGGAGAGTAAATGAAAAAAAGTGATTGTGAGAATCGTTTTTTTTTTACCACGCAGGGCTCATTTCATAATAAAAATGAGGATCATAATCCTACTTTACATATAATTTTCTGCAGGATTGTGTAATTTACAACTTACATATAGCAACAGGAAGATTAAAGACATCTTCTGAATTAGAACTAAAGTGCTCAGTAGATTCCCTGCCGTAACAGTTTGTTTATTAGACCCTACGCAGCTCTGAGGAAGCCAAAGACAGGGGGGCGAGGGTGGCATTTCCAAAGCGTTTCCTCGCAGAAGGCACAAGTAGGAGGTACAAACCCTCCCAGAAGATCCCCCTCCTGCCCCGCACACCTCCAGGCGCTCACTGAGTGAGCACCGAGTCGCTCGGTGCGCTCCGAGCGCTACCGAAAACAGCCGAGAGGAGCCGAGCGCACCCGAGCACTGACGAGAACAGCCGAGCGGAGCCGAGCACAGCCGAGAATAGTCGAGCGGAGCCGAGCGCCTCCGAGCGGTGCCGAGAACAGCCGAGCGCATCTGAGCGCTGCCGGGAACAGCCGAGCGGAGCCGAGAGGACCCGAGCGCTGCCGAGAACAGCCGAGCGGAGCCGAGCGCCTCCGAGCGCTGCCGAGAACAGCCGAGTAGAACTGAAAGCAGCCGAGCAGAGCCGAGCGCTGACGAGAACAGCCGAGCGCTGCCCCATACCAGACTCGAACCCCCCCAGAAGTTCCGGGGGATGCTGGAAACCAAGAGAGGTCTTCTCCAGCATCTCCCTCACAATTCTCACATGCGCTGCTGCTAGAGAATGTCCCACTCCTTCCCCCGGTAATGCCTTTGGAAAGCTGGTAGATTCAAGGGAAGTCTGAACCTGGACATAACCCACCCCCACACACAAACATTTATTTTCATCCACATTGTGTTTACTTATTGTAAAAGAATCACGGAATCATTAAGGTTGGAAAAGACTTCTAAGATCATCAAGTCCAACCATCACCACAACACAACCACCCCGACTAAACCACGTCCCAAACCTCCGCATCTACACATTTTTTGAACACCTCCAGGGATGATGACTCCACCATTTCCCTGAGCAGCCTGTTGCAATGCTTCACCACTCTTTCGGTCTAAACCTCCGCTGGCACAACTTGAGGCCATTTCTTCTCATCCTATCACTTGTTACTTGGGTAAGAGACCAGCAACTACCTCACTACAACATCCTTTCAGGCAGTTGTAGACATTGATAAGGTCTCCCATCAGCCTCCTCTTCTCCAATCTAAACAACCCCAGTTCCTTCAGCTGCTCCTCGTCAGACTTGTGCTCCAGACCCTTCACCACCTTCACTGCCCTTCTCTGGACATGCTCCAGGACCTCTTGTAGTGAGAGCCCCAAACTGAACACAGTATTCAAGGTGTAACCTCACAAGTGCCAAATATAGAGGCACAGTCACTTCCCTGATCTCGTTGGCCACACCATTTCTAATACAATCCAAGAAGAATAAAAAAACTAAAGCATTAAAAGCATAAAAGCAGAAATAAAAGCATTAAATAAATAATGAAGACTATAAATCCATACAATGAGCATTTAGGGTCCAAGATCTCCAGTGATCAAGGCAAAGTTGTCCAGGATGTAGTCCTACGCATTTGAAATGGAGCAGATTAATTAATATGTGTCTCTTAGGTAAACACATCAGCTTAAAAACAGTGCAGTCACCTTAGAGATGGATCTAAAGACAGCAGCCTCATTTCAAAGCACTGCTTGGTAAGCTCCTCATCCCAGGAAATGTTTAGTGCCCCACAAAGAGTCCCCTACTGAGCAACCAGCAGGACTACTCACATTATTCCAGTTTGCAAACACTAAGCATCGATACCTTTCAGTATTTTCAGTTGCCTGGGCTCTTAAATCATACTTCAGCTTTTAATATTTGGGCAGAACAAGACACTTACTGAGAGCTTTAATTTACAATTCTCACATACACAACATTTAGCAGAAAAATGCCTCCAACTGACACAGCAACCCTTTCTTCCAGACTTTAGCACGCTAGAGAAAAAGGCTCATGAAACAAGGCCACAGAGTACATTGGCTCATCACAGATTTTTGTCACCGTAAAATATCACATTCAAATACAGAATAAACCAGGGGTCAAACAAGTTTCTGGAGACGTTTTTCTGCCTTGAAGGCTCAGTGAGGGATACATTAATGTACAGGGTGCAGGTGTGCTTTGTTGACTGCACAAATTAGTCACAGTGTTCACCATAGAGCTCCCTTGAATGCCTTTATTTCATTTTAAAACACGCACCTGTGCATCTCCCCTACACTGCAAAACTTGATATAACTTTGCTGTGTGAATTAGAGGACTGGGTTGATCAGATTTGTCTTATTTCCCAAGATGTCCAAGCATCTCTGCCTGCGGTGTTTGAAAGTACTCAGTGTGCCCTGGGAGTTGCACTTTGACAGCAACAAGAACAAAAGCCCTGGCTGGGCATCTGTGTCCACTTTCAATCCTGCCCCAAAGCACCCCTTTGTGTCATCCTTCTCCCACTAGGTCATGGGCAAGTGACACCCACCTCACGGCAGGTTCACCTCTGCTCCCCTCAACACCTGAGAGGGCTTTTGGTCCCAGCTCCTGCCTTTTTCATAGGCCCACAGACTCTGTGATCTGCATGCAGACATTTTAAGAGATATTAAAGGGAGGAGAATGATGCATGTGAATGGGTAACCCTGAGATTCAGCTACAGCTGAGCCAGACTGCATGGCTGTGAACATCTCTCCTAATCATCCCTCTGATCACCTCCTCTCCTTCCTCTGGTTGTGTCTTGTAGGTCTTCAGCTCCTCAACAGCATAGTGAGGAGCCTCAGTAAAAGTAATTCTGTATTTTCCAGGTTTCCTGAACCAAGTCCATGCTTTAAACTTCAAGAAAGCTCTTCCAGGAGCATCTCCCAAAGAGGAATTGGTTGGTTCAACAGTGTTCATTATATGCCCCAAATCAAACCAATATCCTATTTCTTCCACTGAATAACTCGGTTACAATTCACCATAGCCCATTTATCTGTACCGCGACTTATTGAGTCCTCATAAAAATGCATGGATCTGCATGCGAATGTAAAAACTTGTTTCCAGTCTAATTCCTATTCTCACTGAATTGCTCCAAATCTTCCTGCAAGTCTCTCTATGATTACATGCAAAAATTGCTTCCTCTGCACCGTCTGCTGCTGCCCACTGTTGGCATGGGCAGACACATGGTCCCCACTGAGGGAAAGTGTGCACTAATGAAAGGGGCCCTGAAGTTGCCGGGTTTCAGGGCGACTTTAAAGTTCTCTGCTGGAGGAAAGCATTGTAAATAAGAAGTCTTCCTCAGTGCCTTTGCAGGACACAGGAACCAAAGCTCTGGTGCGGCAGCACTGAGGTGTCCTTCACGTACACTGCTCTAAGGAACACATCCATTTTCTCTTCCTGTGTTTTGCACTAGTTTTGTACAGCAATAAGTTTATAAGCCTGTGCCACATAGAGCTATTTGCTGATATTTCTCAGGGTTCAGAGTCCTTAAACTATACTTTAAACCTACTGTCAATGTTTTCACTGTATTGCTATTCCATAACTTGTTAATCACTGGGAATGATGGTCTGTTTAATGGAACAAAACGCTCACAGACAGTTCTGTCCACAGCAGCCTGTGCCTCTGGTTTCTCCATGCAGGAGGTGGTACCTGTTGCTGCTCACGGCTGCAGCGAGCCCGTGGTAGGGCTGCTCACTCCCAGCTCCCCATGTGTGGGAGAGCAAGACCGGGGTGGCTGCAGCTCGCTCCTACTGCTCAGCCCCTGTTTTGGCCAGTGGATGTGGCATTCCTCTGTCTCCCCTAACCCAACAGCTCAAGCGTTGTGTGGGTGCAGCACGAAGATATGCTCATATCAGGATGCTTTTGTGGGTGACTTGTTCTGTAGGTGAAAACCAAACCAAACCAATTTCCAGCAGTTTAGTTCTAGCACAAATGATAGTCCAGTAAAAAAAGTTTTACTGGACACAACAATTTAAAAACACAGCTTGGATGAAAAGAGTGAAGGGACTGTTGCTAAGTCCTTATTTCCCTGGGTTGGCAAAAGCCATGTCATCCTTCTGGGGGGTTGAGGAGGAGGGAGGGAAGGCAAATAAATATATCAAGACAAGCCATACAGAGTTTGGGTGTCCGGTATCCATCAATTATTACGGGTTTTTTGCCAGTCTGATTACTGGAAGGCAATCTGTAGCTCAGGCAGAACACTTAAATGTACACCTATTCTATAACATACACCTATTCTATTTCCCCTTGTTCCTTGTGAACATACACCCTTCCTAAGGAAGCATATCTTAGAAGACAGGCAAAGTCCTTAATTCAAACACAGTGCGGTTGTAACAGCTCTTTAGTATTCATAATTATTTTTCAGAAAAAAGAAATCATTCTATTATAGATGTACACAGAAGAGTAAAACCTGTAATATGAATGAGGACACAGCACATTAAAAATGTAAATTAAGAATTAAATAGCAAAACAATGGAGTTCTGCCAATATTTTTATAACCATACAAATTGCTCATCAGTATCCAGTGTCATGTTGGCAGATACGTTCAACAGGGAGTATAAAGCTGGAGACAAGATGATAGACTATCCTTTCTAAAGGATGTATTCTCAGCGCTGTCCTGGTTGTTATGCATTCTTGTGCTTTAAAATAAAGAGGTGAACACACTTGGAGAATGAGTGATGTGTTAGAAAAAGGAGGGGTTTTTTCCTAGGTTGTGAAAAATTGGACTCCTCTGCTCCATGCACATTCCTCTGTAAGCTTTTGTCATCAGAAAAAGCAACAGTCCCTGTTCTAAAGCCTCCCCAAAAGCACTGCTGTCAAAACATTTCTATTTGCTCAAAGTCCTTTTAATTTCCAACCATGTACAGTGTAGTGAAGGCGTATTTTTCATGCCAGCATCATTGTACGATGCACTTAAATTCCTACACTAGAAAAGCAGAGTTCGTCAGTAAGATCTGCATATAATGCATTCTTGCTTCCGTATGTTCTCAAGAAATAATTTGATGCACAGGATTTTGACACTTTGAGTGAACACCAGAGTTTTCACTGAGACCACATGTCTTCCCCTGGAGGAAGGCCAGCTCTCCTCCCCATCACGCTAATGCAGGCTGTGACTGCAGCCGCCTATGGGGCACTTCTGGGAAACCTCTGCTTGGCTCTTTCATGTAAACCAGTGACAGAAAAGGCAGCAGTAAAGTCTAGAGATCCCTACTTATTAAGCAGGAATTGACTTCTCAATCATTTTTCCCGCCATCAGTGGTATAACAAAAAAACCCTGTTTCTTGGAGAGCAGAAAGCCGGGGGTGGGGGGTGAGATGTGTAACTGGAGCCCTCACATCATCTGACTCTGCACACACATGCCCTTTTCCCTTTACATAGTAATTAACAGTGGAAACCTATTTTATGACCCAGACACTTTACCACTAGCACATCTTTTCCACAAGGGTCAGGTGAATGACACCAGTCATTCAAGGGCCCTAAATGTCCTTGCTATGTAGGTAATACATACTGGTGATGCGGTAAAACGGTGCTTTGTTTCAATTAATTTAAGATGTGAATTACATAGATCCAGCTACTCAGCACAGCTTCCTGAGTTTTGCACTGATTTTCACCAATTCCCTGAGTAAATCATGTTCCCAATCACAGCAGCCTACTGCAGGAAAAAATGGGACAGATTCTGTTACTCCTGGAGCCTCTCCATCCATCTCCCTTCAAAGTGTAAGTCTCTTTATCCAGCTGTTTTGCTGGAGGGATCTTTGAGCAGACATCCAGGGGATAACTGCTTCCACAGCATCATGGTTTCTATTTTCTCTCTCTAATAGCACCTGGAGACAACTACTCATTAATGGCAAAATCAGGTGTCAGTGCAAGGTAAGACAGGGTTACTAATGAGGAATGAGGCAGAGATCATCATGTCCTTGCTCATGCAAAGTCAAAGGCCACAGAGGCAATCAAGGACAGGGTCTCTTAAGAGTAAAGTCTTGTACCATGCCACAAAGCCAACAGGAGTAATGTGTCGTAGAGCTTTGATATTCATAACAGAGTGATGAGGAAGGGCAAAGGCCAATTTAGCCGCACTTACTCTTTGAGAGATGCAAGTTACACAGAAGAACGTGGCTTGTTCCTTGCCATGGAGTTCATTTCATGGCTGAAATTCAATTTGAGGCACAGGCAAGCATCATGTGAAAAACCCAGAGGAGCATCGCAAGTCAATGTCATACTGCAGGGTTGCCTGACCCACAGATTAGCATGCTGCAGAGCTGGGGCTCTGCCACAGCCAGGCAGGCAGGACACCCTGCGAGGTTTTCATAAATGAGAGTCATTGACAAAGTGGCAGCAGCTGTGTGAGAAGGACAGCGTGCAAAGGCCTCACCCTGCTGCAAGGGACAACACCTTCTGACAGCAGATGTGATTGCCTGCCCCTCCCTCAGGGTCCCTCCTATCCCCCCATCTCCCACCACCCCTGGGACATGCAGCCAGAAGAGGTTTACATCCAACCAGTGCATCCCGATTGATCAGTAAAAAGGAAAAAAATGGACATTCATAACACACGATTGCTAAACAATTCTTAGAGATATACACTGATGACATTTTAAACCCCAATGCAAGCGCTACATAATTCATGATACTCACTATATCAAAGCACACTGGAAAATGGATGTGTTGCTTTTCTCTCAGGAACTTGAATTTCTATATTATTAAAACAGTTTGGGAGGTGGGAGGAGGAATCTGATAGATTTAAGGTTTATACTTTTCTCCTAGTACATTGCCAGGAAGATAAAATATTTAGTGGCTTCATATTCCCTAACCATATTTTTGACAATATGCTTCATGCTCCATTTGCCACAAAAGTTGTGACACTGCAGTCAGTCTTCAAAGAATAAAGTATGCATTTTTCATGGCAAAAGATCAAAAAAATCTAATTTTTTATTACCCTGCCATTGGTTAAGTCAAGCTCTGATAATTAGGATATTGGATATTTATGAGGAGCTATTCTGCCTTTATTACTGCTTTAGGTGCCTGTTGACAGATGCAGCAAGACAATTTACATTGATGTGTGAATTAGCCAGTATTTCAGGAACAATATCCAAGTCTAAGTCTATTAGAAAAAGGGTCCACATCTCACTCTTCAAATATATATTTTCAATTAATTCTGTTTTTGTAGCATTTCCTCTGGCATACTGTCACTGAGGGTTTCTATCATTTGTTTGTCCTCTGATCGAATAGTAGCTCAAATTAAAGTCCAGAGGGTAACTGGATAAAAGGAGGTTATTAGATTAGAAAGGCAGAATGAACCACAATTATCTCCTAGTCTGACCCGCTCAATAAACATGGGCCATAGGACTTTCCCTCTGAATTGATCCCTGCTACCACCGCAGCACAGAGGAAGGAGGGGAGAGCAACTCAACACCACACTCGCAGGTAGAGATTTGGTGATGGAGAGAAAGTTACCAGCACCTGGGCAAATGAGGAGAGAAAAAGCATCTCGGTGCCAGTCTCTTTTACCTGTGTAACCTCTCAGTGATTTTTTTCACTTATTAAATTTCACTTTAAAAACCCTGTAGTCTGCTTACAAATATTTACTTCCATTTAGAGGATGCAAGTTGCTGTGTGTCTCACACCATGTTCTCTCAAGCTGTCCCTCATCTCCTTGTAACCACTGTCCCTCATCTCCTTGTAACTGCAATTAATTTTTTTCATCCCAAAGAAATTTTCAGTTGATGCCATGTGATAAAAGCGCACTGATCCATTCCCAGTTAATCTATGTCTATTCTACAAGTAAATGGTTCAATACTTCCTCTAATGATCTGTACATTTCAAATTTACTTATGCCTGGAAAATCTCCAGCAGGAGTTTATGTGAGCAGAACCATAAAATCAAGCATGGAGCAATATACAATTGCAGTAGACTATATGCTTGAGACAACCAATTTAAGCAGAGCCGAGTAAAACCTTAATGCCTTCAATTACAGACAGTTGAAATGTCCTGCCTGTCTTGAGCATTTCCAGTGAGGAACGAGACAGAAGAAAAGCCGTGTCTTTAAAGCCTTGGCATTTACTTACGTCAACATCATACACCTTTCCTGCCCATTGCCAACATTTCAGTGACTTCTAGAAGCTTCATTCACCCAGAGACAAAAAGGAAATGACTCAAGGCCCTGTGTCACACAAAAGGAGCCTTGGCACATGAAGAGCAAAAGGCAGCTTACCCTTCAGGCTGAGCCCTCAACGAGCCTCTGGAGACTTTCTTAGTGCCAAGGAGGAAAGCGTGTCACAAAAAGAAGGTGAAGAGCAGCAGTACTGACTTTTAAAGTGGGAAGTTCAGAGTAATTTTTTTCTAACAGCCTCTCTCGCCCATTCTCCCCTTCACCATCTCACCATTAATCCGCTAGGTCCTCCTTACTCAAGGTGACAGGAGGAAAAAAAGTTTTAAACCACACATCCATTGCCCAGCATGGCAAATTAGGGCTAACCACTCCAAATAACTGTGTTTTATTAATAGGAGTTTTACAGCACATAATGATGCTCTGGCATTTGGCTGTAACGGTCAACACATTTTTTTCCCAGGAAGACTTTTAAATTAAGCCACATTTTTTGTTTTGCTCTGGCTTCCCCCTGAAACACTCTTCTGGGTCAGAGATATTTACAACATAGATGGTTAGAAAAGAACTTAAAAGGAATAGGCGGGTGAAGAATAACACTGCTTCTAGCTTGACCTTTAATAGGTTTTCAAAGGGCTTTTATATATTCTCCAAAGTTTGATAGTTACCACAGTCCTTTGGTCTTACTGATGCAGTGCTCTACTGATTGAGGTAGGTGTTATGGGGAACATATACATGGGGAAGCAAAGAGCAGTGTTTAACCCTACCATAGAAGTTGCATTTGAATAAACTTTCCTCAGCTCTTTAGCTCTGTTAATTCCACAAAGATCTTCCAAGCAAGAGAAAGGACAGACTGAAAAGGTAAGAAAGAATGACTTACCAGGAAAAAGCCCCGGTGTAAATAATTTTATTTATTCATAATAGCCAGCTACTACTAAGGCTGCATAAATCACAATGCAAGTGCTATGTTACCACTGCTCCTCCATAAACACGTTTGTTTTGCAAGGATTTGCCTGATCATGCAACTTATCATAATAAGCAAACAGATTTTAGTCTTGAGCTGTCTCTCCTTCAGTTGACAAGAATAAGATAGGCAGGGCAGAAGCTCTGGCCAGTGTTAAAAGGTGTACTTATTCTCAGGTAAGCACTTAACCAAGCAAGCATCACAAAAGTAGTGACAAAATGCAGATTTTATGTGGGAGTTGTTAGAACTCAGTAATATTGCATCAAAGATTTCAGAGATCAATAAAGAATAAATAAAGGGAACACAAAGCAAAGCATCACCACTGGGACCCACTAGGACCTAGCTCACTTCCTCGAGGCTGAAGCATCCATTAGTTAGAAAGCATCAGGAAGATGCCCAATAACTTTTCAGCGAGTTACTGCCCTCTGAGGTCCCTGATATTACACATTAGGTGCCCAAATTGAAGGAAGTGTGGAATGAGATTAAAGCTATCAAGCTTCAAAGACACAGGAAAGTCTATCAAAAAATCTGGAGGAAAGCAGAAGAAATGAAAAGGAATGGACCAGAAGTCATTTTCTATCAGTTTTCACTTGCAGAAGTACCTGTGGAAGGTGAGGTTGCACAACTTCTACTTGGCAGACAGGATTTTATTTCCTACTATGAGAAAACCCAGTGTTTAATCAACTAAAAGCTTTTCTTTTATAACTGTGTAGACCAAAAAGTCATATCTGAAAGACGTCCAACAATCTCACTAACACATCAATTTGCTGCAAATTAAAGAGAAGCTCAAGTTAACAAAGTAGACAAGTTTGAAGCTCTGTGAACATAAACAGCAAGGAGAAGGGCTGCCAGGACACTGTCTCGGGACAGTCATCCATGGGGACTGTGCACGCAGCATACCTGAGACCAGGGGAGCCACAGGAGTGTTATGCTCCACTGAGCTAAAGCAGGTGCAACCCATAGTGCTTGTCTCACTGCTTTTGTGCAGGTGCAGATACACAGTACTAACAGCTAAAGATTAGCGTAATTTCTCAGTATTTCAAGGTTCCCGTCTCATGGCTCCCTGACTCAGCTTTCAGAGGGAAACTCGCCCTGCAGCCATCAGCTATGCCAGGAGCTGTGCAGCTTTGGTCACATTCCTTGGTATGCAAGCACAATGCAATCATGCTGTCTTATCCAGTAGTTACACCATCTTAATTTCTACTTAGTATATTCCGTTGGTCAGTTTGTGAACAGGCTAAGGCCATCTGATAGGAGTGCTAAGCACAGTCTAAGCCCCGAATAGCTTTTGCTTGGTGATAGCATGAACAAGCAGCCGCCTCCTGCAGAGACCTTCAGTTGTGACAGTGATGCACTAAGGGCTTCCATCAACAGAGCCAGTGGTGTCCCTAAGGCAAGCTAAACACCCAGCCATTCCTCTAAAAGGCAATTTGAGATCTCCCCTGCAAGGCACGGGGCATAAAAATGCTTAATTCTGCAAAGATACTTAACCGTTACAGCTCAGACCTGAGAGACGCCTGTACTGAGGCTCGTACTAAGAACAGCCATAAGCTTCTGCAGCCATAAGAGTCTGACTGCTCCTCAAGGCATGGGAGGGAGGAGAAGACAGTTTGAGTCTCAGAACAGACTTTGCTTGGGGTAAAGTCAGCATTTGTGTTTAACCCCTTTCTGACCTCTGTGTAAAATGAAGGCGCCTGGAAGCAAAGCAGAAATAGTGATGAAGCAGTTCATTGCTCAGTTCACAGTGAGCAAGGACACATCAGAAACTTTCATTATAGAAACAAGCAGCTAGAGTAAGATCAGTCTATTTGATGTTTGAATTAGAGGTTAAGGGCGGAGGAAAAGGAGAATTTCGTTGTTTGTGATAAAACTCATCCCTCTCTCTGGATACTGCTAAGCCATCCCTGGCAGGGATGGACTTTTATCCCTGGCTCAGACTTCTGAAGAACAAATCTTTTTGCATTTTGAATGCACCAGATGGTATGCCTTTACAAAACTGGCCTCCAGGGAAGATACCTCTAAAATCCCTCCCTACAAGGACTTCACTCCCTCTCCCCCTGCAAATTACTCAGTTCAGGCACCGAGTAATGCAGGACAGAGCATATGCCTTTCCTTTGGCAATTGCATTGTGTTATGCTATTAAGAAATACGCCCAATCTGCCTTCTTTTCAGTTCAGTATATTGTGCTTCTCCTAGACTGACGCATACCTCAAACCAAATAGTTCTGCATGGCCTAGACTGGAGTAATTGGATTACATTTATGTGAAACCCAAAGTGCTAGACATTCTCAGGGGTCATTTTCTTTTTCGGACTACCATTAAGACTCCCAAGGAAATAAAGTACAAAAGCCTAAACTAATCTCACATTAAACAGGATTTTTTCTTTCTTTTTTTTTGATGAAGTTGCACAGGGAGGTTGACTTTTAATGGGAGTTGTGTAGATGAGAGACCAACACAGAAAAAAATCCCCAAATTCCTCACCCCAAGGGAAGAACTTGAAAACAAGACAAGTGAGGAAATTTGCATTAATGCCCATACGTGTGCTCAAGCTCACCCTGCTGTGCCCATGGGGGCTGAGAGCTGGTAATCCTTGCAATGGCAAAAGCCAGAATAATTGGATGCTGCTGTAGCAAATACAACACACTTACAAAGGAGTCAGAAATTGTTATCCCTAGGGCGGCAGAAGTGTCCGAGGCACAGGGAGACTGTACGGCTTGAACAAAGTCACTCAGTAGAACCATAGAGGAGTTCAGATCAGAGCCTGAGTCTCAGATCCTGTAGCGGAGGGGCAACTGCATGTATGGCTGATGGGAACTGGGAAGATAAGCTGACAAGTTACAGGCATAAATGCTGTTCTAACTTCACTATCACACTGGAAGAGGAAAAAGTTCTCTATTTTGGACATAACAAAGAAAGATACTTGTGATGCAATTTGAGTGCCTGAGAAGTTGGTGAAATGTTTTGAATGGCTGCTGTGAAAGGCTCAAGAATGTATTTAGATGTGCCTGCTAGGAAACATAGGGCACAATCAAAACTGCCAGATAAGAAATTGTACCTATCTCTCCTTATCCCCAGAGGAGGAGTATTGTCACAGCACCTGGATCTGCACCCTGTGACTGGCTCAGGACCAAAGTGATGGCTTTGAACTGTATAATTTCCAAATCGTAAATAACCAGTTTGGACTGTGACAGGATTTTATTATATTTCCAAAGGGAAAAGAGATTCTTCCTCGGAAATACGATTAAAACATTCAAGACTACTCTAAAGCAGAGGGGAGAGTGTTCTTTCACAGACATGAGGGGTATTAACTATTTTCCATTATCTTACTAATTGTCTTATAGCATCCTAGCAACATTTATATTTCTTAGTGAAATGCAACTGAATTACATCTGAATGGGGAGTAATTAAACTAGTTTGCTCTTTTTATTTTGTCTTCCTTACAGACACAGACCTAATTTGGATTCATCTTGAACACTGTTGCCATGGTAGGTACTGTAATTGGGGCTGAAGAACGGCAAACATGGAGCAATTGGGAACAGGGCAATTTGGGAAAAGATACACGTAAGTGTCCCAGTAAAACAGAGTCAGAAAGGCTCCTCTCACTAGGTTTATACATTTTTCTTTGGAGCGCAAGTCCTTCAGCAGGGAAACCATGCCTTGTGTCTCAGAAATTAGCTGATTTACAGACTTTTGCACGTGCTCACAACAGAATACAGAAGCTATCATGAAGCCTACAAAGATAGGGAGTGACTGGAAGAGGTGAATGAACTCAGAAACGCATGCAAAGATCTAACAGAAATCAGACATGCAGCAGGCTTACAATTGTGGGCAGATCCAACTCAATACTGCCAAACCATACTGCATAGGTACCTCAGTTTGTACGAGCAACATGCAATGCCCATGCATAAGCTTTGGTTTCAACAGACAAATGGGTGTTGATTTGAAAGCCAAGCCTTGCAAATCACTGCAGAGAAAGGTCACACCATTCGGCTCCAGACTCTGGGAAAGCACTGTGTGAGAGGAACAACAGTTGTCCTTTGTCTCACACCTCACACAGAGGCACTTTTTGGGTGGCTCCCCAACCGCCCCCAAGGGACAAGTCAACATGCAGCAGACTTGTGCTGGCTGAACTATCCCATCTGCATGTGTAGCCAGGCTGTCACCTTCCCAGGGAACCTGTAACAAGGCACTCACTGCACTCTCATGAGCTTTTCCTCAGCAGGGCCAGGGAGTATCTTTTAACTCGGATTTCTTTTTCCTTCTTGGCATCCCCTAGGTTGCCTTTCAATGGTTAATGCCATTACTATGTTTGGAAAGGAAATTAGTCAGCGTTCAAGGGTAACAGCAGCAATGTCTGGTACCACAGCTGCCGTATGCCTCTGGGCTTGTGCACATGAGAAGTGAGGTTAGAGTGCATTAGTGGGCATGAGGCAGTGTCTCCATGGATGTGATGCACCTGGAGAGACCCAAAGTCAGGCTGTGCCCTCAGTTCTTCCTTCTCTCCTGCCCCAGACAGGTTTGCTATTTATCGGGTGGGAGGAACAGGGGACACCTCAACTGTTGATTTTGCAGATCAGTCCAAACCATCATGGCAATGTATTTTAGACTTATCTTCTAGGGGCTTTGTATTCTTAAGTGCTGAGCTGAAGAGACCAAGAACTTCTATTTTAAACTTTGTGAGAGGAAAAAAAGATTTTTAAACAATTTTTTTGTTCTAAATACCTCCAGTGTGATGGGGGAAAAAAAATAAGCTTCAGAGGTGAGAATGGATTGAGAGCAACCCTGAAGAGAAGGAATTGGGGGTGCTGGGGGATGAGAAGCTGGACATGAGCTGGCAATGTGCACGTGCAGCCCAGAAAGCCAACCATATCCTGGGCTGCATCAAAAGAAGTGTGACCAGTAGGGCGAGGGTGAGGATTCTCCCCCTGTGCTCTGCTCTAGTGAGACCTCACCTGGAGTCCTGGATTCAGTTCTGGAGTCCTTAGCACAAGAAGAACATGGATCTGTTAGAGCAAGTCCAGAAGACTGCCACAAAGATGAACAGAGAGATGGGACACCACCCATACAAGAACAGGTGGGCTTGTTTAACCTAGAGAAAAGAAGGCTCTGGGGAAATGACGTAGCGGCGTTCCAATACAAGCTGGGGAGGAGCTTTTTAGTAGGAAGTGTAGGGATAGGACAAGGGGTAATGGTTTTAAGCTGAAAGAGGGCAGATTTAGATTAGATATTAGAAAGAAATTTTTTTACCGTGAGGGTAATGAGGCACTGGAACAGGCTGCCCAGCGAAGATGGATGCCCTATCCCTGGAAATGTTCAAGGCCAGGTTGGATGAGGCTTTGAGCAACCTGATCCAGTCAAAGGTGTCTCTACCCCTGCCAGGGGGGTTGGAACTAGATGATCTTTAATGTCCCTTCCATGGTTCTGTGATTCAGTTATGAAACAAATGTATAACCCATTTTTCCCCATCCCTCCTGCCCCATTCCCTTAATTCATGCTTTCTGCCTGTAACTGCGTGGTCATCGCACCCTCAGCCTAATTGCTGCTAATAACAGGGAAGGAAGAAACATGGGACTTCTCTTTTTCAGGTTTTAAAGGCAGTCCTAGAACTCAAACAAAGATTAAAAATAGGACTCAAGGAGTGCTGATTTTTTATCAACCTGTCAAAATTCATTCCAGAATAAGCTGCTAGCATGGGTTGAGCAAGTCATGTAAAATTGGGAAGAAGGAAAAATCTCACACTGAAGTCATACAAAGAAGCTTCTTGGAGCGTGCATAACTTATTAAAAAACAGAATGTAGAAAGTAACTAGCCCAGTAAATTACTTTTGGTTTCAATATTCTGTTTCTAAATTTGCTCCAAACTGAAAACACCATGATAATTTAAAACATTCTTCTTAAAAACGAGCAACCAAATAAACACAGACTTACACTGTGATTCTGTTTAACTTAGTAGTTCTCGTTAAGAATATTTGCTACAAGAAATGTGGCAATATGACGGTGGATGTATCATTGACAAATTTACCTATAGATCTGTATTATGACAAGCATAAAAATCTGTCTACACTACAATACAGCTCTTTATAATAGGTTTTGATAGTTGGATGTGTAGAAGCTGTCATGAATACAAATGGAGGGAAACCCTCTTTCCAGCTATTCTGCTACACAACTCTTTGTATGTGTCATTGAAAGAACTTCTGCTGCTTTTTAAAATAAGCTACTCGGAGGTTGTTCTTCTTGCAGCTACCCCATTTGAATTTCTGTCTAATCTTTCTACAGCAAAACCAGAGAGGACCTGAGGGCATAGTCCCCGAGTGTAAGGGTTTCAAATTTAGCAAAGTTATTGCTAGTAAACATGGGTCTTTTTGAAAGGTTTAAAGAATGAAACTTGTTAAATAAAATCACAGTGATGGTGCCATTGAGATAGAACAACTTAAGGTAAGAGCTATGGGAATGAAATTAAATCCTATTCACTTTTGATTTGGGGGAAGAAGGGGAGAATGAAGAAGAGAGTTTGCTGCTACTGAGCACTGAGAAAACAGCTCTTTGCCCCATAACTGTGAAGGGGTAAAACTAGTTTCAGCTTTAGAACCCTAACTGCAAGCTCATTAAGTAATGCATAACTCTGGCCAGATAAGCAAAGCATGTGCATTTACTTTGGTGTGTGGTGCTGAGGCATGGAAAGGAAAAGAAAAGCCTTCAAAGGTTCTCCAAAAGAAACTAAAAGGCAGCTTGGCAGTAGGATAAAAATTTGCAGCCGTAAAAGCTTTGGGTGAAGTCAGAATCCTGACTTATGAAAGGAATAACATCTTTAGTATGCTGTGGATGGGCCATTTCCCATATAGAAAATCTTATTCTGTCCAGTGCTTTCTATTATTTATTGTTCTTGTGTTTCAGATTATCTTCATCTGTAACAGTTAACAAGTAATATGGCTTTATGAAGCTGCCACCTCTTTCTCCAACTAGAGAATTAAAAAGCCCTATTAGGCTAGGCTTCAAAACAGGACAGCAGACAATATTAGCTCTTCAACCTGACTATGCATATACCTCCTGTCAACAGATTCACTGCTTGCAACAGACTGTCCTGCCCACTTGAGGAAGAGCACAAGAGCTGTAAAAAACCTGTTATGGCCAGGATGCAAGAGGGAGCCATAGATTTTATGAACATGAGGCATTCCTGGCTTATAGGTTTTTATAAGCTACAAAGAGGAAGTTGTTTTTGAAGCATAAAGTGACAGACACTTTGCAATCACTTTTGGTCTTACAGGCATTCAAGGGGAAAACACCCTCTATCAAATCAGAGCCTACATAATCATATTTTCCACATATAAACTACCAAATTAAATGTAGGGAAGATACTCGGGGAGAGAAGACTTCAAGGTAATTTCTTGTATTATCTGCAGGTACATGCTCACGGTCTGCTGTTCAGCCAGCTGAGGAGAAGGGGATTGCAGGTAGGGCAAAAAGGAACATCAGTCTTGAAAGACTGATTAATTACTCATGTTTGGTTGCAAATCATGTGCCATCAGTAAACTATACACATTTAATTCCATTTAGAGAGTCTGTATGTTTGTTCATTGCAGATTGACCTAGAAAGGGCATGTTGGTAGAAGATGTAGACAAAGAAGGGGAAAGGAAGAACAGGTTTTAGTTTCATTTCTTCACATCTTGATATCCTGGGCTCAGAAAACCTGCACTAATAGCATCAGATGCTGGGTTTTTTTCAAAAGTCAAAAATATTTGGTTGTGCAGCAAGCATTAACGTGACACCCGCATCACTCATGCAAATGGCTGTTCCTGTGGAGTGATGTGTGCCTGAATTAAAGTGTACAATTTCATTGCTCTCTTAATTTTTCTACACTCCATATAATTCTTTTGCATGTGAAACTGCAGATTTATTAGAAATTATAAACCTACACCCTGCATGTCACGGGAAGTCTGCCATCCTAAATGCATAAAGCCCAGACATTTAATGCACCAATGTGTGTGAATGTGCAGGACTATGAACAAACACGCCTGCGGGCTATCCCTGTGTTCCTCCAAGACACACAGACAAAACAGGTTCACCCAGGAGAGCTGTAGTCAGTTCATTTGGAAAAACGACTGCCTGTCAAAGACAAACCAGAGACACTGTAAAGCAAATAGTTGGACTATTGCACAGGCTCAAGATGACAAAAAAAAGAACTCCCAACATCTCCATGCTCAAATGAGAGAGAAAGAGGGAAGTGTTTAAAGCAGAGAAGTCCCTTATCTAAAAGAGATAAAAATGAAGACTGTTCAAATGCAGATCAGGGAGAGATGAGGTTTTCTAACACTGCCGAGGAAGAATACAAACAGCCTGCTTTTCAGAGCCTCAATGCAAGTAATATTAAGGAGTTTTCTTCAGAGAAGCAAAGCCTCTGTCTAGTCTAATCTGCAAATACACAAAAGTTATTTTTCCTCTGAGCAGCTACAAGCTGGTGCAAATAATCCTCTTCATCTTCCAACACCAGCATCAGAGGTGGCTGACAATGAAAGTCTACTAGCAGCATTTCTCGCTGCTCAAATCCATCTCCCCTTGACAGCTGACTGCAGTTCATTTTCATCTACTAACCCATGATGAATATCTTAAAAAATGCAACACAAGTTGGAGCTCTTGGTAATGATGAACTCTTCAAAGGAAAATGATTGTTTTTACAATGAAGATTCTTGCATGTGCAGAGTCAGGAAATGCAAAACTGAATTACCTAAAACATGCTACACAGTTGTCATGTAGCCTGTAGTCTGGGCCATTTTTCTTACTAAATAAAAATTTCTTATCTAGTTTCAAAATATTTGATACATGCACTTTATGCACAACAGCTATGTTATTAAAATCTAGAGAAGATCGACTTTAGAGGTTGAATTTCTTTTTTACCACTCTGCTTTTAACTATGTAAACAGTGTATGTTTTGACATAAAGCTTCTTTCTTCTTGTCTGTATAGCCCATAATACAATGGGCCCCTGCTCTCAAACTGAGCTCCAAAACACTACAATGTCATAGATAAATCACAGGATACGTCACTATAGTACCTACATTTGTATAAATCAGTACTGCTTCTGCCAAGGCAGGATAGGCTACCAAACATCATTGTTTTCAGAAGTTGGTGATTCTAAATGAGCAGCATCCAGCTGCTTTGAACTTTTTTTAACTTATTATAGTCATGATACGTTGCTTGCAGTATTACATTTTCTTCATGAATTGTCTGCACATCTGCAGAATGTAGAAGATATATTTCAACTTGTCTTTTTACAACTGGTCTGAGGGTGATACATGACTTTGCCATAAAGTTCACCAGCTGTAGAACTTTTTCCTGTCCCATAATACTCCTTAGATGAGGTTCAAGTGCTTTGGCAGGGAAACTTCCAGAGCAGATTCTTTTTCATTTCCCCCCAGCTTGTTTTTAAGTGGTGTACGTTCCTCTGTAGGTGCATACACAGAACTCTATAGGTTCCTCTATAGGTACATACACAGAACTTGCAAATATTGAGAACTGTGCAGGCGTTCCTGTGGAAAGGCAGACCAAATACTGAAACTCTGCTCTGTTACAGGGCTCACGTCAACACTTCCGTTTATTTTGGCTAAGGGTGGCTATGATTTAGTCATTGATCCTGAAATCAATGTTTTTTTTGTTTAAGAATCTCAGTGTTTCTTTTCCTTCACGCACGATTTTACGTGCCCTTACAATTAGCAAACATGAGGAATTAAATTGCTCTGAGCCCAAAGAAGACTGTGATAATATCTCAAACCATGCAAACTTAGAGAACAACTTTTAACCAGGTTAAAGGGATTTCTGTTCAACAGCCAGCGTATTAATTTAACAAAAGGGGCAACAAGGAACAAGCGTGCAAGATCTCCACAACTGCACAGCTCCCGGCCACCTCCAGCAGCAGCCAGCATCTGTGTCTTTCTCAGTCCTGAGAAGGGATGATTGGAGAGAAAGGAAGATGCAATTTTAGTAAAGATAGGCCTGAACAGAGTAACTTAACCTGCCTGGCATAACTAATAACGGCAGAAGCTATGGCAAGCAGAGAATAAATTCTCATTAGACTAACTTAACAGGAAAGGCCAACACATGCAAGTCACTTTATGATGATCTGCTGGAAAATAACTCAGCCAAAGCACCTTGATCCACCCAGTGTCACAATAAAGCAGAGCAGCTTCACCCATTATAAATTTCATATGAAAAACTGTTTTGTTTTGCTGAAGCTATCAATTTCTAACTTAATTATGCTGAATATTGAATTCTACTTGTGTAACCCCAAATTGTCAATATGTTATTTTTCTCCTAAGGATTTCAGGTCCTTTCCTGTAGGACGATGAAGCACGGTTTATTGAATTTCTATAGCATTGCCCAATTTTTCTTCTTTGCTTGTATACCGGAATTACTTATTGTAAAATACTTTTTTAAAACACTGATGATGACAAAGATATGTCCCCAATGTTATTTCAAGGATACAGTTTTAAAAAAAACAAACCCTCACTAATAAATAAGTTGCATGTTCACAGGCTGGGAAGCAGAATAATTACTCAACTGTTTTAAATAAATTGTGGTACCTAATGTCAATCAGCTCTAGTAACCTCAAAAAAAAAGGAAGTGAATGTACATTCATTTATATTCATTAACTAGGCAGGTTTTCTATTTTAGGGAAGCAGAGGGGTTGTCATGAGATTTTTGTTTCTGTCCCTCCGACAGAACATCAGTCTGTGGATCAAAAGCATGATATTTCATGCCTCAGAATGTTGTCCTCAAAACCACATTGAGCAAAAATGATCAGAACCGTTGATAGATTAAAATAGTTGGAAAATTAAATAAAGAAGATCTGAACCTAAGGGACACTTGAGTTTCTTAGTTTTGCTTCAAGGTACAATAAATTTGAAAATGGTGATGTAAAGATGGCAATTATTCCTGACCTAAAATGACTTAAAAGTAGAGCTCAATTGAGTTCAGTCAACAAGACTTTTGTCACCATTAGTCTGAAGTACTTCTAGCTCCTACTGAATTCAGTGCATTGATCTCCAGTGCACTTCAACGAGCATGGTGTTCGCCTCGCTCTCTAGGCTCTTGGGGCTTTATCTGAATGAAGTTTTTTCCAAAAACTGGCTACTCAGAATGGGAGCTGTGACCCCTTGACTTGAATCTGCTTAAAGACTAAAACAAACAAACCAACAAACCAAAAATCCACCCCAAATCTGAAAAGAAACCTCTAGAAGTTCCAGATACACAAAGATGAAGCACAGGCTCTATTATTTTGGGCTTATTTTCTGCTGCTGTAACTCCGAAGTGTGAGAATGCTGCTCAGCATGAGGAACGTGTCTTAGATACGATGAATTGTTTGCTGAGAATGGCTACTCCAAATTAGTTAATACTCCTGTATATGTCTGTGTATATAAATACGTGTACATCAGTGGGTGTATTCCCTTCTGTCAAAAAGCCACATTTTTGGTGTCACATAAACCCCTAGAAAAGCAGAGAAAGAGTACACCTCAGTCTACTGCTTCCTTGGTTCGGGCTGGTATCAGGCATCATGCCTTGCATGCTCCCAGTGGTGTGGGCAACTCAGAGGTTTGAAGGGGCAGGTTTAACTAAATGAAGCAGTAAAGTCAGACTGATCAAAAGCGCTCAGGAACCACAGTGCTGAACGTTTAAACTGATTTGTGAAAGACAGCTGACATCTGATGTAGGAACCACAGTACCAGAGCAAGCTCAATGCTTGCCACCCAGTGTGCATACCCACACTAAGAGCTTTAGAAGTCAAATATCACAATGTGTATACACTTAGTGGAGACTTTACTAATTAGTACCAATTACAGAGTAAAATCTTCCTTTAATATAAGGGGAAAACCCAGGAAATCTTGGCTTTTCTTGAGCGGCTCAATGCAGCTGACCTCCTACTGTTTTCTTCTACAGGGCAGGCTAGTGTGCAAGAGAGGCGGAAAGCACACCATAAATTCACTTTTCAGTGCAGAGAAAATACCGTCCCCAATGACTACTTTATGTTTTAAGACAAAGAGAACTAGAAAACTAAGCATCCCAAATTAC
Source organism: Cuculus canorus (assembly GCF_017976375.1). Classification (NCBI taxonomy): domain Eukaryota; kingdom Metazoa; phylum Chordata; class Aves; order Cuculiformes; family Cuculidae; genus Cuculus; species Cuculus canorus. Next base: position 8,429,655 of record NC_071406.1, read on the forward strand.
CAAGAAAAACACATTTTTCCTTTTTTTTTTTCTGTTTGTTCTTTTGTTTTTGAAGCAGCTCTTCATTAGGATGTAGCAGAGCATCCTGCTTTCGATAAAGCACTGGGAAGTGTTTCAGAGAAGCCAAAGGGTCAGGCTATCAGTTTCAACTAATATCAGGCAATTGAAGTGAAAAGTGATATATCTGAAAGGCGGAAAATAAAGGCAGAGCTCTGTTACCAAGAAGGTGAACCAGAAAACAGCATATGCAGGCAATTCAGTGGTATGGAGAGGGGAAAATGCACCAAAGCACTGCTCTAGACAGGTGTCCCAGCCGTGGGCTCAGACTACACAGTGGGAGGCACTATTCCCTAAGACAACTTGGACCGACGTCAGATACCTTTAATTCTCTACTGATGTCTATTAAACTGGAGTAATGTAGTGGAGGTTTCTCATGCCCCAAGAGGTTCCCCACAGAGAGCAAGGGACAGGTGCCAGCCCCAAGAGAAGAGAGTTTTTGCTCCACTTTCATTTCCAAACAGAAATGTCAGTGCTTCGTGGAAGGTTTGCAAGAGTCCATTGCTGCTCCTTGACACCGTCATGCGGTGAAGGGAAGCTGCCTTCCTCCTGACATCTTAACAAATTTGCAAGCAATTCTTCACCCTGATTGCTAATGACTAAAACGAAAACAACCATAATCAATTACAGCATTCAAGGCCCAGGAGGAAATTTAAAAACTGGCTTTCAAGGTCAGGTTTTCGGTGGAAATATATCCTTGCTGACAATCAGGAGAGCTTACCTGAGCTTAGCAGAGCTGATGGCTACATTTGCAGGATGACGCACCATGTACACTTTCAGTGTGTTGGAGCAGCAAACAGGAAAACATTTAGCTGATCGCAGCACACAGAAGAGTTAACCTTACATTTCATGACAGAAGTTAACCCAAATAAGGTCTATGCTGTTCAGTCTGAAGGGAAAAGAAATCAATTCTTGTTCCCGTAGGTAGGATTTCACCACTTGATTAGAGAAAGAAATGAATCTTTAAAGTATAGTTACAGGAAAAATATTTGCCATTTGCATGAGAGATGGGAATGGCTGCATCCCAGGTTAATGAAATCAAGTCTTCTGTGCCCGTTTCAGGATTTCATCTATTTGAATTATGCAAATATCAAATATAACTTCATTGTATAAAACTTCAAATGAGAACGCTATCCATACATCCAGGGAGGTGAAAATAACATCTTCACTCCCTAAACTTAACATTGTTTCATTGAAGGCCAACAAGAGGTTATGATTTGGTCCTACAGCACTGCATTCGAGCTGTGACAGTCAATTTAAATGACATTCCTGCCTGTCAGCAAACAAACATTAAGTCATTTTAAATTTAACTTCCATTTGATAAGGTTAAAGCAATTCTCTCTCTTGGAGAGAGGGACTCAGAGGCAGGCTTTAAATGCTAGTCATGGGGCACACGGAGACTGATGGCCACGTAAGTTGTGAAGGAGGGTGTCAAGGCAGGCTGGCAGTGTGATTCTGCAGTAGCAAGAGGAGATGCAGCACAGGTGATACTTTGCTCTTGATTCAGAGACCGAAGGACACAGGAAATGGATCCTTCATTTACAGGCAGACACTCATGTGCGCACCGAGCTCTGTTGTCTCAGGCCTGAAAGTCTCCTTTTGCAACAGGTATTTTCCCAAGAAAATGCTCAGCTTGGGTAAGCTTCTTGGCAAGTTCATCACACCATCCCAAAGAAGGCTACAGAATCACTCAGTGCCACACCAAGAAGTAATAAACATAACCTCTTCCTTTCCCCCCAGTGGAGATAGGACTTTATGACCACAGATGTGCCTCCACTCCCAGCACGGGCAGCTACATCATGAACTTGTAGAAGTGATCACATTCTCTACCCCAGAAACTGAACTAGTTTGGTCCAGCTCTCCATTTGGAAGGCTGTCCCTGAACATGTCCTTCTCATGATTAGAAATTTTCTCATTTCTGTCTGTACTCATTCATGGCCCCTATAGACCTATTAGTTCTTGTGCCAATGCCATCATTTAGATCAATGCAGAGAACATGGCAATATTTTGTAATATCAGAGCCTTTGCACTGCAGGACAATGTTTCCTAAATTGTCAATACGCTCCTTGTAAAAGAAAAGAATGCATTTAAATGTTGGCTTGGACCAGAAGACAAATAGAAAAGGGACATTGTAATTTCAAGTCTCTATCAAGGAGCTTTTTAAAATTCAGAAAACGTGTATATGTGCAGGAATAGGAAAAGGGAAGAGAATCAAGACAATGGAAAGTTTCAATCTCTAGGCATTAACTTCTAACAATAAACTCCCAAGGCTGCCTCCAAGTACACTTGGTGGGGAAAATGTTTTTAGAAAGGACACAGAAGAGGCACTGAAAGAATGAAGAGGCATACACTCACAAATCCACAGGCACAGAGATCAGACCTGCTCTGGTTTTGCTCAGAGGCTGCACCAACTGATGGTTGATGACCCTTCATACCCACCAGATCAGTAGATAGCAGTTTCAGAACAATTCTCTCATTTTGCTCTTCTATCGCTGTTTTTGTTTGTTTGTTTGTTTTAATAAACCAAATTAGCAAATTCATACTCCGCATGGATTTAAAGCTCTGTAAATTCAGAGTTAATCAGGGGTACTACAACTTTCAGACTCCGGTCTCTGAACTGAAGAGGAAGATTTGTGCATGCTGGAGGGAAGGTCTTTGGCCCTACAACTGGAACAAAAGCAATTGCATGTTCTTTGACATATAGCCTCATTTAACCAGGCTAGGCTTTCTGGGCATTTCCTAAAGACGCATAGCGAGACTGCTAAGCTTAGCTCACTGCACAATAAGAACAGATTGAGTTGTACACAGACTCATTTGCAAATGCCTGGTACTCAGTCAGTTTTGCAAGATTTTCAAACCAGGGTACAAAACAGGTTTTTCTCTTTCCTTGGAACTCACTGCCCCAGTGTACTCACAGACAACCCAAAGCCAGCTGTATCCTTCATTTTGCTACATTAAACAATACAACTTCAGTTTAGCTCTTGTTAAAGGTTTGTCTCCCCATTTTCTAGTCATCTTTGTAGCCCTTTTCTCCTATTTATTATGTGAGTAATTAGACACTGCATTTTTCAAAAGTTTGAGTGTAAAAATAGATATATTTTAACCCACTATATTTCAATAGCTAAGTTACCCCCCTAGCATCATCATCCCAAGATTGTCAAAGGTATGTGTGCATCTGCAAATACCAGTAGATGCTTTTACACATTGTGGCAGGAGATGATGTTATCATTACTACCCCTAGAATTCAGACATTTTGGCTTTCAAGACAAAAAAAATCACCTAAATATCATCTTTTTAACACCTGTGACACAACCCATTACATCCATTTTTGATCTGCATTTCTTTCAACTGATGAGAAAGATCTGCTGAATAATCTTGTGACAGAAAGTCAGAAGGCTTTTAGCAAGTTCAGTCTGAAGGGCAAAGGCAAACTTGACTCGTGGGCTCACTTTTGACTTCTGTTTGTTCTTCACCATACCACATTAGTTCTTATCTAATAGTTAGAAACCTGACACGTTAAAGTCATGTCCACAATAAAGACTGTTTGAATGTTTGTGTGCTTATGGCTGAGGTAATGAAATCGTTAGTTACCTTAAAGTTTAAGTCCGTTTGGTGGCTCAGTCATAGCAGCTCCAAGAACTTCTCTTCTATAGTTATCTTTGAGCATTACTAGGAGACTCAGATGATGCAGACCTTCATTCTTAATGTCTTTATGGGACAAATTTAAGTTCAGTTTTATTTTCAAAATCAGTTATCTCAAAAGCTGTCTTTATTGAAGAGGCAGTATGTGAGGCACAGAAAAAAAAAATCAAGAAATATCAGAGATGATCAAACAAGTCACATTTTCACACACACAGTTAAAATCACAACCAGTAATGAATACTTTTTTTTTTTCTTGGAAAGTTTATGTTTGGAGGCAGGGAGGTGTAGGAAAAAAATAATAAAAATTTGAGGGAGAGCATTTTAATTGATTTTTTTTCTTGTCTAATCAACCTTTTTGTTCTACTGTCTTAAAAAGCTCACGTTCCTATACCTGGTCGAAGGCAGACTGGTTACTGGCCTATTTTGGCGTATACAGAAAGTTTCAGTTTAAAAGCAGACATACTGAGACAGATCCAGGACTCATTTGTCCATTAAATTCCCTCTTTGATCATCCCACACAGACATCTGTGGAACAGGAACAAGCGTAGAGGAGTTTTCCTGTACTATTCACACTGAGTTTTTGGCACTCAGCAACATCAGGACCTTCTAAAGTAGAGATTACATCTTGTCCTTGACAGCACTATCCTTCAAATTACATCTAATCTCTTTTGGAGCCCACTTTTACATTTGGTATCCACAACAATAAGATCTATAAAGCATAAAATTTAAATTGTGGATAAGAGAATTTATAAAATAATTGTAGTTACTCAATTTAATAAAAGGAGTACACATATATTGAACTTGCAGGGCTTTTTTTCTAGGAATGAGCAATCAGGACAGTCTTTTAATATTTCTTCAAATCAAAATCACCTTCAGCAGCACTGTGCTAGATGTACCACTAAAAGAAAAGAGTGAGCGTAAGGCAGCCCTCCTTTAGCTATAGAAGACAATCATTACATACAACAAAAAGCAAGCTGGTGATATTATATGGAGGAGAAAAGCAAGGCGGATTTGCAGAAATGCTATATGAACAGGCAAAAAATATTTAGGCTACTGCCTGAAAGGGGCTCTTTCTCAGCTCTTTTGCTAAAGGTTGGAGAACAGCTTCCTGAATACCTGTGCAGATGCTACCTAGTAAAACATGAGGAAAGAAAGCTATTCATTCTGAGTGAGGATAAGGATGGATTGCAAACCAAGGTCGTCTTCTCTAATGCACCTCTGTGCCTGGGCTTCTTTATAGTCATGAGTAAATCTTCATTTCCTGGTAGTTATTACACGTATGTACCTGTCTGCAGGTGGATGTCAAGTGTTTTTTGAGTGCTTACAGAACTCCTCTAGATATTTTCCTAACAATCATACACTTGCTGTAGGGAAAATCCCCAACTCTAACCCCGTACAATGCACTTTCAACTTAGGTACCTTCTTTTAAAAATTCATAAAAAGAGACATAGTGAGTGCTTTTAAAAGAGAATTAAACACAACAACCACAGGCCTAAAAACAGCTTAAGCAGAAACAAGGAAAAGTTCACTCATAACAATACCAGATCTCTTTCTCAGTTCCATCTTTCCTTGTAAGTCTCTATTTATACGATTAAGAGGTTCTTGGCAGACTCATTTAATCCGTAATATTCTGACCTTGATATTACTTATGCATCCACAACAGTGATCAGAGGATAACTGCTTTTTTACTTAAGTGTAGGGCCGGCGTCGAACAATATAAACATGCTTACAGTGTCCTCAAAAAAGGCTAACAAAGTGCTGCTGCATATTGTGCTAAATATAAGTTGAAATCTTAACTGTTTACCTTCACTGGAAAGCATAATTATAAAATTCCTTCTTACTAGTTTTTCAAATGCGCAACCTATCTAATAAAACCTAGGTTTAGGAACTCAACAATGAAAGGGGAGAAGTAATCTTTAACCTAATGACTGGCAGTTGGCTGCTTCTCAGTTTCTAACACAAACGTTGCCTTTAGGAAGCCAAGAAGTTATGTAAGATAAAATGGAAAGTGTCACATTGCTTATAAATGCTCAGATATTAAATCTCTCTTCCAGTAAAATTCACAGGCTAGCAGTCATTGTTTAACGATAATGGTCTTAACATCAGTTAGGAAAACAAAAGATTTAATTTTGTAAAATGCTGTATAATTGGAATATGAAACAATAGAGGAACAGATAATGCATTTAGTATTCACAGGTGAGGACTTCAATAAATCATCAGTGAACTTGCCACAAATGAGTCCTATCTACTGAAATGGGGGAGTTGCAAGAGCAATCTGCATTTGAGATGGTGTCTGGCGCAGAAGACGTAGCAAGAAAACAGAGAAATTGGAAAATTAATGCTTAAGACAATAGTCACTTAGCCAAAGAACGAGGGCAGTAGATCAAAACTGATGACAGGGTTACTTAATGTAGGGCTCCGGTATGCTATAGGAGGGCTATCTCCCTCAACTCAGTTCATACCTAGAGCAACATCTGTATTTCTCTACTTTGATGCAAATTAATCTTCCTGCTTTCTTACCCACTCTTAAACAAAAAAAAAAAAAAAACAGCCTCCAAGTCTTCTGCTTATAAGAAAACATGCCCTAGAGAGGGTTTGCTGTGATACAGATTGTGCTTTTCAGAAGCTGAGATGACACAGCCAGACCTCAGCTCCCCAAAGACAGCAGCCACCTGCCTGTTTCTTGACTCATGCAGCCACAGTGATGGATGCAGCCTGCATTTCCCTCCTTCCTTATCTTAAGATGTTCCTAGGGGTGCTGGAAAAACCAAGTGCCAATAGGTTTATTATCTACAGATAGTAATAGAGAGAGATTAATATTAAAAGGCCAACACTGGTAACAATCTTTAATGACGCTTAAAGATATTGGTCAGAGGCAGGTACGGGGCAGAAGTGCTTAGACATCTCAGCTGTCCACTCAGTCTCTGGACAACACATAAGGAAGTAGAAAGATACCTGTGCTTTTTGTGCCACAGGATGAGCTACCCTGAAGCAGCTTTCCAACACCTACAGCTCACTATCCAACCGGGTAAAATATCAGTTTCTTGGTAAGCATCCACTGAAAGACAGAAACATGGCCCAGATTTTCAGTAAACACCAGTAAAGCACTCGTTGCCTTCATTGGCCTCTTGTGCATAGAGGCAGAGATAGTCACGCGTCCACAGAGATCACATCTGCAAGGATATCACATATGGAGAATTACGTGGATTACACTAGTGGTGAATTAGGTTCTCTGACTGCAGTATTTGCAGGGTTAGGTTGTTTTTAAAGCTGCGGACTTGAAGCAATTTTTAAGTACTCTAATGCAAAGTGTAATCACACATTGATTTTTCCATTAAAACTACAAATGTCTTAAATACCCTGGGGAAGCTGCCCTCAATTAGTCCCTATTCTTCCTTTCTTTTTCTCTCTGTACCATTTTACCGTCCCTTGGAGTAGGAGGGAAGGAAGTCTACTTAAGCCCAAAGCACAATCTTCTATTACATGAGTCCAGTTAAAAGCAGCAGTAGATAAATTGCTTCCTGTACAATAGGGAGGAAAATTATGCCGGTTTCTGCTTATGTTCATTTTTAAATTACAGTCTAGGAAAACTGAACATACAGATATCTAGATTTTGGGCATTTCCCTTCAGTCTATTTTACTATATATTTTTTCAAAAAACCAGCAGAAGTCCCACAATGCTTCAGAGGAGGTTGTTTGCTCTCAATTGCCCTGAGAAGCCATAATCTTTGAATGCAGTATTTCTGTAGTGGTCTGTTGAGTAGCTGAGCTTTGGTTTTGTGCTACCAGCATTCAATAGCATTGATTGGGTTTGCCATTGACACCAAGTTAATATTTTTGCAGAGAAAAGAAACACTAGTAGGTAAATCTTTTGGTTTTGTCTCTTTTCCAGAAAGCAGCACCTGAAAGAAAAATCTTACTAGTGAGAGAGGTTGGGTGCTCCATTCAGTTGAATGGCCCAACTCCAGTCTGTTGGTGTATTTAAGATCCCTGCTCATCCCCTGCAACCCATTTCAGTCTCCTACTTGTCTTGTGTAATTCAAAGCTCTGCTTGGGGAAATATATGGATGGAGTTACCATATAAAATACAGAGATTAAAATCATACCCTGCCTACAACATATTTATCTTCAGGCACCTCTCCAACAAAGTCTTAGAAGAAAGGCAACCGAGTGGAATGATAAAAGAAATGAACCAAGAAGAGTCAATGAAGCTGAGTTTAAAGAACATGGGCTGGAGCTGTGTTCTGGAATCTAATCAATTAGGTTATTTTTTCAATTTTTGCTGTATCCCCAAGCTTTGCCTTTTTCAGTAAGGAAAAAAAGAGCCAATTTCCAGCCTGTGAAGAAGCATCTAATTTTCCTGTAAGAGAAGCCCTACCATTGTCAAGTTATACTGTGCCTGAGTCATCTCTAGATGACAACCACGTATTTTTCACAGCTACTTGAAGTAATCTGCCTCCTGAAAACCCATTTGCCAAGTGCCTTACGAAATACATTTCCTTAGTGATCTTTGGAAATGCTATTTCTACACACAATACCTTTATTCTGAGCAAAACATTAATCTGCCAGTACTAGTATATGAGGAAAAAATGGTGCTCCAACTTAAGCTCTGAGAGGATGCTTTTATTTCTGACTTAAGCTTTTATCTAGATTTATCTTACATCTGGGTCTAGCTGTGTCTGTGGCGTTTACAGTGGCATTTGGTATTGCTGTAGCATAGTCTGACATCGTTTTAACATTGCCCACATAAAAAGTGGCAGGAGAGGAGCCAGGCAGCCCAACAGACAGCACACTAGCACAAGATCCAGCAGATGCATTTGTGATCCTCCACGGGCTTTGTACCTTGGTCAGGTCACTGATTTCTTTATGTCTAATTTTCTAGCTCTTCCCTTTTGTCCATTTTATTTGGTTTAAAAGAAAGGGACTCTCTTTCCTTCTATGGCATTTACCAAAGTCTCAGTAAACCCTCCAGCTGCTATTGCTCTATAAAGCAGACCAGATCTGAACCTACTCATACCATACCACATCACACGACACTACCAACTGCTACTGTCTTAAGGCTGACACTCAGTGTATGTGGCATACTTAAGCATTACTCCAAATAAAAATAAACTGAAAAAAACCATTACCACCACACTGTCTTTCTTGGCTGGAGGCACTGCCATAGCTTATGATAAGGAATTCCCTTCGTTGCTCATTAAAGAACCTGGATATTTGCTGTCCAGGCATGTAGGTAAAATTCATCTTAAAGCAGAAAAGCTGAAGTTCTGTAGCGATGTGAAAGAGACAGCAGAGAGAATTATCTGCCCCACTTGGCACAGGTAGAACCTGCCTGGTACCAGCAGGGACATCCAGCTGCAGCTCTGCCTCTTGCCAACTGCTGCGCCTACAGCAGTACTTAAATGCATCTACCTCAACAGTTTCATAGCTGCCAGATGACTTTGATATTTCTCTTTTCTGGAAGGAAGAGCTTGGGATTGATAGGCATTTTGTCATGGTCAGGAGACAGAAAAGCGCTGCCTAGATGTTAGCTGCAAATGGCACATCACCCACAGGGCCCAGTAGCCCCATGCAGTGGGACCCCTCTGCTGCACAAACAGAAGAGTATTGCTCCAAAGGGCAAATTACAAGCGTGTACAATAAAAAAGCAGAGGATGTGGCAACGGTAAAGGACCTTTTTATTTCAACGTATTTACCGTGGTAGGCTTGAGACTGCTTTACACAAAATAATTCAGGCTTTTAGCAGAAACACAAAAGTGATTCGGCCAAAGGAAATACCACAGATGGTTTAGAAGCAATACATTTTTCATCTGGGACAGTCAAAACTCACTTCATTGTAAAGTACAAGTTCAGGTCACGCAGATCTAATCTGATGACAAACAGTACAGTAGCTTTGGCATAAATATGGGTTTGTATTATTAAGATTAAGAAGGATGTAGCCACAGCCAGTGAATGGGCACTTCTGGCATAGAGCCACTGATGCCACTAACCCACCAGCAGCTGGAGTACAGCACCGTCCCATACTGCTCCTCTTTCCCAGTGAGCAGGCCACCTGTTAACCTTTCCTAAAGATTTTTAGCTTATATAGTTTCAGCTATGAAATTGCCTTCTTTTTTCACCATTCATAATTACTACACTAGCTGGATTTCTCTTTTACAGGATCCTTCCATTCTCTTTTTTTCTTGTTTCCTGTAACCCAGTTATATTATATAATAATACATACAAGTCTCCAAACTCAGCCTTTCTGAAGAGCTCACTGCTCCGTCGGCAGGGACCTGAGCTCAGGGGTGGAAACAGCAAGAGGTCCCCAGCAGCACCTCATGACTATTCAGGTAGCCCTCTGATCGCTGTCCTGTCCTTTACAGCCACAGGAGAAAGGCGAGTAGCCACAAAGACTGAATCAATCCTTGTTAAGGTGAGCCAAGCAGTAGGAGCTTTTAAATACTGTTAAAATCTCGTATTTCATTGAATTGCCATCAGCTAAGTATTTTCATAAAGACTGTATGTATCCAGTTTGTGCTGCTGGGAGCGGAGAAACTTATTAACAAATGCTGCCACGAACCACTCAAAAAATCAAGTTGAGCTGTATTTTCCCTTCAGGTCACGCTCAGCCAGACCCACGTAGCCCTTCACTATAAGAAAGATCTGCTCTCCTGACGTGAACAAAGCTGCTTTAACAACAAACACAGGTAACCCACATAGTATCAACCAATCTGATCTACACCGCTCATACAGATGGGCTGACTCACTGGAGGAAATGGAGTTTTGTGACATGACTCAGAAGATGATTAAATAAATCACACGAACAGAGATTGCAGGAAGTATGCCCCAGTCTATCCAAAAGCACCAAATGCCTAATTTCACGAGCAGGAGCAGTAAGGACAGACTGACAAGTGCTATCATGTTTTTCTTCAAGCCGACAGCAATAGCGGGAACGAAATGGAAAGGAATATCATTGCACTTTGTAGCATCAGAATTTATTTTCTCCAAAATACTGGGACAAAATTGCATTCCTCTACTAGACAAGTCGACCAAAATTTGAGCTGAACAGACCCTGGAAGTACCCACTCCACCACACAAGGCATAGAACTGGTACTGCAGATGTTGGGCCAGTGTCTCCTCTCCACACCACAAGCACAGCAAGGTAGCCAGAAACAGAAGGAACTGACATCTCTACACCAAGGTCTTCACATCCCCAGCCAGACCGGCTGGGCTTTAAGGCAAAAGATCTGAACCTTACAGCCACCTTCCTGGGACAAAAGCTCTTCCCCACATGAGCTTAGCCTGCCAGGCAAGGTAGTACCGTCCTTGCTTGTCTCCTTGCCACCTTCCTTCTCCATCATCGCAGCGGTGTCACCCCATCTGGAGTCCATCCCCCAAGTGTCAATACTAAAGTCTTTCACTTCCAACCTTTACAATTAATTTTCATGAATTTTCTCAAGTGCCACACAAGAATGTGACACTAAAAAAGCATCAGTTCCTTCTAGTGTCTCCTACTTAGCTTTTTCTCATCGTCAGGAGATTTATGAATTTAATCTCTATTTTATAGAACTTAGCACTTTTAATAACTAGAAGAAGAAATTGCTAAATTGTTTTTATTGCTGTTAGATGTTCAAAAACATCATGGTATATACTGTCATTTACATTTCACATTAAAAGTGAAATATGTTGAGAACGCGCAAGTGTTTGTTTTAATTTGACCCATCTGCTAAATGAAAAACAAAGAGGACTTCTAAATCACTATATTTAAATTCAGTGATTTCTAAACAATTTATATGTTCATTTCTTCTGGGTTAAAACTGCCCTAAAGCATCACTCTTATGAAATCCCCAAATTAAATTGCTTTGCATTGTTCTCAGGGATGCAGGCCACAGTTTCTTCCTCCTCAATTTTTTAATTTATTTCCCAACCCAGACAAATTTGTAAGACTCACGTTAAGAATCTTGCCACTGAAATAGTTTTGGGAATTCATGTTAGTGTCTACTCCAAAAAACTGAGAGCACAGCGAAAGCATCGGATATTGTCAGCGAATTCTCTTACAATAAAGGACAAGGCAATCACTTTCACTTAGCTTTTTAATACTTCTACAAGCAGCATTAGGTCTGCCCTGGTCCAGGCTAGACCATCACCAAGCAAGAACACAGCAACGAAGGGAAGAAAATCCACAGCGATTTACCTTCATCTCTCAGCTTAGCCAGAACTTGCTACAGGATTTGAATCTTAGACTGGGCTTTAATGTAGCTGTGGATTATCATTTACAAGAGGGGAAAGATCCACAGACATTTAGGGATCCCACGGTACTATTTAACTTAAAGAGCAGAGCCTTATCTCTTTTTCTGCTTTGTGTAACATGCTGTATGCAGCACTAACTGCTAAGCTCGTACCCCAGAAATCAGCACCTTTGGTGAAGGAAGGCTATCGAGAGCCCTTTTAATGACCCAGATACGGAGTCCCTCACCCTAGACCAGCTGACACCTCGCACGAGGAGATGATTTCTGTTAGATGTACACCCTGAACACGAAGAAGAGATCTGTACAGCATGGAGTGTCACGTATCCCCTTTGAAGCCTTTGTCACCTTCTCTAGTGGTACAGTATGCAGCTCCACCCTTTCTTCAAACTTATGAGTCATGTCCCTTGTCTGCATGACAGGTTTTCACCACGTTCCCAGTTCTAATAAGGGTGCAGGAGAAAAGGAGGGGAGTGCACTATGGGCTCCTTGCCCTGCAGCTTCACGCCCCAACCACAGACCATGGCAAAGCAGGACTACTTGAGGAAACACCAAACGCTCAAAAATAAAAGTACTTAAAACAGTAGAAGTGGACAGACCCACAAGTTTCAATTCCTCCTCCGCAATATCAAGCAGACCAGTAAAAAGCAAGACAAAATACTAAGTCGGCTGTGCATTCATGCTCTAGATGGTTCATTTATTCTATGCAGTATCATATTAAACAACACAATAAAACAAGAACTAGCAGTAATTCAGCCAGGGCTTGATTAAGGGTGCCTTTAAGAGCATCAACAGATGTGGAGACTACATGGATCACAGCCCGGAAAGAATCCAACTTGGTGAAATGACAGCTTGATGAGGTTTTGTCTGACAAATGTAGTGAGATCTATCAGAATCAAACATAATTCCAAGGTTATGGGCCTTCAAAGAGCACCAGGAAAAAAATTCAGAGGGCAACAGCAATTTGCAAGACCAAATACACTCTCCAGCCCAGCTTTCTTAATGCTTGTGTGCAACACAGCCACTACTGCCAAAGCTAAATAAGTACCCTCTAGGGAGCGTCCTGAATTATCAGGGACATGCCTTCAGAGCTCAACAAGCCTCAGATCTTGCAAGACAGTCTTGCCTCCCATCAAGAGCCTTAGTAAACATGCACATATTTGTAATTTAATGGGAAAACATTCAAGTAGAGCTACTCTATATCCTGGCAAGCATTGCCTATTGTTTCCCCAAAGGTCAAGCAGCAACACCCCGTTACCCATGCTGCGGCAGGCAGGCATGCAGTATAATCAAACTACATAAACAGCAGACAGTAAATGGATTTTGCCTTCTTCTTCCCTCCCACCTGTTCTAATGACAAAAAGAGCTAGTCAAAACCATGCATTCTTAAAAGATATCATTGCAACCAAAGGCATCCCAGTCACTCAATCAGCGCCAGCTGCAAACTATACATCCCCTATTTGAGGGAACTTGGTGAGATAAAATGCAGGCATCTGAGTTTCCTTCCCATGTGTAAAGAAGGCAATGGAGGAGAAGCAGAGTAGTATAGGGCTCTTACCTAGGAATAAAATGATCTGTCTCCTGGAGTTCTTGCCATCCGAGCTCTCACTTTTCCTTAGGTACTGCTCCTGGTGTCTTAGTCCACTCTTCACTGCCACAGTTCCTTCCTTGTGGATCATTAGGGCTTTCATCATGCTGTGGCACATGAAAGTGACAGATCCCAGCACGACGATGTACACAGCGAAGGCACTGAAGATGCTGGCCTGAAAGACAGACCACTTGGAGGAGAGGCTGGTACAGATGGTCATATTGTGCTTCAGATCAGGAAGGTGATGCCTGGGCATGGGCTTGACACAGGCAGCCGTACGTTGGTTGCCCTCGATGTTTTCCAGGGGATATTCTGTGCCCATGGCAAAGAGCAAAGGCAGAGCCACTATGACAGATGTCCCCCAGACAAAGGCGATGAGCAGCTTAACTTTGCGTGGTCCAGAGATTGCCTTGAACTTGAAGGGGTGGCAGATAGCCACGTACCTCTCAAAGCTGAGGGTGGCCACGTGCAGCACGGTGGCATAACTGCAGGCTTCAAAGAGGAAACAGTAGAGCTTGCAAGCCACGTTGCCATTGGGAGTGGAAAAGGGGCTCCAAATGGCACTGAAGAACTCCGTGGGCATGCCCAGCAGGATGACCAGCAGGTCAGAGCAGGCCAGGCTCACCATGTGGTCTGTGACCTCCTTCTGCAGGTAGCCTTTCTGCTGCAGGATCCTCGTGGCCTTGATGGTGATGCTGTTGCCCAAAATGCCCGCAACAAAGATGCAGACATATGCTGAAGCCAAAGTAATCTTGATCCAAAGAGACACCTCAAACTCAGGGACGTGGCTATGGTCAATGAGATCAGAACAGTCTGAAGGGGATGTCTGTCCTGCCATGAGCAGCCCCCAGGGGAAGAGTGAGGAAGGAAGAGCCTTCCTGCCCTCTCCAATGTTAAAATTCACAGCAAATTGATCCTTTCTCCTTTGCCCCTCTAATCAGGACGCCCAGGTCAGAGCAGTTAGGTACAACGAGCATGTCTCTATGAGCCACACCTGTGAGCTTTGCTAGCAACAGCCAGAGTCAATAAGCCAAGCAGGAAAGTGTTTCAGCTCTTACCTATCTTCGTGGCAAACACCTTTTGCTCCTTTTGGACTTTTCTCTGCTGAGTGGAGCTGCTGTTCTCTGGCCTTTTGCAGCGTGAACTGCTCTCCTTTCAACATTTGCCTCTTCCTGTGCAAGCAAAGGCAGCTTTTGGTCCCAGCCCCAGCAGGAGGAAGTCAGAGTTTCTGTGTGGTTGTAGCTGCTGTTAACCATTAACCTAAATCTTGGCTGTCCCTTGGCTGGACGCTGGCAGCAAAGCAGGTTTAGGTTAAAAAAAAAAAACAATACAGAAAACCACCCAAGTCTGAAATTCACTTCCTGTAATGGGAGCTCCTCCTCGGGGACAAAAAGAGGTGTTTCTTCTAAAGCTGTCAGTTTGGTGGGGTCAGGCTGGGTGTGTGTACAGGCACTGAAGAGAAAGTATCTGCTCATGAATTTAACATCAAGTGGGCTTCAGGCTTTACCTCTAAATACGCTTATGCCAACATGCTTCACTACTTTACATTTCCTTTAATGAAGACCTCGGCATCTGCTGTAGCTGTGTTTGTTACGCGGCTTGTGCAGCCACGGACTGATTTACATCAACAGGAGGTTCTGGTTTTTAGGTGCTGCTGCTGAACTGGTAGTTTCTTAAAATAACTGTTTAGATTGTACAGAGTCTTCTCAGTAATTATAAAATAACCTGAACTCTACATCTGGACACATTGATTGTCTCCCTTCCAATTTCCATCTTCTCATGTTGGATAAAAAAATAATGACGTTAGTAATCCCGATCACGCTTATGCTTTCAAATAATCCGGAGTAGCAGAGGATGAAAATGTACTTCCCCACTCCTGTGTCTCACTCCAGGGGGCATGAATATAATGCACTGTTTAGTTTTAGTTTCAAACCGTAGCACTGAAGGCTCCCAAGGTAACCCCTGGAAACATTTAATTAGAGGGGGTGTATATGGATTAGGAAACCTTTAAATTACAATGCAAAATGGCAGAACAGCTTTTGCAGCTATAATCAAGAGAGAGGCTCAGTACAATGATCTGGTCCCATACCAAATCTAAGAACAGTGGGTCCACAAAGTGATTTTTATTAGCTAGACAAGCTCATGTGACACTTTCAGCTCATGATAAAAGAGAAACATTAGAAAGCTGTTATTAAGCAGTCTCCTCACATTCAGTGGTTATCACTGTACCTCAGAAGCCCAAGTATATGATGAACAAAAGATGCCCAAAACAGGATAATCAGCACCTGTTTCTATGCATTATTTATGCACTCCTGTTCAGAAAAATCACCTCAAACCTTGCACAACTTCAAGCCCTGTAGTCCCAGTCATCTTTCCTTATGTTTGATAATTCACATTTGTTCTGCTCAGACAAGCTTTCTATTATTACCCAATTTCTTTCACTTAATTTTACTTTATAAAAGTGTGAACAAAGATTACATATGCATGACTGAATTGTGGAAATGAAGCTAATTAAAATTTGCTGCTTACCATCAAAAGGGAAAAAGGGAGAGAGAGCAAAAGAAAAAGAAGGCCCAATAGGATTAGATCTCCCCCTTTTTTCCACACCAATTATAAAATGCAGAACACAATTTTGCAGTTTTCAATATTATCTTTAGAACATACACAAAGTTTATTAACTTTCTAATAAAGAGCTGGCGCCACAAAGGGGATAGGAAGGAAAGAGGCAATTGTGGATACTCATAGACTGAGACCATTAAAAAGAATCTTACATACGTTACCGGACTAGATAAATCAGCAATGAGTATTCCAGAGACAGGTATAAAATGCCTATAATAGATGATTATAAAAAAATATATCTTTCTGGAGGGACACATTTCTCCCCAGCTAAGTGTGCTTAATGCCTCTTCGTGGCATGGATGTTGAGAGCTTTACCTTGGTGGATATGATACCAGTTCATAAATTCATGATTTGTGCAACGGTGTAGTTTTAGGGAGTTTGTTAAGTTTTCCTTGATATCTTGTAACAGTGGGTACCACAAGTCAGTTTTTGCATTGTTGTCTTTCCCTTAGTAGTTTTGAAAGTCAGTGTGGCCTCTGTAGTTGTACCGGGGCAGACGTTCCAGGGAGTCCCAGTCGACCCAATTTGTTGCAATTGCACACCATGACTTCAGGCCCCAGCACCACAGAAGAGTTAAGAGCATTAGGGACAGAGATCGCTGATTTCTTTCTAAAATCCATGCACATGGATGCTGTACGCTGCAGCCAATCGCTTCTCCACCCCTTGGTAGGAAAACAGAGCATCCTGAAGATGCAGATTACCTGAGCAGAGGGTGGCGGTTGGCTCTGTGAACCATTCACTCAGCCAGTCATGCTCACCTGAAAGCTTGGGGCAATGCAGTTGTTGGGAAGAGATGACAAGTGGTGGAAGCCAGAGGAGCACTGAGATGGAGCATGGATTGTTGCTGTTGTAGTATACAAGGTGATTTTTCACTTTCAGAGATAATAGAGCTGCTATGATCATCTGCCCCAGTCTATTATGCAACAGTCTACAAGGTTTCCTGAAGGGCTGGTTGCACTCTTGCCTGGTCCTGGAATAACACCCCAGCAAAAGACCCTTTGGGGCAGAAGGAAGCAGATCTTTATTGCCCATCCTTTAGGCCATCGCCCAAAGCTCGCCTTCTGCAGCTTGTGTAATGCACCACCAAGCACCCTGCCGTGCCGTGGACCCTGGCTGAGCTGATGGGCAGGAAGCGCTGCAAGATGCTGAGTCCTTGGTCAGCTGCCATCTCATTAAAAGCCAAAGTCTCCCAAACTCCTGACAAGGTTGGGCCCCTGAAAACGGCAGTTAGCGCGATTTGTAGCTGTGATGGATCTTGGAAGAGCAAACTCATTTGCCAGGTGCTGTCGCATTTTAGGTAAAGGCTTTGTAGCCTTTTTTTTGGGTGTGCAGGGGTATTGTACTGATACCACCTCACAAATACACATTCTTCCACAGCTGCGTGGTGCCCGCGTGTGGATTGACGCGGGGTGCCAAATCTGCAGAATCACGCTCGGTTATTTCTCAATTACCATCCAGCAGGGGAGCCAGGGTGCTCTGATTGGCAGACAGGCCTTGCCACACTTGCGTTATCTCTGCAGAATTATTTCCCGATAGCTGTGTTGTGAATATGCAAATCCACTCTAATTGGCTACGCTAATCACACCGCTCTGACTGGTTTCTGTTCTCAAACTGTTCAAGCTACTTGACAGGAACAAAGAAAATACCTCGGTTTCTTGCTTCCTTTAGCTGAAAAACTCTAAAACTTAAATGAAAAAGGAGAGCTATCTCAAAAGCAAAGAAAATGAGGCTGTGAAAAGGATTAACTTTTTTTTTTCTCAGATAAAAACACATTGACATTTTTTCTTGCCAGTCTTTACTGTTCTCCATCTCAACAAACCTCTTGTCCCTCGAATAGCTGTGATACCTTTGTCTTGCCAGTATTTGTTTAGAGAAAGCAAATCCTGGGCTTGTTCAATTCTCTTTGAAACACAAGGTAAACAAAATGAGATTGCTGTTGTGTGGAAGGCAGCTACTCTGATCTGCACAGGCACAGGGGAAAGTGCTGTGGGAATAAAAGGAAGAAACAACACAGACAAAAGAGAAGCGTCCAAACGATTTGAAATGTTTTAAGAAATCAATTTGTGTGAGACAGCTCATGTTGGCTTTTAAAATTATTTTTCATTAAAAATTTAAATAATTGAAGACTGCACTGAGATAACTCAAGGTTTCTTTCTGTTTCCTGAAATCTAACAAGCCTCTTCTTTACTCTGAAGATCCCTTTGCATTCTTTGGGTGAGTTATTCTTGAGTTACATTTTTCTTCTTTGGAAGATTATAGTGATAGTTAAGAATAAAAAAATAAATACAAGTCATTTGTGAAATTTATTTCTTCTTCATTTCACTAAGAGTCTGGTTTTGGGTAACACAGTTTAACAACAACTATGCTGTTAACTGTTTGGCTCATTTTCTTTTGGCAACATGAGAGACTGGGTTATGCAATCTGGGCAGTAGATGTGATGTGTAACCTGCATATCCATAAAGCATCCTAATCTATTTAGGTTACTTCTAGAAAGGTAATATATGGAAAGCTGCCATCTTTTATTTAACGATGTGCAGCATTACCTGGTGTAATGCCATCCTCTTGGAATATCGTGTTGTGAGTGTTTGCTTATCTGGAGGATAGAGAAGAGAATTTCAAATGTGCTTTCAGGATACAGAGAAAAGCAATCACTGCTCCAAATCATTGCATCTAAATAAATAAATCAAAGCACTTTACTGCTTCCAGTGTATTTTACAAATTGGCAAAGCAACACAAGAAGAAACTGAGGACAGTGATACTAAGTCATAGAATCATAGAATCATAGAATCATAGAACAGCTAGAATCATAGAATAAGGGACCTTAAAGATCGTCCAGT
Source organism: Cuculus canorus (assembly GCF_017976375.1). Lineage (NCBI taxonomy): Eukaryota > Metazoa > Chordata > Aves > Cuculiformes > Cuculidae > Cuculus > Cuculus canorus. The sequence goes on from NC_071406.1 coordinate 8,448,626, forward strand.
TCCAACCCCTCTGCCATGGGCAGGGACACTTCCCACTGGCTCAGGCTGCCCAAGGCCCCATCCAACCTGACCTTGAACACCTCCAGGGATGGGGCAGCCACAGCTTCCCTGGGCAACCTGTGCCAGTGCCTCACCACTCTCATGGTGAAGAAATTCTTCCTAATGTCCAGTCTAAATGGTTTATCCAAGGTACAAAAAAAACCTGTGCAACACCTGAGCCTCCTCACCAACACGCTGGATTTCAGCTGACTTTCTCACATGACCAACAGCGTACAGACTACAGTGCAAGAAATGCATTTACACCCTCTTCACTAGTTGCTCTGATGGTTTTAACCTATGTTAATTTGTAATAATTAAAACACATTTACAGCACCAAAACACGTAATTATTGCACTTAGTCATATCTGGAATTGATGAACAATACACCACCTGCTTTCTGATCACCTTAGTAAATCAAAGGCATTAAAGCTGTTCAAAGCCTGTACTCAATTACAGCGCTGTCTGAAGTGCATATGCGCTAGGAAGTCTGTGGTTTGCTCTGATTAAGTGGGAGTGCACTTTGCCTGGCAAGAAAATGAAAGGGTTAATTTTCCACTCTTGGAGTGAGGAAAGAGACGCACTTCCCTCTGTCCCCTGACACTGCTGTAGCTGCTCAGTGGCCAAAAAAAAAAGGCCATCAGCTGTAGCCCCAAATGGAGAAAAGCTGATTAGACAGGCTGGGAAAAGAAGTGAAGCAAGTCTCCTGAAATGAGATGGTCTTTTTTTGCATCCTTTGGGAACGAGGCACCAAGGAAGAAAGTTAATTTATATCCCAGGCCTGACAAAGGATCAGTGACTTAAAAAAAGCAAAATAAACACACACACTAAACCCAGGTCTCAATAATCACGACTCAACCATATTGAAAGCACTTCCTGAACTATCCATTCCAACTCCCCTTTCTCTGAAGCACAGTGACACCAAAGCACAACATCTTGTTCAAGAAATCGCCACTGTGAGCCTTGGGGCACAATCCTCGGCACACTGAATCAAATCTTGGTTTTCTCTGTGTAACTTCTAAGCTGCCTTTTCCTAGTAGGTGTTAATGGCTTCAAAATGCAATTCAAAGCTCCTGCTTAAGACACACTTACTTCCTTATGCCATATTTTTTAAACTGTCAAGTATAGAATCACAGAATCGGTGGAAAAGACCTTTGAGATCATCGAGTCTAACCATACCTATCCACCGCTAAACCAGATCCCTGAACACCTCATCTTTCAAACGCCTCCAGGGATGGTGACTCAACCACCTTTCTGGGCAGCCTCTGCCAGTGCCTGAGAACCCTTTCGGTGAAGAATTTTTTCCTGATGTCCAATCTGAACTTCCCCTGGTGCAACTTGAGGCCACTTCCTCTTGTCTTATAGCTTGTTACTTACGAGAAGAGATCAGGTCCCACCTCACTACAGCCTCCTTTCAGGTAGTTGTAGAGAGCAATAAGGTCTCCCCTCAGCCCCTTTTTCTCCAGGCTAAACAACCCCAGTTCCTTCAGCCACTTCTCCCAAGGCTTGTTCTCCAGCTTCATTGCCCTAAGTAAAACTTTTCTATGTAGTGTACATTTCCAAATCATCTTTTAACAGAGATTCATATTTTTGGATGTTGTTTTGCTGTTGCCCCAGAAAACAAATCTTCAGATTTCTTTCTCCGAGTGTAGCTAATTGCTTAAAGCTAGAAGTCACAAAGAACTTCTGCAAAAAAGCATCTTCTCACGACCTGAATGCTCCTTAATTTTTGTTATAAATCTACAAGGTCAATAATCTATGGGAATGGCTGTCACATGCATGTACCAAAACACTGCAGTTCAGAATACACAGTCTTCTTCTTTTGCTAACAAGTCAACAGTGCATCTGCTAAAAAATGTTGATGGCTCACTCTCGGTCTCCTGAAAACTGTCTTTATAGCAATATTAAGCTTTATTGTTGCAAGGAGAAGCAAAAATTATCTTCTGTGCTTCCATGTCCTTCTTGTTCTTGCCATCTCACCACTATCAGGATTTGCACTCGTGTACCCAGCTGAGCTATCACAGAATCATTCTGCCTCTCTTCAAAACTCAGCTGATAGGGTTTAGCCTGAAGCAAGCTAATGCCAGCTTTTTGACCTGCTTTGTAAGGAGTCCTAGCAGCATGTCACCACTGCAAGGGCACTTCTGTCACCCTGTTCTTTCTCATTTACAATACATACATGATGCCAAGGTTCAAAATATCCAAGTTTTCACTTTAAGGAACTTTGATTTTACCATCGTATAGTTCCTTCCCTGGCAGGAACTTCCAACAAATTCAATTTAAAATAGCTTGTAAAAAAAAGGCAGAGTGCTTCATTTGTTGCTGCAATGGGTACAGATAACCTCAGGCTGGAGCAGGACAATTAACATTACTCAGTAATTTGTGGGTTATGGGAGTTTCTAAGTAAAACGTGTAAAATCTGTCAGAGCTGAAATCTGGCCAGAATGTAAGGCTTCAGTTCTTGTTCTCAGGGAAAACACTAGATGAATTTCAGGAGTTTTAGCTCCAGGATATGCCATCACCGCAGGTTTAGTAAAGCACTGAACCTTCAGTCACCGTCCAGCTTAACCACAAGTCTCCAATTACTGACCCAAGTTGTTCTTATTCCTGTTCTCCTCATGCTGCTGTGTATCACCAGGGCTTCTTAGGGCAGGTGTTCTGTGCTGCTGCATGCTGGGCTGTTCCTCCTCCCTGGAACACAGCAGCCACGGAAATTTGAGAAAGCTTTGGAGGATTATCTGTGCTCGAATGATTTAGGCTGCAGCCTCGCTCCAGGTCAGCAGCCTGACATCTTGAGCTAGCAGCAGCGCACTGGCTTAATGCAGTCCTGTGCACAGCAAAAGCATCAAATGCAGCTAATGGAGTAGCAAGCCCGGAGAGCCTTGAATCACAGCCTAAGGGCAGGGCAGACGATGCTGAGATCCAGAACAGCCCTGGAAGGAAACCCTGGCTGAGAAGTGACAAGCAGTAAAGACTCAGCAAGGCTCATTGCCTCATGTCAGGGCCCTGCAGCCCAGTGAAACTGCTCCCTTCTGGTCCCCAGCAGCTTTGTGTGCCTCCTGCCCTCCGCTGGCACCGGGCGAGGAATTCCGTTGGCACATTCCCCACGCGCTCGATATTGACTCATGGGATGACTGCATTTTTCCTTCATTGCATATTAGCTATCATTGAAATGCAGAGGCAAATATTAACAGTGTAATGGGACTAATTGGCAGTTTAGTACCGTATTGGTAAATGTAAATCAAGCAAAGAAAACATAAAGCAAAAAGGTGTGAAAGTGAGCTGGTTGAATTTACAGTGCACAGTTGACCTCGAGGTAAATATCTGTGTTGCTTGCAGTGCTTATTTCTGATGCCCCTGGACACTGTGTGTGTGTGGAGTGTTCCTCATCTGCTTTGGGCATGCAGTTAGGCTTACTTTGCCTGTGTAACTTCCTTTACTTCTGAAATTCTGTTCAACATTGACATAGCAAGTGGCTGGTCACTCTCCTACAGATCCAAATCCTGAAACTGAACATGAAAATAAATAGGAAATGGGAACCCCAGCTGTTTTTTTCAAAGGTGTTTTCACTTGTGTCTATGTGGTACCATATTCTGTCCAAGTGGTTGTTAAAGTACAAACAGGACTACTTATCAGTATATATATACGTTCAATAAATCGTTATGATTTTCTGTAGCAGGTAAGTAGAGCTCTTCTGTTTTGGAAAAAATACAGAAACTCCTTTGTCTGGAGCAAACCAACTGCTATTATATAATTTTTAAAGCATGAATTATATAAAATCCAAGTGAAAATATTTTAGTTATCACTCTTTTCTCTTTGCTTTCTGAATCTCCAACTCTCTCCCCCTCACTCCCTCCCCTCTTGACAATAGTTTCTATCTTTGTTCCTTGGCATACAATTCCTACTAAGAAAATACATGCTTCAAACAGCTCTAAATGCCAACATGCTGCTGCCAGGACTGCTCCGACATCTGACGCTGTCACCTCAGGATTGTCTGATGTCGGTGAAGATTTTCCTTAGTGGAACCAAGACCTGATTAATGCCATCCTAAAAAAGATATGTAAAATATGCCTGTAGCCCCAGGAGTGCCTGTTTCTCTCTGTTGACAAAAAGAGCTCCCAGCACAAATAACAGCTGTAATATCTACACAGTGGAGACAGCAGGTAAAGGGAAGAGAGACAAATCCACTCTTTGTATATATATCAGCTAATATATCCCACATGTTTTGTGAATGTTACGCTGACTGCCCAGCTGTTGGGTGACTTTTCTTTGTTATCGTAGCTTCCAGTCTTAACTTCCCTTTGACTTAAGAGCTATCAGGAAGAATCAGTGCACGCAGAAAAAAAGCTATCAATACAGACTGTTCAAGAGTCACTGGTTTTACAGGACATCCATTCAGATAGATAAAAGAGTTGGCTCTGTTGCCAAAGGAAATAAATCTTCCAGGATGGACTTTGCCTATTTTGCTCCTAAGTAAAAATTTGATAAGAAGTAGAAGTTATCTGGAGACACTCACCCAGAAAGACAGTTTCTCTAGATTTTGTCTCCAGATACTACCCGAAAAGAAGTGACTGGAATTTGTAAAAATACAAAGTTTTAACTGAGATTTGTGTACTACCCCGGGGGAGAAAAGATTGTCTAGGAAGAAAGAAACCTGGAACTGCAGAACATCAATCAAAATCCTAAAAGGGTGCTAAGGCAGGAAGGTCCCCATGGAAGTGTTTTGTGAGTAGGTGGTTACAAGTTTTAGAGTTGGTCTCGGGTTTTGTCTACATGTGAGTTAATTTTAAAACCACATTTGCAAAACCTGTGTGAGACCTGCACAGAGGTTTCCAAATGAATGATGGACTTCAAGGACTTTCCAGCTACAATAAGGATTTAAGGCATACCACACTCCAGTTTTCAGGATCTGTCTCTAAAAGAAATGCTTGATAGAGGTTCTGTACCCAAGACTGAGCTGGGAGAGATAGAGCCGGTGACCACTTTTTTCACACAGAAACGTTGAAGAGGTTCAGATAGTGCAGTTTCATTAACACCCTCCTCTCTTCCGTGAGGTGTGTGTACACTCACTTTTGTAAAGGAAAGGAAATAAGAAGTGAGCTAATCAAGAGGCAGGCACGGAGCTTGGTGGGTGCCAGAGAATAATTGTTGTCTTCGATTTTAGACCACGCTCAACAGACTTGCAGTAAGAGACTCCTATAAGCTGAGGTTTCTCTCCTGGTTTGGGCTCTGCCTGGGATTTGTGTCATGAAATAACAAAGCCTCCTATAACCAGCACCGAGGTCAAGCCTGACTGCAGGGGTTGTAGGAAGCCCCAGACTGGAGGCTGCTGCTCTGGAAGTTATGTAGTGCTGCAGTAAAAGTAAATGTCAGTATTAAATGGAAGTACTTTATGTCTTCAACACCACTGTTGGATGAATCCACAGAGAACGAGCTGAGGAAGCACTAAAAGTGGTCAGAACAGCTATTTCCTGTTGTTAAGTGAAAATACAAGCTCTTTTATTTGCTCACTTTGCTGTTACTGACTGAGATAATTTGCCTCCCACACTGAAACATTTTGGAACGCGGTATCACGCCTGTACCTTTCTGTGAATGTGCTGTGTAAAGCACCATTGTTTCATTTCCACTTTGATTGTAGCATCGCTCATGGAGACTGCTGTTTCCAAGGCATTGCATCTCTTGCTTTTAAGCTGTGAGAAATGACAGATCCACCTTCTCAAACTGATTGGAGGCCCAGGGGGCCTTGGGATGTGCCCCTGAGAGATGCTCCACTTTGCAATGTAGAAAGGGAATCCCATGCACAGAGGGATTTTATCTGTCTCCTTGAGCAAGTGGCCATAAAGCTCTTCCCCCTTTCTCCTGGGATGTGTTATTGGGTGGACAGAGGGGTCATCTCTGTTTTTAAATGCTGAGAGGAGGTGGGGGGATAAAAGCCGTGCTGCTGGAGTGCCATACTGACATGGCTGTGTTATTTTTCATGGTGGATCCTGCTCAGTTAGTGCAAACTTCTGGGTTTCTGTTAAGAGCGCTCCTATCTAATATGCCATGAGCTGACCAGGAGTGACAACTCTATTCGATACCGGTTTGCACAGCTGACGGCGCTGCTATCTTTGCAAAGCGGCTCTGTCTGAGGAAGGTTACTCCTGCTCCACAGCAAAGTTCTAGACATTGCAAAAGTTGGCAATGTTTATCTCGGTAGAGAGGTTATAAAAAATCCAGAGGGATTATTTCCACATATTCTAACCTTCCAAACTACTTTCAAGTATTCTAACCTTCGGGAAACAAGTTATTAGGGTTTTCTACAAAAATGGGAGCTCTTGCAAGTCGTCGCTCTTTTTTCCAGTCATAAGCTTTTTGAGACCATTTATGTCTCTACTATGTTACAAATTGCTTAATAATTGGTTTTGACAGGTTAAACTGCTAGTGAGCATGAAAGAAAATAATCCCCACATAGTGAGCTGAACAGTTCAGTGATCCTCTAACACTTCATAGAATTGTGAAGCCTTATGGATCACAAAAGATGGGAATCTTGTAGACCAAGGTTAGATGTAGCACAGCTTAAAACTGAAAATTACTCCTAAACCTACAGCACCCATAGGAAACCAAAACTCTTCTGCAGAATTTTGAGTTTGCAACATTAAGAAATAACTGCATTAGAATGTCATGATTCACATTACTAGTCTATGGAAACACACTAATTCCTTTTTATCTCCTATGAGATCCTTCCCATAAGGATTTCTCTAAATTATACCTCCCGTCCTTCAGTGTTGTGGATTAATAATGCTTCACTAATGAGGATTAAATAGCTCAGGAATTCTGTGATGTGTGCAAACAGCAACAGTGTAAGGCAAGATTTGTATTCAGAACCAAGAACTTCATTCAGTTTTCAAAAACCTGGAATTACGCTGCAGTACTTCTCTAGGCAAAATTTAACTGTCTTCAATGAAAGCTCTGCTTTTTCATTCATAGGTTCATTACATTTTACATCAGAAGAGTACAGGCTAGTTGGATTCCGTGACAATCACCCAGTCCCTCTGCAATGAGTACATTAGCTTCTGTTTGGCTAAAATATCTATACCCTTCGTAACCGGAAGACATCAAGAGATGAAGACATCGACACTTCATTTTGAAGTTCCTTAAAAATGTAAGGGCAGTTTCCCATTTGTACTTATTTCATTTTTGCCTCCAGACACTAATTCCTATTGTAACTCTCATTTAGGTTTAAAAGCCCTTGAAAAATTATTTCATCTATTCCAGTTACCTATGTATTATTGTCACCTGTGTGTGGTCTTTCCTTATATCAAGGTGCTGCCTCTGGCCCTGTAGTCATATTTGTTTGTTTTCTACATGGTATCCAGCTTTTTACATCATTTAATTCGGTGTTTCACAGCAAAAAGCTTTATTGCATTTATTCTCACCAGGATGCTACCTCTGCAAGATACCTTCTAAGTCCTATAAGCTGTTCCTCAGCTTGTGCTTCTTTCTTCTTCTTGTCTGCTATAGTATCCCATTGAGAAGTTGCATTGAATTTCACTTGATCTCCTAAAACATCCTTAGAGTTGTTGTTTTCCAGGAAATTCTCTCTTCTGCAGACATGTTCTTTAAAGACTGTCTTTTTGCACTGGTTGTGTTTTGTGAGTGGGCTCAGATTATCAAATAACATATACAGCAAATTGGGATACCCTACCCTCATCTTGCCACACTGCCCCGGGATTTAATTCATGTATTTGCAGCTGTACCACTGATGGAAATGCCCAATAGTTTCAGATGTTGTTTGAAATACACCCAAGTTTTTCTCATTCCCAGAGGCGATGCCTGGCTCCAACCCTTGATTAGCCATAGCTGCTCGATCTATCTGCCACGTTTTGTTTAAAGTTCCCCAAATCAACCTCCTCAGAGCACTTTAAGAGTTTTGTAATAATTGCCAATGATATCTCATTTCTGAGATCTATCCATTAGATCATTTTTAATGCAAGTTTCACCGAAGCTGTAGAATACAAAATTTTTCGTCAGAATATAAGGAAAATATTATCAAAATCTCCACAACCACCATTATCAACACACTTATAACCTCATTCAAAATCAGGTTTGCTGCATAAGCTATATTTTTCAGAACTGTGCTGATTAGCATTTATTACGTTTCTGTCCTTTGAATCTCTATCCTTTATATTGCTTATTACTTTTCCATTATTTTGCCCAGGACTGATATGAGGCTAAGAGTATAGTTTCTCACCCATTACAAGGTTTTTAAGTCTTTGGAGTATATTATTATATTAGCTGTTTTACCCCAGATTTCATGATTTTGAAAAGGCATCACAAGGCCAGAGATGCCCTTTTAAAGATCCTCTTTTCAGTTTTGTGAGTGTAAGACATCCAGTTCTCCTGGTTTAAACTTGTTTTAGTCGTCATTCTGTGATATTGATCCAGAAACTTCACTAAATGTTTCTGAGTAATTACAAACAATTTTGCTTTCTTCACCTGGAAACAGTCTAACACTTGAGTCTGAAGGATTTGGCTCTGATTCGACCAGAATATTCCATTGTATTACATGGCTGTATTGCATTTCAAAGCTCTTCTTTTCTCTGTCCACTTAGTAAAGCGCTGGATACTACAATCCTACCACAAACTATTGCAATTATTCTTTGACAGGTTTGGATCCAATCCAACTGAATTATGAATGAAAAAAGCTGTTGAAATGAGCTTTCCTAGCTCTCTCACGTCTCCTTACTATTTCGTAAATAATAGTAGAAAGCTGGTCTCTGGAAAAGATGAATCACATCCATTTGCAATTTTAACAAATTGATGTATTAGCTTTGATGTCGGCTTTTTGATACTTTTGGGACGTGTTTATCTGTGGGTTTTTACTGGGTTTTGGTAAGAAAGCAAACAGAAACACAGGCCATGGATGCCAAATTTCTACTTTATGTTACTAAACTGCTGCTAGTTTGACATATTTAAATGAATGTGTACTGAGGTACGAAAGGGTAACCTGTTTGTGGAAGGAATCTCCTGTGTTCTGTCGTCTTATTTCGGTCTGATTATAAGGACAGTTGTTAGTTTTTGCCGCAATAAAAGATTAAGGCTTTTGAGTTCTGCTAAAATAAACCTGCAGTCTTTATGCTATAATTTCAGAGGACTTCATCAGAAGGTCAGACGTTGCAAAACACCCGATAAATGTGTTATCAGTTTTACCTTATCCGAATAACTAACATGATCTTGCTGCTAGGAAAAGTCTGGCTGTTCTTAATGGCACACAGGCTGTGATTTCTGCACTAGTTTTGATCCTAAAGTACTCAGATTGGACTGGAATACCCAAAGAGTGGCATGTAAGTGTCTCTTATTTATGATAAGTTGTCAGTGTAAATTCTGAAGTAAAAATTCCAAAGTTGGCTTTCATGTCTGTCAGTAGATTTCCAAACAGTATACTTTGTACCATGTCATGTTTCAGCGCTGAGCTCTATAACTTATCCTACAGGTGTCATTGCACAGTCTCAGATTACTGTGAACTTCAGACATTGATATAAACATTTTATTAAGTTGTTCTAATATACTGCTACCATGACAAAGCTCTGGAAATAGAATTGATTTGGCTTGAGTGCTTGAGTAAGATATTTCACAATGAACTCAGAAGTATCCCCACAGTAAAAATACTGTAAAAAATAAAACTTTCAAAACCGAGACTTCAATGGGAAAGGAAAGATGTTGTTGCATGGAGAGCTTAAACTCAAAGCTGGTTAAGTAAGAATTGAAATTTGTTGCTACACTGGAACTGTATGAAAAAGATTCTGGTCTCTGGGCAGCTCCCTACCATCAGGGCTGCAGCACAACTCCCTACCCTGCTGATAAACAGCAGAGAGAAGCAAGAATAAGAGGCAATCACCTCGAGGCAGGTGAGCTGCCCCTTGGTCTCACCTTGGCAAGATGCTGACCAAGGGCTGCTCTTGTGCAAACTCACCACCAAATCACTTAGGGCAGGAGTCCTCTCCAAGCAATCCCGTGCATGAGCTTCTTGCTGTTCAGGCTAGCTCCACGCCATCGCAAATCTAACTGCTGTGAAAGTTGATTTGGATTTTGGCCACACCAACAGCTTTTGCGATCCATAAAGATGCTGCTCTCTAGGCTCCAGTTCCAGCTTGGCCTTCCTTGCCTGTACACACAGTCAGGACTCGGGGCTGGGAGGGAGGCAGTTACATGGGATTACTACTAAAACCAAGTGCACCCTCTCATTAATGCCGGTTAGCACAGGGCGGTAATAAGCACATGATTAATTTGGACTTATATTGGATTAGATCCTTAAAATAAAGTAGCTACCTAAATGGTAACTTAGCTGTAGCTGTGTAGATGGCTGAAGAACTGGCAGATCCATGGCTGAGCTTGTTCTAGGGAACTCTGCATTTCTTCCAGCTCCATGAGTGAATCTGAGTAATCCACAGCACTGGGCTCCTTCTTCTCAGATGAAGGTAGAAGAAAGAAGAGTAAGCTGCCACTGTCTGTAGGTACATTCAGCTGGTCATGTAGATTCTGACAATTTTAATCACCTTTATCTTTTGTAGCCCTCTCTTCCACACTGCAGGAACCCCAGCCAGCTTCGTGGAGGAGCAAAAGCAGACTGAGAGCGGCACTTGCCTGTTTTTCCTGGAGGATATGAAGAATATGATTTACCAATTGAACATGAATATGTCTTAGGTAAGAATATGCAGATTCAATTTAATAATCAGCTAGGAAGATACACACTGTCAGTATTTGAAATTTGATCCAGGCAGACACTGAAGAGTTTAGCAAATTACTTCTTTTACATTTGTGTGTGTGCGCATCTGTGGTCAGGTCCGTAGGCATTTGCTAAGACTACTGTTCATTTCAGATAGTTCTTGCCATTTCAGCTCTGGGAAAATCTCACTTTTTGTACCTGTATGAAGTATTATTTAAAAGTCAAAGACTTCTGGTTACCTGGCAACCTGCAAATGAAGTCTTTGGAAAAGGAACCTGAAAGGAGGGTCCTATTGAATATCAGTCTTCTTTCTACATTGTAAATGAAGCTATCTCACAAAAGATGTCAAATATAAACGGGTCTTTCCACTCTGGGACTAGTTTATGGTAAGAAGTATTAGCAAGATACAAAAATATAAATTTATATGAATAAATAAAGATGGCAAACCTATTCACTCTCCTACCCCGGCCTGTAACTTCACCTGAGCCTCAAAAAAAGCTTCAGCTCTTTTTGAAAGGCTGCAAATGTTCAAATTTAATTAATTTAACTGTACTGGCTCAGAACAGTTAGAGGAGTTTGCTTTGAGTAACTGGTGCAGCCAGGCCATCGCAGTTTTCTGTGTTTCAGGTTTCAACTCTGCATGGAAATACTGCCCTGACCTCCCATCAGAGAACCACCAGGACCTCATTGCTGGCATCCATCCAGGTAAAAATACATTGAGAAAAGATTGTTATTTTCATTGCTTTTGTAATTCTGAAGAATAACCTGACTCTGGATATGAGCTAGGGAATATTATGGGCGTTAGAGCGAGAAGGATGAAAACTGCAGACTGATATACCAAACAGACCATTCTGAATGAGTGGTGAGCCTAAGCATAAAGGCTGCTCTTCCCTCTTGCCGTTCCTTGCTAAGCAGAGGAGGAAGCTCTAGCTGTTCTCTGCAGATGCAGCAGCAGCACAGTCACAAGCAGCTGAACACATCTACCGCACAGATGTCTGATTTAGTAGTAATATTAGTTCAGGTGTACATCAGAGGGGCATAATCTAGGACTACATCCAAATTCTCTTCTAAGCAGTAAGATAATCAATAAGAATTTCTTCCTTTTTAATCGTTGCTCGTTCCTCCTCCTGTTCCTTAAAAACAAAAGCAAGAGGGAAAAAAAATAAAAAATAAAAAACCCACACCAATCTTTTAAAAAAAAAAAAAACTGAAAAAAAAACCCTAAAACCCCACATCAATCTTTTTTTAAAAAAACAAAACAAAAAACCAGATTGAAGCACCACAGTTTATGCAGTTCTACAGCACATCGTCAAAGCCAATTATCTCTGGAAGTGCAGTGGCTTTTGAAGTAAATAAACTTTAAAGCCTGACATGTAAAATGGCTAAGGATCAGACCCAACAACAGCTAGTGCCTATAAAGAAGAGGAGAGTCTTAAAATGTGTTTGTTTCCTTTCACAGTTCCTATAACAGTTACCCCTCACCCTCCCACAGCGGTGTCTGTTCTCTCCACAGTCTTGGTCGAGAGCACTGTAGAAGGCATCAGGACTTTGCGTTTGTACAGTTACTTCCCATTGATATAGGCAAGTGGAGAAGAAACAATTAAAGCTACAGACACTGCTCAGCTCCCTGGTAAAATTCAGCAATCTGGAGTAGGGTGGGATGCCAACAATCCTGCATTGTTCCCAAATGCACACATTCTTACAGAAAGAACTTTAAAGCTGCTAGAGAAATGTTCACATTCTTGGTGATTTATATAGATCTCCAGGAATAAGTGTAGGCAAATAGTCTGGAAGAGGGGGAAAATCCCTGCCTGGCTTAACCCCGCTTGTAACAATATTCTTCAGAATGTCTTGGGACAATTACAAAATAGATGATTTAAAAAAATGAAGATTCTTTCTGGTACTTCATTTTTTATTATACAAACAAGAACAAGAAAATCTTTGCATTGGTGCAATCAGAATTCATGCTTCCTGCTCTTTGTTCGTAGAGGCCAGCTACAGAAGTTGCTGTGCTGGAAGATGCTAACAAGAAAGGCGACTTTGTCAGGTTTATTATCTACATTATAACAATGGCAAGTTCATCAATACAGACAGGAAAAAGATACTGTTTGTTATTTTCATCCCTGGCCGGGAAAGAGAACTACAGAATCTTGTGGCAGAGTAATTGCAATAATATCAGACTTGATTTTTTTTTTCATCCCCTCAAAAATCCCAAGCCCCAAATCCAAAGCTGTTTTTCCACCACAATGTCACATCCCAGAAACATCATAAAGGCTTTTTGATGACTGAGAGCTGTGATACTGAATTCATGAGAGCAACAAAGTGCTGGCCTGGGTTCCATTATTGGTGAAAAGATGGGAAACAATCAGATGACTCCTGACAACCTGAAAGCTTAGCAGGAGGAAAAACAAAGTACAGCAGGATTTCACAAGTCACTAGGTCCACGGTGATAAAAATGTTTTACTTACTTATAGAAGAGGAAATAAAATTTCCCTAATCCTGAATTATAGGCTGTCGTCTAGCTGGATGCACTGGTCAGATCCAGCAGAAATAAAATACTCAGGAAAGAAAAATAATCAAATTGGAAACAACTACACATTAGTGAAGCAATAAGATGAAAGTCCACCATGTATTATATCATTCAGCCTTAAGATTGTACAGATGAATGTATAAAAACCTGAACCCTGTATTATTTAAATAAACACCAGAGAACTTTCATAAGCTTCTTGCAGCTGAAATCAGAAATAAGACTCCAGTTAATCTTAGCAGATGCCCACAGGTAGCCCATACAGTGTAATTAGTCATTAGGAAACTGGATGGGAGGAGGAAAAAATAATCTATTGTAATTATTTTCACTTTCCTAAGACAAAAAAAAAATACAAGCAATTAAACAAGCATATATCAAATACCATCAGGTATGCTTCTTCACAGAGTTCAATAAAAAATTAACAGAATGCAGTTGAACGCCTAGAATATAGTGCTCTGCACCATGCAGTGCAATAATTATGCACAATTAAAGCCTACTGTGCAATTTTGTTACCATAAAAGCTCACTGACTCACACCAATTGAAAAACTAAAATGACCTACAGGATCACTCTCTGCAATTAAAAGGCAATTCACAATTTTATCTCTGCAGCCAAAATATAATACATTTATCAATTCGGTCTGATCTTTTCACAGTTGCAGTGTTTAAAGCTCAAACGCCGAAAAAAGTGAACCAGAATTAATGTTAAAATAGCTTATGGAACACTTCCATGTTTCGTTTCTAGGAAATGTACTTCTAGTTGGAGGCTCATAATAGCTTGTGAATAATTAAGACCTTCACGATGCTTTGTAAAAAATCTTAGAAATATAAGAAAGCTGTGTTCACACTGTATGAGAATAGTGTATACTTATTTATTTGTATGAAATCCACAGTGTTTAAGTGCATACTTACATTTATTATTCAATGCCTGGCAATTCATGTAGCCCACACGTTTACTTGTAGTAGAGATACTACGGAGGCCAGCTGAATATTGTTCCTTGGCAGAATACATTACAAAGAGTAAGACATTTAAGACTTGTAAGTCTTAAATTAGTCAGAAATTTATACAGATCCCAAAACTTATGGAAAGACACTATGACAGAACCTGGAAAGGGCAAAATCCCGTGAGAACATAAAATGTAATATAGCCTATTTTAATAGATAGCTTCTTAAATCTCAGGGTGATGTATAAAAAGGGACACATCACAGATGCAGTTAGATTTATGGTTCTCCAGCTTTTCCCAAAATACTGTTCTTTTATCCCTGTCTTTGAGAAAGGTGTTTCCACACTGGCTTCAATAAGGTTATAATTCTGTTCTTTGTATGTTTTCACAACTGGGGCTCGAGGGATCCTGAACGTCACTGCTTTTGAGCAGATAAAAGCTCATAAAGGGTCACTTAGCAGTGATGATGAATGTCGTCAAAATTTTAGTACAAAAAGATTATGTCTAAATTTATCCAAATAAGTATTGCTAATATTACCAAGAACTGTGTTGTGATTATGAGTAGAAAGTAAAAGGAGAATTAGGTAGAAAATCAGTGGAAGAAAGGTGGTATGCTAAGGTTAAAAATAGAATATTGAAAAAATAAGGTGGTGGTAGTTAGTTATTTACCAGTCCCTTTGGGGCAGCTATAAAAGATTTTTGTTAGGCAACAATATAAAGATGAACCCAAAACAATTTGCTGCTTCTCCTCATTTGTCATCCTCAAGAGCTCCTGCGTGACACTATCCAGATCTCATTGACCTGATAGTTGACGAAGTCTCAACTAGACATGGAAGTAAACATGAAATAACCTGAAATATTATCTCTGTCAGCTCAAGCAAACCACATACCATCAGGTAAATGGATTTTTAATTTCTGATATTGTCCTCTCCCTGATGTGTATCCTTTTCCTTCGGAAAGCTACTCTTCCCATTGTTATCCCTTTTCTCTAACGAGAATCTGGCTTGGGCTGCTGTGGGCCGGGAGAGAAGCTTTGGAAAGCAATAATTTAAAGCAGCCTGGCTCTTATGCAAACTTGTAGTCTCTGAGTGGCTGAGATTATTTGCTGTCTCTGTAATTCTTCATCTGTGGGGCTGCAAGTGAGAATTACCTCTAGTCAACAAGCTTTTATTTTGCTGGTCTGCTCTGTATGGCTGTTTCATTTAGTTTTCAAGAAAGATAATTTTTGAAGCAACAGCGACTCTGGCCATTTTAATTCATTTCCTTTTTTATGCAGAAGAGCAGTTTATACTACTGTAAGTACTCCTGAAAGACTATCGTATGTGATGGACACGTTCTTTCTTGGTAAAAAAAGACTACACAAAGAAGTGTGTTATTGCTAAATTATCTTGTATTTAATACTTTGAATTTCAGGTCCTTTAGCTCCCCCGTTTATATCTTCAAAAATTTTTACTAAAGTAAAAATGTTGCATTTTGAAAAGGAAGCCAAGATCTCTTCCTCAGCAAATCACAATCCTTGGATTGTGGACTCCTTCCACTGGAACCATTAGGTTCGTTTTATTCTCAGGGTCAGTTATTTGATTGAAAAATTACAAAATGCTATGGGGTTCAATCACCTCAGGCCTGGTTTGCAACACAGCACAACATCCTGCAAGAAAGGATGAGAAAAAGGGTTTGAATTTTAAAATTCAGTATGTATTTGTACATTACATTTCAAATCAAAGAAGACAGCAGACAAAAAATACATTGTTTGCTGTTATAAAAAGGCACGGTTTGAGACACTGAGCTCTAGGCAGGCAGGCAGGGAACAGGAATAGGAACAGCTGTGCCGGAGAGAGATCTGCCTTCCGTGTATCTCTGCTCTTCGGTGTTCTGGCTGCTTTGCCAGCAAGGGGGTGGACAAGACATACCTTGCCCAGGGAACACCTTTCCTATTATATCTCCGTGCTAGAGCCTAACCCAGTGCGGTGCCAGTGACTGAACCCAGGTTCAGACTGACATGTTTGGGGAGGCAGTCTCTCCACCTGCAACTTTCAGCCCAAGCCTTAAAATCTTTCCAGCATAGGGCCAAGCTCAACCCTGCTGGTAACCCACAGCCCACCGAACATCTGTCCAAGCCCAGCAAAGGCATGCTGTCGTCACCACTGCAGTTGGTGCTGGGGGTGAATTCTCCAGCTTCGCTGAGAAGCACAGAACGAATTATAGAATGGTTTGAGTCAAAAGGGACCTTCAAGATTGTCTAGTTCCAAATCCCCTACCGGGGTAGGGACACCTTCTACTGGATCAGTTTACTCAAAGCCTTGTCCAACATAGCCTTGAACACCTCCAGGGATGGGGCAGCCACAACCTCTCTGAGCAACCTGGGCAAATGCCTCACCACTCTCACAGTCAAAAATTTCTTCCTAACATCTCATCTAAATTTCCCCTCTTTCAGCTTAAAACCATTACCCCCTGTCCTATCCCTGCACTCCCTGATAAAGAGCCCCTTCCAGCTTTCCTGTAGCCCCTGGAAGGCCGCTACAACGTCTCTCTGGAGCTTTTTCTTCTCTAGGTTAAAGCCCAACTGTCTCAATCTGTTCTTGTATGGGAGGTGCTCCAGCCCTCTGACCATCTTCGTGGCCTCCTCTGGACTCCCTCCAACAGATCCATGTCCTTCCTGTGCTGAGAACTCCAGAACTGAACACAGGACTCCATTGAGGTCTCACAAGAGCAGAGCAGAGGGGCAGAATCCCCTCCCTTGACCTGCTGGTCACACGTCTTTCGATGCAGAATAATGGTTGACTAAGGAAGTGCATACCTACAAAGTCCGCAGCAATGAAACCACTCCAAGTCAAAGATGCCGCAGGGTGTGTGGGAGGAATATAGCTCCCAGTCTATGAAAGCGCACATGTCCTAAGTAAGCAAACTAGTAATTTCTGTAGTGTTTTTCTGAGTTTATTTAAATGATCACATTGGTGGACACAGCACGCCAGCTGTGTGGAATGGTATCCTGCTAAAGCCAGTGGTAAAATAAATTTAATAGGCATTTATGTAGGCCACACTGTAATGTCCAGATGAAACAAAGAGAGTGTTATAGTGTGTCTGTGGAGACCACATAAGTAGATCAAAATGAAACAGCACCGATGTGAGCTTATGTTAATAAGATTATGATTTCAAGGCCATATTTTGGCAGGTCCTTGAGAACTACTTCATGTCATTTAGGCAACAGGGAAAACACTTTTGTCCACGAGAACCCATGGGCGTGCGGTCGTGACTACAAGGCCACTGAAGGACAAGGTTATAGAAAGACATGGAGAAAGGGGATTCCTCAAGGGGAAAGAATAAACTAACAGAGACAGATACTGATTCAGTGGCTTAGCCAGCTTTTTAATTACTAACTACGCTATAAACACCCTGTGCTCATGTGTGGGTCTGTGACAGGAGCCTCTGGAATTCCCTGGCCCTCCTGGCATCAGGAAGCCGAGGTGCAGCCGCTGGAGCTCCATCTCCACAGCCATCTGTCCCCCAGAAAGGTACCAGACTCAAGACTACAACCCAGTGCTGTGATGGAGGAGTGTGTCCGGATGCTGGCTACCGGGGCCCCTCTGTGAGGAGAGGCTGGGACTCTGGGAAAGAGTATTTAAGAAAGGGCAAAATGCCACAGAGGAGGTGAGGAATGAGGAAAAAAGTGTGAGAAACAGCCCAGAGAGTGCCCAGGTCTGAAAGGATGAAAGGGGGGAGATGGTCCCGGTGCCAGAGCAATAGATTAAACTAATTTTCCCCAGATTGAGTCTGTTTTGCCTGTGAAGGTGATCAGTAAGTGATCTCCCTGTCTTTATCTCAACCCATGAGCTTTTTCCTCTCACTGAGTCCCCTGGTCATGTTGAAGAGGGCGAGCGAGAGAGCAGCTGGGTGGGCACTCAGCCAAGGCCAACTCCTCCCCTCCTGCTTTGTGCCAGAGGCACCTCTGGCTTTGCATACAGACAACTCATTTTCCCTTCAATAAGCAGAACTTAAAACCGTGGTTATGGATGCCCAGAACCCTCCTCATCCACACAGGTCACTGACTATGAAGTGCAGGTTCTCACTCCCTTGTCTCCCTCTGACATTTAAGTCTGGGAGAGCCTGAGCACAGCTGTTAGGATCTTGCTCACTCCTAGATGATCAAGAGCTCAGTGTGTGGCACAACTGGCTGGTGCGTGCACGCTGCCTGCCATCTCCAAGAACGTGATAATAAAATCAGCCAGCATATGAAAACAGGACTAAGATACAAGGATACATTGGTCTAAATTTAGCAGAACAGTGCTCTGATCTAAGTGCTTGTAGTGATAAGAAAGGGTGAGAGCGTCCAAAGGCTTGGCTTCTTATTTCTTGACGGAGAGAGCACTTGGTAGCACTACTTACAGTAGCATCACAATGGTCAACAGCCTACAAACTAAACAAAACAAAGTCTACAACACCAGCACAAACTCTGTGGTCTGGGAACAGTGAGACCTGTATGTATGGAAAACCTGCAAAATATACCCACTTGAGTCTGTCTTCGTCATAGTATTTTTACATAATTTCTATTTGCCAGGTAGAATTGCAAAGTCTAGGCATTTAAACCCTTCAACAACAGTCCATATTACACGATTACTTCATTATCGCACCTTACATACCTGGGCCTGTTTCCTAAATTGAATTTGAATGACACCCTTCAGTGTGAAGATCCATTAATGCATTATATATGCATTCTCCCATTTTGTTGAGCTTGTCTTGCTACCTGCGAGGCCAAGGATGAACAGTGCCAGCTATCAATCTCGGCTTCTGGCATTTATCTTGTAGTTGCCTGAGTATTTTAACAATTGTGCATAAGACGATATTCCTATTTAGATAAATCAGCTCCTACCGTATGTATTTGATAGCACGATCTCTAGCTGATAACTAAACACCTGAAGAGTGAATCAGCTTCCTAATCCTCGCAGCATACTTCACTACAAGGTGTCTTCAACTTTCTTTCACTTGGGACAAATGATAATTGAACGGAGCGAGTAAAGCTAGGCTCGGAACAGCAGGCCAGCCTGCTAGCCTAAAAAATCTATACTGCTTTTTGAGCAAGACGGATATCTACAGGCCATAGACCAGAGCCAAGAGGTTCAATTAGTTGTACACCTTTCGGTCAAGTGACTGCAGGCAAAGAAATTTTGCCAGCCTTGGATTTAAAATAAAAGAACAGACTACCGGTAATGGAACATCAATAACCACAATGTTAATTAAGAGTAAATAATTATTCCAGTCTATGCAACTGCTTCTTAAAAGGATGCTCTGCAGACGGAAAGGTTAAAATAGTAGCAAGTACCTACTTACTTTACAAAAGGATCGAGACTAGTGATAGAAGAACCAGTCCCTATGGGGAAAATGACATTATCAATAAGGGCAAAGGGCAACCTGCCTTTCCATTCTCCTGGCATGTTTCGCTAAGGCACATCCAAACATTTACAATAAGCCTGTTACCAAGAAACTACCAGAACCAAGAAGTTATGCACTTCTGTTACTAAATAATTTGCAATAATATAGTTATTGTAACATGAATATGATTCATAGAACAAACTGTTTTTTTTAAAAAAATAGTAAAAGGCACCACTCCAGTACAGTGCAGAAAAGAACTGAGGCACTAATTAAGATAGAAATGGAAGGATAAACTTTAAAACTCTGTATGACTTTTGGGGCAACAAAAAAACACACTAAACTAAGAGTTCATTCATGTGATTCACATTACCTCACACAATCAGCAAGGAGAAAGACAAATCTCTGTTCCTCCTGCTGTCTTCCTTTCACTGTAACAATGAGCTCCAGGTATATCTCCCCCTTCCAGTCATATAAATTTTAATTTGCTACCAAAAAAAAATCTACAGAAAAGTTACAAAATCAAATTAACAGAAAATAATTACTGTAAGGGCCACGTTTGGATACAGGTACTTACTTACTGTAGGGCTTAAATGTGAATTATCCATTAAAATTGTTTTTTTAACTAATAAAAATCAGCACAGCTCCATTCAAAAAAATGGAGCCATGCCTTTTTCTCCCACTTGATGATCCAGCCTGTAATATTCTTGGAAGAAGTTGGACTTTGTTCACCTGAACAGAAACCCAGTGGGATGCCTGTGAGCTCAAAGTTGTAAGTCAGTGTTCACAGCAAGCGGAGTTTCACACCATACCTGCTGAGATGTTTCAGCTATCCTGAATTCTCCAAAAGTCTGCTTTGTCTGCAAAAGAAAGTAGAAAACCCTCCCAATACAGCAGCAAGTTAAGAAGGGGAGGGAGGGACACCCTGTTTTTAAAGCCCATAAAACACAGAGAAAGCTCATCTCAGCGGGAAGGTGAGGATGTGGGCGAGGGGTAATTTTTGAGATATATCTTCACAGAACTACAATTTACATGTAAGTAATTATCCCTTCTGTAAGAGAGACACATTTCAGACTCCCAGCTTTTGGAAGGTAGGCTATCTCCAAGGAGTAAGTTTGTGCATACAAAGATAGGGTGAGGAAAAATGCAGTAGGATTGTGGGACTACTGCATGATTAAAAACCAGACAGAACCCACACTGGGGTACCACTGCGATCAGTCCATTTACCAGCGGAGGAATTTTCCTGCCTAACCCAAGTTTGGTGATTTGGAGAGTGCAGCAAAGGAGATTTTAGAGCCACATGAATAAGTTTAGAAGCAATGAAGTGGCTCAGAGGAAGCAAACATTTTGTCTCAATAGATTGTGGTTGGGGAGCAATGAGATGTTATGGCTACTAAGAAGTTTTCAAAATGTTTTTTACTATATGCAGGATTTTCTAAGACAGAAAAATAAATATGCAGACATCTCTTACGTGGTTTGATGCTACAAGGTGCATCTGGGCTAAAGAGACGCTGAACATAAAAATGATTTCTCTGCTTTAAAAAGAAATAGTTCATAAAATAATTAAACATTGAAAATGTTGAGTCAAGACCGGGCCTTTTTTTGCCATGTTCTCTGTAGTATTCACCTGACTATGAAAACAGTTAAGTAGGTGGGCTTATGCCAGGATAAATCTGTTATTATAGGTTTTACATTGCAGCATTAAAGGCACAGCTGTGTAAAAGGGGATGCTGAGTTGACTCTCCAGAATGAGATGTATCGTACAATCATAGAATGGTTTGGGTTGTAATGGACCTTTACAGGTCATCCACTCCAACCTCCCTGCAGTGAGCAGGGACATCTTCAGCTCAGTCAGGTTGGTCAGAGCCCCATCCAACCTGACCTTGAATGTTTCCAGGGATGAGGCTTCTACCACCTCTCTGAGCAACCTGTGCCAGTGTTTCACCACCCTCACTGCAAAACATTCCTTCCTTATAGCTAGTCTGATTTGACCCTCTTTTTTAAAGCCATTTCACCTTGTCCAATCACAACAGGCCCTGCTCAAAACCCTGCCCCCATGCTTCTTAAAAGCCCTCTTTAAGTACTGAAAGGCTGCAACAAGGTCTCCCCTGAGCATTCTCTTCTCCAGGCTGAATCTTTAGCCTTTCTTCAGAGAAATGTTCCATCCCTCTAATCATTTTTTTGGCCCTTCTCTGGACCTGCTCCAACAGCTCCATACCTTTCTTGTGTTGAGGGCTCCAGAGCCAGATGCAGTACTCCAGGTGAGGTCTCAGTAGAGCAGAGCAGAGAGGCAGAATCCCTTCCCTCTCCCTGCTGGCCACACTACTTTTGATGCAGCCCAGGATATGGTTGGCTTTCTGAGCTGCAAGAGCAGATTGCCAGCTCGTGTCCAGCTTTTCACCCACCAGCACCCTCAAGTCCTTCTCAGCAGGGCTGCTCTCAATCCCTTCATGCTCCAGCCTGTATTGATACCAGAGTTTGCCCTGACCTGGGTTCAGGACCTTGCACTTGGCCTTGTTGAATCTCATGAGGTTCACAGAACGGCTTCCATTGGAAGGATCCTTAAACATCATCTAGTTCCGACCCCCCTGCCATGGGCAGGGACACCTTCCACTAGATCAGGTTGTTCAAAGCCCCATCCAGCCTGGATTTGAACATTTCTAGGGATGGGGCATCCACAACCTCTCTGGGCAACCTGAGACAGTGCCTCACCACCCTCACAGTAAAAAATTTCTTCCTTATATCTAATCTAAAATACAGAACCCGCTTCTCAAACTCGTCTGTGTCCCTCTGGATGTCATTCCATCTCAGGCATGTCAACTGCACCACTTAGCTTGGTGGTGTCTGCAAATTTGCTGAGGGTGCACTTGATCCTGCTGTCTATGTCATTGTTAAAGATATTCTGTAGTACTGGTCCCCATACAGACCCCTCAGTGACAAAACTTGTCACTGATCTCCATCTGGACATAGAGCCATTGACCACTACCCTCTGTATGTGACCATCCAACCAATTCCTCATCCACCAAATAGTCCCCCCATCAAATCCATATCTCCCCAATGTAGAGGGAAGGCTGTTGTGGGCGATAGAAGCCCAGATGGATGACACCCGTAGCTCTTCCAAGATTTTGAGGGTTTTTTATATCTCTGAATGTAGATAAATCTAAAATTAAGAACACTGTGTTCAATACAGTCCAACTGGTATTACAGAGTTTGGTTAGCTCCAGAACTGGAAGATCAGGCTCTGCTTCACTGCACTCTGATCGGCACTGCTGCTCAGCATACTGTTGAGTGCCTTGACTTCATGTCAACATTGCAACACGACCTGTTAGGCTCCTGTAAATTTAATGCAAATGTTATGTCCTCCATATATTGGAGATCCAGGGATCACCTCATCAATGACAAGTTAATCTACAGAGATGCCATGTATGAAGGAGCTTTTAGACTTGGGGTCTATCTGATCCATCTCTTCCAGCTTCTGTGGTTACTGGTAACTACCTTAAGAGGCAGAATTAGAGTTGGGCACATACAGAGCTTCTTCCAGAGCCCGCACTTAGCATTTGTGCCACCCTGTTTACCTCTCTCTCCCTATCTCTCTCTCCTCCTTGGCTTATTCCTTTTCCTAGTCTCCAGAGATTTGGGCTTTTAGAAGCCTAGGTCAGTTCCTCAAACACTGTAAATCCCCGCTGTAGTTTTTACCTTTTCTACATCTCTATGACTGTGGCTCTGCTGCACCGGTCCCTTTGCTACAGGCACAGCTTCTGTAGTAGCAGTAATCGAGATAAACTGGCATTTGTTACATTGAAGGAATAAGTCTTTTAGCTTTTTAAAGCAATCCCTACTCTCTATCTAAACAGTTAAAAGACTTCCTTTAAAAATCTAGCAAATAGTAGTTAATCTTCATCGGTGTCTCTCTAGTGGCATCTGTATTAAAGGTCCTGGCCCGGCACTGGCAATAGCACTGATGTATTAGTGTTGGCGTCTCTAGTGAGGGCTGATTAAGGACTTCGGGAAGTGGACTGACTGCCCAGGTAGCGCAGGTTGGGCAGGACAGGAGGAATTAGAGAGATTTAAGGGAATATGAGAGAAAAGACTGCAATGCCGCTGTGGAGCTTGAGCTGAAAGCTGTAGTTATTATGTCCTTAAGACCTGAGGCATTCTTAAGAAAGTATGAGCTACAGCTTTCAGCCCAAGCCCCGCAGCAACCTTGCCAACAATTTGTTACTGTTTTTACCTCGTAAAAAAATAAAATTATAATCACTACCATCGTTTCAGAAAGGTGAAAAACCCAGACCACAGAAAGCCGAAGAGACCTTCCCAAGTATAATCAATAATGGTAACGTAGTGGAAGAGGTAGTATTGTGCCCACTCTCAACATTCAAAGCATAAACAATCCAGTCCTTGGTATAGGTGAAATTGAGAAGGAACACTATGGAGCCACTGTAGCACTGTAGAGTTTCTTTAGAGTCCACTTTGTGTTGAGTTGACACACAGCAACCTTCATCTCAAAGCTATTATCCTCTACTGAAAACTAAGCTAAGCAAAAAGTACAGTGCTCGCTACATGTAGAACAGTGAGTTTCCAAACATCATTATGCACAACAAGAAGCTTTGTTAAGAGCTTTCTTGAAGACACACTTCAAGGCCAATGTATTCTTCGAGGAGAAATATGCAAAGGCAGTATTCTCCACTCCTCGGTACTTGTACATCTTCATTATACTGCTAGGATGCCTCTGTTGCCAATTTTGCAAACAATTTAGCATTGAACAGTCTTTTTTTTAAACCTGTGAGAGAGAAAAAAAAAAAGGAGTGAAAAATGAAGAATTCATAAAGGGACACATAACCATGGCAGTTTTCGATATTATCTGCTAAGGGAGGAGGTAGATTGGCAGGTATAATGGCAGTCCAGAGCCAGGAAGCAGAGACACATCATTAAGAGCATTAACTAGGTGCGTTGAGGAATTACTGTGGCAGAAAGCCAATGCAACATTAGTATTATTTCATGACAGAGTCTGTGTCATCAAACCTTTCTATCAGTCAGAACCCTAAAAGCAAATTTGTGTTTCTTAACAAAACGAAACACAAGTTTTTGGGTGCTTTGAAATTTTTAACATGAGGATTTGAAGATTATCCATCCACAACAGAGTTGAGATTCTCACAACATTGTTCTGTCTTGAACCTTTATCAAGAGCTCCATCTCTTAACCCACACTCAAGTACAAAAGGAATGGACAAGGACAGAAATAATTTCAACTCAAGCTGATTCCTTTTACAAGAGTTCCAGTACACTTAATTTCCTGGAAATCCATTATGCATCTCCTAGTTCTGAAGGGCTATTCTTTCCCTTACCATGGCTCTGCATCAGCCCGTGGTAGGTCATTGCATTTGTTCTTTTTCTTCACTAGGTTAGGCTGATCCTGATTGCTGCTTTACACCTCAGAAAGGATGCTGGCTTAGCCCATAACCATTTTCTTGCGAAAATATTTTGGTGAGACTCTCTGTTATCCTATTCTAGGAACAAGCTGTTCAAGAGCTCCTCTTCCTACACTTTGAAACTCATTGTGGTTAACGCATTCCTGTATGAAGAGTAATGAATCCAATCTTGCTTACAAGAATAAGCCACGTCAATTAAACAGCCCTGGCTACTTATGTCAAGACATATTTCGTTGGTGGTGTACATTATGGGAAAATCAGTCACATGCAAAAGAGTGAGAAATGGTGATAGAGCAGCTTTTGCCTAATAGTGAAGAGGGGAGGTAGAAGTGTCAGCGCTTTCGTCAAAATTTCATTTTTAACAAAAGACATTTGTTAAATTACTAATACACTTCCATAATATTTTTAAATATTTATACTATGAACTAATGATGTCCTCTCAAGTACCGAAAAGTCTCCCGTACATTCCTTTGTGAGTAAGGAAATACATAAAAAGGAAGGGAGGACTTAGGGAAAGGTATGCGCAAGACCAGACTCCATTCATCAGCAGTTCTGGCATCAAACTTCCTCCTCGTCTCCCATTCCTCTCAGATTGCCACAAGTCTCATCCATAGTCAGAGACCTGTCCTGGGGCATTGCTTGCCAGTTTGCCTGACATCACAGTCATAACAGTCATCTGCTTATAACTTGAACTTTAAATATTTCATTCATTTTTCCCTTCCAACAAGATTAAAAAAAAATAGGCCTACTGGCAGATGAGCTTCTTTCTAAATGGGAACACTGTTACGGATAGAAAGAATGCTCTTTTATGTTTATGAAGCTTGCTTTCCATTGTGTAAATGCACACTTGCAGTGTAATCATGAGTTTTCCATCATCATTAGCAGCATGATCCTAGTCATTAAATCAAAGAAGCCCTGTAAATGACTCAACACTGGAAGGTTCCCATAAAGAAAAGCCTATTTAGATAATTAAGGATTCTTTATGGTACAAACATCTTAGTGTCACAGCAAATTGTAACACAGTAGATAATACTACCAAAAAAAAGTCCTGAAGGCTTACAAACCCACAAACTAGATCTGGGTTTTCTTTCACATAAGCTTGCAGTAGGTGTTGGGAGCAGAGTGGGGAAAATGAGGGGAAAAATAGAAGAAGAGATCATTGAGGAAATAAATCATCATTTCTTTGGAAACCTCAAACTTTGCCATTTAAAAAAAAATATTATATGGGATATTCTCCCACATACATACTACTGATAGAAGAAAAAGATTGAAGATAGGAGTTAAATCATCATTCTTACAAGCTTTAAACCTCACCTTCTAGCAAGTGACACTGAGCTTCTGGCACAAGGCAGTTTCATGTATGAAATGTGTCTCCTAAGACTGAAGAGTTTAAAGAGTGGAAGACGACAGTATGTCAACAAATTACATCCTAGAAATTGAAGGCAAACTAGCTAGCCTGCAGTAGCTTATCCCACTGTATACAAAGAAGTACTAGGTGTTAAGGTATTGCAGAAAATAGTTCAGATCTGACGAGCAGAAATACGTTGATTCATGTTTTGGATAAGGAAAATAAAAAAAGAAACCCACACCAAAGAAACAAAGCACAAAATTTCTCATCTCAGTCATTCACCCAGTAGCTCCCCTGCTCTTGGGGTTAGCAAACAATGGCCAACCACTGCCAGCTCCCAGCATCCTCGATGGGCCTCCACACTCTGCATCAAACCCACCACTGAATAGCCTGCTTCCTATGGTTTTGTGACTGCTTGCCCCAAACATTTATGCAGCCAGTTGTCCACTCAGCACAACTCAGGAAGTACCGATATAACCTAAAATTTATCACTTTCTTGGGCGAAGTTTATGTTTTAAGGAGAGAAACCGCCAAAATTGGAAAATTATTCCACCTTTTACAGATCTCCGACTTCAAATGGAGGGATCACACAATGACTGGGATTCTAGCCATCGGTTAAGACGCTAGAAAAAAGTGCAGGCGTGTTACTGCCAAGTTGCCTTTGCAAGTATATACAATGTTTTTAAGCCAACTTGCTTCAAATTCTTAATTTTAGTTCCAGAACACCAGTTGCTTGTCAGGGAACATGACGAGATGAACTCCCTGCTAATTAATTAAAACATCCCACCAAAATTGTAAATACTTGTAAAAGGGCACTACAGCCTTGACTACAAAATTTTGCTATATTAAATATCTCTCAATGCTCCTTGGCAAGTAAGATGGAACAAAGACCTTTCCACATTGTGAAAAAACAGCAGCACATATGATTTGGTGCCAAGAATAAATTGTTGCATGAGTACAATTTTAGTGGATTTTTATAAACCTTTTTTAGAGTAGAAATGTTTTTCAGAGCAGTCAAGCAAGTTTCTTACCACAATTATTAGCTTACTGTAAATAAATAAATAAATAAGTCACAAACCTATTATTCTTCAATTTTAATAGTTCTTCCTGGTCCTGGAATATTCACGAGACAGTGCAGTGACTTTAAGAGCAGCTTCCATGAAATAACTGCTTTGATTACATCATCCCTGCTTATTACAAGCTTTCATTTTAGACATTAGGACAAAGTGGCTGCAGATAAACCCATGGCGCTTCTCTGTGGGTTTGTGAAGACAGGAATCCTCCCTGCAATACACCATCCCAAGTCCTTAGCTAAATTGCCATTTGTTTCCCACACACTCTTGCTTCTCCACCTTGCAGTTTATATTTGCCATGATGTCTTTATGCCTACACTTAAGAGTTTTGCTAAGAAACTCTGGTCTATAACTTACGACTTTTCACCTATTTGGTACCTGCGTTGTCAGTAACATCATATTACATTTTTGCATACTTCAGTTATGGCACAGCAACTATCCTCGTTTCACTGTAAAAAATCTGCTTCTTGCTACAGCTGTGCAGCAATATTGATCGCATCAGTAAACAGAACTCAGCTGCAGGAATTCAGAGTCTAGAAATCACAGAGAAGTCTACGGTAGGAAAACACTTTTTCCGATTTTTCTATTAATTATTTAGGTAAATGCTTATCAGCCCCCCAAGATTTTTGAAGACACTGAAAGTTCAGCTGCATGAAAGAAGGTCAGAATCTGTTCTTGGTTCACTCCAAGAATCAAGGATGATAAACAGGTAAGTTAATTGCCTTTTAATTTCTTACACTGGGGTTCAGGAATGCAACAGATAGATGGACACTACAGCAGCTCCCTCTGCTGATGAAACAGTCTTCTTGCCTGTTTGATAATTCATGTGCTGGCAAGTAACAATCACTTGCAACCATGAAAATAGATTAAAAATTGGAATTTATTACTTAAATTACCAGACCAATCTGAGAACAAATCATAACTTTTCGGCATCCTACCTGACATGCAAAACAAGTCATCCTGAGACTCACGTTTAAGGGTGGAAGAGGGGAATTAAGTGGGTCAGTTCAAGAATCCCACTATGCTATCTATTCTCCCAAGGCAGCCCACCCCTAGGAAACTTCCATTTTTCCTTAACTGATGGTGTAAAATACATTAAGCATTAACCCCAATCAAATACCAATTCATCTTAAGAAAGTAAGATTTATAATCTTTATTGTTTAGATATAATAAATATAATACAGAACAAAAACATCACACCCATTGATTGTATTACACAGGCTGTTCATCAGGATACATTATATTTTCTTTTCACTAGCCCTTTCATAGGGTTTTAGTATTGGATCTTAAGAATTTCAATTTATAAACCTATCAATACAAGAACAATCTTCCAATTTTCACCTTTACACGTTTCAAATTTTCATATACATACTGATTTTGTTAAAAATATATAAGCACTGTTCAATATTTGCAATATAGGCCTTTATTTCCATTCATTAGATCTCTATTAATAAAGAGAATTTCAAAATAATTAATAGTTTAAATTTGATTTTAATTAAAATATTTATTCTCTATTTGTCATTTAACTGATCCCCCTCAGAAAATGAAGTGACAAGACAAAGACACTCCAGGGAAAAGCCGATGTTCACTTTTTAGAAACAAAAAGTATAAGTTCTGGTCCTTGCTTCACCTGTATAATTCTGGAATAACGGAGACATCAATTTGGTATAAAGAGAGATGGAAGAAACCAGAAGTCAGACTTTCTGAAGAGACGTGCATCTTCATTTCAGATTTACTACTGCCATCCTGCTGTTTTCTTGGCTTAAAAATCACTGCATCAAGCCATAATTATATGTTTTTCTCTGCATGAACATACTTATCATTAAATGGAAATTAGATAAAAATGCTACATTCCTTTTTTTATCAAAAATAGATCAAGGTTTAACACACTCTGAAATCAGGTATTTAAGTGCAAATGCAATACGCATCAGCAATTCAGGCTCTGGTCTCACTAAGGAAAATGGTTAAAAGACTATGCATAAAAGTCTTTCACAGAGGATATACACCTGGAACTAGCTGTGCCCTCAGAACATCTGAATTATCAGCAAACCATACAGGCTTCACACAAACAAAAGTTTTCTTCAGTTGAAAGTGTTTCAGTTAAATCATCTTCTGCTTTAAAAATCATATTCAGAATCCACTGGAACTTAGTACAAAATGTATGCCAAGAAAATCATCAAAACTATTCAGTTTGTGCATCTTTTAATGTACAAATGCTTTAGAAGTTTCACAAATCAATCAGTATAAACAACTAAGAAAAAAATTCATAAACAACTTCGTTTTACCAATACCTACTCCAAAGGGAATTTGGACAAATTTTATATCATAAAAGGAGCCCTTCAGCTGGGCAATGGTGAAGCTGTAGCACATACTCCTTATACTTCTCCAATTCCATTCAGGCAACGTTAACTGGAACTGGCTAAGCTTTCAATACAGCTTTGCATGAACAGCCTCTTACGATCTTCCCTTGAGCACTCATTTGTGACTGGACTGTATGTGGGAGTTTTTAACGCTTCAAAAGAAAAAAGCCTGAAGACCCCAAAAGACAAAGAAGCTGCTTCTCAGCATGTACACTCTCTTTCCAAATATAATTTGATATACCTTGTAAGTAGGGGTTTGTATGGTTTATTATTTTAAAAGATTATGGAAACACTTCAGGAACATATATGAAGAACTACAGAAATATCCCTGAATTATTATTTCTGAGGCCATTCCAGTATTTAGTCATATTTCTTCTGTGGAACATAGACAAAATCAGTGCACTTTCCCTGACAAAACAGTCAACAGTTCATTAAAAAATAAAAGGAATATTGGATGCAATCTTATCAACTGAGATGCAGTTAAGATTAACTCTGCACTTGTATAACTAAACAACTGCTTTCTATAAATATCCTCAAAGAAAAGCCTTTCACGGTTTTAAAATGTAGGAAGTGAAACCTAGATGAAATTCTGGATGTGTTCCACATCACAGTAAGCATTCCAGAAAAGTCTGGTTACCTACTACTACCATCTGTAATGATGCAATACTTTACTTTGGAGGAGAGTGAGAACACAAATAACTAAGAAGATTCATATTTATATGTTAGATTTATGGTTTATGTTAGACTTCTAACACCACAGAAAACTAAAGCAGTAAAAACACAACTGCAGTAGCTTTACCTAGAGAAGAAACAGCCTGTGAAGAAATGGCCTGTTGCATTCTTTGCAAAGTGAGTGTAAAAAGAAATGTCAAATCAGAAATCAAGAGGAAGCTGATCGTCAAGGCCACAATGACTACAATCACATATTCTCACTAACAAAAAAAATTTCTCCTAAAATACACACCTAAGCAGTTAACACTTTCTACACTGCTGACTTTGAAGAGAATTCATGTAGCAAGACAAACTTGCCCTCTAAATAATTAAGCTGAATCCTAACTATAGGGAAATATTTTTGTGACCAGCTATAGTACTGTTTATCATTTTTACCAGCACTAAAATCCCTCAAATTTATATTACTGAAGTCTTAAAGCGAACCACTCCAAATGCATGCAGCAGACAGAAATACTGCAAAGGCATAAAGGTCAATCTGACTGCACAGTTTGTTTTCAACAAAAATTTACTTTATTAATGCTGTCTGTCACTCTCAAGGGCTTTGGATCGCATCCCAGTCTAGCCAAAGTAACTTAACTGGAAAAACAAAAATCCTCAAAGGGAACAGACTTTGTAAAAATTTAATGATATAAATGAATATATGTAAGATAGAAGATTTATACAGCCACTCTACCCTAGAATCAGATCATGTATTCCTATAGCACTGCCTAACCCTGAAAGTTAATGTCACTGTCATGGTGTATGTGCAGCTTCGAAATCAACAGTGCAACCATTAATTTATGTGGCACAGAATACAATAAAGTAGAAAAGCCACACACAAATTGCAGCATCAGTTTAGAATAGATGCTTGTCTCAAATGTAACAGTGTTGGGCAGAGTGTATTTTATTGACACTTTTAAACACTCTTAACATTCTCGTCATGAGTTACCTGATAAGCCCAAGGAAGTTCAATGAGAAAATTATGATGTGAAATGTTTGAGTAAAACCTGAAAATATTTGTAATGATTTTAAAAGCATGAATTAGTTATCAGCTCTCACAATGCATGGTATCATCCATATTTCCCTGAGAAATCATGCCCTGCAATAACCTTGTAAAACCAAATACAGCATTAATGCAATCCTAGATTAGATGGGGGAAGGGAGAATCATGCATAATACCTGTTTATGAACCAACACTTAAATGCTACTGCAGTTACAACAATTACATTGCAGAGGCTGCCTAAGACGGTGGCAACAGAAATGGAAACTAACTCAAAACTTATTCTGAATAAAGAAAACTGATTGAAGTACCATCTTCTAGCTAGTCATATAACTCAACACTGTGATATTAACATTAGTCTCTGTTTCTTGCCTTTTGAGTATGCCACTTCTGAACTTTGTTTACAAACATACAAACACTCTGCCTTAACCAGGGCTATTCTTAGAGGAAATTTGAAAGTGTGTTCATAAACTCACCCTATGTCTAAAACATGTTTTACCCCTCCTCTTGATAGCTTAGTTTAGCTCAATAACTTAACTTCCCTAATACAGGAGGATCTTTTCGTAGGGAATAGGAATGATAACATTCTACACAGAGATGGAACCAAGAATTACAAAGATATCACTTTACCACCTTATTTAAAGTAATCATAGTTATGAACAGCAGTACCTAGGCACAAGGGGAACGGTGAAAGAGAATGACAATTACAACAGCACACACCAAAAAAGTAATCTGCAGGCTCTCCTGGTTTTGCTGGTATGTTCCACGGAGGTATGCAATGCATATACCAGCATACTGGGTCAAGTATCACATGCAGCACCATGGTTTGTCATTCAAAGAATCCCACTGCTTAACAATGCATTTCTGCAGAATACTTCAGTATTTTATACTTTAAATACTTGAGCAGTGAGATAACCACGCATTGCCTTAGCCACCCTGCTTCTGAGTTCCACTGTGCAGACCACTCCGGCTCAACTCCATGACAAGCCAAATCCATCACCTACTACAGCCCTCACCCCATTACGGGGATTTCCACAGGCAATAAACCAACAGGTAAGACACAGTGCACACTGAGCAACAGAAGCATTGCGCCCTCACTGTCTGCAGTGGTGTTCATGTGCCTCATACTTTCTAACTAACTGTTGAATACTGATGTCGCATGTATTCCAGTCTTCTGCTGAATCAGTTTTACATTTACATCAGCTGCTCATAATGAACACATTTTCAGCATGGCTGGAACCTAACAGGAAGTAGCCAGAAAAACTGAAATCCTTTTTCCTTTGTTCTGGAGTGCAGCACATAGTACGTCAAACTACACAAGACTACGTGAAACCCTAAAACCAAAGGCATGCTACATGGCATTTGGCAAATTATCATAATTTCCTCCATCTATAAAACCCAAACAGCTCCAAAACTTCCATCACACACAGAAGAAATTGTTGGTTGTCTCACGGGATTACAGTGATTAGTTCAACTGTTTGACAGAGCAACACACGTAGTATTCATTTTCCATTTTGTAGGCACAGGAAATCACTGCTCCTTCAGCATCTGATGACATTCAAAGAAATGCTTGAGAAAAAAATTCATTTTTCTTTTAAAGTGTATGTGCTTCCTACAAGAAATAAACCAGAATGATGACATTTCCAAATTGAAACAGTAAAAGCTATGACAATTTATGCTAGCACATAGAGGTAAAGCATTTATGAGAGAGCTCCTTCACATTCCAGTTGTGTCATGAGGAAGAAAAAACCAGCATGTCTCCATTACGTCAGAGGTACCTGAGAATCAAAGCTAGATCTCTTGTGCATATACCAAGCACCCATTAGAGAGCTACGCAATTTACATTTCAAATTAGACATTATGTTTATAAAATACTATTGTACTAAAAATCACAAGATTTTATAGAAAAAGCTCATCACATTCTATTAAATGCAGAACAACATTAGATGTCATAGCTTCTGTAATTAAAACTGTAACACTTTTCTTGTAACTGCAGAGGTACCACTGTTTAAAAATCCTTTCAGGAGGAATAGTTTGCTTTGTTTCTTAAAGAACTGTGATTTAATGATTTAATGCAAAAAGACTGCTCAAGCTACCTAATACCTTGTGATTAAAACATCTAATGTCTTTAAAAAAAAATTAACTCATTTTTGTTAAAAAAAAAACAAAAAAAACCCAAAAAAAGCCGAAAACAGTGGGTAGGCCCTAACTTTGAGTTTACTGAACAAAAACACTCTTCAACATTCCTAAGGTCTGAGACAAAGAATATTCTCATAGTACACAGGGGACTATAATGATCTTTCACTTTAAGCCATAAGGTCAAATATGAATAGTGATCGTCCAGTTCCAATTCTACCAGTCTGACCAATTTCAAAAGAACGTATTAGAATATTTTGCTTAAGAACATTGTAATTGCTTATCCAGAAGCCTGCTCAGCTTCCCTAGACATAGTCTGCTGATACCACAAGTCCCAGATGATTCAAATTTGTAGTTAATGCCTGGTATTATATATTCTGTATGATCTCATTGAAACATATCATTCAACGAAAACGGACACTAGCTTTTTATTGCCAGCAGGCCTTAATATTACATCTTGGAAAAAAAGATGAAGCTAATCTCGTGTAAGTCATCATAATTTAGAGGGGGAAAAACCCCTCACCAATCCTTTAAAAAACCAAACCAAGCTAAGGAAACTCCATTTCCCAAACACTCCCTGAAAATTCTACCAATGTCACATGCAAAATTAGTGCTGCATACTGCATTTTCAACCCCTCTAATTGTGGGGTTTGGGAATTGAAATATGCAGTTTCTCAAAATACCTACATAAATTTAATAAACTTTTTTGTTTTGTTTTGGATTTGTGGTTTTGTTGTGGTTTGGTTCTGTGCTTGGTTTTGTTCAGGTTTTTTTTGGTTTGGTTTGGTTTTTTTCTTTAATTCCTATTTCAAGTGTTCAAAGAAGGACTTACTATCTCATCTTAAAGAGATGCCTTAAATCACTGAAACTTGTACGGTAATCCAGTATTTAAAACTGGAAGGAAAAAATTGATAATGGTGCAATATCTGCCCAGAATATCCTGCAGGCTCCTTTTTCCCCTTCTCTACTTACAGATTTTTCTATTAAATTCTAGCTGCTTGCTAGTCAATCCTTCTAAATGTATAGCTGAGCATGTTGGTTTCCTGTACTTCCTGTTACCTAGTAGCTGTATCACCAAATCACCAAAGTTTCCTTTGGAAGAGTCATTGATGAGTGTCAAAACATGAAGAGGCCTTTGAGTTATGTCATCCTTCTATATTTCTGTGCAAGAATTCTAGAAGTGCCCTATATTATTAATAATCTCGTGATGTGGAAGAGAATAATGTTGGCTGAAAATCCATCCTACATTCATTAAAAAAAAATAAAATCTATCAAAAGTTGAAATTAGCTTGAATGTGTCTTATATACCATAAGTTGGAAAATGGCACTGACTAATTTCAAATAGTCCTGAATATAATTATTCATAACTTTTCAGAATCAAATACGACAGAAGCACTGCAGCGGCAAGAATACGCAGGTTATAAGGAAAATTATCAAT
The DNA here is from genome assembly GCF_017976375.1 of Cuculus canorus. Lineage (NCBI taxonomy): Eukaryota > Metazoa > Chordata > Aves > Cuculiformes > Cuculidae > Cuculus > Cuculus canorus. The sequence continues at coordinate 8,483,697 of NC_071406.1, forward strand.
TTTAGAATAAATTTATTGATGCAACTGGAATAAAAAAAAAAAATCAATGCAAAGACCTGTATCTTTCAGATTGTTTAGCAGATTACTGTAGCACCAACCCCTTGACGGAAAACTTTCACAATAAATTTGATCTCTTTCCTAAGTTGGCAGCTATACATGTGAATATTTACAAATTTAGTTCTCCTTGCGAGATAATTGGGAATAAGAATGGGCTAAAGAATCAGTCTGTTTAAAGCAAACTTTGGTTTTGAGAATGTACACCCCAATATACTGTAATTAGAAATATTTTACCATTCACTAAAATTTTAAACATTCCAGATTGTTACGTAACAAAAGACTTTTAAACATTGGCACCCACTGCCATTACAAGGCTTCTCAAAATGGCATAAGACAATATATACGTAGTGTTCCAGGACCGTACAAAGATCCTGCCTCAATAATTACCAGAATGCACTTAATAAATTATTTCTTCTATTACTATGCAAATAGTTTATACAACATTAAAAAGTTAATTTGTACCTACTAAAGGTAACAAATCTAGCTTTTCATCTGAAAGCCTGTAAGACTTGATGACCTGCAAACTTATTTACATAACTCATTCGAAAGTATTTTTAAAAATAATATTGTCCAGCATTTAACAAAATTGTGAGTTAAAAAAAGAAAGAAATGACTTAACAGCATTTGTTTTCTTGATTTTGTCAAGTAACTTCACCAGCTCAGTGTTATAAGGCAGGTTGGTTCTCAGATGGACTAAGACTTCCTATGGTGACAGGCATGTAGTAGTTTTTTTCACTTATAAAACCAGATGAAAGCAAGAAAGAGGAAAAGTTTAGAGTTCCAAAAGAACTGAAACTTCTAATTTTTACTACAAATTCAGAATAGGCACTGAAACGTGATTCCTTAGGGACTTTTCCAGAAGACTGTCTCTTCGTTAGGCATCACTCCATTTTTAAACTAAGAAGAAAACAAACACAAAAGTTGTCAGGGCTACATAATTAAAAGTTACAAAAAAGGAATCACCATATGTGTCTGTTTAAACCTTATTAGTAAAGGAAATAATGTGTGCATTTTAAGCTTAAGACATAAAAATTATTAGATTTAAGCAACACTGGAAAACAAAAATGTATGTCTCACCGTGTAATTATGCGTGCATTATTTGAAAACTAAAGCCCTTGAAGCCTAGGGCTAAGACAGTCCTGAACTATGTCTACCTTTAAGCTCTAAGACATTATCAACAAGCCATGTGATATTCCTGCTAGATTTTGGAAAACCTCCTCTTAGAAAGGAATATTTTGCAAACTCCCTAGATATTCTATACTTGTTTCCTTATTCTTATAATGAGAAATATCTTCCCTAATACTTAATGCAATTTAACAAATTAATTGTTGTCAACCACAAACACAAGGACTCCATTCTATTTTCTAGACCCACAATGACAAAGTCTGGTCACGCCCTCTAAACTTCCTTAAATGGCCAGTGGTTTTCCACAAACTGCAGTAGCCCCAGCTGAGACCTCAGCAGCATTAAAGAGACTGAAATGATTACTTCCCATCTCTTCCACCCACATCATCCATACCAAGAAGTTGTATGCTTTTTTTAGTTTATTGACTCATGTCCAAATTTTGATGAACGCTGTAATACTCTCCAGTAAAAAAAACTACTTTGCATTTCAAAACCATTGACCAAGAACTGCATCAAGGTGAGAATAATGCTTGGTAACGAATAATAATAAATTTGAAGATACCCTTTAAAATCTCTATCCATCAATACAGTACAAGATTAACTGTATGCTCAGTAGAAATGAGTGCTCATATAACACAAATGTCATCATGAAAACCAATCCTCACCTTTCTCTGCATTGTTTGAAGTTTATCAAGCCTACCTTTTGTCTATGAACAGCAACTGTCTCCATCTTGTGAAACGCTATGCATAGGAATAAGACTTTCACACTGCTCACTTTCTTCCGGCATTCTTAAAAAACAAATTTATTTATTTAAAGCTATACAGTAATACTAAATTGGTTGTTATGAAGCCAACATAAGTACTAAATATGCTAGTGGTTTGAGCTGCAGCCATTTAAAACACAGAAAGGCCCCTTAACTTCATACAGTTTTCACTGCACATTCTGGGTCCAGCGACTATCACAGAAGAATTAATAGGAAAAAAAAAAAGGAAACTACAGCAGGCACTAGCCACAAATTGGTTGCAATTTCTTAAACAGCCACTTTTAAAAGAAGACTTTACATCTTTCCATTTTCTGAGCATTACACAGGTTAATAAATGGACTGGCAACTACTACTATTAAATTAGTACACCTGAATACGAAATTAGATGAAAACAAATACAGTATGAGTACTGCGGCTTACAAAAGAGTATAGGATATTGGAAAGGCTAAAGTGGAGACAGAATTATACTTTGCGATTGCCCTACCTCTGAATTCGATGTTTTCTACAGATAAAGGCAAAAAATCTTCTGATTCCCACCATCACTGGATCCCAGTTGTTATAGTGACATAGGAGCGTTGCAATGAAAAAAGAAAAAAATACAGGGACTGCCCCGGCAAAAAATAACCAGGAAAACTGGACCTAGAATTAAAAAAAAAAGGTAATTTACTCAACAGTTAAAAAAATAGAAGACACACTGTATATTTGTAATAATTATTTTAAGTTTGAAATGAAATTTCAGTTCTTTTAAATTGGGTGAAATATTACAAATATTTTTGTAAGTTATTTGGTTCAATTCCTAAACCCACTGCTACTTATAATAAATGAATAACCTTTCTTTACTGATCTCTTCTTTATGGCGGAAAACACCGCTTGCACTGTGGTGTGGATGAGGACTGCTACTTCCAAACAGCCTCATTTTCACATTTCACCTGTTTGGCTGGTACCAATGAGAAAGTCCTCTAGATGTTTCAAAAATTCTGAGTAAGAGATCTCACCCGAAAGATCTGTGCAGCTGTGTATTCACTATGTCACTGAATGGTAACTGCAAAAGCCAACGCATGCAGAAAGACTACACTATGGGAAATTTAAATTAATTCGCTTTTCCATCTAACAATATGGCAGGGTACATTATTTTCCCAATTCAAACTAAATTCTACTGGTATCTGTACTACTACTTTTCTCTGTCCACTACCACACTCAAAAGTGGCCATCTGAGACCATTTAAAACTTAAAATTATAGAAGGTTAGAGAAATCAAGCATGCAAGAACAAAAACTGGTCTTGCAAACACTTTTAAGGCTAACAGAGCAATGACCCATAAGCAAGGCTCCACCTTGTGGACAAAATTTCGAAAGTTGAAGACTTTGCAGAAAAAAGTTTTGATAACTAGCAGGGATGTTCACTCTCAAAAATCTAAATTGCAATTATTAAAGCCTTATGTTAAACTCAGAGATTTCTAATGGGAATTCATAAAGACTTATGTTATGACAAGGAATATTTCAATAGTTAAAAACCTGGTTGTAATTTCTTAAATCTCAAATTTATGTCAGTTTACTAGAGAATAATAAAGACTCAGACAGTTTGTAATTATGCACGTTTTACAATTACCATACCATTTAGCAGTCACATGAAGACTGCATATATTCATATTTCAATCTTTACATAATCAGCCTTGCCAGCAGCATTTATATGTGGGCTTCTTTTAAGAAAACTGAAATGTGGTGTGAAGACATGGCTGGCCAGGAGCACTAACAGGAGAGCTTGACGTTGGAAGCTTACATTTCTGTCAGCCTAACTTGGATACATGAGATTTCAGTGAACACAGGGCTTGGCTTAACATATTTTGATGTTTATATGACAGAAACCACTTGCACAAATATATTTGTATAAACAACCTTGAAGTCTACAGGAGTTTGCCTTTAATTAGGGTCACTCATTTGTGCTTTAAAAAAATAGAAATGTAACTTGCCCTTGTGTGACCAAAATCAACTGAAACTCATCCAACAGAGCCTTAAAAATGTTTCTGCTATTTCAAATGCCTCAATACTGCACGAGTACATGAAGAATAAAATAATTTTAAAGTGCAGGATTCTGTGTTTACTTAGATTAAATAACCTAGAGACCAAGTTGTTTACTAAGAATTAGAAAAGCATATTCCATTTTTCAATGTATTCCAGAAGGAAGTTTAGATGAATCACTTCAGAAGACAAACTAAGCTTTTTATACATTGATCTATGTAACTATGTTTTTCTACTTTGTTTTCCAAAACAGACACTGACATTAAGTAAAAGTGAAATGCAAGTCGCGTGGTTTTTTTGCCCCATTTTTACATGCCTGCCAGGAAGCTTCAGACATTAAAAGCTTCTCATTAGAATTTACACTTTGCTTGTGAAAACACTGAGCAGTAAAGCTTCTTTTTGATAGGAAACATTAAAAAAGCAAGACTTCACTAATTTCTTGTACATAATTCACTGTTGTACAAACAACTAAAGGTGTAAAAAGAAAAACTCAAACATAATGATTGAAAACAAGTAATAAATTGAACCACTACCAATAATGCACAAAATCTGCTTGCTTCAGGGAAGCCACTCTCCAGAGAATGATCAATGTAAGCTATGTTCCAGGCACAGTCAGAATTTTTCTCTTCACATACTTTTGCATTTCTATTTGCACAGAGCTTACAAACTAAACATAACTGCATTTGGTACAAAACTCAGAAGAATATCAAAGCAGTGCAAGCAAGAAGCTGACAGAGTAGGACTACCAGTATATTCAAAATTCCAGAAGTAGTATCGTATAGTTAGTTCTATGTTTGGTCAGTTTTGCCCATTTTTATTGATGCCATTTCAGCTAAACTATTACATGACTAAACTGCTTCCTAATTCACATAAAAATTCATCATCTCAGTAAAGAACATCTTACATCTCAGTAACAAACTGTATTAGACCAAGATGCTCAAATACCAATTAATTCACTATTTTCAGCCCAGAAAACAGTACCTGGCACATAATTTTACTGCCTGCTTTCTGGAAAACTCCTGCAGGCTCTCCATACCACACCACTATACTCACTTTTAACACCAATGAAATACAGGTGTCACTGATGATCGAAATGCACACAAGCATGCTCACATTTTAGCCAAGTGACAAATACACCTGTGTCTACACTGAGAGGTGTCAAAAGGCATAGCCATTATGGACTATGTGGGGATGCCCTGCCAAAAAAGCAGGCATTACCACTGTAAGAAAAATTAAGATTGTTTTAATAACAGATGCATTATAAAAATTGAAAGCTCTAAGTTGAAAGCTATTTCAAAGAGAAAAACAGGTGGTTTAACTTTCAAATTAAAATTTTAGCAGTAGGGATTATTTGAATCCAAAATAAAGAGCAGTAACAAGTGAAGCTGCCTTCAGGAATTAGAAAGTTATGTGACCTTGATTTAAAGAAAAAACCCATCAAAACAAAACAAAAAAAACAATAACTGCACACTTGCAGTATATGCTAAATAATTACTATTCACATGAAATTTAGAATTCAATGTTCCTTTTCATTGATTAAATACTAAAATCAGACATTCAAAGTTAAGAGATGAAATTCATACCTAACTAAATATTTAAAACAGAGAATTCTGCCCCACCAAGGTGAAAAGTATATTTACAGCTTGAGGAGTAATACAAAATAACTTCCTATAGTTTCTATTCTAAACTCCTATTACCAGATTCTTATCTTACTTTACCCACAAGGTTTTTCCACAGCTATTTCCTCAATATCAGTGACACCAGACTAACTTAAAAGAAGGGCAGTTAAATGGAAGCGTAATATCCACAGGAATCTAATAATGTCCAATTAAGCCTTGTGGCTGCTACATTCCTTTGTGGTAAACCTGCAGATTTTTAGTTTTGTCACTAATTGAGTATCTTCAGGGTAGGCAGTCTGCAACAATTCTATAATTGCTGAGGTGTTAATTTAAGCTGAGCTGTTCTTGCACTTATTCTTTAATTCTGTAAAGTGCCTGTTCAAGGTAAAGCATTTGATCATGCATTGCTCATGACTTCAGGTACTTTTCATACAAGCTGCATCTTAACCAAAAATATTAAGTGTGCAAGTGCACACTTGCAAATGCAAAATTAATGTAACTGTCAATACCAAGAGAGTATTGATTATGACATAGTTCAACAATTATTGACAGTAACAGAAGTAAAATACTGTTTGTTGTATACATTGTTAAAATAACATTGCCATTTAATTCAAGAAATTCTGTTAATAATGCTCAAAACTTAGCAGTATGTTACCTTCTGCATGCACATATCGGCTATTATGGACAGAGGTATTGTAAGGCTTAGCGCAAGTGTGCCGATCAGTGATGAGGTAAGAAAGCATCCCCTAGGAGATAAGAAAAAATATTATTAATAACAACAACAATAAAGAGGTCTTATTTAAAAGTTAAAAAACAACTAGAGTAATACATCAAACTGCACAAGATATCTGATCAAGCTTAGCTATTAGTCATTTTCTCCATTTGAAAGTAGCTCAGAGCTGAGAGCCTGAATGCCAAGGCTTTTCAGGCAAGAGCCTGCGAACTGCCACACCTATTCAAAAGGCAGCACTGAAACAGACATCGTTCACTGCGCAACGGTAGGCATTGGAAGCATATCTGTTTTTGAAAACTCCTCCTCAGGGTTTCCAGACTTCGGGTCTCAGGGTTTACAGGACTTTTCAACTCGTAGAATTTCCTTTTACACCGATTTAATGTAATACTGGCCCAGAAGCAACTAAAATTCTCTCAAGATGGGAACCCTGACTTACCAAACAGTTCTCCAGTAACACTGTCCTTCTAACAGCTATACAAAGGTTTAAGTCTGCTATAGCTTTTCAGCTGTTCATCCAGAAGTCACATGTTCAATCTTCTGTTGCTGACCTATCCAGACTATCATATAATTGAATTACTAAAAAAAGCTAGGCTAATTTATGAATGGCCATATCTTCAGGATTAATGTATTCTAATGAGATTTTGCTCATTAAGTCTTTGAAGATTTAAACAAACATGTCAAGCATACAATAGTAGAGTCTGACTCACACATAGCCAACATAGACAATGCCTTGGAAACTTAAGGACTGAAATAACAAAATCACGCTCTCCTATTACTACTGCAACTCTATATCACAAAGTCTTCTCATCTCAAAATGTTAATTCTATCATGAGCTAAGCATGCAGTATCTTAATAAATACTACAAGACTGCATCACCTGCTTTTTCAAGTTAGTTGTTGCTCTTAAACAGGTCACTGTGACATGATGGATGACATCCTCTAACTCAAACTGCATAAAAAGAAACAAAGGCAAAAACACGTGCCTAGACAATTTGACATCTCAACATTTGAGAACACGGGTAAGACAATTTATGTGAAATATACACAAAGCATGTGGTACGTACCACAGCCAGAGGAACTCTGACAGAACTGTTCCAATAAGGCCATTAATGACAATGCACATCCATATCAGTTTGTTGGGAAACTCAAATGCTTCAAACCCAGTATAGTGAAGCAGGAAAAACCCTGGCCACAGCAGCAACAGATTGAACAGTCCTACAAAACCTGAGTATTAAAAACAGTATTAAGTAAATCAAAATAAATACTCTTCAACATAACTAAAATATCAGCTGAACTCTGCTGTTTTGACAACATGCATACATAAAAGCAGCAACAAAGCAATATTTTAAATCTTTCAAAGGAAAGGAATATAAGGAACTTGACTCAAAATTCACAAACAACAATTACACCAGATATTTACAGACTTGAAAGTGAAAAAAATAAATTTCCATTTAATCTGTTCGGCATTCCTATAGGTAGTATTACCTTTCATTGTTAAGGGGGTAAACTAGAAACAATTCACACAACCAGAGTCATAACCTCAAGAACAATAGGCTTTCTCTATTGCCTTTGCTTTTCTGAACTCCTTTATCACTTTACCGTTCAGTGCCTAAAAGCAACCAATTTAATCACACACTGAATTAAAACTTTCAATAGAGTTATTTTTAGTCTTACCAAAGAACATTGGTATGTCAAGTTTATCTTCTCTGTCTACTTTCCTTTTTATCATTACTATGTACACAGCATACAGCATTGCTCCTACAAGAGACCAAAGGGAACCTGTAAAGATGAAAAACACCCATTTAAGACATGCCGAATATGTTACGCACATTAGGATCAACTCTCCTGAACATACACAATTACAAAACTCTCAGAGATAAACAATTTATTACAGAATCCATTACCATATGAAAAGTATCGAAAAATGCAGAAAGGTCAAAAATGTAAATACTTTCACAATTAAGCTATGTATACAGCGGGGAAAGTCACCATAAACGTCCAGTTTCAGAAGCTGAAACTAAAAAAGCTAGACTGTGAAATGTTACATGGGTAAGAAACATCTAGCTTGATATGTGACCTGCTGAGTACTGTCAAAAGATGGTACTCATCACTGCGTATTCTACGATTAAAAAAAAGTAAGCAAATACCTATTGTATCTTTTCCAGCAGATTTCTCAGATCCAGAAAGGTTAACAAGTACCACACCACCAATGCTAGCAAAAGAGAAGAAATGCAAAACGCTACTTAAACCCAAGAACATTTTACAAAGACAGAGAAAAAAGGGGCAAAAAAACTACCAAAAGAGAGTTCTATCTCTAGGTATTTTTATTTAACCAAAACCCACTTTTGGCAAAGCCAAAAGGAGTTCTCTATTGCTAAGGCATGATCCTAAGCTAAAAACACCCACCCACCCCATTTTAACTTTCCTAAGTAATGCCCAAGCATTTAATGAAACTGACTGACAACATTGAATGTCAGGCCTTTTCCTTTTTCCCCAGCTACATAAAAATAGAGGAACCAGAATTAAACAATAAGAAAATAATTTTTCATATTTCAAACAGAAATCTCATTAATCTAATTTCCTGTAGCAGCATGAGATTTCGGAGTTGTTCAAAATACAAAGTATTGAAAAAGACTTAATTCACTTGTTCAATTTATTTGTAATTGAAAGAGATTTAATTCATGTGCTCTATTTATTTGTGAAACAAGGATTTTGAAAAAGTGAAGCACATCACACATTATCACAGATACCACAGGTCTAGGCATAGCTGTGCTCTCACTGTACCATCAACTTTTTGATCAAATGTTCAATCCCATTCTCTTACCTTAAAATAACAGCTAATAATTTGGACAGGGTAAATCTATCTCCACTGTTACTGGGAAAGACTGCAGCTAAGATTAAAGTAAAAAGTCCTGCAAGAGAAAGTAAGAAGTGTTTATACAATCAAGTTTTGCTATTAGTTTGTTTAGAAAACTGCACATGCATTTTCTTTTTTATACTTCACATACTTGTTTAAACTACTTGATCTTAGCATCCATACTTTTAACTGGAACTATTATGAAACTAACACCTGATAATGTGAATCCTTAGATAAGCAAATACTTCCTCAACTTTGAGAAAAGCTACCATATTCACAAAATAAACTGCAATAAGCCTGAAAAGGCAGTCAAAAATCACACAGATGTGCTTTTAAAAATATTGTATAAAATAGTAAATGTTTCTCCTCAAAACACAGATTTTCACAAAATTTTCACAGAATTTAAAGTGTGAACTTTAAAGTTCATATTAGATCCTTTCATAAAACCTGTAGAGCAAGTGATATGCATAATATTTAGGTGGTTTGAGTTCTTTACCACTAAAACCATTTCTTTAAAACAAATAATTCGCAAGAAGACTTTACTCTGAATTCTATCTCTCTTGATAAAAAGTTATACCACCATTCCTTCAAACCTATTACACTCCCAATGTGTCTCTTTAATACACAGACGTAACTGCAGAAGTACACATAGACAAACTTGAAATGAAAAAAGCAGGTGAATCATGAAGATAGCCCAAGTCTCTTCAACTACATAACGACATTTTTAAATGCATATATTCAATGGCTCTAAGACTACCCCAAACCACAGGTCAATCATTACACAAGTCTACTGTAACCCAAAGATTTTTATGTTATAAGCAGGCTTATAATGAACATCTAGTTATGTAAATAAAACTTACCAGAGGTTGAAGACAAGATATTAACTATGGCAACCTGGGTATCTGACAGAGCTTCTTGGTAAGAGAAATTCGCCAAGAACCACTACAGGAAAAGAAAAATAATTTCGTGAATATATGGATAACAACAAAAGAGTTTAAATTTCTTAGTGCAATAAAATACTACTTAAAGAAAAAAAACAACTATTTATCCAAAAATAAAATAATAACAAGACTTTTACCTCAAATAAATTTCTAATTGCTGTTAAAGTGGCAGGTATTTTAAAAGACAAGGGCAAAATCAGAATTGGCCTAAACCAACCACATTAAACTACAATTTCAATAACGAGATAATATACTGCAGACCTTCAAGATTATTAATTAATTAAAATGATGTTATAATAGCTATTCTGTAGTTACTAAAGGTGCTTTTAACTTGTTCTGCAAGTGTTTCAAGATAACTACACAAAAGCTGCAAAGAAATTTCAGAGATACATGGGACATAAGTCAGCCTAGTGAGGCTGTTTGAGAGTACTTAAAACTAACACATATCTCCACCTTAAAAACAAAGAGTCACTTATATTCAATACCTCAAAAATATTTTGGAGCCTCAAAAATATTTTGGAAGATTGATGTCTGTTAATTTCTCCATAAAGGAACAACATAGCAAGTGTTTTTATCATTTCTTGATTGAGATCTCATTAATAAGATCTCAGACACATCCTCAGGGAAGTTATCACTCTCTGAAGTCTTAGGTGGAAATATTTATACAGTCCTAGAAGAAATACATATGCATGCCAGTAGTAGCAGCATCCACAAATAGCATGAACAGGATTTGTTTTAAACATGAGAACTTTACTCTAGAAAATCAGTATGTGTGTTTATATATAGAAATATACTCAGACACAGAGAATTTTAAATAACTTCTTAAAAGCTATTTCATGCATACAAAATCACTAATGAGTGGCTTATTATTCTCTTGCTGCTGCATGCACGTTCTTTATGGATACACACAGAAAATCAAATCATCATTTTCTGGTTTAGGCATCAACAGTACTAACATCTTTTATTACTATTATTTTAAATTTTTAAGGAGTACTACTTCCTGAGAAAAACCTGTACTAGGTCCACATTACATATTGCCTATTCGGCAGTATCTATGAAGCTACTTCTGGAAAAGCTATCACTGATCTGCTCTTTACATTTTTACTGTCTCTCACAAATCACCCCACTGTTATCGTTCTCTCCCCTCCCAGAGATGAGGCACAATGCATGAACACCAGCAACCAACAGACTCATCAGTAAATCTTGCAGCCCTCTATGGAGTATAAGGACAATTAACTATCTTCTCTCTTCATACTACCAGAGGGCACAATGCCACAGCGAAGCAGTGTTCTTTCTGTGACGGCCCAGAAAGAATCATACTGACATTTACCCATTCCACACAGTCTCACCACAGCTGTTAACAGCCTGCATACACGTAATCCCAGAGCTTACTGTACCAAACACACCCAACACTGGACAACACGGCATGAAAGCATGGCGTATCTCACAACTGACCTTACAGTTAACACACCCAGGATCTCTTTTTATTACCCTCCCTTAGATGTACTTTCATGTCCAGCACATGAAAGAAGTTTTACTTCATACAGTATATTTAGAAAATGAGGCATAAAGAATACAAGTCATCTCAATACTGTTTCACTATTATTATAAAAGTCTTAATTGCATCTCTACTTAAGTTTTCTGAAAGAATGAAGCACATACCACAAAGCAAAAGAAAAAGCTAATTTTTGCTACTTGAGTTGCAGTGAGTTTTCCTACAGTTTTTAATATTGATTCCTGTTCCTTAACCGTTGGATATGACATACGAGACAACTTTGCTTCCAATGCATGGCTCGATGGAAGCTGCCGAATCTCCATAATATTACTGAACCTTACACGTGGCTTTTTGGGAGCTTAAGAAAAGAGAGAAAAAAAAAAAGGCTGCATATTATTATTAAACTTTTCAAGCCAACACAATGTGCAAAAAGACCTACGATGTTCTAATATGGCATTGATTGCAATAGTTGACAAATAATAATAGGTTTTTATCCAAATAGAAGACATGCCTTTATTTTCATTTATTAAAATACTATTTTGCTATTCGATAGGCCACTAACAAGACAAAGCACAATTATTGGTTTTATAATCAGTACAGTTGTCCATCCAAAAAACTTTACTGAAAAGAATCATCCTTCCTCTCTGTCAAAAAAAAAAAAATCACCACAAGGTAGCAATAAAATTTTAGGCAGAATTACTCTGTATTGATAAATATTACATATAAGATTTTCTTTAATTGATCAATAGTCAAACAGCCAAAAACTGCACACAACTACACCTAACTGCAAGAGCAGTGTTTTACTCAGAGGATGAGCGTCCAACAGATGTCAAAGCTTAGCAAAGATCATAAGGTCACTTGCTTATTTGAAATCCACGCACTAACTAATCTTGAAACCAGCATGAGCTTTTATAAATAAAGACTATTTTAAGTATTAGTTTCCTATGTAAAGGAAACATTACACATTACATATAAATATTAGCCTAATACAACATAAAAGAATACCTATTTCCTAAAAGAAGGGAAAAGCTACAGCTCAAACAATCCTGAAGTGATCAGTGTATGTTATAACAGGATAGCAGAGCCTACCAAAGTGGTTTTGCATGTGTCATCCAGAAATTAACAAAGAGACTTTCCCTTGTATAAGCAGGCACTCTTTTGCTGAGGATCAGATAATTGGATTCTTTGACAACTATCTTTTCTTATCTATAACTGTCTGGGGCAGTTAGGCCCATTTCAGCTACTATCACAAGATAGTGAGGCTTAAATAAAATCAGAATGCACATAGACTGTTAAAATTCTTACTTTGACTGCTTTGCTCCTGCTCTAAAAAGGACAATAGCTTGTTTTTCCAGAGGCTGACTCACTGCTGCTGGTCATACAAGCCCAGAAGGAAAGAATCACAAGAACTGAACCCAGCTGGTCCCTTGAGATAAACATAGGCTGGATCTGTAGTGACCAAGAAAGGTAAACTGAACGATAGGCCTATGTTTTCTCTACCTGAAAGTAGATATATTGAGACTGCAATTCATGCAATAAGATATTTAATTAAAAAAAAGAAAAAAAAAGAAAGAATAAAGATGGGGGAAAAAAGAGGCAAGTCCTGCAACGTGACAGCAGTTACACTGACAAAGAGGAAAGTAATTCATTCACTAAAGAACTAGCACTTCAGCATTCCAGAAGTCTTTACTCACATTTCTCTGTATCGCTATTATTACTGCCATTTTTTTCAGTGGGCAAATCATGAAACTTTACAGGAACATATAAAGGTTCACTCTGAAATGAATAGGTACAAGGAAAAATACAGTTAAGCAGGATATTTAAATTACAAGCGGTAGGATTAATGTAGTGAATTAGAAAACTAAATAAAAAAAGCTTGGCGAACATTAAGAGAATCAAATTTTGCACACAGTGGATAGGCTTGTTGAAGATATTCACAAATAAAATATAGATTACATTAAACATATTGGTAAAATGCAGTACTCAAAAATAACTTTTGTGTAAATCCTCATGAACACATAACCCATCTCCAGAAAATTCAAACCTACTGATTTAAATAAAAAACTCATCAAAACCACAGACATTTCAATAGATCTATAGCTCCTGTCCAAATAATAAACTAGAAACATAAAATACCGAATATACATACAAGAATTAATATATATGCATTTTCCTCCCATTACCCTAAAAGCTCATGATCTACAATTAAAGGTCAAAAAACTTTGCCAAAGGAACTCCAATATATAAGGCATTTAGCAGAAGTTTTAATTGTTTAAAATACTTCTTACAAGACAAGTTTTAAACTGCTTGTTTAAATTAAACTAATAAACTGTAAGAGTGAAGTAATGATCTGGTAGCTGCATTTTCATTAGGCTCCTTATTTAGGACCAGAATTTTTGTGGCTGTTTAAAGTACTGCAAATTTGTCCAAGGTTAAGGAGGAATCCTGCTTCTAGTCAGAGGATCTTAATGAACTGAGCAGACTGAGAAGATTTTATTTGTAAATGCAGATAAAGTTGGGGAAAATCCCAAACAATGAAATTAAAGAATACTTTTGAAAAACCTCTCTTTAACTCCCTATTCAGCATAAAAATACCCACATAGTAGTTTGTCAACACTCGGTTGTCTCCCCTACTCTATCACAGAGATGGTGCAAGCTTTTGAAGTTCTATGCTTTGGATACATTTCTGCATGTGGCCTCTGATTTAGGTATGCAGATTAAGCAGCATAACAAACTGTCACTTATGGATGACAACAATCACCACAAAAATGCCACCTGACAATGCAGCTTATCAGCAGAATATAAGCACTGACATTTGGTTCAGTAAACACTGGAATGAAGAAGACAGCCCGTTTTTATTTCAAAACGCAAAGCAGGATTGCAGTATACAAAAGACTCACCTAACTGAATAATTTTGTTGTGGATTTCAGTCCTAAAACCTGTTTGGCTTTACCAATAGCTCTCCACATTTTGCTTTGGAAGATACTGAGCTGAATACGTATAGCTTTCCTTCATATGAGAGAAATATTTCTCTCAAACTACTACACAAACATTCAAGTCAGTGTTCTATTGAGCTGAGAACTTGTATTTCTCATAATAAGCAATGTCATTATTTGCAGCTTTATTAACGTGTAAGTTACCAATCCCATCTCCCAAAACCTATTACATTTTAAGACTGCCATATTTTAGAAATATTGTCTGGATAACGATATCATGTTACTGTAAAGCATTGACATTCACAAATAAAGGCACTTACCAGAGAACTGTTTACAGTGTTATCTGTTGTACAAGCAGCAAAATAACCTTCAGCATCTGCAAACTAATTACAGAATCTTAAATGTAATAATCTATCAAGGCAGAGCTTTTAGTAACTGAAATTTTTTGAGAATAAGTTTTTTAAAGCCTTTTTCCATAGTTCTGTCACGATTCAATCTCTCTCCCTCCAGCCTTCTTCCCCAATAAATAAGAGGGCTTACAGGTTCAGTAAATAATTTCAGTAATTCCTTGTACCTCTTGGAGAACCACACCGAGTTCAACTACCCAGGTATCAATGCAGGATCAGGCAGTTAGAATGCCAAGACCTGTGAAGTTCAGTCTTAGTGAGATGAGCTGCACTGAATTATTGTGCATGTGTTAACAAGCAGCCTCTCTTTTCCTCATTTCATTGAGGCAAAGTGCCTTTACATAAAAATCTCGGACTCCACCTTAGTTTTAACAAGGCTTCAACTAGGATGAGGTCAAGTATCATTCTCCCTCTTCCTTTCTGCATCCTAACAAGCATTACTACCCCATGCCCAAACCTGCAACTTGCTGTTCAACCATACTGGCTCTGGGGAAGAGAGCTTAGAAGTAAGGTATGAGTGTTTACCTAAGCAACCATTACTGAAATAAAAATCTATAAATGTACAATTTTCGTTCTGGATTAATAAACACAATACATTTTAAAGGCACTTTAATAATTACACAGTTGAATAAATATTTAACTAAACTCCTTTGGGAGAGAGAAAAAAAAAAATCTAACTGCACACTACAGTCCTGACTCTGCACCGTTCTTTTGAAATACGCTCACATCAAGACTAATGGCTACTTCCTACAAATTATTTTTAAAAAGACTTTTTATAGGATTAGAAAGGAAAAATAATGAGATTCTTACAGTGGTGCCATGAGTGCCACACACCGATGTGACAGATTCAGCACTCTTACACAGTGCTGTCCCGTTATCACGAGTTCATATTACCTCTTTGACATAGCACTGTCTTGAGATTCTGTTGCTCGATATGCCACTGCAATTCACACTAGGCAATAGCCCCTTATTCTACTCATCTGCTCAGATTAATAAATTTGATCAGTATAATTGCTCTGTACAACTAATCATCCTGGTGAAACACTCAGGTTGCCCAGAGAGGTAGGTGGTGGACGCCCCATTCTTGGAAACACTCAAGGTCAGGTTGGATGGGGCTCTGAGCAACCCTATCAAGCTGAAAATTTCCCTGCTCACTGCAGGGGGGTTGTACTAGATGACCCGTAAAGGTCCCTTCCAATCCAAACTGTTCTATGATTCTTTATCGCTTTCATCATCCTCATTTGTCATTACCACCAATACAGAATCTGTAAATTCTGGTTATTTCCTTATTATCTTATGAAGACACAGAACGGCATTATGTCTGACACACAACACCCATACCATTCAGAGATATTTCATGACAAAGGCTGATCTACAAAAAATTATTTCAAGATCTCAGCCGACTCTAAATATTCTATGTGTTTAACACAAAAGGTTTCATTTTTGGGGTTTTGCTTTTGTGGTGTTCTCAGGCTTGTATTTTTTTAAATAAGAATTATTTGGTTTACTGTCACATAATGCTTCAGTATTTAAGTATATTACACCTACAACCGTCACTATCAGTCAAGCCTAATATTCATATATGCAGAAGAACTGAAATCAGTTCCTCTCACACAAGCTATTTTCTACACAGACGTTTTTTAACAGCATGTTCTGGGATCACATTTTCTGTTATTTTAATGCAAGATTAATAAAAGGCCAAACGCCTTACTGCTTCCTGAGCCCTGCTGTTTGGCATTCTGAAAACTGGTACAGAACAAGTACCCTTCCCAGGACCTCTAATTTCCTTAGAAAAAAAAAAAGTATGTGTTTCTGTGATACAACAATAATTTCAGGCTCTAGCAGAAGCTATGCCTAGTTCTAGAATGGACAACAGAAGGTAATTTGTGCGTAAACGCTATAGGAATACAGTTTTAACTACAACAAATTCTATCACCTTTCAAAAATATGACTTTAAAAACCCCTAAACCTCTTAGCACATAGTTCATAGTTCTGCCACAGACAAAAAAGTCCGTTAATAAAGATCAACTACAAAGTTCAAATATTGATTCCATTGGTTACAGATCATGGGAAAGTAAATGGGAACAAACCGCCAACAGTGGCGATGCTCATGAACTCTTCTTAAAAAGAATTACAAACTGCAACTGTCCAAGATAAAATACCAAGCAGGATGGGCCAATGGTCTGGCCCAGTACAGCATTTCTGACGATTCCTGACACATTTAATATTTTTTCCATTTTTTTTCTTCCAGTCACAAGACTACAGTTACCACTGCCATGTCTTCCTGTGCCACGTTTCACTTTATAACTGCTTTTTTGAAAGCACTATTTCATGAATACGTAAACTTTGCCTTTCTCTAGTCCATATCTTAATTTTTTTCCATAAAACTTTAAAAATTTCAAAACATTTATAAAGTCAAAATACTTACAAAAGCTGCATGCCTTCCACGAAATCCACGCGTACACTGTTGCCTCCATGGTTTCCAAACAATAAATCCCAAGAGGTATAGAACAAACATGGATGTTTTTGCAAATGTACTGAAAAAAGGTTTGTTGTATTTTGTAAAAACGTACTGTGGAAAGAAAATAATTGCAGTATCCAAAATTAGCAATTAGGTGAGAATTCACAAAATGAATGAACAGGTTTAAGTACACAGCCCAAAACAGTCTGGTTCCGAAAACGACAGTGCTGCGAGTACTGGTATGTCCCCACCTGTTCTGGGTGTACCCTCTTCCCAAGCTATCTTAAATGCCAACATGAAGGCACTGAGCCATTTGGTAAGATACAATGCCTCTGGAGAAAAGCTATTTGTTACTTGTATCCAACCAAGCAACATATGGATGTGCCACTGAACTCAAATAGGACTGAAAATACGTTTACATACAAATCTTTTCTAAATGGAAGACCCTTTTGTAAGCAATAGCATACTATGTACAAATTACAAAAGATTACTTTGATTAAATAACATTTTGGTATTGACAGTGATTTCACCAGCTCACAGGAAAAAAAATGATTTATTAATAGCATGTTAAGCAAAACATTTTCATACAGTTAGTTTTTAAACTGATAGAGAACCTGACTTAATGACAGTTCAGAAACCTGAACTGACAAGAATTTATTAACAACTGAATTTCCATTGCTAAAGCTCTGTTTTAAGTCCCAAAATCTGACATGAAGTAAACAGCAGATCAGTTTCAAGACCCTGAATATATGAACTAGATTAAGACAAACTTGTTTGCAATTACAGTGTTTAACTCCATGACTACCCAACTCCTTTTATTCTAGACTTGTGTATGTTCTGAACTATAACCTACCATATCACCTCGCCTGCAATGGTACAGCTCATTTATTACTTCTCGGGAAACATATGGGCACTACTGTAATCAATATGGCAATAAAAAAAATTAATTCCCTAATTACAGTACATAGTTATGAGCTGACGTTGTTTAATTCTAAAGTCATCAATAACACCTTCTGCCTTGAAAGCAACAGTGGCTGTGTTCAGCTTGTCTGTAACTTCTGGTAGATGCATGTTAGTTCGCTGACCCAAGGGATACTGTCTTCCCCTTAACTAAAAGGCAGTTAAACATTATACTGGAGCACTCACTGAGTGAGTGACCAGGTTTCTGCTGCATCTTTCTCTTATATAGGCTTTTATTTTCCTTTTAACATGCATGGAACAGTACTTACAGAAGTGAGTTCTGAAGAGGCAACCCATATCACGTCAACGAGGAGAAGAATGACAATTCCTAGAGCCATTCGCCTACGCTGAGTGGATGAACTGCTCTGGGAGCTCATTCGATTCATGACAAAAACCCACACCATTTGTAACCTAATCAAGATTGATACAGGAATAAAATCAAAAATATTAAGAATAGCCACTAAAAAAAAAGAAAAACAGTGGGGGCAAGTGTTTCATATATATGAAACAGATCCAATATGCCAGGAAACACATTTTTATATTAGTTAAAAAACAGATCTTTTATAGATCTGGAATAAGATTTTCAAAGACATTAAGGGCAATTTAAAAGTAAACCTAGACTTTTCAAGAATTTACCAACTGTTCTACCACTGAAATATGCAAAATTAGGTAAAACATACAATGCCCTTTTGGAATTTCTATGCTACAAATTCTGCAGAATTTGAAACCACTATGTTTTGGCAAATCCAGATACTGTAAGCTAACAGCAGAAATTACTTTGAAGTGCTGCGCCAAATGCAATCCTATTAAAGGTCGTCAGAAATACGTTTAAACTGAAGCATTCAACAAATCCTTGTGAAGACAGAGCAACATATTTGGATAAATTATCATCCCTCAGAGTGTAAAGTGATTCAAGACAAAAAAAAAAACCAAACAATTAATAAAAACTCCAACGAATACTTCCTTGTAAAGGTACAAAATTGCACATGTACTTGAACTGAAAAGATTTATATGTCTACTCGGAAATTTATGAAATACAGGCATGCATCAATTCTAGTGAAAACCTGTCAAACTAAGAGTAAGCACACAATGCAGGCAACAGAAAGCTTTGACTATTAAAAAAACCCCAAATCAAACAACAACATTGATAATTATTTCAGCTGTGCCCTGGTATGTTACACATATGAAAAATCAATTAAAACCACTTCATACTCTGAGAAATCAAAACTACAGCAGTGAACTATCCTTAAGCTTGTCATCTAGTACAAAAGTCATGCAGACTTGCAAAAAATTACAGCATTAACAAGTTCAGATTTTGATACACATAAACCTGTTCTTTTCATATGCACACCTCAGATTCTAGAAGTCTCTGTTCAAGGTGGTAACAGAAATGTCTCAATTTAAGCAAATCTGGTCAATTATCAGAAAAGCACAGCTGGGTTTAAATGCTTATAGTCGACTGTTTTTGCATACTGGAAGAGAAAAGTACCATTCAAGCGAAAATTCTGACTATATGGCTTGAGCTGCAAAAACTTGTATTAGGAAGATGACTATCTGCAGTTAAAACATCAAAGGTTATGCAAGAGTTGAGTACTACAGCAGTGTGCGAATAGATCATGACCAACCTTCTTCCCTTTTTGTTTCAGTAAGCAAAGCGCTTCTGTTTTATCCAATGCACAGAGTAAACATGAGAACAAAACCGATATCGTTTGAGTTGGCAAAAAAAGTGGTACATAGTGACTTAGAGGGCTTTGCTTTGCACAACTTGCACTAAAAGTATTAGCATTACTCAAAATACCTAAGTTATGTTAAGAGATCACTAAAGTACTTTCCAAAAAAAGATGAAAGGCAAAGCAAATAAGCTTCTAAAAACGCTGCTTGTGCTTTAACTCAAAAAAATTATAAGGTTCACTGCACCAACTCCAAACAAGCATTAATCATGAGCACAGCATGCATTCTTATATCCACTAATGATACTAGAAGCTGATTCAGATTTGTGATACAACTTTACAGCTGCCCACCAGAAAACCTAAATTTAGGAAAACCTTCAATTTTATGATTTAAAAGCTCTAAATACAAGTGACAGAGACTGACATCTAATTCATCAGTGTAGTCATTCTAGAATCTCTTAAATACGTTTTAATGTACTTCAGTAAGATACACATATAGTAGTTCTATGATTAACATTAACTTATTTATCTACTTTAAGAACAAATTTATTAAGAGTTCATTTGCTACAGATTACATAACATACCTTGCTATTTATCACTGTAAACACAAACACTATCTTTGCAAGAACTTCTCAAGGTATTGAAATCTAATTCAGCTTTATGGAGCAAATCCTGACTTTCCAGTAAACAGAGGTGATTTGCTTTGCTAAAACAGTTCAGTGAATTTAAATTACACTGTTTATTCCACTCGTGTCAACATACTAACAGTTACTCTTTTTCATCATTTACAAACTATTGGTGAAGGAGACAGCGCCACTGTCTGTTCAGTGAGGAAGCTACATGGCGGTTTTTTCCAGACTAGCCTGTTCCTCAGACTAATGATTTAAATGCCCAGATATGCACAACTGCATTTGTGATCACTACACTATTTCCCATCTTTGACTAATGCCTCTCCTTTGCAATACAGTCTCTGCCACGTTCAAATCTTCCCACTTTTTCCTCTATTTCTCAAAAGAAAAAAATGAACAGGCAGAGTTCCTGAATGTAATTATACCACTATATCTATGCTGATACATTCCATGTGTGGGCATCAGTTCTGGATAATTATTCTGCTTTTCTGGTAAAACGGTGGGATTTACAAAAGAAAGCAGCCTCTAAGTAGGAAGGGGCAAAGTTATGAAAGACTCAGAAAGGAACAGCAGTTTTTATTTGCTATGGAATACAGAAGAAAACATTTGTTCTCAAAGACAGAATAGATAGGGATATTTTCTGAAGTCTGAGTAAGGTAAAAGAAAGGGTTTCATGCATTAAAGCTTTTAAGGTTATTTTCAATTTTTATTAATTATTCTAACAGATACTACATATCATACTCTACAACCTTGCCTTCATTTTATTACAACTAACAGGCTACAAGCCATTATATTAAGTGCATATATATAGGGAGCCCACAAACTGCTCATGTGTTTGCGTATACAGTGAAAATGGAAGCTTGGAAACTGGGCATAAAAGAATTCCCAAGGAGCGAGAAGGAAAAAAACCTCTTTTCTTGTCAGGCTACAGCATAGCACACAAGCAGTGGTAAGGTACACCAGAAACGGGAACACCTCCAGCCTTTCACCAGTTATGTGCTGCAGGTAAAAGGGGAAGAGGCAGCTATAGACACGAAGGAACTGCAGTAGCCTGATCAATTTGACATCACATGCTCTGATCCCTAGCTCTTCTGTTCTCACCACAAACTGTTTTAAAGCACACAGCACTTATACACTGCGCATAGAGATCATGCACATTCCGTAGTGGCTTAATATTGTACACAACTTGTCTACATTAGGCTTGTACAACTCCCTTGCTTTACGAGCCCTCAGTAGGAGGGAAGTAAAGCATGCTAGAATATCTAGTACTTCTTAGATAAGGGGTTCTGAAGTTATTCAAAGTATAAGTACATGTTGCATCATTTCTTTTCTACCTACATAGTAGATTTTAAAATGCTAATTAAAGAGCCCATTCTTATGTCTTGAAGATGAAGCATTTTACATGTTTCAGTAATAGCTGCTATTACCGTCTTATCCGACTACAAAGTGACTTTAACATTTCTGTGTGCCTAATATAGCCCTTTGCTTTGTTCTTTCCTAACAAGGGGAAGAAAGCTTAACAAGGAAAAAAAAAGTTTAACAAGAAAGGATGACTACAAAGCCTTCATCAAGCAAGAAAATACACCTCTAAGCTGGTAGCTACCTAAAAAAAATATGAAACCGCAATACTAAAAGGCCTATAATGTTCAGCAGAAAAAGAGATCACTACTGAAACGTAGTATATAAGTTTCAGGTCAGAATTAAAATGTATAAAACTTCACACAGAATGCTTATCAACACAACATGAGCGTGCATGAACTCGTAATGTCTGGAATTGTGTTTCGTTTCTTTATATTTCGACCCGTACATTGACAGCAATATGCTCTGACAAAAGTGAACATAGAAAGAACATTCGTAGAAAAAACATTACTTTTCTCACACATACCTTTCACAATAACTGTAAAAAAAAAAAAAAAGATGCTAACAAACTTCACACATCACGTTGAAGTGAAGATAATCCCCTAAAAAGAAAATAAAAAAGAAAACAAAGTTTTAAAATTACATGTGCATGTAGATTAAGCATTTCCTTTGCAAAACATTTTCCAAAATTTCAAGTTCAACAAGTGTCTGCCACAACTTAAGTCCTAAAGGTTACGGGCATACAGATATAGGGCATATAGGCTCTTTGGCCTTAAAATCATCTACTAAAGTAAGACACCTCCACATAATTTCGTGTGGAAACCCAGTATCTTTCCTTAATTTGACACGGCAATATTACTGTATCAAAAATTAACAAACACTTCTATTTTAAATTTTAAACTCAGATCCTATAAAGACACTCAGCAAAACCCTGTTTAAAATTTTTCTGTAGGGAAAGAGACATTATATATAAGAGACTTCAGAAAACAATTTACAGTAGACCAATTAGAAGTCCATCTAATCTGCAGCTATTTGCAAATGCAGATGTATGATGCTCCAAAAGAAGGCACAAAAAACCTGGAACTGACAACCAAGAATAATGAAGCCATAAGTTTTATTGCCCAAAACTGCTGGAATTTTTTTTCTTTTCTTATTCAAGTGAAGCCTTGCTAAGTTCTGGTTTAGGGATATCTTGTATCAACAAGAGTCATACTCTACATCAATAAGTCACAAATTAGTGCATACAAGAGAGGTAGCAGTAAGGGCAAAACTAAATGTTTACCCTTAATTTTGCCTTTGATTACTAGTCAAGCACGGCTAGAAGTTTATAAACTGTGAATAGGAGGCAAAAGTTAAACTGGTGCTTTTCACCTATTTCAGATGAGATGAAGAGGCAGACTATAAAGACAGACAATAGAAGTCTACGATTCAGCCTCCACTGAACTCAAGATTCAACATTTAGCATCCACAGCAAGTTCAGGCCCTTTACTACATAGTTAAACAAATAACTGTAGCTAGTTAGAAATATTTTGAACATGTAGTTTTGAGACACAGACGTGCAGATATCATCTTGTATTCCATAAAGCCTATGCTCATTGTAAATCCTGAACACTTATTTAGTTCAGGGCCCTCACACACAAACAGCAGCTGTTGGTCATATTTTTCTTACGCTATCAAACTAATTAAGAGATTAAAATCAGTATCTCAGAGAACCAAGCTGTAAACTAGAAGACTTATCCATACAGAGCTCCAACAGTTTGTTGATGCCTAATTTATGTACCCAAAATATAATAATATAACAGTTAAAACAAAGATAGAAAGCAAAAAAAGATGTGTAAAAATTATTCTTTCCATGCACACTAAACTAAATATCAGCAGGCAAAAGATACCATTCAGTTGCCTATTTTCAGTCCCTTCTTAATCCATATTAGCTATACTCAAGTAACCAAGTGCAGAACTTGCACCTAAATTCAGTTATTATGCAAGACATATCTTACCCTCTATCAGCATGCAAGATCTGCTGTGGACTTGTTCAATGCTTATTACCAATAATTAAGCCCTTTCAGGATAAGAATAAAAGTATAGCTTATTAAGATAACATCTGACACCTAAAATGACAACTGTACAAGACACTTCTCTGGAAGAGCATGGTGATACCCTTACAAAACACGTAATTAATAAAGTGCAAAGAGTTATGACAAATTTAAGCCACCGGAAGTCATACAGGATGAAACAGAAGTTACATTTTAAAAGTAAATACAACATTCTACCCTATGAAATAAAATAGAATCATCAGCACATATTTGCTTCTTGTTTCCATTACTAGGAAATAGAAGTTATGCCATGTGGAAAGCATATTCAATATACCAATTGAAATTTGACATTTAAGGGAATTTAAAAGGCATTCTTAATATCACTACAATTTTTAGCAAATAGCAGGGAGATATTCTTAAGTCTTTTTTCTTTTATTTACCATTTTAACAGTGTTAGTGTTGGTGCTGTCCTCTTGTGGAACCATTTCTCAGCGAGTTACATGAAGACCCTCTGCAAAAAAAGATGAAAAAATTCACTTAACTTCCCTCATAATGACACTATATTTTGCTTTTAAAAAGTTACCACATCTTAGATCACTTAAGCTGAGACAGCACTTAAATTTACGACACCTAAAAAAGATAAAAGTCTTGCTGTGCAGTCTAATGTATGCTCCCCTAGCTGATTACACTAAAGCCAACAGGCTCAATAGCCCACACAATTCCACTGTTCTGAACACTTATACTTCTGGTGTATAAGTCCACCAGTGACACTTCACATGCAACCTGATTTCTATAGTGCTAAATGTTTCTTCGTGCAGATTACGACTTTTTTTTCCCCATTAAAAGTTCAACCCTAAAAGAGAAAAAAACGTAAGTTCATAAAATATGAGATAACTTTCATTGTGTTGACAATGAGGAAAGAGAATGTTTCAAGTAAAAGAACTGCCAAATCCTGTCAAAACAGGAGTACTGCCTCTAGCTGTTCTATGAGGAAAACACCGCCCCCCAAACTGTACATCATAACAAGAGTAACAAGAGACCCAGAAGAGCAGCTCAACCACAAACCATTGTGCAAGTCAACTTGAAATTCTTCCTTGTATTTACTCAAGATTATTTCATATTCAGTTTGCAAGGCAACATACCAAGATAAAGTCTGCACACAGAAGAAATAGTTTTAGCTTTTCCAGTAATACCGGCTGCTCCATTACAAGTTCTGGGATACAACCCCGCACACATTTTAACACGTACTGTCAGCAGGTGATTCTCCTTTCATACTTCCTTACTTTCAAGATAAGACAAACACAGACATTGCTTTGATTTTAGTCAGAGAAAAAGCTGAAAGTAAACTGACAGGCATTTTACACCCATTCTTCTAAATCTGAAAAATGTATGTCAAAGCAACAGTAATTTAACACAATTCTGACCTCTACTAAGCTTTCAAGGGGTATTGCAGGAGGTGAGCAAAAGCAGGAATCTTCAGAAGAGATGGAAATGCAACACAACAATTACATTCACCATGGCCCTGTAATCATGACTCAAGGAAAGTTTCCTACAGAATCTGCAGGATTTAGTGAAGCAAAAGACCCCAGAAAAGAAACAGGCCAAATTTTGCATGCCAGTACTGAATGCCATAAGTAGAGATCACCTAGATAAATAAGCAGTCATACAAGACAAAAGTTTGCACAGAAAACACATTAATTTTAGTACCAACATAAGAGAACTTGGCTTCACATAAAAAGATGTTTCAGGATCTGGCAGTGCACACTGTCACAGTCATACTATCGAACTGCCATGGCACAGCTGGATCCTGATATCTAAGGAATAAAAGGAACACTTGAAAAAGTTTCCTGTTCAGCACTTACTTAAAATTCATGAAACAAAGCTACAATGAAATTTTCTTATATAGCAGTAGTAAGGCAGAATATTAATCTCCTGCATTCTTCGGAGTCCTTACTGGCTACCAGAGTATCTAGCACATCCTTCTCAGGTTCATTCACACAGCACCCCAGCATGAATACAATCCATGTTGGACACAAACATCTATTATCTATGATCAGCACCGAGTTACGAACATACTAGTTTCAAGTTAGCAGAGAGAAAGTCAGCAAGTGACGCTGCCCACTTTCTCACCCTCCACCAATAACAATGCCAAGGCTTTTTTAAGTGTTATAATGTGCAGAGCAATTTCTTAGCCACCAGCAGCTATAGATTTAAGATTAGCTAAGAGTCACCGGTGGCATCCATATCACATGCTACCCATGCTCCTAATCTTGTCTACTGCAAACTCTAAACATATCATGCTTTGTCACAAGATAAACAGCCACAGATAAGAACAAACACAGCAGCCTTCAAAAAGTGCACGTCACTTGTGGCTGAAAGGCTAAGCCTTCCAGCCATGCTGGAAATCAGCAAAACCACCACACTCAGAAATGTGCTTCCAGCAAACAGGGTCTTCTCCTTCCTTCCCTCCTGTTGACAGATATATTTGGGGAAAAGGAACAAAGAGAAGGAAATGAGTAAATCATAGAATGGGTTGGGTTGGAAGAGACCTTAAAGCCCATCCAGTTCTAACCCCCTCTGTCATGGGCAGCAACACCTCCCACCAGACCAGGCTGCTCAGGGCCTCATCCAGCCTGGCCCTGAACACCTCCAGGGATGGGGGAGCTACAACTTCCCTGGGCAACCTGTGCCAGTGCCTCCCCATGCTCGTATTGTTAAGAATTTCTCCTAACGTCTCATCTGAATCTTCCTCCTTCCAATTTAAAGTCAATACCCTTCCTCCTATCACTACATGACCTTGTAAACCCCCAGCTTTCCTACAGCCCCTTCAGGTACTGAAAGGCTGCTCCAAGGTCTCCTCGGAGCCTTCTCTTCTCCAGGCTGAACAACCCCAACTCTCTCAGCCTGCCTTGGGATCATCTCTGTAGCCTTCTCTGGACCCATTCCAAGCCTCCCTCAGAAAAAGCGGACGCCTGAGGAGAAAGAAACACGGTTTAAGTCCTGGGGATCACGGAGCACGAAGGAGCAGTGTCCGTCCTGCAGCCGCACGTAGAACAAACGCAGGGGAAGAGGTGCAGCCCAGGCGGGGGGAAGCAGGAACCAAAAAGCCATAGAACTGTTTCGTTGGGAGAGACCTTTGAGATCATCCGATCCAACCGTACCAGTCCACCACTTAACCATATCTCTGAGCTATCTACCCGTCTTTGAAACACCTCCAGGGATGGTGACTCACCCACCGCCCTGGACAGTCTATTCCAGTGCCCAGGAACCCGTTCAGTGCAAAAATCTTTCCCCACGCCCCACCTGAACCTCGCCTGGGGCAGCCTGAGCCCATTCCCTCTCGCCCAAACCTCCCAGAGGCCGGACAGCGAGCTGTCACCTGCCCGGGGCTCCTGGGCAGGCAGAATCCCCGCACTCGTGGCCTCTCTGGAGGAAAAGCCCTGAGGAAAAGCGCTTCCTCCGGCCCCGCCGCACCGAGGGCCGGGAAATGGGGCGGGGCCGGGACGGGGGCCCAGCCGCGACGCAGGGTCCGAGCTCCTCTCGGGTCCAGGCGGGGCTCGGCCGCGCCCGGCTCAGCCCCGCGGCCCGGGCGAGGCCTCCCCGCTAAGGCGGGATCGCGGCGGTGCCGGCGGTACCTGAGGCCGCGCAGGTCCCCGCGCCTCCGAGCGGCGGCTCCGCCCGCCCCGCCCGCCAAGATGGTGGCGCGCCACAATCCATCCCCGAGGCCGCGAGCGAGCGCCGGCCCCGCCCCGCTCGCCGCGCGCCGACATCGACGCGATCAGCCAGCAGCTCGCCGCGCCTGCCGCCCCCGGCCCGCTGGGGGTTATGCGTCCCGGCTGGTGCTGCAGCATCTCTGCGGGTGTTCCCGCATCCCTGGCAACGTTCCGGCATCCCTGCCGATGTCCTGCATCCCAGCGAGTGTTCCCGCATCCTCGCTGCGGTTCCCGCATCCCTGCTTGTGCTCCCACCTCCCTGTTGGTGCTCCCACCTCACTGTTGGTGCTCCCACCTCACTGTTGGTGCTCCCGCATCCCAGCGGGTGTTCCCGTATCTCTGAGAGTGCTCCTGCATCCTTGCGAGTGTTCCCGCACGCCTGACGGTGTTCTCGCATCCCGGCGGGTGTTTCTTTATCCTGGCCGGGGTTCCTGTCCCACACCGGCTGTTCCTGACACTCATGGCTGCTGGTGTTCTCGCTTCCAAGCGGTGTTTCTGCATCCCAGAGGGTGTTCCCACACCTTGGCAGGTGTTCTCGTCCCTCAGCGGGTGTTCCCGTCATTTGGCGGCTGTTCCCGCACTTTGGCAAGTGTTCCCGCACTGCGGCGGGTGTTCTCACTTCCCAGCAGGGTGTTCCCGCACCCCGGCGGATGCTCCCCTTCTACAGCAGTTGTTTCTGTGTCTTGGCAGGTGTTCCTGCATCCCAATGAGCGTTCCTGACCTTCAGTGGGTGCTCCCACATCCTGGTGGGTTTTCCCACACCATGTTCTCACCCCTCAGCAGGTGTTCCTGCATCCCGATGGGTGTTCCCAGCCCTCAATGGGTGCTCATGCATCCCCATGAATGTTCCCACATCTTGGCAGGTGTTTCCATCCCACAGTAGGTGTTCCCAGTCCCCAGCAGGTGTTCCCATCCCATGGCATGTGTTCCCACACCCTGGAGGGTACTCCCATATTTTGGTGGGTGTTACCGTACAGCAGCAGGTGTTCCAGCATCTCAGCCCACACCGGTGCTGGGCTGACCTCTGGCCGGGCAGCAGGTAGGACCCTGCAGGGTGGGTCTGCAGCAGCACGCACTGTTCCGTCTGGATATTCTTCAAGGAGGAAGTCTAAGGGCACAGGAGCAGGCTGTCCCCGCGACAAGCCAATGAGGAAGACCAGCCTGGCTTAAAAAAAGGAGAGTTTATGGCCTTCAGACAAGGAGACAGGCAACTCAGGAGGGCTACAAAGATGTTATGAGGTTATGGAAGGAGAAAATCTGAAGGGCCAAAGCCCAACTAGAACTTAATCTGGCTACCGAGGTGAAGGACAATAAAAAATGTTTTTATCAATATGTCAGCAGTGAAAAGAGTGCTAAGGAGAATCTCCATTCTTTATTGGTTGCAAAGGGAAACTTCGTGGCAAAGGATGAGGTACTTAATGAGGTACTCTCACCTCAGTCTTTAATGGTAAGACCAGTTGTTCTCTGAGTACCCAGACCCCTGAGCTGGAAGACAGGGACCATGAGAAAAATGTTGACCCCATAATCCAAGAAAAAATGGTTAGCAACCTAGACGTGCACAAGTCTATGGGGCCAGATGAGATACACCAGTGAGTACCAAAGGAAATGGCAGAAGCCAAGCCAAGCCAAGACACTTCCCTACATTTATCAGCAGTCCTGGCTAACTCGGGAGGTCCCAGATGACTGGAAAATACGAAATGTGTGACCCATCTACAGGAAGAGCTGGAAGAAGGATCTGGGAAACCACAGGCTTGTCAGCCTGACCTCTGTGTCAGGGAAGGTTATGGAGCAGACCATCCTGAGTGCCATCACACAGCACTTACAAGATAACTGCTTGATCAGCATCAGTCAGCATGGGTTTAGGAAACGCAGGTCCTGCTTAACTAACCTGGTCTTCTATGACAAAGTGACCCGCTTAGTGGATGAGTGAAGACCTGTGGATGTTGTCTACCTAGACTTTAGTAAAGTGTTTGATGCTGTCTCTCACAGCATCCTCCTAGAGAAACTGGCTCCTTATGGCTTGGACAGGTATACTCTTCACTAAGTGAAAAACTGGCTGGATGGCTGGTTTGTGGTCAATGAAGCTAAATCCAATTGATGGCTGGTCACAAGTGGTGTCTCCCAGGGCTCAGTATTGGGACTAGCTCTGTTTAATATCTTTATTGATGATCCGGACAAGGGGATCAAGTGCTCCTTCAGTAAGTTTGCAGACAACATGTGTAGAAGTGTTGATCTGCTCGAGGGAAGGAAGGCTCTGGAGTGAGATCTGGACAGGCTGGATCGATGGGCCAACACCAGCTGTATGGTGTACAAGAGGGGGCAGTGTCGGGTCCTGCACTTGGGCCACAATAACCCCATGTAACAGTATAGGCTTTGGGATAAAAGTGGTGCAGTCACCATCCCTTGACGTATTTAAAAGACATGTAGATGTGGTGCTTAGGGACATGGTTTATTGATGGACTTGGCAGTGTTAGGTTTACAGATGGACTCTTGCAATCTTAAAAGTCTTTTCCAACCCAAATGATTCTGTAATTCTGTGTAGGTTTACCATCTTTGAGGAGAGAATGGGTAGGATAGCTGTGATGGAGGAGCACCTCCTGCAGGTAGGCTAGCCTCCTCCTCCCATTCATACATCCCTTTCAAAGCAGTGAGATGAGCAAGTCAAAAAAAGAAACCAGGAGACAGAGGAGCAGAAGGCAGAGGAAGTGAGCATGAACTGAAGAACTACAGATGAGGAAGTGGAACAAGTCTGTCAAAAAATAGAGAAGAAAAACCAAAGGGAGTGAGACCCTAGAGAAACGTCCCCAACTACAGTGAGATGGAATCTTTGTTTCATAGTTACTGTAATCTTTACAATCCCTGATGTAAAATCTCACAGGAATAGGAAGTAGTGGCAACTAATTGAATTCTCAAAATAGTGGTCTGCTTAACTGTCAACATACTTTTAATAGCATTAAAAAAAAAAGAAGTTAAATTGTATAGACATATAAGCTACATTAAAGCACAGTTACCACCAACTAATTTTTTTTGGTTTTGTAGTCCATCGTATTTACCTCCTTGTAGTCACCATTAGTTAGTATTTAAAAGCTGAGCTCATAATACCAACCTAAAGATGACCTATGTGGTATGTAATGCGTGGCAGATTATTCAGTATTCACCTGATAACATAAATGCATCTTGCAAAATTCAAGTGTTATGTATTTGGGGGATTTTAGAGTAAAAACTGCTAATAAATAAAGGTAAGCAATGTATATATTTGAGTGGAAAAGTAAGGATATTTAATTGTAGTTAGGTGACATGATATAGCTTCGAAGTGAATTTAAGTGCTATTCACACGTATAAACTATTGAAATAAAACAAGATCTTTCACCCTTGCTCCAAGTTAGTGGTTGAAGAGATCCATTATTTCTCCTATAAAAATGTTGCATCTTATCATCATGTGTCTAGGTGAGTGTTACTGTTGGACTTGAATTATTTCTTTTCTATAAATAAAAGTTACTTCTTAAGAAGAAAAGAAAAACCTCTTAAGAATGCTTAGTCTGAAACTGGTTTGTGTATTTTTGTGAACCTTCATGTCTTAATATAGTTGTATTTTTATTTGCATATAGTAGCACTGACAGACATCCAACCAGCTCGATGCCTCATAAAACTGGTTGTTAGAAGTAGCAAGATACAATCCCTACCCTGAAGCATTTACAGTCTAAATGACACAGAGAAATGCAGTGAGTTATGCTTGTGGTTTACACTGTCTTTTTTGGGATGTAGGTATATATTATAAATGATACTGTATCGATTTGTTGTGCTTCTGTTCTCACTATCTTCTGCCTTGAAGCTAAAATTGCTACAATATGCAGTATGGTGCTTTTATATGAAATTTCGACTTTACATTTTAAGGTATAATTTATTTCTTAGACAAAAATGCTGGGAAATAGCAGTGCTCTTGAATTGACACTTCCTGTGGAATCTGGAGGAGCCGAAAACTATATAAAATGTAATCACAAAAAATGTGTATGCACCTCAGAGCATCTAATTTTCATCTTTGATGTAAGTATTTATACTGAGACTTGATAAACTTGCATGGCTTATCCAAGGTCATTTAGTAACTTGTGAAACCTGAGAAGACAAACAAAAAGTTATGACTACAGTACTCTGACAGAGGAACTACACGTGATAACGCTTTTACTAAATAATCCTTTTAAAATTATTATGCATAATTTATATTAAAATGGAGTCACTGTTGTGTATTTTTAAAAAGCTGCTTGCATTCTTGTGAACAGGGAGAAAAAATAAGAACGGGAAATAAAAAGAACAGGGAAGGTACAGGTTCTCAGCCTCTTCTGTCTCACCTGATCATGCAGTGCTGTCCCACAGCAAGAGGCAGCAGCTGGTGCTAGGGATGGCAAAATCCATCCATCTCCAATCTGGAGATGCACAGATTTTATATCTTCCTTTTTCCTTCAGACTCTTTTGATGCTGGAAAGCATATGAAATCCCAACTCTGAATCAAAGCTATCTTTCTGAGTGTGACCGCACCTGTCCTTTCCTGTCTGTAAGTTTATTTCTTAATTTTTCTGGGGGTATGCGCATTGCACCTCAATGTGGTCACATAGTTAAATCCAACTTAATATTTTGATTTTAAACATTTTGACTGAGGCAGGCAAACAGGATAAAACTGCAGTTCTTAAGGTGGAATGCCAAGCTTCTCTTCATCACAGGATGAGGCACTTACGCTGTGGTTCCTGAAGCATTTGAAGCAAAAATGGGTCAACACTGTCAGAAGCACAGAACTTCATATTTTTTACACTTAGAAATATCACAGGACTCCTGTATTTTTAGCTCTTGAAGAAGTAATTTGCTTCCTTTTGTGAAAGTTCACATGATGATCTTGTGTCTTCTCTGAAAGAAACTATTATAAGAATTTCTTTTCCTCTGTTACTTTTTTTGGGAATTAGGGTTTGAGTAATCACATGTAATAAAACTAATGTATATTGCAAATATACACATATTGCATATTTATTTTTCTTACTTCTTTAGTTACATAAATAGCACTTTTGTAGGCAAAGTTTTATCTATTTCCCAGCAGCACTGTAGTGTTTTCATAAGAGAAAACCTCCTCAGTTTTATTTTACAACCTTGCTAAATTGCAATTACAAAGAAAAATAGAATTTAGTTTCTGCTCCTGTATTCCCTACATATCAGAATGTAATAGCTGATTTGGATTAAATAGATCAGATGCCAAGAAGGAAATGTAATACTCTGTAGGGCTCATAATAGATCTCTAAAAAGGAATCAAATCTACTTATTTTAGAGAAATGCTTCCTTCAGAAGGATTTGGTTGGATCAGATCTTTAATGAATAAGATGACTCATGTTGATGAACAAGCCAAAGTAGCTAAAAGAAACTATTAAAATTTAGACTGACAAAGTCAGTTTTGATCATCTTCTGTCTTCCTTAGGTGAAGGATGTAGTCTAAGTGTTCAGGACTAGAGCTGGCGTAGGATGCATGACAACAAAGTTTTCCCCTGTTCTGTTGGGTTAGACCAAAAGTCCATCTAGCTCAGAATCATGTCTCTGTGATGATTGGTAATGGATGGGTATTGGAAATAAGCACTTGCAGAGTAAATGGCAAATCCTTGTAGTTTTTAGAAATAAATGGTTTATACCATCCTTATGCGGAAGTTTGTAATTCAGCCAATATATTTAACATCTCTTGATGGATGGATGAACTTAGCTAACCCCTTCTATGAAACAGGTTACACTGTAAAACACCAGCTGTTAAGGATTTATTTAGGTAGGAATCTTGTGGCACAGAAGAAAATGCTTTGTTTTGCTTGGGTTTAGCCCACAAGTTAACAATCTTATCCCATAACTGATAACAGTTGTGCCACTTCACCTTCTTTGTGCCATTTCAGTTGTAACTTATAGTTAACTCTGTTGTCTTATAGTTGTCCTTAACTGTCTTTGAAGTGTCCCTGCATCCTTCATCTCACTTTGCATGAAGCCCCTGTGATTGAGAGGGTGATTCTATTGCTCAACTATCTTCACTGTCTTGCCCTGCTCATGACCCAATTCTTGAGATGCTGAAATGAAAACATCAAAGTTTGGGTATATTATGAGTTGAGACTGATAGTTACAATTTCCATTTTGTTCTCAGTCCTCTTTTGTGTATTAATGAACATTTTGTATTTTTTATCCTCACTGAGCTCCTACACAGCTGTTTTCTTAACTGTTTTGCCTTCTGACAAGGCTCTAAGAAACTTCAGTACTTAAAAGTGTATTATTTTCAATGAAATTTATACTGAATACTATGAAAACTACCAGTACTTAGAGGAAAAATATTATGCTGCAGATTTATTAGAAGAAAAATAACCATATTTTTGCAATGTAGCTTTTAATCTACTGTTACTTCTAATAGCTGTAGAAAATGAACCAGAATTGAGAGTTTTTTCTGCTTTCTACTAAACATTACTTGCAAATATTAGCTAGTAATAAGATTACGGACTAGTAAAACAACTCATTTGGGGAAGTTGTCATCACTTATTTTAGTCTCTTTACTTTGCTGATTTATAATAGTAAAGAAAACAGGAATCTTAATTGGCAATGGGATTTCCAGGACTGAAAATTACTAAATTGTTATCACTCAATTATTTTCAGTACATAAACCATGATCATAATTTGTTAAAAAAAGACAGTTTTAAAAACCATTTGGAAGCCTATCCAAGCAAAACAAAAAGTAAATGGTAAGTAAACCTTCAGAAGTGTTTGGAATTACAGAATTACCATGCCTTTGGGAAAAATCATATGCAGGAGGGAAATGCGTGCATAACCTTCATGCATGTTTACAAGTAGAGGGTCATTTGAATATCATAGCTAGCAGATATGCATGTGTGAGCATGAATACTTGCTTGGTCTGAAGATGCAATCCAAAAAACCAAATAACCCTTAACACAGAGTCAAACGTGATTTTTTTACTTGCAGTGAATATTTCCATAAAAGCAAATTTCTAAAGGTGAAGTCAGGCAGTTTTCCCAGCACAGGGCTAAACAGTTGGAATTGCGTATAATCTGACTCTGTATGTTCAAGAGAACACAGAACAGATTTTGATATTTGTACTTTTGCACATTCCTGCATTAATAATCACAATGATTCACTGAGGCTCATTGCAACATAAGGTACTATTCAAAGTGAATTGCAGCATTGCCCAATATAGTATCAGTTAACCGATCCCTTGCTGGGCATGCATAATGTTCAAGATAAGTCAGGTATTCTGGTAAAAAGGGCCTGAAGCAAAGGAACAAATGTCCCACATTGATTCTTATAGTATTAGCGTGGGAGACATACTGCGTATATAGAGATTCTAAATATAGAGCATGCAAATGGATTGAACTGGAAGTTATTCTGCAGGGAAATACTTGAGGGAAAGTTTCTTGTTTTCATACCTTGTAGTGTTAATGACTACGTATGGTCTTTTCAACGCAGACTGTTAAACTGCATTTATCAGTTTATCAGATGAGAAATGGCACTGACAGAGCTACTCATCTGGGGCTTTGTTGTTTTCAGACAGCAACGTTTCAAAATATTTTGTCCTTAGAGATCAGTTGGTCAGCATCTTAGGATGGCCCACTAACATGAAAAAGCATTTAGTCCTCCAAAGAGGTGCTTTAATGCCCCTATCCTTGCAATAAGGATAACATAATTCATGTCATAGAATCATAGAATCACTAGGTTGGAAAGGACCTACTGGATCATCGAGTCCAACCATTCCTAACACTCCCTAAACCACGCCCCTCAGCTCCTCGCCCACCCATCCCTTAAACACCTCCAGGGAAGGTGACTCCACCACCTACCTGGGCAGCCTCTGCCAGTGCCCAATGACCCTTTCCGCGAAAATTTTTTTCCTGATGTCCAGCCTGAACCTCCCCTGGTGGAGCTTGAAGCCATTTCCCCTTGTCCTGTCCCCTGTCACTTGGGAGAAGAGCCCAGCTCCCTCCTCTCCTCAACCTCCTTTCAGGTAGTTGTAGAGAACAATAAGGTCTCCCCTCAGCCTCCTCTTCTCCAGGCTAAACAACCCCAGCTCTCCCAGCCACTCCTCATAAGACTTGGTCTCTAGCCCCCTCACCAGCTTCATCTGTTTGTCTATAAGATCTTGCCCAATTTACATATTCATTAGCATTGTTTTCTAAGAATAGTTTTTGCTTTTAGTACAGTTATTAAAAGCGGGAGAGTGAGTGAAATGCTTGGATGCGATGTTTCTGTTAGTGTTGATGTATTTCTGATACTAGACATGTGAAGAGCATGTTCTTACCAATTGGCTGTGCTCTTCTTCACAGACAGCCATGTAATCCTTACAGGGGCTGAACAGCACTGTGTAGAGTTGCAAATCAGCTTTTATACTTTTTGGTGATCCATTAAGACATTATTTCAGGAGGATTTCCTACTGTCTTTCAGCAGGACAAGCAAGAAACTCCAGCTTTACAGAAATAAGTTAACAACTTCTTTCTTTATATGTTACCAATCAGGCTGAATAAATCCAGTGTGGATACATCCAGCATTTAGAAATAGTACTTTGAAATTTTTCAGTTTTTTATATATGCAGCTTTGTCACTAGACATCAATTTCTTTGTTTGTTTATTTAATAGAAAACACAGTATTTTTAAATGTTCCCGCTGTTGACTAATTTCACTATTATTGTTCATCATTTCTACATAAATCATGGATCTTAATGAGACACTTGGGCTCCAGATAACTGTGGTAACAGAAAAAGATACTGTGTGAGCTGTTATTCCTATCCCCTAGCACTGCTGGAGAGAGTGTTCTATATTCTGCTAGGGAGAACATTCCTTATTCTGCTAGAAAGAGGCAGCCAAATTATTTAACTGATCAGAGAGGATATTTTTAGTTATGTCTCATTTTGTCTGGAGACAATTAGGGAGTGCGTATTCATGCATCTGCCAATAGAACTGTGGATGCTATAATATCCAGCTGAGTGGGAAGGCTGGTATCATTTTTCAAGCAGTGCTCTGCTCCATCCAGAGAAGGACACCTGTTAAGTGAGCTCCAAATTCTCCTCCTTATTCTCTTCTCCTCCCCACATTCTCCAGAAGTACAGTAAGAGTAACATGGAACAATGAACATAGTTGTGATATAGTAATAGCCTTTAACATCTATTGTCTTCTAAAATCTAATCTGAGGAGTCAAAAGTTTGAATCAACTAAAAAGAATGTAATTTTTCCAAAAGTCACAGAGCAAGGAAAAAAAAAAACCCAAAAGGTATAACACATGTGTCTCTAAACAATCCTCTTATGAAAAGCCATTTAAAATGGGAGGTCAAATATTAGCACAAAACCCTCTCAAAAGCTGATAAGCACCTATTAAAGTCTGAATAAGTGACTAGAGCAGAAACTAGTTTGTTTACTTGTCGTATATTCAATTGCTTCCAGTTTCAAATGTTCGAATAGCTCAAACGTCCGTGGTGCCGCTGCATATTCGATGACTCTTCATGCTGCATCTTTTGCTAAATGACCCTCTTGGATCAACTTGATCCTCTGTTCTGAGCGTCAATGATCTGACAGTTTTCTTGCTCTTATACTTGGTATATTTTAAGGCTTGGTTTGGTGAACATGAAAGCTGATGCCTAAAGTACAACTGTTACAGCAAGTCAGAAACTTACAGCTGTGATTGACGTAGGTTCTCAGTTCTATTGAACTGTATAATAAGTTATATGAAAAAGGGAGCAATACACATTTGCTCAAGCCAAGAAAGAAATAGGTACAACTGAGAACACATAATCATGTTTCTATTACATGAGATAGCACAGAGCTTCTGATCATGGCCAAGCTAAATGTGGCTGTTCCTTGGCTCCCGCGCGTGACCATGTGCAGCCTGTGCAGTATAGATATAAACAAAGGCAGAGAATCGTATCCTGTTTTGCTGTTGCAGGAATCATGCTGCCATCATTCTGCTAATTCACTTACAAAAGCTTTATGGAGGAATGGGATCTATTTGTTATGAGAATGCATAGAACAGCAGCATAAAGATAAACCATTTTGAATGAAAAAGGAAGCTGTAAATAGAAAAGCATTATTTCTCTGGACAGCATGACTTTTGTAGATTTTGCCTCTGTCCAGAACATCAAGTTCCTATTTAAGTCATCACATTTTCAGTCAAGTTCTTCCTTTGTATTTTCTGGGTTTGTCTTTTAACACACATTTTGGTGTTATTCCTAGCAAATATAATGGGCAATAGTGGTGTTACCATCATTGTAGTCCAAGGATATAAAAAAGCCCCAGTTCATAAGTTGCTCTCTCCTCATATACCTTGTTTCACTGTACAAAGAATCATAGTTGTGTTTTTCCCATTTGTTATTTCAAAGAAATATAGTTGGACTAATTATATTTTGAGAGTTAATGGGTTTAGTTGATCTAAGTCAGAACTCTTGGAGAGCAGCCACATCAAATGAGATCCTGGTAATTTGCCATGACTTCGCCATGTGCAGCTCCATGAAATTACTTGCCTCCCGTATGGCTGTTGCTATAGCTATGCCAAAATCAACCAGTAACACTATAATTTTGCTTGTGGCCCTTCCTGGAAGAAAGCTACATATATCTCACATGAAGGTAAATAAAATGTTTTATTGTTTAGCTCTCTGTAGTATTCCACTAATTATTGGTAAAATTTGCTTATATTAAAACACTTAAAATATGATTGAGAAATCATTAAGCAATGTATTATACCTTAGATACTTAAAATAAAGTATTATCTAATAGATAATGTAGACCTGATTTTCCTTGGCTAGGAAAAACTAGCTTTTACTGTCAGCTTTACCTTAGCTTAAGGGATGTTCAATGTGATGTACTGGATATTAAACCTGCCTTCTAAACTCAGTTTGTACCAATCTAAATGGCAACATGCTGACCCAGGCAAGATCAGATTCTGCTTTCTCCTGGGCATTTAAAAAAAAACCCTTCACCTCTATAACTTTTACTTCCTTTTGTTTTTCTCTTAGACCTTGCACTTGACTGTGCTTCACAGACCTCAATCTATATATGGATTCACATAGTTCTTTCTGCATACGCAGGCCATTAACTGCAGGAAAACCATCCATAATGAGCAGGATGCTGAAAAGCTTCCCACGCAGCTTAGCAAGTGATTTGTAATGCTTTTGTCTATGTATGTACTTCTTCAGGCTGAAGGACTTGTGAAATTTTAATATATAGCATTGCTGGAGCTAGTAAATCATAGCTGCACTATAGAAAAGTTTGGGGCTCCAAGACTTTATTCATATAAAAATTGCAGAAAGCTGTCTGAAAATTCCCTCCCTCCGAATCAAATTGTTACATTGCTCCTTTTTTTACTTGTTGACTAATAGAAATACTTTCCTCCTGAACTTCTATTTTCTCATTCTTTGTGCATTTGTATTTATCTGTATTATCTTGGTTTGTATTTACATTGTAAACTGCCCGGAGGCAAACGGCAGTAGGAGGATGCTCTGCAATGGTAATTACTTCTGTTATCATGGATATGCAGAAAAAGATCACCTGCAACTCAACTGTACTTGTAAAATCTGGACTGTGATTCTGTGATAGAATGAAGATATTGCTGGACTGCATGTGCTGGACAGGACGGTACTGGATAAAGGCAATTTAGGGTTTTATTTACTCCCATTCTGTTGGTAAGATTGAGAACATACTAAGACATTGCCTCTACACATGAAAAATGGGATTCCTGGTACACTCTGTAACAGGGAAAAGCTTTCCACAAGTTTGGAACTGGTTTCTGGCCAGAAGAGGATGAAAAGACTCAGAAAATTACACCATTAGCACAGACACTACACTCTTCCTACTGCTCCTATACTGAAGTAAGAGTTGGAAACTGTATCAGTGCAACAAAGTTTTGAAGTACATCAGTCAGCACTGCAATCTGCTGGATCTAGCTGAATATTGGCTTTATAAGATCAATTTTGTAATTTGAGCACAAGACTTTACACTAAAAATATCCACCAAGATAACATAGATGCCAATGCAAGAAACTACAAAAGGTCTACAGAGGAAGCAGTATTGAAGTTTAGATTGATCTGTTTGAATTTGGATGAGTAATACGCCAAACTTGGGTTTATGGTACAACAACATTTCTCTTCTTAAAGAGAAATCTTGCATCTTTATTTTATTGGGCTAGGACCTGGGTCCATGGCCACCTGAAGAACATCTGGCAGAACTAATAAAATGAAACATGAGATCTCATTGCCAGGGAGATTAGTTTTTCAACTCCTTCTCTTGCAAAACCTGACTTGGCACCTTGATATTGGGAGAAATTCTATGCTTTTTGGTTCTTACATGTAAATTCCAGCGTAATTAAGTAAAACAAAATGCACCAGCAAGCTCTTTTTCAATGTCATTCTTTATGCAGACTCAGGAAGAACACAAACTCATTTCAAGAGATCACAATGGAGTTACTTAACAGATTTGTTTCACTTTCCATATGAACTGCAGTATTTTTTTTCCTGCTCAGTGTCCTACCATGTTGCAGAAAACACTTGTACTCACAAGGTAGAAAAAAAATAAATCTAGCTATAGGATATTTTCTGTAGTGTGTACTACAGTAAATGTTTTTGGGTGTCCTCACACTGTATAGCCAGGACAAGACCTGCCAGCTCTTAGCTTTCTGCATGCCACAGTATTTTGGCCCTTGTCTCATGCTTCTCTGTGGGGTTACTTGAACCCCTGCAACTGGAGCGCTAAGCTGCTCTCTTGTTCCAGGACTCCATCTGCCAGGCACAGCAGTTGAACCTGCTGCATGAATAACCCTGAGTGCCAGGTAATAAAACCAAGAGGAAAGTGAAAAGTCCACATGGCACTTTATATGGTAACCGTATTTATTTTAGATAAATATGTAGCTATGCACACACAGAGGCAAGTACATTTAAAAAAGGGTTACTTGCACTTTCTCCGAAAACTTTTCAGAGATATTAATCTTTCATATTCTAGAGAGCAGAGCTCAGGCTACACAATGTCCTGCAGAAATGCCTTTCATTATCTGTAAACTGCCTCGTAATGTTCTATGCATAATGTGCTTTGACATTAAAATAAAAATGTTAACATTCTCAATATCTCCTTCCCTTCTTATGTTCCTCTGTCAGCCCACAGAAGCCAGATGGTGGCTTGAACTTCACAACTGAACTGTCTAGCTGCTGCTACAAAAAGGGATGTTTCGACTTCCTCCAATCTCAACTGAAAGGGCATGTACCCTTGCACTGGCACTCACTCTTGTTGAACCCCACAGTGAACTTGGGGAGCCAGCCTATCAAATAGAGATAGCTTAAGGTAAATGAGAAGGACCAATGCTTCAACAAGGAAGCAAGACCACTGTGAGTACACCTCCGCTGGTGACTCTCCAAGGGACAAGGAGCCACCTGCAGTAACACAGCCAGCAGGGCTAGGGGCTCACTAGCCTGGCCCTGTCCCACAGGACCTGCCTGAGGTGAGGTGGGCAAACACAAAGACAGTGGACAGGTTCAACCAGGAGTCCAGTTCATCTTACAAACTCATGGTGGTGTAACAGGTCCAAGGTGAAGCCAAGATGTCAGTCTGCAGACCATGACTAGGGCCAGAAATAGTCCCTTAGGGACAAGCCAGAAAGCAAAGTTAGGACAATGCTTGCCCACAACATAGTTCAGGTAAGAGATGAGGACCCAGGGCTGAGCTTTAATGGGTCTGAGGTGCCCTGGGCAGGGTGGAGACCCCAGGTGAGGCTGATGAGGGCCATTAGAGCCCATTGGCACACTCTGAGCCCTGACAAAGACTCTTTTTGATCAACAGCAGCATTTGTCTTCAGCCTGAAGATAATCACCTTGAAGCTGTCCCCATCTGGCTAAGGCTGTAGCAGCAAGCAAAGGAAGAAAAGGACCTGCAAGCCACAGTACAAGAACTGCTAAAACATTACAAGACTTTGGAAGCAAATATAAAATAACGTGGGGCAAGAACTGGGCCAAACCTGGTGGACACAGCAGTCTGTCCTTCAGAGTCTGAGGGGCTGTGAAAGGTGGAAAGGGAGAGAAAGGAAACAGCAAGACCTTGGACAGATTTTTTCACTTCATCTGCCTCAATGCCAGAGCACCAACAGTGTGTGCCTTTGGGACCAAAATTCCTCCAAAAGAAAACTGAGACCGCCGGGTAAACCCAAGAAGTGACGGATGCTGCCCATCCTGTTGTTGGGTGTGCAGGGATGGCCAGTCGGGGCAGGGCCACACGTTTGCTCTGCATACACGAGAGCATGGCATGGAGATGGCAGCGAACTTGTGGGTGGCAGAGCTGGCAGGTGAGTGTGGGAGTTGCCATTGCTGGGAGGCTGGGAAAAGCTGCTCGCTTGGCTGGCCTGCCAGTGCCATGGACCCTGCCACAGGCTGCAGGTTTGTAAATGATGGGGAACACGAGATGTGGGTTTAGCGGGGAAGATGTATGAGGAGTGGCTAAAGTTACTTTGTCTGCCCACCCTGGAGGAACGGATACTAAGGGGAGACCTCATCGTGGTCTACAGATTCCTCACAAAGGGAGGAGGAGGAGCAGGTGCTGATCTCTTCTTTCTGGTGACCACGGCTAAGACCTAAGGGGATGTCAGGAAGATGCACCAGAAAAGGTTTAGGTTGGACATTAGGTTGGACATTCTTCACTAGGAACGTGGTGGAGCACTGGAACAGACTCCCCAGGGAAGTAG
The DNA here is from genome assembly GCF_017976375.1 of Cuculus canorus. Lineage (NCBI taxonomy): Eukaryota > Metazoa > Chordata > Aves > Cuculiformes > Cuculidae > Cuculus > Cuculus canorus. The sequence goes on from NC_071406.1 coordinate 8,526,181, forward strand.
TAGTGGCACCAAGCCTGACAATATTCAAGAAGAATTTGGTCAGTGCCCTCAGATACATAATGTTGGGGTTGTCCTATGCAGGGACAGGAATTGGACTCAATGACCCTTCCAAGTCAGGACATTCTATGATTCTACGGGGAGGTCTATGAGTGAGAGGGGTGAGGGTTTCCCTTGAAGATAGTGGAGGGGAACTGGGTTTTCAAGATGTCTGGGCTGCTCAGTGCTGGTGCCACAGGGTGTGCGGTAACTTGCCCAGCGGTGCTTCATTTGCCAGCCCAGCTGGGGCAATGCCAACAAGCACCATGAGGAGTATGGCCTCCTGCATTTGTCCTTTTGCTACCTGAAGTCAATAAAAAGAAAATCCGGAAACAAAGTATTTTGTTTAGAGAGGAAACATTGCTTTTATTCTGCACAGGATGCTAGGTGGAGGATCTTCCACAAAGATAGCGCACCTGCTGAAGACCCAAAGGCCTATATATACAAAACCGATGGTCAACATCCCACCTAGCTAATACAATTGTACACCCATCTATTGTACACCTATCTAAGACATATATTCATTAGGTTACACAATTCTACTTTAACACAAAACTGCTTACTTTCTTTCCACATCCTTAGTTAGGATAAGGATGTCTTTCAGATAGTCCTTAAACAATCATGAATTCTCCCCATCTAATATCCCTTTCTTTGTTTCATTGCACATTTTCAACTTTGACTTAATTAAGTACGGAGTTCATTGTTTTCTTGAGACTAAGTGTCTACATCACAGAGGCCAGGATGTTTATAGAAGATATTTTGTCTGCATCTCTGAGATCGGGATAAATCTCAGAGTAAATATATGAGGTAAATGAGGCACAAAATACATTCTCCTTATCCCCTTGGGTAACACTTTATAGAATAGTTTTGTTTGGAAGGGACCATGAAGGCCATCTAGTCCAACTCTCCTGCAGTGAGCATGGACATTTTCAACTCATGAGGTTGCTCAGAGCCCTGTCCCATCTGACCTTGAACATTTCCAGGGATGGGGCATCTACCAACTCTCTGAATAACCTCCTCCAGTGCTTCACTGTCCTCAATAAAAAATATTCTTCCTAATATTCTGCCCCTCTGTTCCTCTCTTGTGAGACCTCATCTGGAGTATTGTGTCCAGTTCTGTAATCCTCAGCATAAGAAGGATATGGAACTGTTGGAAAGGGTCCAGAGGAAGCTACAAAGATGATGAGAGGGCTGGAGCACCTCCCATAGGAGGACAGGCTGAGAGAGTGTCGCTTGTTCAGCCTGGAGAAGAAAAGGCTCTGAGGAGACCTTATAGCGACCTTCCAGTACCTGAAGGGCCTACAGGAAAGCTGGGGAGTGACTCTTTACAAAGGCCTGTAGTGATAGGACTAGAGGCAATGGGTATAAACTGGAGAGGGGCAGATCTAGACTAGACATAAGGAGGAATTTCTTCACCATGAGAGTGGTGAGGCACTGGCACAGGTTGCCCAGGGAAGCTGTGGCTGCCCCATCCCTGGAGGTGTTCAAGGCCAGGCGGATGGGGCCTTGAGCAGCCTGATCCAGTGGGATGTGTCCCTGCCCATGGCAGGAGGGCTGGAACTAGATGGGCTTTGAGGTCCCTTTTAACCCAAACTATTCTATGATCCTAATATCTGGTCTAAACTCCTCTTTTAGTTTCAAAGCATTCCTCCTTGTCCTATTGCCACAGGCCCTGCTAAAAAGTTTCCCTCAATCTTTCTTATAAGCCCACTTTAAATATTGGAAGGCTGCAATAAGGTCTTGATACAGAAAATGTACTTTTTGTATCAGTCTCCTTGGAGTAGAGTCTTCTCCAAGACGAGAAGTGCCATAGAATCACGGAATTGTTGGGTTGAAAAGACCTTTGAGATCATTGACTCCAACCGAACCCGTCCACCACTAAACCATACCCCTGAGCAACTCATCTACCCATCTTTTAAATCCCTCCAGGGACGGTAAGTCCTTCCACCTTGGAATTGAGTCTTCTCCTAGATGAGAAGTGTCATAGAATCACAGAATCGATTAGTTGGAAAAGACCTTGGAGATCATCGAGTCCAACCATACCTATCCAACACTAAACCATATCTCTGAGCCACTTATCCATCCACCTTTTCAATCCCTCCAGGGATGGTGACTCCACCACCTCCCTGGGCTGCCTCTGCCAGTGCCCAGGAACCCTTTTGGTGAAGTGTCACTCTGGTGACACCTTTTCTGGGGAGGGCTTTCTGCCCCCCGGCGGCAGGGCTTGCAGAATGCCGTCCCCTCGTCATTCTGGGCACCCTCCTCGCACCACCCAACCCTCCTCCACGTCCCCTCCCGGGTTCATCACAACGCCGGGCCGAAAACCCTCCCGCCCGCTCCACTTACGCGCCCGAACGGCAGTGGCGAGACCGCGAGATCGCGCGTCTGGGAGGGCTGCGGTTGTCGCGCCCGCCCGCGCGCCAGGGAGGGGCGGGTCAGCCATCTTGGGCTGGCCGGGCCGAGCCTGCGAGCGGCGGGAGGAGGAGGAGGAGGCAGCGCCCGCCCTGCGGAAGTGCCCGAGCCCCGCCGGAGCGCCCAGGGCTCACCGCGTCCCCAGCACCGCCGCGACCGACGAGCATGGCGGGGCGGCTGCCGGCCTGCGTGGTGGACTGCGGCACGGGGTGAGCCATGGCGGCGCCGCGGGGTCGCGACCGCCCGCAGCGGGGCCGGGGGAGCGGCCGCTGCCCGCCGGGCCGAGCCGGCGGCCCTTCCCTTCTCTATTCCTTCCCTTTTCCATCCCTATCCCTGCCCTATGCTTTCCCATCCCTGTCCCTTCCTTTCCCCATCTTTTCCCATCCCAGTCCCTTCCTGCCCCACTCCCTTCCCATCCATCTCTCTTTCCTAACCCTCTCCCTTCCCTTCCTTTACCATCTCTCTTCCTTTCCTAACTCTCTCCATTCCTTTGCTTTCTTATTCCTTCCTATCCCGCCCTATCCATTCCTGTCCTTATCCCGTTCTATCCATTCCCTTCCCTTCATTCCTGTTCCTATCCCTGTCCTGTCCCTTCATTCCTATCCCTTCCCTTCATTCTTGTCCCTATCCCATCCTTTCCCTTCTTTTTGTCCCTATCCATTCCTATCCCTATCCTGTCCTATCCATTCCCGTCCCCTTCCCTTCATTCCTATCCCTATCCTTTCCCTTCATTCCTATCCCTTTCCCTTCATTCCTATCCCTTTCCCTTCATTCCTATCCCTTTCCCTTCATTCCTATCCCTTCATTCCTATCCCTTCATTCCTATCCCTTCATTCCTATCTCTGTCCCTTCATTCCTATCCCTGTCCCTTCCCTTCATTCCCTCCCTTGGGGCCTCGGAGCATCCGCGACCGGTGCCGGTGCCGCCCCGGAGCAGCCGCCGGTACCGCCCTCGCGGCGGGGCTGCCCTGGCCTGGAGGGGTGACCGCCCGCTCGGTGGCCTCCGCGGGGGGGGGGTGGGGGTGGCAGGGGTTCGGGGGGGGGGGTTTAAGTATGTGGATAATGTCATTTATTCTGTGCTTCTCTCTGTGGGAGAAAAAGACCCCTCCCCTTCCAGCGAGCAAGCGCAGAGGAACTTCCTTAGTTTTGTCAAAGCCTCTTCCTGCTGTCGGGCTTTTATACCTTATAAGGCAGTTTTCGGTGTCAAACCTGAACCAAATCCGTTTTGGAAACTCTTCTTTTTGTTTAGCAGCTGCCAGATGATGAAGAGAATGCGGTGCCAGTGATATATAGCATAAAAAGCGATTGTGAGAGGAGCCCCTCGGGATTCAGGCTCCCTTTTCCGGTGTGGTGTGGCTGCTGGAGGCTTTGGGTTGGGGAGCAAGCCCGTGGAGATGTCAGTAGGAAGTCGGCCTGGGAGGGTTGTGTGGTTCCTCTTGCAAGAGCGCTGCCAGGAAGTGAAAACAGCTCTGTGACCTGCTGTCTGTGGTGTGATTTGAAAGATGAAGTATTTTGGTTTAGGCACTGCGCATTGAGCTTTTACTGGAAAGGAAAGTGTTGGTATATTTTCAAGGCTCTTCCTCTTTAGCTGCTCCTGATGGCATGCTGATTCTTTAATTCATTTTTTTTTTAATTTCAGCTCTCTTCCATCTCGCTAAAAACAATCAAATTTCTCAGAGGCTGCAGTGTAGGTACAAATACATACAGTACTCTGAACAAGCGTGTTCTTTTGAAATCCAGGCACTTGTTTTTTGAAAGGACATGCTCATCTTCCCTTCCAGAGGATCTCTTTGGTGCAGGATATTAATAAATTGTTCTTTAAGCAGAACAGTTATATAGGTGTTTGTAATGTCTGTCTGTTTAATGTGTTTATGAAGAGGTCGCATTTGTAGTTAGAGCAGGAAATAAAACCTTGCCTTTTGTGCCGTGAAGGAAGGTTAGCAGAGCGGGAATGAAAATGTGTAGCTGAGTTAAATGGAAGTACATGCGAGTTTAGCATGATGTGTATATGCACTGTTTATCTTTCAGAACAAAAGATTTAATATACTCTGCCTCACGCCACTGGCGTCTTTTTCCCATCTCACACGCTTGTGCATTGCAGGTAGTACCATTAAAGTCAGTAATTATGTCTTTATAGGTTTGCAAAATATGGGTTGTGACCACTGGAGTAAAGAGATTCACTTACAGCTTCTGTGATGCCAGGCAGGAACAACATGCTGGTATATAGCTGCATAAGAAACGGCTTTGTCTTTTTAATGTGAGAGGTATACCGAGGGACTTAAGTGTTGAAACAAATTTTCCTGGGGAAAATTCATGTGTAAGCACTCCATTGATCAACCTCAGTGCACAGGGCATATACTAATGTTGTATTATATGGTGCTCACTGAGTCTTGCTCTCCTTTCGTATTTTTTTTCCCCCCAAGTCTTCTAAGATACTCTTTCTTTGTGTAATTGTAATTTTTTTTTTAACATAGACCAACCTTTTCTGCTCCCCAGGCTCTTCCTTTCTGGTGCACTTCAGAGTGTGAGGTTGTTCTTCCCTGAAACTCTGCTTCAGGAAACTGGGGGCAAACATTTTAAGCACTGGTAGCATTACAGAGCGTTGAGGTTGTTGGAATTCATTGATGTCAGTAGACAAAGGTATAAACTGGTAAATTTATAGGAAAAATCTAATCCTCAAGATAAAAATGGAACAAGTGGGTAGTAGTGTGGTGGGATGTGATAGCATAATCGTGCTCATAGCTTTCTTTTTTTAATTGGTGCAGCCCTCCCAGCCCATCTCATTTTGTGTGTATGAGCAAGAACATGACATATATATTGTGTCAGCCATGTGCACTGTGCAGATCAGTTGAGGTCTCAGCTTGGCTGCTGTCTTGTCTATGAAAATGAAAGAAAGCAGTCAACTTAAAGGAAGCCTCTGTCAACAGGAGAAGAAAGAGGCTTTGAAAATACAGGCAAAGCAGAAAGGTTGAAAGGAATTGCCTTGTTTAGAACAGGCAAGGCACAGATTTTCCAGTAAGTAGGGTTTTTCTTAGCAAAAGGGCGTGATAATTAATTTACAGTCCAAGGAGAATTTACCTTAATCAGCAAAAGGGCAGATGTAGGAGCGGTATTAAGGATGTCTTCTCATGTGTGTGTAGCCATAGGATCAGCTTGTTGATTGGAGTGATTTTTTTTCTCTTTGTGTGTATGTGTTCTTTTTTGCCAGGTAAGATTGAGGGGCAGGAAATGGATAAGAAAGGGCATAGTTGTGCTTTTTAGTGTCAGCCTGCACAGTTTAGACAAATTTTGAGAGCCCCTTTCAAAGTATTAAGAGACCAAAGCAGAGAAGAGGTTGGGGAGCTCATGTGATCCCTGTTGTTTGAGGTTTTAACAGGTTAGGCAAACTTTTTAGGGATCATCCGAGTATATGTCATACAGCTAGAGCTGGCAAATGGGTGTAGTCAGTGACATGGCAATCAGATTATGGATGCAGCAAAAATTCTTCTAGTGTTACATTGGTTATCTGGAAATTTGCATTCTTTGCTTAAGCAAACCTGATATCTAGAAAATAAGGTAATGGATACCTAGTAAGAGCCGGAAATAGCGTGAATGAGGCTTACTTCAGACTGGCCTGTTTAAGGAGTACATGCATTTTAAAATAAAAATGCAGAAAAGAAAAATATCAGAGAATTATTTCCATAAACTATATGAACAACATATGAAAGAGAGACAAAAGGCTCTTACTGATATTTTAATCTCAGTAGGCTGCGGTCTTTTGCTCTGTGCCTTTTGAGTGTTTGAATAGTCCTTGCTGCCTGCTATTCAAGCAAATGCAGCACAGCCTGCAAGTCATTATTAAAAGCTCTTCCTACGCCACTTCATAATTTAGCTTGATTAGGTCGACAAGTAGATTTTAGCTGTATCTTTCTGTGTGAATGCATTTTTTTTTCTGTAGTACAAACTTGTGTAACACAGAATTAGCTCATTTGGGATGGCAGATAATTGCAAATGTTCAAATTAATGGCTCTTTAGCTGAGCTGAAGTAAATGGCTGTGTAACCTGCTGCAGTTCCCAAATGACAACCTTGTTTTAGCAGTGAAAGTGATTTAAAGAAAAGTATTATATGTTTTCTGTACCTAGTTTCCCTTTTCTATAGGCTTGTGTGCAGTTTTTAGGCAGGTGTTGGTTTTTTTGTTTGTTTTGTTTGGGTTTTTTTGTATCTGCTCTTGTATGCCAAGCTAGGCTCCTTTTCCACCCTTTTCCATTTCCCTTAACACAGATTACAAAAATGTATGAGTGTGAGGTTTTTCTCTTCTTTTTTTCCTGGGTACTAGAGGAGAGTGCAAGGTTTCAGAGTTGAGTGGAGAAAGCCTTGCTGTTCATGGTAGGAGCATAAGTGCTTCTTGAAACCTCACAGCAGTTTAGGTTCCCTCTGAGCTGAGAGCCTGGAAAATTGAAACTGTTCAGGATTTCCAGGCTTTCTTGACAAGAAGTTACAAACTGTTCTCTGGAATGAGTCACATCTCTGAGGGTTTCTTGGCTGTTCAGTTTCTGTAACCAGTTTTTCTCTAAATGAAGGAGGGATAAATTTGGCCACATTGAACCTCAGAGAAGCTGGAATCCTGGCTGGTGCTTGGATGGTGTGCGCAGTGGAGTGAGCTTTGCATTGGGAGACTTGTCTACAAATCCCACTTCTCATCCTCATGCAACACCCATACAGCTTTGTGCTCTTAAGCAGAGTGAAGTATTTATGGGTTGAGTGTCATCTAATGTGAGAAGTTGACAGGATTGCATTGTTCTGTTTCTCTTTTGGGTTTTGACCTGGTAGTACAAATAAGTACAAGATCTATGAAAAGCTAATAACCTTCCATAGACAGCAAAGGTACATGAGATGAGAAATCCAGTGCTGTAAAACCAGGGTAAGGAGAAGTAACAGCCTATATTTTATTTGCTCTGCAACTCTTTTAGCATCTTGTACTGGACCTCAAAATGATTTTTCTTTCCTGAGGTTCCAGGCGTGTTATTTCCACAGATGTTCGAATCATGACTTCTATTTAGTATAAATATTGCAGCACTGCGATGTTCTTGCAGTTAATATTTCAATTGGGTATCTTGTCATGACCTTTCACGGGTTCTAGCTTTCATGAAAATGTTCTCTTTTGGGATGAATTTTCTCTGTATTGTGTCATCCCAGAAGTAATTTTTTGGTTCGGAAAGCATGAACAAAGTAATTCCTTAGTAGAAGATGGAAAAAATACTCTTTTCAGGATTTTATGAGTATTCTTTGCTTGCCAGTAGCTGAAGTAGTTAGAGGGGAAGAGGGAAATGCTTTGTCCTTAATATGGGAAAGGGAGTTGTGCTAGACTGAGAGCTGTGGTTTAATATATGGATGTTTTTAATAATTGCTAATAGGTTCTGAAGATTCATGATAACCTGTGATGTCTCTTAAATGGTTCTAATACTTCACACTCCGTGTTGTTACACTAAATGCACAGAACGTAGAATATAATTAAGAATAATAGAAATTAAGTTAGGAATATGTATATTACTATACACAACGTATGTTCTGGAGTTCCATTGTAGGAATTAGTTTGTATGTTATCTGAATGCTTGTCAGAAGCTGTCCCAAGATGCATAGCACCTTCCAGTCCTTCTGTTTCTGCTTTTATTTTCCCATGTCTCACTTTCACTTGAGAGATTTGTATAGGTATGGATATAAAAAAAGAGGGATGTAGCATTTCTGAGTAGAGGACAAGCACACTTGCATGCTTGGGTTGGATCTGTAAAGTTAATGATGAATGAGCCACCTTTTCTGTATGGCAGAGCTCCTGCTTCTGCATGCATGGGAAGCTTGCACAGTCACTGAGGCCAGTGTGTGGCCCTGGTATTGAGGAAAGGCTTGCAGGAGGATTGAGTTGTGGGTGGGACTGGGCAGGTTCCCTTCTTGTTTCTCGGTGGTTCTTCATTAACTAGCTTGAAGGTTCTGCCCATTGTGTTGATCACATGAGTATGATAGTAATTTGCTTGTCTAAATTAGTTGAAAATATAGCTTCTATGAGTTCGGAAATACAGCGCAGCTTCTTGAGTGACAATCCATCCTCTGTATTATTTTATATCACATATAAGAAACTTTGCAGTTGGTCTTTTAGTTCATGCAATTTAAAAGTTTCGACATAATGTTTCAACATTTAGTTGCATCACTGCTGACTTTCTTTGGGAAATGCAGAAAGGCTTTGACAATTTCAAACAAACTGTTCATTTTAATTTTGGACAAACATTCTTCATTTAAAGACTTTGAGGAGAAAATATTAAAGTCAAAGCTAAAATAACTGGCATTATCTTTCACTTTGTCCTGGATGAAATTGATGAGTTCTTTTCTGCTCTGCATATGAAAAGGAATCTCTGTTGCTTTAATTTTTAGTTTTTGGTTTGCTTTAGTCACTGAACTAAAATATATTTAGGTCTACTAATCTTAAAAAAATTATTCTTGCATAGGTGCTTAAAAATGCCAGTTTCACTGCAAACTTGTAAGGTGTTCGTAGCAGGATTATTTTAGCCATCAAAATGAAGCACCTGTCCTTTCCAAGTGCTCCTGCTGACATATTGCTTGCTTTTTTTTATTAATTGGTTGTCAAGGAGGATTATAGCCAAAATTGAAAAAGTCGTTTCATGCACTGATATAACATAGAGTAGAACATAGTTCAACTTTTTTTTGTTGTTATTCTGATCATGAGTTTGTATGTTTCAGACCAGGCATGGAAAAACTCTAGATAAATTTACTTGGGGTTTTTTTTTCCCCTTTTCCCTGGGGTTTCCTTTTTCTCTTTATTATTCTTTTGTGGTCATTGCAAGTGTTTGCAGCTGTGCACAGGATGTGTTTTGGCATGCTTGGTCTGTAGAGAGCAAGATGCAGACAGGAGGTCATCTGTTGATACTTTATTTTGATTGTACTTTGCTATCAATGAATGAATCCCAATTTTAATTCTTTGGTTGATGTAGTACCTCTTATTTATCTATTTTTTCTGTATTATTATTTTATTTGTTTTGACTTGCCTTTGATTTATCATGCTGTTTATCATCTGCAGGAGCTTTCACAATATGACTACTTGCATATTTGCTGTCATACTTCAGAATCTGTGATCTTATTAAGTGTGACTTCCTTTTTACATTACAAAATATTCAGTGATATGTTTTTGGCCATAGCTTAGTGGGGCATTTTTTTCTACAAGACAACTATTTCTAATTGGAAGCTGTGTTTTGTTGGAAGCATGGTGTAACATGATAAATATGTAAACTGGTATTTTAATGCAAGTCTGTTCTTGATGGAAAACGTTTGGTTACCTATTGAAATGCTGAAGTGGTAACCAGTGTATTGGGCAGACTGGAAGTGTGCTGAGACAGCCTCCTGCCCACGCTCGAGCTGTCATTTTGGTTTCATCTTACCTCTGCTCAGATTGGTGTGATTTGGGTGATTCCATGGTAGGTGTTGGTTCAAAGCTGGAGCTCTCAAGTGCTGAAATCGTGCGAATAGTAAGCAAAATAATGTAATATGTTAAAAAGTTAAATAACTTTACAGTTTTGGCCACTGTATGGCTTTTGTTTGGAAAAATTTCCCAGGTTAGTCAGGTTTATATCAGCTCTGACTCTTTCTGTATCATATGACTCAGATTTTGCCTATTTCATTTCTTCAAGTGGAAGATTTTGTTTACTTAGAAATTCTGTATTTTATTTTCTGTATTTTACTCAATTGATTCACCCTTGTTTTATCTGTGGAAAAGTATGTATAGTTAATCTATTCTTTAGAATTTTTTTTCTTCCTGATAAGATGAACATTGCACACAGGTTTATTTTGGGCAAGTGATGTAGAAAGCTGTCAAATTAATCTCCCCCTCGTAAGAGGTAATTTATACTATTAAGTAATTAGTCATGCAGACTTCCAAACTTTTGGGCCATTCTTTCCTCATTATTTGGAACTATCACATAGAGTAGTCAGGCTGTGGATGATGCTCAGAAAACTTGTGTAAAATTAAATATGATTTAATTAAAAGCCCTGGCAGTACAGGTTAGTGTTGTGTGTGTGTGTGGTGTAACACAGAGGCACTGTTAAGAGACTTGTTAAAATGAATTAGTCTAGAAGTCTCAAAGGAAGCAGTAAGTAAAAAGAAAGCATTCTGCTTTTGCCAACACAAACTACTTTGATGATACAAAGATAATATCCAAAGCGATTTGCTCTTCTTACTTTGAGGAAAATGTAGTCAAAGGAAAGCTAACTTTATTTTCTGTGTTAAAGTATATGTCATCATTAAATATTTGAAACAGATTTTACAAATATAAATAAAATTTGTCTAGGATTACAAATTTATATGGTAATGTCATCAGAATGTCTGAATTTGATTTTATTAGTCTTAAACACTGGTTTTCAAGTACATTTTCATAACTCAATCATAAGCCAGAGTCTTTCAGTAAGGAAGGCAAGTTCTCTTCCTGTTTGCTTCTGAGAGAAGGCTTCCACAGTCAAGCTGTCAATGCTGCTGCTTATTTTATTCTTTTCAGAGTTTTGGTGCAAGTTAACATGAAGCAAATTTGAAAGTAGATTCTCTTCTGCTCCTTCCAAATGTTGGTAAAATTTGAAGCTGTACAATGTGGTAGCTTCGTCTCCTCTCCAGGCTGGTGTAAAAACTGTCATTTGGAGACTCCTATTACAGTGCATGTGAATTTGTTGTGAATGCTGTGTAGCATGGGCTGCTGTTGCCTCCCATGTTCCCGTTAGTCACACACCTGGAGAGCTGTGTGCTGTCTGTTTGTGTCAGTGCTTTCACGTTTCTTTGCTACTTGTTTTAGCTAGATATTACTAGCGAGCATTGCAGTCGTGTCTGTGCTTGGAGTTGTAGATGTAGCTGCTGCTAAAAAGTAGCACTGAATAAATAATAATCTAGATGAAAATATAGATGCTTTTAAAGATGAATTAACCTTTTTTAGAGGTTTTTTTTTTTTGTTTCCTATTTGGCAAATAAGTGTTAGAAGTATTTCTCTTTGAAGCTTCTATTGAGCTGGCTTTTTAAATTGCACACCACTTCAACCCACTTAGGGATTGTTTTACTATGACAGTTACTATGTGGTGAAGAAGCATTTGTTGTCAAGGTGAAAGTTCTTGCTTGAATGAACTGATATTTTTTCAGGGGCAATATTCTAAGAAAATAGCTTCAGTTACACAGTATTGCAGTTAATTCCAAGCCCAAGGTTGTAGAATGTTGGATTTATAACATTTTTGGTGTATAGGTGTCCCATATGTCTTTGAAACATCCCCTTTTACCATCCCTTGATGTGTCTCCTCTACAGCATATCAAGATTCTTCATCTGAGAGTGCTTCTAATCTTGTGTACCTTTTCCATTTATAGAGTTAATTCTCCGGCTTTCAGTATTGATTACTTTAAATGTTTTTGATCATCAAGTGTTTCGAAACTTGATAGAAGCAGTTGGTATTTAAAAATGCTCACTAGTGATGTGGAAAAGGCAGTGTATTCGCTAAAGATACAAATATATGAAAGTCATGTCTCATTTCAGTCTTTTGCTATCTAATGTTTTATCAAGGACATTTGAAAAGAGACAGCAAACCAGTTTATTAATATGAGTCCTGTTTTCCTAATTAATCCGTTCCTTCAGGGACTTCTGATCTGCTACTGCTTAACTGATTTGCGCCCGGTGCTTGAGCTGGGACCTTTTTAAAGAGGCAGGATGCCTTTTCTTTTTCACTGTCTCATTATTTCATTTTACAGGGATTTGAAAAGTAAATGCTCCCTAGGCTTTTCAGTCTCATTTGGTGGGCAGGAAGGATGACAGAAGAAAAGTACCAAATAAAAACAAAGACTTGTTTAGGATTTTCGGTAATGTGAGGCTCTATATATGAGGACAAGGACCTCATCCATATTTCAGAAATTTTCCACTTCTTTAAAGTAGTTTTGTTAATCTAAAGACATCAGACGATAAAACCACTGTGTCTATCTTATGAATTCTGTCTGTGTAGAATCTATCCAGTTAAAACAGGAAAGGATATTAAACCCTGTTTGATGAAGTCTTTCATGGACAGACTCTCTGAAAGGGGCTGGAGATTGAACAGCAGAATCCCCTTCCATTCTGTTTAAAAACTAGGATTTTTTTTTTTTTTGCTGTTGGATTTATTTAATGTCCTTTAGAATATTACTACATGTGTGTGTACTCCTTAATCTGCTCACTTTCTAAGCTTTTTGCTGTGCCTGAAAAGGCACTAACCTTAAGCATTAACCCACTCGCTTCATTACAGGTTTCCTGGAGTTACGGTAACCTAGCCAGCAATGAATTTTGTTGCTGTATGCACACGTGCAACAAACATTAAGTTCATACTTCAGCGAACTTAAGTTTTATCTGCACTGTCTTGCGTGCCTTTATAGTGTGGCGTGCTGTGAAATAGAAATTGTGAAATCATGAAAGACAACCCCAAAAAAAGTTATCTTTTATCTTGAGCCATTCATAATAATGTTATCTACTTATAGTGGTTTGAAGATATAAGTAATGCTTTAAATTTAATGAATTGAAATAGTAAAGAAAAGTATTCTTTTGTGCAATCATTTTAACTGTTTCTCTGTGAAATTTGGTATGCAGCAAAGTATTGGACATCTGCATAAACAAAGCTTATTGTGCAAGCAGATTCATGTTACCACTATTATAATGGTGTCAAAGTAATACATATGGAGAACTTACTGCTGTGATGTCTTGAGAGAACTGAAGTTATGAGATTGGATTGAAATGGTGAGATGGCTTGTAGACCATGGTGCTAATGAAGGTAATTCGTGTGCATAGGATTCTTCACTGTTCTTTGTTTTACATAATTGAGGCCTCTGCCTGGCTTTGGAGTTTCTCTTTGATCGACGCAAATAAATACCTCAATGCAGCGGTTTCTTTTTTCATTGGGAAAGCTGTGGAGTGAAATCCAGGTTGGTGCATTTGGCGGCTCCGCACAGGATTTGGAGACACTAGCGTGTAAGGGGAATTGTCTAAGCAGGACAACTGAAATGCCAGAGTGCATTTAAAATTTCTGGGTCATGGGCATCTGATTTCAAACTGTAGGAAAACAGTTTAATCAAGTAATGATTCTCAGGCCTGAAACTCCTGGACTCTGGTATCGGTATTGCATTCAGAAATTAGCAGGGGCTACAACTTTTAAACCACTCATCTGTTTCTTTTAAGTAGCCAGTGTGCTGTTGTGTGCAGGTGTTAACATATGTTGATAATTTTTGACTCCCATTGGCACACTATCACTTGGAAAACTCAAAATTTCTTCCACAGGGCAGTAGTAGCATGTCTGTGTGGTATCCATATGGATAAAATAGTTAAGCAGCCTTTAAAATAGGGATCAAAACTCTAATCCTACCTCTTTTAAGATGTGGGTTCTGGTTACCGTCCCATTGTCTTGCCTTCTGTATTTGGCCCTTGTTTCTTGGAGTCTTTTCTACATCGTTTTGGGAAAAAATGCAAAGTAGTCTTACCTCAGGAGAGTTTATAAGCAAATGGCGAGAGGCTCTCTTGAGAAATGGGAGATTGGCTCTAAACCCATTTGGATGGAAGAAGATTTGGAGTACAGATCTCCTGCAGCCTTAGCAAGCGTGGCACCTTGCAGAAAGGCAGTACAAGGCAACGGATTTGTTGCATTTTGAGTGGGAGCATGCAGAGGATTGCTGTGGTTTAGATGGTGGACAGTGATTTAGAACCAGCATGAAGAAACCGCCATGTGATGAACAGAAACAGCAAAAAAGCCCTCTGAAAAGAAAAGAAATCATCATATGTATTTCTTCTCCTAGCTTTATGCATCTTGAAGATAAACCAAAAGGAGACCCTTTTGATTACAGCCTAGTCCTGACTTTCTTTCTAGAGAGTTTCAGATTTGTTACTCCCACTCCCATTACTCCTCCCTCCCCACAGAAAAACAGTTCTTGATTTGCTTTTAAAGTTGCATTGCATCTTTACAGTGGCACCAGCATTGGAGGTACATCTTATTCCTGTTTGTGTATGTATTAAAAATAGTGTTGTATGTACAAACTTGCTTGTATTCCTGGTCATTAGGAATAGCTGAGGGATAGGCTGTAGCCTGGATGTGCTCTACAGAAGGTGAAGATCAGGTGATATATATCCTTTAGCACTCTTCTCTGCTTGTGCTTGGCTAACTCATCGTGTCTATGCGCGGAGCTGTCAGCAAAATGGCAAGGGTGCAACTTGTGTTGGGCCACCCCATTTCCCTTGTACTTCTCAGAGCAGCTAAACGAATGCACTGCCTACAGAGCAGTTGTCCCCCTATTCCTCCTCCTATTGTTAAAACTGCAGTTGTGCTAGAACTGGGGTGTATAATGTGGGAGAAGGTAGGCAGAATGGCATTTGTTGTGGACAGGAAAGAAGTGGAGCAAAGGCGCATGATCATGGTTTGTGGTTTACAGACGGAGGTTCTGTTAATGCCATTCTCGTTAGTAGTTCTTACCCTAAGTGCTATTTCCTTTTGGCTGTAAAATTGTCTGCATGACTAATACGTAAGTAACCTTCAAGTGACATTGCTTTCATGTCACAGCCTCAAAAATGTCTGTTCTAGGTGAGAGAGTACATACAGGAAATCCCATTAGTGCAGTTGGGAGCATTGTGGCGAGTCTTCTGTCTGCCCTCCCAGGGATCTGCCAGGCAGGTCAGAACAGAGCTGCTTTGCCATTTTGGGGTGCAAGTTCGAGGTGGAAGTGGCTCTGTAGAGATGCTCCTCCACTTGTATTTGAGATGTGGATTAGTAGAGTTAAGTCAGAAGGAACCTTCAGTAGTTATTACCCCCACCCAATCTGCAACGTGAATGTGCCCTACAAAAAAGCCCCTATATTTATTCATACATTCTTGAAGAGGTGATGGTGTCTCACACACCATCCACTGACCAATGCAGATGTCCAGTATCATCCAAGTTAAATCTGAGCGTCGTGATTATCCAACAAACCTTTTTTGCCGTGTTTTCTGTTATTCCCTCCCTCTTTTATTTATTTATTTATTTATTTTTTCCCCTTTAATGTGCTAATAGTGCAGAAATACCTCAGGTAGCTGAACATGGAGATATAAAGGAGAACATATGAATGTTGAATTCAGGTTTTCACCTTTGGGATTTTGTAAATGAGTTCGATGTTACAGATTCTAATAGAAATCTTATACTTTTGTACTTCTCTGTACAATGCCTTGATATCTGACTGCCGAGTGCCCCAAATTCAGTGTGGGAAAGTTGAGTTCCTGTCTTGTTAAATGACATGTGCCTTCCTGTCTCCATGGAAGTCCCTTCTGCCACTCATCAGTGCAGTGTAGCAAGCAAGACAAGCTGTGACCCAGTATTGGTACTGCCTTATGATATCTTTACATCAGGGTTTTTTTTTTTTTTTCAGTAATGGCAGTGGCTGCTGCTCTGAAGCAGTCAGGGTGTGCCTCGTTCCCCTGTGAATCATACGTTAGTCAGACACACTTTGCCCTGTATGAAATGCTTGTGGAAACTGTATACTTGTGAAATCTGGCTTGCCCAGGGTATCTTTTTTTTTTTTTTATTAATGTGATTTAAATATTTACTTCAAGTGCCAGCGGTAGAATAGGTCTGATTAGTCTAAGTAAAGCTTCGTCTTTGGAAAAGTTAATTTAAACAAGATAAAACCAACCCCACTGTTATTAGATTGTGCATTTGGAAAACAGAAGAATTTTATCAACACTTACTCATTTTTTTAACTTACCTGTTTTGTCTCGCCTATCACACTTTTAAATTCCATTTAACTCGAGAGTATCTATATATACATTTAGCTATGAAGATAAAGCTTACTGTTTGTTACTTGTATTACTTCAGCCCCTGGCAGCCTGAGCTACTGTCCAGAGCCCTCAATACTAGTCACGGTATGAATACTGCGGAGAGCTTGCTGTGCCTCCGAGCAAGGAGCCGGAGGGGGAGGTCTGAGCTGCAGAGGGTGTTCTAGCAGCGAGTCGCAGCCCTCACCAGTGGATGAGTGGTGTTGGAACACCGATGTGAAAAGGAGAGTGTGGCAATGAAGTCCTGGTATGCTAAAGATGTGAAGCATTGCACTGAAGACTACATTGGAGGCTTGTGGCTACGATGCTTTAATGTTCAGACATCAGAAGCCATGTGGGTTTTTTTCCTTTTTTTTTTTTCTATTTCCTTTTTTGGAAGCCTAAAAATGGAACTTTTTTTCATGAGTCAGGAGACTTCTTGCTGACTAGGCCATAGTATTTTTAGATATGCTGATTTTATGTCTCAATATGGACTTTTTATGTAAAATGCATCTTTGTTTTGACTTTCTCTCACTCTGCTGGTTGCCTGTTTGCTGGAAGTCTCCCACACCACACCTAAGCAGCCTGTTACCTGCAACAGTTTAGCTTTTGTTTTCTTTGACATACCAAGTGTAATAATCAAATGGTTTTAAGTTTTTTGCTTGTTAAAACACTTCTGAACTAGTTGTAGGTTTATGTAGCCTTCTGACTCCAAAGTTCCTCTATATATTTAGTTTTAAAATCTATGTGTCACAGTTCCTGATTTGAGTGAGTCAATATTTGTGGGTTTTCTTATTAATTTTCTTGTGGAACTAAGTCTCTCAAAACAATGTAGTTACAGTTAAGAGTGTTATTCTGCGTGACAGGTCAGTGAAGCATCAGATTGTTGAGTTCTTGAGATTTCATTTAGGAACTAGATATTTAAGAAGAAAAATAAAAAAAAAAAACGACCCTAACTCTTGTAACTTGAGTCTGCAAAATCTGAGTTGCACGTCCCGAGTTCAGGCACATGCAGTGCACAATGCTGATCTCTTCATGAGGTGCAAATCGCTTCCTGATTTTTAGTTTCTTTTTCATTATTCACCTTATTTTTCAGTAAATATTCCTATTCATCAGTATCAAGTCACGTGTTTTTGCGTGACACAACACTACAGTTGGGAGTAACAGGCAACATTGTGTTTATAGCTTTAAAAATACTTCTCTTGCAAAGCATTTTTGGTGTTAGATGAGGTCGTGCGCTAAAGACTTTGCTATTTAGAGAGAAATGTACTGTTTCTCCTGGCCCAGCACTAATGTGTGCAGTTAATATCAGTGATAGAAATTATGTAGGCATTAGTGAACATGTGAAGCAAAAACAACTGCAGCAGCACTCCTCTTCTAGCCTGTGAAAACCAACCTCTTGCTGTATTTGTTTCCAGGCTTTTTGCTGTGTTAATGACATAAATTTATGGATTGTTAAAGTCAGTACAGCCTTGTACCACCTAAGATCTTCCAGGTTTCTATCGCAGTGCTGAAAAGCGTAGAGGTGCTACTGCAGCATTTCATGCTCTTGCTGACGGTACAAATTTAGTTGGTACAGCTGTATGTCTGTACTAAGAAAATGAGAACTTTGTCGTGTCTGTGTTTGTTAAAAACTTGCATGCAGGCTGTAACTCTTGAATGTATTATGCATTTTGTTCTGCATGTTTTAGAATTTGCCTGTGCTGTGTTTAACTCTTCTGGAATGTTTCTAGCAGCCGCATAGTTTTGGTTCCATGAGCTTTTGTAGTTATTTTTCATGAATACATTGGTGATGTCTTTAGTTTTCTTACATCATGACAGTTAAAGTGATGTATATATCCATAGCACATTCTGGAAATTGTGTGGGTGAAGGTGTGTGGTTCTTTTCAACTGGCTTTCCTCACTCTTATTAAACACATTTTTGAGACTGTTTTCCATTTGAAAGTGGAATTTCTTTTGTTACCTTTCTCATTATTGGCTGTCAGTACTTGCCACCTACGAAATTGCATTGGGAAATGCTTGTGAGGTAATGATGGCCAGCCCTGCCACATGCCCAGCTGGCAATCCGTGGGAAAGGGAATTTTTTCCCCTATAGTTAGCAGTTACAAAAACACTTACACCACTAATGCTTCTTTGAAGGTATTTCAATAGAAATCCTAACTGCTAACCAAGGAGGAACAATGCTAGATCTAAATTTTGCTACTAAGTGTTGATAAATAGAATCACATACTTAGTGTTTTGTAGTAAAATTTTACTAGAGTTGAAATTAGAAATAATGCTTGATTTGTGGTAGGGAGCATTGTTTTACCTTTTAAAATAGAGAAGTTCATTGCTTAGGTTTTCTTGTTTGCTTTTAAGGGAAATTCAGTGGGTCCCTGATAAAGGAAGAGAGGTATGCTCACAAAAAAATGGAGATATCCTTGGTATTTGTGGTATTAAATATTATAACCTAACCTTTTTTTGCCTCAACAGGTATACAAAGCTCGGCTATGCCGGTAATACTGAACCCCAGTTCATTATTCCTTCATGTAAGTACTTGCTGCTTGCGTGTGAACACTGAAGTTACACTTAGACTTTCTATAATATGCTATGTAAAAAAAACCAACAAAGCAGTTAAAAATGAACAACTTGAAAAGACCTCAGAGTGATGACACAGCAATAGCATGGTTCTGTTTTGTTTTGCTATGGATGCTCAGCCTGGAAAGATACATTCATTAAAATACTACAGTAATACTTCACAGAATCACAGAAATGTTTATGTTGGAAGAGACCTTTAGGATGATACCGTCCAATGATAAACCTCACACTGCTGAGTCCACCACAAAGCTGTATCCCAAGCACCACATCTACATGTTTTTTTTAACACCTCTGGAGATGGTGAGTCCACCTCATCGCTGGGCAGCCTCTGCCAATGCTTGACAGCCCCTTCAGTGAAGAATTTTTCCCTAATACCCAATCTAAACCTCCCTTGGTGCCATTTGAGGTCATTTCTTCTCATCCTATCACTTGTTACTTTGGAGAGGAGTAATTTATCAGGTAATACTGTAGTTGACTATAAATTAAAAATTGTTTGTTTTAATATCTTTAGGGCTTGAAATGTTATACTTCCCAGGTAATTTTCAGTATTACAGCTGTGTTACTTAATTTGCTATGATTTTTTTTTCCCCTCCCCATATAAAACAGCTTATTTATTCACTCCCTGTCTTCTGAACAGTTTCTTCCACTTCAAGTGATATGGTTCTACTCTAGAGAGTGGAACTCAATCAGCTTCCTTCAGGAATGCTTCACCTTTTGACCTCCTACACCACTTGGTGTTTTGTCATTGTTCATCTGTGCCAAAGTAATCACGTATTACATCCTGCTAAAAAGGAATAATTAGTACACCCAGTTTTCCTTGTAGATACAACAGGAAAAGAGTTAGAACTAATAATACTTGCATGTAGTCACTGCAGAGTAGTAGTAGTTCAGGCACTATGTTGATTTTTCTAGAAAACGTGCTTCAGAAAGCATTTTTCATAGAAAGCTAAAGTTAATTCGTTTAATGCATTCTCCTGGTTTCATTAAATGAGAGAATCTTTTCAATCTCTTCTATATTGACTTCTAATATGCAGTTCTTAATTTGTCTGGGTTTCCAAATGGATTTAATTTATTTTTTCTCAGTGGTGTGTAAAATGCATTCTACAGTTTTGTTTTTCACACAGAATCTAGTTCTAATGGTAGATTTAAAGTAACTGAACCATTGGATAAGAAACTTACTTTGCTCTTTAGAGTTTGTAGCAGTCTTTAAAAGTGGGCAAATGATTATTTTGTGTAATTTCAGATAAATAGGGTTTACATAATTTTCCTGCTTCTTCAGCTTTGGTTTATTTAATTTTAAAATTACTTTCTTGTTCCTAAAAAGAAGAAATATCTCGACACATCAAACAAGTTTTGGGAAAGTAATGACCTGTCAGATCATTAAGCAGATAAATTTATTCAACAGGGATGCTACTAAAGTTGAAGAGAACGGGGGGGAAACGAGACTTTTTGACAGCTTTTTGATCGTGTTGTATTTAAAAAAAAATACAAAAAGGTATTCTAGCCTAGGTGCTCCTACAGCTGAAATGGTCCTTGACTGCAGTTCTCTTAACAAAAAAGTTTTTTTTCCTCATTTGTGCTGCAGTCCAAGTTAAGTAATTATACTAACTGCACAAGTTAATCCTTTGCCTCAAATGAAATAAAACAGCACTGGTGTAATCCACGTTAAAGAAACGAAAATAGTATAGCAGTACCTGCTTCCAAAGTAAGCTGTGGGTCTTTTCAATGCGCTTTGGTCTCTTTGAATTCCTTAATAGTATCCCCGGTCAAAAAAACAGTTTGGTTTCTCCTTTGACTTCCAGCTGTGGTGGCTGCATGTTATCAGTTTGATTCTCTATAAAAATATTTGCTGTTAAACAGGTTCAAGCAGCATTCCTTCTGCCTTGTTCACTTGTTGCTTATCTCATTCACTCCTGCTCTTGACTAATTTTTATCTCTTGCTCTTATGGTGTGTTCTTGATTTAAATCAGAATATGCTTCTGATTTAAGCAAATGCTTGCTTAAAGTGAAGAATATATTGCTTAAATGCAAATATATTAAATATTGCTTGAATGAGAATATATTCGGCCAGTTTTTTGAAGAGACTGGTTCACTGCTTTCTTCCCTGGCTGCTTTTTAGATATCATCAAATCATTTAATTTTGCTTGATTTTTATTCACTTAATCCTTGCTTCCTGCTGTGTGTTAAAATATGAGTCAACTTCTTTCCACTACCCACTAGTCCTCTTGATTTGTTGTCTGTTTCAGTTTTTCTATGATAGTTCGTGTTGGGTGGCCTTTTGTTTACCTTCAAAAGAAACAGATGCCTTGAGTAGTAAGTAGTTAAGCGCAGAAATTGATTTGATGTTAGTACTAGTGTCCCCTTTTTTTCTAAGAGCTCTTAATTCTTGTGCTAAGCAAACCAAAGGCCGATGCTCCAAGATACCACTGGAGTGCTACACATCTCCAGACACCTAGGTCTGGTAGCCTAGCTCTGGTTTCAGCAGGGTTTATTTTCCCGTTTGTATTTTCAGGATATGATTCTTTATTCAGGTTGTTTCTTTCTTATTCCTGACTTGAAACCCAGGACTTAACAGGCTAGCCTTAAGGTCAGCACAGTATTGAGAGCTTCCATGTGATTCTAGGTTTGTAACAGGTTGAAACCACTTTGACTTGAAAGTTTCTATAATCCTCTAGCAAGTGATAGCATCTTACGTGAAACTTCTTGAAGACAACAGATATCTATCTGGAGGGACGAATTTCCCCAAATGTGTGAGCTCTGGAAGGATGGCCTGAAAAATATTTGGCAAGATTCTTTACAGTTGCTGCAAATGTTGGCCTTGCAACATCTCCTTCCCCACTGTTTTAGCTTGTACTTCCTATCTACCCCCCATGCTTTTTGGCTTCCTCCAAGCCTTTGCTTCCTCTCTACTCTTCTGTAAGCTGCTACAGAAGTTACTGTATGATTCAGTTTTCTTAGCAAAGAGCTGAAAATAATATTTTCTGGTTTATCCTGTTCAGTCTTTTGCAACTCGTAACTTTTCAGCTTCTCTGGCTGTACGGCTCTGGTTTTGTTGTGCTTTATGGGAGAAGCAGGGAGGTGGATGGTGAGCGTCAGCAACCTAACAGTGCTTTACCCTAGCACACTGTTGATTTCCAGATCCTTTAGCTGTGCTGCCTTGTGTCCGGTGGGATTGTGGCTGCAGCAGCTGCTTTTTATCTTAGCTGTGAGCAAACAGAGCTTCTTAAGGTGAGAATTAGAAAACTAATTCTGCCTCTGAGGTTTTTATTCATGACCTTTGAGTAATTGAGGCTGATATTAATGCTTCTTACATGTGTGAATTTCCTCATTTATGTAAAAGATCGTGTTTCAAGGCAATTAGTAAGACGAAAAAATAGAGCTGGTATTGCTGGCACTGCAGCCCTGGTAGCTTGGGGGCTGATGCAGAAGATGAGGGAAGGGAACATCTGTGTTCTTGTGATATCTGATCACTGATCTGTCTTTCCAGGATCCTGTGTTTGCTTTAGCCAGTGTTTTTCTGATAAAGAGTCATTTCTTTATATATGATGAGTAATTATTCTGGAAGTAATAAATTGCCAAGATCCAAGCTGTTAGCTTTTGACAGTTACTCCTTGAAGTGAAGGAGAAGTTCATAGTCTTTCTTAAATAAAATTCTGAATTGTATTCTTAAAGGTAAAATAGGAGTAGGATTTAAAGGAAGAAATAAACCATAGACTTTATACAATCTGCATCTAAAGGTGCTTTGTGTAGCTGTCCTTTTAAGATACTACTTTTATTTCTGTCCAATTATCTTTTTCCCTACACCTTACATTTTCTCCTACCTCTTCCATCCTGCTTTTTTTTGTACAATTTTTTTTTGCTTATTTAGTTGCTATTCAGTCCTTCTTGTGTGACATCTCATTTTCATATGTACAGAAATCAGTTTGGTGAAGTGAGTTAAAACATACATTTAAATAATGGCAACATGTTTTCTTTCTTGCTCTTTATGCAAATTGTAAAATTGCATTCCTTTTATTGTTAGAGAAGTGTGCACACTTTTTGAATAAAATGGGATCTGTAGTAGGGATACCATTGGTAGTTCTTTTAATGTTTTCTCTCTCTGATTGCACATTGAACGTCTTAACAATTAAATCTGTATTGTGTTACTTTATAAATCCTAATTGTATATACCTATTATTAGAATTCAAATTATTTGTATTTTAGTTAGCTTTTCTGTACTTGTACCTGGAACAAAGCATGAATACCGTTACAGTTTGTTTCTGTTCTTGAATATTGGGGTTCTCTTTCTTTAGTGAAGGATATGTGATCTACATTATTGTTTGTGTTCTCTGTTAAAGGTATTGCTATCAAAGAATCCGCAAAAGTGGTCGATCAAGCACAAAGGAGGGTTTTGAAAGGTGTTGATGATTTAGACTTCTTTATTGGGGATGAAGCAATAGAAAAACCAACTTATGCAACCAAGGTATTAAGAGAAATGTTTAAAATAATTTTTCAATCCTCTTTAAAATCATCAGCTATATAGTAAACATCTTATGAATGCCTTTTCATTAATTTTAATCTTATTTTCTGCTTAACTCTGTTTCAATGGAAAATAAAGTTTGGTATTAGTTTTGTTGTCCTTCAGGAGCCTGTGGTAGTTGGAAAAAAATATGTGAATATATATTTCTTTTGAAGTGAAGGGGGGTTGGGAGAACGTTAAGTGAAAATAACGCATTCTTTCATGTTCCTTGTCATCTTCTATCAGCCACATCAGAGTCAGGATGCTGGGCGAGGGGGAACCTTTGGTTCGTCCTAATGCCACCATTCAGTTGTACTGAGAAAAGCGCAGTGTATTGTTTCTGCTATTCAGGGTTGGAATCTGAATTTCAAATAAATGTCAGATCAAAATAGGAAAAAACTAGTACAAGTTTTCTTTCATACATATTTAGATTGTATGATTTTAGTGCAATTGAAAACACTGTTGTTTGTTTTTTCTTTTATTTCCTTTTTCTTTTATTTCCAATTATATTTTGATGCTCTTGTGCAACAGTGGCCCATCCGCCATGGTATAGTTGAAGACTGGGACTTGATGGAGAGGTTTATGGAGCAAGTAATCTTTAAGTATCTAAGAGCAGAACCTGAGGACCATTATTTTCTTTTGGTAGGTAAAATTACATCCTACTTATGAAATTGCATATGACTAGTAAGAATTTTTTGTGCTGATTTCTTTAAAAATTGTTAAATATTAATATGCTTTGCCTTGAAGACTAAAGTAAATACAAATTACCTGGAACTTTCTTGACCCGACTTAGCACATCCAGGTTCTTTGATTTTCTAAAGATATCAGTGTCTGAACCGGAAACTTTTTTTCTGTTCTGTTCTCTTTTCATTTCCCTCCAAATTGCATCTGCTCCATCCCTTTTTTCCTGATACTTATCCACTGAATTCAATACTCAGGTTTACATTTTTGAGGCAAAGTACCTCTGTGTTTGGCTTGATATAATTGCAGTTATTTTGCTTCTACAGTCCTGCCACCTGGACGGTGTGTCTGCACAGAGAATATTTTTCTTTTTTTGTGAAATCGGAAAGATCAATTGTCATGTTTGAGCAAATTAGATCTGTATTAAGGTCAATGTTATTCTTAAGGCGGTTTGTTTTAGTGTGATGTTCATAGAATTGTGCAATAGGAGTTTGGAATTAGAGGTGTTGCTCATACTTGTTAAAGAACATCTAATGCAGTCGTCTGCTTGAAGCAGCTCTCATCAGATCTGGATGCTCAGGGCTGTGTCCAGCAAAGCTTTGACTATCGCTAAGGATCAACATGCTGTAACAACTCTTCACCCTTTTTCCAATATTTGACTGCCCTCACGATACATTTTTTGCTTCCCAATACCTCCATAGGATTTCCCACATTGTGGTCTCCATGGGCTCTTGTCCTAGCACCCTTATGAAGAATCTGATTCCCTTCTCTATTTACCGTCGTGTTACTTAGTTGATGCAATGAAAGTGTTATTTTTTCCTCCACTATTGTGTAGCACTATCCAAATGCTCTTTCAAAGGAGAGTCTTAATTTAAAGTATGTTTAGTATTTTAATGAAAAACTATTGTAGTGCATTGTATGTTGTTGCTACCTTTTCTGTGAAGTACATTCCTATAGTTGATCGTATCAACTTCTTTTATATAGTGATTGCCTTCTGAAGAAAACCAGCTTTTTTATGTAGTGAATCACTGAGAAATTTTTAAAATCATTGTCACTCTTTAATTAAAATGTCCTAAACTGCATCCTTTCACATTTTTAGGTCCTTGATTCTTTTGGTGAAGTCAAAAGTTGTAATGAGCTAACCAACCCCCAAAGGGGGCTGTTGTTGTAAATACTTGAGCAGTAATTACTATAACATTTTTTTATTGTACTTCTGTTTTTTTGGTTATGCTCTAATCATCTTGGTTTTGCAATGTAGTTTGTATAAATTCTGTTATTGTCAGAGGAGTTTCAAGATTTTCTTAATTGCACTGTTTGCCTTTAAAAGTGCAGTGTGCTCTTTGCACATTACTATTTTTACATGCTATTGTTCTTGAATGACTCATTTTTCAAAATTTAGGATTTTTTTTTTAAAGTTAAGTGCTTGATTTGAATATAAGTAAAACTTGTTGTGTTTTCTCTCACAGACTGAGCCTCCATTAAATACTCCAGAAAACAGAGAATATACTGCTGAAATCATGTTTGAGTCTTTCAATGTTCCAGGGCTATATATCGCTGTTCAGGTAAGGGCAGGGCTGTTGAAGGTTAGAGTTAGTGTTTCTCCTTGAGCTAAAACTAATTTCACTTTGAAAACTGTGGTAGTGGTGTTTGGAATACTTTTATGTACTTTTGCTTAGCAGTTTCACCACTAGATGTTTGATACGTGGTGTTTCTGTGTTCCCTTAGCTAGGTATTGTTCCTCTGTTACCCACATAGAAGGCGGCTACTAAGCATATAGAGTATATCTATTGTGTCATAAATAAACAAACAACACACCATATCGTAGTAATGGTATTAGGCCAAGAGCTGAATCCCTCTAAATATGAAGTTCAAGCAAAGATGTTTGAGCATGGTGAAAAAATCATCAGGAGTCAAAAACTACATTTGTGCAACCTCATTTTTGTAAGCTGTTTTGTACAGATATGTCATTTTACTAAATCAGTTTCCATGCTTTAAATTACCCTGAGGATGTCAGTCTGGGCATTGTTGGAAGGGGTAGTGGAAGATGGGATCTGCAGTAAAGTCTTTTTATTAAGATTTGTTTTTTAAATGTGTTCTTTTACAAGGCTGTCCTTGCCTTAGCTGCATCTTGGACGTCAAGACAAGTAGGAGAACGAACACTGACTGGCACAGTTATAGACAGCGGTGATGGTGTCACTCATGTCATTCCTGTTGTAAGTATACCTCAAAACTGTAGGAACAGTCCAATTGAGAACAGTTTGTCCTGTAATTTCTTTAAAGTTTACACTTACGCGGACTGAAGTATAGCTAGAAACCTTCAAAAATGTCAGATAATTTCCAAGGTTCGGGGGGGGCTTATTTATTTATTTTGTAGTGCAGAGACTCTTGAAGGGCTTTTCTGCATCTTGAGTTTGTCAGGGTATACTCTCTTTCAGTGGCTTATCTTAAAAGGTGATTTACCAAGGCCATGCTAAGTTATTGATGACTATGATTGCTTTATCATGTTTTCAGTTTGTTTTGCTGGTACGAGTGAATATGCTCTTTACAACAGTCAGTCCAAAAAGTTTGGAATTTTTGTTTGATTTCATCAATTAATATATAAAACAGAAATAATGTAAAATACTTGAGTGCAGATGTAGTATTGTTTACAATTTTTTCTCTACCTGTTGATCACTGTTTGGTAGCATGCTATTCATCAGGGATATGACCAAAAAGAAATCCCATCTTCTGAAAAGCTTAATGTTGAATATCTGTTCCAATATATCAAGCTGCTAAAAGCAAAAATTAATATGATCTTATGATGTTTTTTAATATAATTTACATTTACAGCTGCAGTTTCTTAACTATCAAATTACTGCTTTTGCTGTAGGTATAGATTTCCTTTTGCAAAGCTGCATATTTGGAATAGTGTAACTGGAACACTTAGTAGTGTTCTTTATTTCAGGTGGCTGATAATATGTCTCTGCCTGTCTTTCCTAGGGAAGTTAAATGCACTTCTAAGCACCAGACTCATGCTTATTTTCAAAATGAATCTAGATTGCAATTTTTAAAATCTATGAATGTATAAATAAAATCTCCATAAGTTATTAAAAGCTACTTTATCATGCCACAATAATCTCAATTTTTAAAAGTGTTTGTTATAGCAAGTAGCGTTGCTGGTGATCAGACATGTGATGTAGGATTTTATTGATCTTGGTGAATACCATGGTTATATCTTTGTTCAGATTGTTCATCCAAGATGGCATATTTTTAATATGAAATAGGAAACAATTGACATTTCAGAGCTTTTATAAGTACACTTTTTAAAATTGTACTTAGTAGTTCAAATTGCTCTTTAAGACAGTTGAACCTTTCCTGATTTGTGGGTTTGTTGGTTTTTTTTCTTAATTGAAATAAGAGTAGGTATTCTGTATCACTTGAAGCATTAAGCTTCTTTGTAGAGGGACATTTGTTTGATGTTTGGATTATTTAAATACATTGAATAAATTGACAGCGATTGTATACCACTTTAATGATAACATAGATAAAGAGAGGTTTAACAAATGCTTATCTCTGTAGTGAAGGTAACAGTAGTGGTACATATTTTATGACTTCATTATTTTCTGTGTTAGAAGGACCATTTTATGTCATTGTAAGGTGTATAAAGGAAGTTTTAAGCATGTGATACTAGTGAGAGATCTAGATTCGTCAGTTTGGATGTAGCAGGTCTGGTAAGGTGGAAAGCCAATCTTGAACACTTTTGGTTTCTGCATTTAGACTGTTAGTTTTAATGCCCTAATACTGGCTCTCGAGACGAGTGTGACTTACAAGGGTAGACTGATGGATGAGAATGGGCCAGTCTGATGTTCTAAGCTGTCTCAGTTAATGTGCTGAAATGATGCATTTTCTCCCTGCTTTCAGAAAATTAATTTTGGTTCATGTGGATTGTAACGTCTTACATCAGTGGCTGTGACTGCAGAGCCACATCATTTATTCTAAAATAATATTTCATGATACAAGGTTCCTTGACCTTTTTGGTAAGAGTAACCTCATTTTGAAGAGAAAATAAAGGCCAAGGAATAGTGAGTATAGCTATTTGTCTGCCTTATGTACTAGTGACCTTTCTGTTCCTCCTAACCTTGTAAGAATTATGAACCCATGTAAAGTGAAACACTTAAAACAAGTAAAGTAAGGCTGCTGGAGAATTCAATTTCTGGTAATTAAATGAACCAGTCTTAAAGGGCTTCAGTCTCACGATTGCAGGTAGCGAATAGGAGTTCAGACTCTCATCTCTTTCCCTCTCCTTCTTAAGCTTTGTTGAAAGGAGTTCTTGTCAATATCTTTCTCCCAATTAATTTTCTTTATAGGCTGAAGGATATGTCATTGGCAGCTGTATCAAACACATTCCAATTGCTGGGCGAGATATAACATACTTCATTCAGCAGTTGCTGAGGGAGCGAGAAGTAGGAATTCCTCCTGAACAATCCTTGGAAACAGCTAAAGCAGTGAAGGTAATGTGAACATTGCAGATGTTAAGGTTATTTTAGACCAGAGCTTGAAATATACTTTTAAAATACAATAATCTCTTAAAATCATTGTTCTTCCAAGCAATGGTGCTCTGTTTCTAAATAATAAGTGTCTAAATAGTGTAATAATATGAAATACCTTAAACTTCAGGTATACAGTTGGGTTATTCTCAGTTTGGCTTAAATTCTGCTCTTCACTTGTAGTCTTCCCTTTCTCCTCCTCTCTCTTATTATTATTGTAATATTCAGTAGGAAATGTTCTTGGTGGGATGTGTAATGTAAAGAGCTGTAATTACTCTTTTATTCTTTCTGAATGTTGATAACACTCTTTTTTTTGGTAGTACAAAGCTATTCTGAAAGACATTCAGCTTAAAAGTACACTTAAACCTTGTTTCTATGGCAATTCTTTAATATACTTTAGAACTTATTTCTCGCTCTTGTAGAAATTTAGAGGAAAAATGGAGGAAAAGTAATTGAGCTCAGCGAGATGTGCTGCCTTCAGTGCTGCACAGAAATGATTTGTAGTAGCAGAGCCATTACCTGACTGTATACAGTAAATGTCAGCTCAACCATTTTTGAGGCCTATTCTGTGTCTGCCAGTTTACAACTTAAAGGTTCCATTAGCGCACTTTTAAAGTTCATAACCATCTTCTCTGCTTTATTTAAGGTGATACTTCTAACTGTACATATTCAATTTCCAGGAACGCTTTAGTTATGTTTGCCCTGACTTAGTAAAAGAATTTAACAAGTATGACACAGATGGTACAAAGTGGATTAAACAGTATACTGGAATTAATGCTATCTCAAAGAAAGAATTTACCATTGATGTTGGCTATGAGAGATTCTTGGGGCCAGAGATTTTCTTCCATCCTGAGGTAAGTTGATTTGAATTAACTACCATTTTTGGTTTAGGTGCATTTTAGCCGATAGCATATAAATGATATTGGCAGATTTTTAAAGAAGCCATTATCCTGACTCCTTGTCTGTAATTAGATACCAGCTATTATTGAGTAGTCAGTCTGGTTTTGGTTCTTGATTGCTAGCAATCTGTATGCAAACTCCATTTAATATCTAAACAGAGCACTATATTTGGAATTTTTAAACTAATTGATTAGTAAAACCATATTTTCTTTCTGCAATTTTTAAGAGGTTTTCCAGGATTCACCACATTGTACCCTGTTTTCTACCCGTTTGTTGAAAAGTCAAATTCCCAAACATTCAGTCTTGTCTTAATACCCTTAGTCTTTCTTCCATTGTTGGGCAAAAATAAATGGGAATAAAACCTTCTCCTACTATCCCCCAAATCCTTTTCTACGTTCACCTGTTGCCGCTTTTTTTTATGATGCGCTGCTTTGCTTTGGTGCTCAGCAACTGAGAAGGGCATGTATTCTTTGACCTGTTACCGCTAACAAAAACTAAGAGAATAGTTGAAAAAACAGAATCTTTAGATTTATTATTCTTTCAGACCTTTTTCAAATGACAGCAAAAATAGCTAACATAACTGTTTCCATTATTAGTTTTCACTGCTTCTCTAGTAAAATAAGTTTTGTTCTTTTTCTTCCCTTTTTGTTTTTACCTCATTTTCTTTGCAGTTTGTGGTCCTGCATGTTGACTCATCTGTTTTTATTCTTTATTGTAGTTTGCTAATCCCGACTTCACGCAACCAATCTCAGAAGTAGTAGATGAAGTTATTCAGAATTGTCCCATTGATGTTAGACGTCCTCTCTATAAGGTCAGTAGCTGTAACGGATTTTTTTAATGCTTTTTTTAGAAGGATTGTGTTTTATATAGAAATACTTGTCTGAAACTATTGAAAATCAGAAATGATAACCATTTTTCTGGAATCGAGTCCAATGTACAGAAGGCTTTTTTGATCACTTGCACTTTTTCAGAATGTGATGTCTCATTCCTCAAACTATTTAAAAGTAAGAAATAAGTGGAACATATATCTTGGTAAAAGAAGTTTTATGTGCTAGGATATAAATGGATTTTAAAGCACAGCCAATTTTAACGTGACAACCTCTTTGTGAATTCATATTCTGTCATATTTAAGTATTAGATAATTTAAAACTTAAAGCATACCTGTTAACTGCAATTTTAAAAACTATATTTAGAATTTAAGAACTGGCTAAAGTTGGCGACTTACATTTTCAGAAGCAATTAATAATTTTTGTTATTCAAAACAGAATATTGTCCTCTCTGGAGGCTCAACCATGTTCAGGGACTTTGGTCGCCGTTTACAGCGAGACTTGAAAAGAACTGTTGATGCCAGACTGAAACTTAGTGAAGAACTTAGTGGTGGCAGACTGAAGGTTAGTTCTTGCAGCTATTGTATTTAACAAGCATCTTTCTTTCCTCGTTACCTGGAAAATGAGAAAATAACTTATTGCAATTATGTTCTTGTTTGTTGAAATGTCCTTTCATTTAAAGTTCCTACAGAAGCTTTTCAGAGATTCTTATATTGATGACAATTGTAGGCAGGTATTGGGAAATATTTATATAATCCTTTCATTATAGGAAGCTGTAGTGCTATTCCACCAGGTATGCACTTGTGCTACTTGTCTGTGGCTCTTGGAACTGAATCAGTCTCACCTAATGAAAGGATGGGGCTTACCTGATGCTAAACCCAGTTGGTCGCTCTCCAGATTTTTTTTGTAATTAGTGGTTGTTGATTAGTTGCAAATTGTCATCCTCAGTCTTTTGAGCTTAAAGATAATGAGGGGTGGTTCAAGTAACCTAGTTTATTCTTCATTCTCCTTACTAGACTTGTACCACTTAGTAGGCAAGCAAGATATGTTAACAGAAATCTGACGTTATTCTTCCTTCTTCAGAGTAGTAGGCATTGCAGATAGTCACTGGCTTGCATTTTGTTAATTATTACAGATTATTCTTAGATACTGTTTCAAATTGTTCAGATTTCAGCAGGCTGTGGTGGAACACTTTCTGAAACTGTGATATACGCTGTCATTTTTCATAAGCATGATTAAGGAACAAAGGTTTGTGTGGATATGGAGGGAAAGGGGCTAACCGGAATGAGTGTTGTAACTTTGAAAAGCATGACTTTGACTGACACTCTTGTCCTTGATAAACTTTAAATGAATCTGCAGCAAGTTATAAGAGCAGGTCCACACTACTCACCCCTTTCAAAAAACACTTCAGAGAGTTAATTTTTAAGTTTCATGTCATTATTTTAACAAAGCACCTGCTGCAGATTCATTTAAAGTTTATCAGGGACAAGAGTGTTCTTTGTCAAGAAATTCAGCAGCGAATAGAATGTGGATAATTGGAGAGGAACATTGTATTGCAGCTCTTAGGGTAAAATTGATGTGAAAGTAAGTATTTCTTAGTGTGTGATAAGTAGGTAACTGGTGATTTAAAAGCAAGAGCTATTTCTTCATCTGGGTTGTACAAGAGAAAATCTCATGCTGTAATTGTAAATTTGCAAACGCAGCTTTTAAGAAGATAATCAATTTGTGAAAAGTAAGCTTGTAATATACAGTCCGTTTAAAAAAGGTCAAGTTTTTACGAGCAAAAGTGACTTAATGTATTCCCTTTTTTTTTTTTTGTTTTCTAGCCTAAGCCCATTGATGTACAAGTTATTACACACCATATGCAAAGATACGCTGTTTGGTTTGGAGGATCAATGCTGGCTTCCACAGTAAGTTAGCATTAAAGCTGAGCATGTTTTTGTCATTCTGGCTACCGTTTTGGAGTTCTCCTATCTTCTTCAGTTTATATTAAATGCAGTTTTATTTCTGAGAGGGGATTTCTCACAGTCCCTAGGTAGCAAATACATCATCCCTGCCCCCTTTGGATTTTTTGCGTTAGACTTTAAAGGTTGAGGGAGCAAATGAAAGCTGTATTACAGCTCTTCTGTGAGTTGTTGGTTTTAGTTTTGTGGCAAAATACATTGTTTGCTTTGCTGTTTAGCAATGAGTGATGTAGTACTAATTTCAGGACTTCCAAGTTATCTGTATTTGGTTTTCTTTCCCCCTTTGCTACCTAAATATTAGTGTTATTAAACAATAAGGTATATGTACTATTCACTGATTTTTTTTTTTTATTCTTCCCTTTACAGCCTGAATTCTACCAAGTATGCCATACCAAAAAAGATTATGAAGAGATTGGTCCTAGCATCTGTCGTCACAACCCTGTGTTTGGAGTCATGTCTTAAAGCTGACCTCGGAGGGGTCAGGGACAGGGAGGTGGGGAGAAGGAGTCTTTCTGATTACTTGTTTGTCTGATGGCTGGTATTAAGATAACAAACATGACTTGACAATAAGAAAAAGACCAAACACAATTAAGCAGGATTATTTTAATAAGTGTCTCAACATGCGGATGTAGTGGAAAGCCAAAATGATCACGTTTTTTCTTTAGATTGATTATTTGAACCTGTGCGTAACAAACCAGAAAAGTGGATTTTAGTTCTTTCTGTGCCCTGATATTTTGTATATTAATGAATTATCCAAGATTTGATGGGATTTGACGGTGTGTAGATACTCAGCTATCTAATGCTTCCGTTGTACTCTTTCATGGGTGCAATGCAGGAGCTTGTTTATATTTCATACTTTTTTATACTTTGAGGAAAATTATGAATTAAAGAAACTGTAATATTTGAGGAAAAAAAAAATTGCCAGTGACCAACTTGAAAGTAAATTAAAAAGAAAAAGTCATGACTCGCGCAACTAGTTCTTGCAAATCATGACCAGTCTAAATCCTGGGTTCCATACAATGCGAGTGCTTTTGGAACTAAGAAGCTAGTATCTTGGATTAACCGATGCCTGCTAGTGCTTTCTGATTACTTGGTGCATTTTCATACTATCTCTTGCTTTAAAAAAAAAAAAAAAAAGTAAAGACAAGACTGTTGGACCAGTATTGCAGTTCTGTAGTGTCATTTCTAATTAAAACCAAATAATCAGGTTATCAAAATTGGTGTATTTAAAGCCTAACACCATTCCAATAAAGGCACAAAATTTCTTTTTATGTTTGTGTCAGACTTGTTAATCTCATTACATGGGAAGTTGTGAGCATGGGTTCCTACATATCTGCCGTGGTTTCTGAAGAGTAAGATGATCTGTAAGGTAAAGATCATTATGTGCATTGTGTAAACTGAAGTGTGACCATTTTAGAACTACAGTTTATATGTTCATCTAGATAGCACTTACCTATATAAACCTAACATCTCCACCGTTAGGTTTGTTCATCTACTTTGTTCTGTAACTTTTTTCCCCTCCCACTTTCTTTCAACTGGTGGTATATGGGAGACAGCGCTGCATTTTAAATCTCTGTGGTTTTTCTGCGAGAAAATACCATGTAGATAAAAATAAAGTGAAAACAATCTCTTTCTCATTCTTTCCAGAAGAGCGCTTTGTATTTTGAATGGAATTACTTGCACTTTCTGTTATTATTTGATGAGAGAAAACTCTTCTTCAGACACTTATGAACTCATGAATGTAGTTAAGCTTGTTACATAGAAGACCACAAGAGGGAGATGTCTTGGTTTCTTCTCAATTGTAAAGATTCCTCAGATTTATCAATTGCCAGAGCTTCTGGTTGCTTCAAAGCATGATAAATGAGGCTCCAAAACAAGGATAAGCATAGAAAGTATTTTTATAGCAAGCATTATAAAACATCACGTGCTGGAATTAAATGGAGCCTTGGTGCAAACAAGTAAATGTTAAATAATGGTGTTACAAAACCATACTATCAACACCTCCCTCTCAGTGATACAATTTTTGAGAATTTTTCAAGTAGTAACTTTTCAAGTTGTAGTTGCTGACTGTTTCATGTGGTAAGAAAGACCAGTAGGCAAATATGTGTAAAATAAAGAAGTTAACTTAAGCCGTGCTTTTCCAACAGTCCTCTGGTTCTGGATTTCCCGATACGCTGCAGTGGCCTGAAGATAATGCAAGGTTGCGTGGTTTTCCCTCTAAACAGTAGAGTCTTGAAAATTCTCTTGAAAAACTCCAATTCCAGATACATAGACATATAGCATAGTGGAAAAAGGAGTTAATGCCGGCTCCTGTCACACACAGCTGGGGGTGTATCTCTAGGATTGTGTGCAGAGGCGGTTGTGTGTAGGTATGGAGGTAGCTAAAGGAGATGCTTGGTGTATACCAGCTGAAAGTTGTACTGCAACTGGTCCTGGATGTAATCACAGCTCTGGTTTATGGGTCTTCTGGAACCTGGATTGGACAGGTTTTTTCCCTCTGTCCTTTCACTGTCATGTTCTACTGCTGCATCTCAGAGGAGCTGGGATAGTTGGTGGAAAGGCACCGGCAGAACTGAGTCAATGTGGAAGGAGCTAGAGGGTTGAGAGCTGGGGTGTGGGACAGGAGTGTTAGGCAGGCGCACAGCTTCAGGCAGGTTTGTTAGGTCAGTGTTTTACAGAAATGGGCACTGCCTGGTGGTGGGGAGCCCTGTGGAGCTGGACTATGTGTTTGGCTTAATCATAACTGGGTTAGCAAATAGCTTGGCTGTCAAGGGAACAAACCAGCTTATCTGAGTTCTTTGATGGGAGAAGACTTGACATTTGAGTGTGAAAGCTGTCAGGAGAAGAACAGGGGTTGCTGCCAGACGTAAGATTAGTTTTGCATCCCAGCTGTAGTCGATGGGAGAAGCACAGGTACTTCCAAGGTTTTCATCAGGAATTCTTTTTTTCTAGTTCGAGGGATCCCTGCTGTCAAAACTGAACAAAAATAGCTGAAGCAGCTCAGGATGGTGGGTTTTTAGGCACCTTCCCTACAAAACTCTCAATCCTGTGCACAGAACTAGAAACCTCGTGCTCCAAAGAGAAGCCATGTTGTCTCAATGTTGTCTCACTGATGGACTGCAGCTCTCTGAAGAGGTGGCATTTGTGCCCACAGTGCTGCTGAGCAGCCCATTTGTTGCCTGACTTGCTCAGGTGAGACGTGTACAATTTTATTTAGCCATCTGCACGATAATTA
The DNA here is from genome assembly GCF_017976375.1 of Cuculus canorus. NCBI lineage: Eukaryota > Metazoa > Chordata > Aves > Cuculiformes > Cuculidae > Cuculus > Cuculus canorus. The sequence goes on from NC_071406.1 coordinate 8,561,633, forward strand.
CAAAATCAGGGATGTAGAAGCTTAGTATTTTGTTATACTTGTTTGTTCCACAGAGTAGTTTGGATTGGGAGGGACCTTAAAGGTCATCTGGTTCCAACCCCCTTGCCATGAGCAGGAACACCTTCAACTGGATCAGTTTGCTCAAGGCCCCGTGCAACCTGGCCTTGAACACCTCCAGGAATGGGGCATCCATGACTTCTCAGGGCAAGCTGGGCCAGGGCCTCGCTACCCGTACAGTAAAAAATTTCCCATGTATGTTCATCTTCCCATGGCTCCAAAAAAGTTGCTTTCGACTTCTTCATTTGCACAGAAGAGAAAGGAAAGTATCTGTACCTTACGAAATATTCCTTGTGGCTGTAATTTAAAATTATGTTAAGCTTCTCACAGAATGAAATAAGTGGAATTTTCCTGCAATGTGTTTTCTATATTTTATACTGTAGAGCTCATTTCAGAGAAGGTAGACAGCATGGCCGATTCCTGGTGTGTTAGGGAGCTAAAACTCTATGAGCAGCTTCCGTTAATGACTTGAACTGAACAGCAAGTTATCAATACTTAAAAACACCAGATATAATACTCAATTAGTCTTGTACATGGGGAATAGCTCTTGAGGGATGGTTCACATCAGTGTTCTGTACCTGTAGCACCAGATCTGTGTGCGAGCTGCCATTGTTGTTGAGGTGATGGAGGGGCTGAGCAGCCTGCGAGGAAACCATCCCAGGGATTGCTTAAAACAAACACTATGTAGTGCTAGAAAAAAATGTCAGAAAAAAACCTCTGCTGTCCTTAAACTTGTATCTCCCACTGGTGTTCTGAGCTGTGTTGGGTTGAAAGTATCCAGAAGGTTAATTGCAAAGGCAAGTGTTTAAAAAATAAGATTAGAATTAGGTCATATTTTTTCTACTCCCAAGAATTATAATCGGGGACATTACATAAAGACAATTATAATGTGTATGTACATACACATACGGCTTTTTCTTTTCCTCTCTTGTTTGTAAAATCCTGTTGTGTTGATGATAATGACATCCCAAGAATACACAAAACCCTTTACCTAATCCTTCCGTGTTTCTTTGATGAAGTGCAAATGGGTAACCTGGCAGAGACGGACGCAGCACACAGCTGTAACTCCCTTCCCCTCCCTCCCAGCACTGAGCTGGGGCAGAGCTGGGACAGAGCTGAAGAAGTGGATGAAGTGGACAACTGAGCTGTAAGCATCCAAAGCACAGGTAGAAACATGAAGTGGCAAAACACCACATGGGTGTTTCTTCTTAATCAAATATACCACAAAGTCACTGTGCGTGGTGTGTGATGAGAGGTTTAATGGGACCGATGTTATGAAGCGGCATAAAGGAGATTGATCTGGGCCCCCCAGCAGTCGCAGGACAGTGTTGTTTCTACACAGAAGGTTGTAAGGAGGACTAAAGACTTGCAGAATGGCCTGTCTGAACTTGGCTTGCTTTTCTGATCTCCGTGAGTTTGATTTTGTTCCTCTGGACAAAGCGGGACTCCAAGTTTAAGTAGCCCTGTGTGTTTAAAAGCTCGTGTTCTCATGCAGCTGAACTTAGAGTAAATCAGAGGTGACTGCCAAGTTGCTTTAGGCTCAACTCTTCCTTTTATGAAAGCACTAGTGAGCAAACTTTAGAGTATCATTGGGATGAATGAGTTATTACTCGCAAAGCTGACCACATGTGACTGCTGCGCAGTGTGCTCCTCCTGCTGCCAGCTGGCGGGATATTACTGGGTAAGCTGACTGCCCAACAACCATGTCATCGGCTGAAAATGGTGTTTTGCAAAGCTTTTGTGGCAGTAAAATTAAGAGAAATACACAAGTCATTATTGTCACTTAGTTTATTTATACCCCTCCACCCGAAGTAGCAAATAATGCAGGGTAGCAGTTCTGTCCAGGTTTAATTTCTGATTTAACTATTGAGCAAAGGTTGAATAATTGACTCCAACAGCCAGTCACCCTCCTCGTTTCAGTACTAACCTCTCCTGTTTCAAACAGGAGCCGGGCAGCCCTGTGCTGTGTGGGTACTGCTGGTGTCTCTTTCATCTTAGCAGTTTTATCAAAATCTTGATTACCAAAGGGATGGCACAGCCTGACCTGTATGAGCTGTAGGTGTGTCTCGCCCACAAAAGAAGTGATGTCCTGTGTGTTTGGCTGCACTGCTCAGTTATGAATCCCTGTACCAGTAGATAGATGGCAATTTCAGGAATTTTGCTCTTCCTACCCCAGCTGGCTTTTCCTATATTATGTAGATTGTAGGAATTTTCTGCTGCCTATGCTGTGCATTATTCACAAATGTGTTTTGTAAGTGGTGTTGCTCTCAACTGGCAAATGATTTTCTGCACCTTCCCTGAAGCTGGACAGGAGGAAGACCAATGAATAATGTTTTGAATGAAGGTTCAAGATGTTTCCTGCATTTTCTGTTTTACCACAGTGGCTTGGAAAGCCACATCATCTGCTCTAATTTACAGTAATGTGCAGAGTGGCTGTAGTTTTTCCCTAAACTTGCAGGTTTTTAGTGTAAATGCATTTAACACAGAAGAGAAACCCAGGAATATGACAGCAATGAGTTTATAGGAACTGAAGATGTAGTGCTCGATACATAGCATATAACACTGATCTGGCTGAGAAAAGAAATAATCAAGTTGTTTGGTTTTGTGGGGGGATTTTTGGTTGTTTGGGGGTTTTGTTTTGGGAATTTTGTGGGGTTTTTTTCCTTCTTATTTTTATGAATTAAAAGAAAGTTCAAGCAAGCTGTATGATTTGAAAGACAGACCAGTACAGAAGCTGTTTTCACTTCTCCAAAGCCTAAATACACGCTGCTTCGTGGACATACAGGACAAATCTTTTTTTAACATGTTGTTGAAGTTGTTCCAAGTTTTCTCCGTGGTCTAATTTGAGTGAGTAATCCTGGGAAGAAGTTTACACCTCCCAATTCAGAGCCCAGGCTTGCATGTCCCCTGGTTTTGAATTGGGCAGTTCATCCCTTTTCACCACTGAACTGGTGGAGCTGCTACTCCTTGTGCCCTTCCCTGGCTGGCCGGGGCAGGAACTTCCCTGCTCCACTTGTGGTCTTTGGGGGGCCCCTTTGGGGTGCTGCTACCCACGAGGGATGAATAAGTCCTCAGGGACCTGAATTCCCCCACGGGAGAGCATCTGCAAGAGCAGTGACAACGCATGGATGCTCCATTCACTGCTGCAGCCACTCCTCTGTCAAGGCGAGAAACACAGCGATGGCAGATGCGCCTCTACTCTCTTCCCTGCATCTGGCACTGGTACCCTCGGCTCAGCCTTCCTTCCAGAGCTGCAGAGCTCTGCACAGACCCCCTCCTGCTTGCAGAGCTCAGCCTTCCTCCTCTTCCTGTATCTTCCCAGCTAACCTTTGGGCCACAAGCTGGATTCTGTCCCTCTCTCCTATAAAGTGCTGCTGGAAGTTCAATGTTTTAGCAAATCTTGCCACGCTCCGCTGGAGACTTTGCTGAACCCTCAGCGTGTCTCTACTGTTTGTTGTTGGGGCGGTTTAGTGTGTTTTACTTGTTGAAATGTTCTAAGCATGGGTAAGTCCAAGGTTTAAATAAACGTGGAGGTCAAATTAAAATACAACATCCTCCTCGTCTCCTTCCTGTTGGAAATCCTGTAGAGGTGGCTTCAATGCTTTGCAGCAGCATAGAAATATCACATCTTATGAGAGGTATTTTTGATGTACTGATGTCTAAAATTCAGTGATTCAAGGTGAAAACAGTCTCACTCTTCCGACGATTATGTATAATATTTTGTGAGCTGTGCTGCATGCCCAGGGAGGAGGAGTTCCTAAATTGGCTTGGGTTGGGAAGGCAGAAAGGTGCCCAGGTATCCAACTTTGTGTATCAGGCAGGTCTACCAGAAATCTCCCCATCCCTCCCTCGGGGCAGAGCCTTGAGGCCAGGCGCTGCTGCCTGCTGTTAAAGGAAAGTCTGGACAACACGTTCTGCCGCGGAGATGGTGTATTTTCAGCCTGGGCCGAGTGTCTCTGGAGTAGCACACCCTGAACAACGGAATCCCTGCACAATTATACCATTACAGCCTTCGGTAACCTCCCCACCCCAATGCATTCACACACTGTCCATGCAACAGCTGTTCCAGTGACCTTTCAGGAGCTGAGATTTCCTGTTTCTTATTTATTTTTCCTTCCCCTTTCCAGGCACTCTGCTTCTTTTCTTATCTGTAAGGTTTGCAGCTGATGTTACTTCTTAATCTTTTGACTTGACTCAGCCCCTGGGGCTTTCTTCCTCTTGTGTAACTCAATAAATGTTCAACTTAAGCTCATCCTCCCAGCTTGTCTGTACCAGGGTTTTGTTCTGCTGCTGCTTGGCTGGTTTTTTTTTTGTCTGAAGGTGTTTTTTCCTGAGTCACAGGTTTGGTTCCTCTTATCTTGAGGTGCAGGATGTACAATGCTGCTCTATTTTGACCCCTGCTTGGTCATTCATGCTATGAGACAGAGTTCACTCTACGCTAGGGACAAAGTTCACTTTGGCAAGCTGTCCACTCATGCTAAGCTCTAAGGAATTAAATTCTGACATTCCATGAGTAAACATTTTAATCTCCAGTACACATAATATGGCAAAGGGTCTGTCAACACCGGCTCTGGTCTGAGATGGAAGCCCTGCATCTGGCAGGGTTGTGGTTATTTGGGGTTTTTTTTATCTGGTTTTCTCCAACTGCCAAACTCTGGGATTTAGCCAGACCCTGTTAACGGTGAAAAAGAACAAAAGTTCTGCCCCAAAGAATAACTGACAGGTAGCAAACACGAAGCCTCTGGTAAAACTCCAAGGAAGACAGAAAATAAGGAAGATGCAGAAAACAAGGAAGATGCAAGGTTTACTGCTGAAACCCTCTGGGGATGGGAGGTTGGTAATTGCCCTTATTGCAGCACGGCTGCGCTTATATAGTTATTTACTTATTATATTATAGCTGTTTGGGGAGGCTTTGCCTTGTGTGAATTTGCAGTCACGATACAGTTGGGATTTCACACTCAGCCACGAGATGGCACTTTCCCACAAGGAATCTGGCATCGCGGCAGCCTGGAAAACCCTTTGGCACAACCTTCCCCAAAGGAAAGCATCTAACTGAAAGTATCTGAAGGCAAACCTCCGTGAAAAGGCTGATGCTTTCTAGTCCAGCTGTAATGAGGAAGATTAGAACCTTATCTTCGTATTTGGAGCTGATAAATCAGCATCTCCTTGCGGGCGTGGTTGCTCTGATGCCCGCAAGATGCTCAAGCCAACAGAAATACTGTGAGAATTCCTATGGATGCTGATGTGGGCTGAAATCCATTAGATAGGAATACGGGGAGATTGCACACACAGTGTGTGAAGCCACTTCAGGAGACAACTGTAAGGATTTTTTTTGTACTCTCATTGCAATTCACTTCTGAATTAACCCAACTTTTCCTTGCTCCCGGTCACGAGGAGTGCACAGGAGACAGCCCTGGGGTGCTGTGGGCAAGGCTGGTGTTGTGTAAGACACGAGGCAGAAATAAAGCCAGGCAGAGCTCCTCTCTGTCAAAGTCTTGATATAGTTTTGTTGTAACAAGATGCCATTGGGGTGTTGTACTTATCATCCGCAAAGTGTAGATAATGATAATATTACCCTAATGTGATGATAGTTACTGCTGGGATGTCACAGCATTGTTATCAGGCATTTCTGAGCAAAACGTACTTTTATCTGAGATTTTGTTTGTAAAAGTAGAATGCTTTTGCACAAGTTTACCATCACGGTGATCTTTTAATCAGGAAGGTTTCTCTGGTCCTTGATCAAGTTTTCTGCCAGCGTTCATTCCCAGAGCAGCCCCTGGCCTGGGGTTAGGACACTCCTGGGCCCAGATCCTGACCCCACACTCCCTCATTCAGGCTGATGAGCAATGATGAAGAACCTGTCATGTCTACTTGTGCTCTGTTTCTGAGTAAATACCTTCTCTGAAAGCCTCAGAGAAGCGCCCTGCTGGCGCTCTCGTCCTGCGGGTGGGTTGCTCAGACTCCGGGGCAAGTGGGCAGTGGGGACAGGGCTGAACCTCTCCAGCTCTGCCTGCCCAAATGCAAATGCATCCAAACTGTGTCTGCCTGAGCCAGCTGTTATTTTTGCTGGAAAAGACGTGGACATGGTGAGTGGGATGGGTAGGTATTTCCCTACCCATTGCTTTTGAACTTGTTCTGTTTTCTTGCTTTCTTTGGCAGTGAAAGCCACAGCTAAACCTCATGCTCCTGGTGGGTGCAGGGAGGAGGCACGGTGAGGGGGAGCACGCACTGATGGTCCACTCAGTTGAAGTTGTCTGACTGTGGTCTCATGAGCCTGGGAGCCAACACAGAGAAAATGCACTGGGGTCCCTGGGGAGGGCAGGAGGGTCAGAGGTCTATAAAAATGCATTAGAACTTGCTCAGCAAGAAATGCAGCACTAAGGAGCCACACGCCAAGACAGCCCTCACCCTGTAGCCCTCTTTTGGGGGGTTGCTTTGGTGCAGTCACAGTGCTCAGCCCAAGCAGAAGTCCTCTGTGTGCCTCTCACCTTCAATGGACCTCTGAGTGTTTTTAGAACTCCTCCTCTAATTACTGCCTAATGCACTTTGATTTTATCAAAGTAGTGACCCGATGGCCTTATGCTCCTCTCCCACCTCCATAATCTCATCTGACTTACAAAATGTCAAACGTGTTTTATTTGCTGAACTGTGCAAGCTGACAGAGAGGTCCCAAACTGCAGAACACACCTTTCTTCAGCTGGGAAGGACCCTGAGGGGGGGATGATTTTGCTACACAGTCTGTACAACCACATCCAACTCATGGCTCTTCTGCTCCTCTTTCCCCTGCTTGCCCTGCAGGACATGGCTCACGGCAGCACCCTGGGAGCCTGAATCCAGAGGATGGATTTCTCCGTGCAGATCTTAGAGGCAGTGTGGGTACCTGGGAGGCAAAAGCATTTCATCTCCTTTCATGTTGCTGTCGCAGACCACCAGAGCATCTTGCGGCCAGGCCACAGGGTGAGGGAGTGTGTGGTGATGCTGGCATGGAGGAGGTGCCCATCTCTCCCCATGCACCTGTCCGAGTTCTTTGGGAATGGCCTTTGGCTGCGAGGACTCGAGGCAGCAGCACAGCCTCAAAACACTAGAACTTTTGTCAGTGCAGCCTTTTAGGGCTTCACCACACAGTGTTTTGTCCAGACAGACCAAAAGGATGCATGTCCTGCTGCTGAGGCTCCAGCAGCTACTGCAGGATGCAGACATGGAGGCGGTCAGGAAGACTCTGTCTTTGCTCAGCAAGGTGCTCCAGGACGTGGAGAACCCAGTTGCCAACACCATGGCTCTGCGGCTGGCTGAGAGCCTCCTGCCAGTCTTTGACAATGTAGGACTTTGTGCCCCCCACCGCGAGCCCTGGATGTTGCCAGGAATCTTTGTGCCCTGTGGCTTTTCAGACCCAGTCCCAAGTGGGCCTGGAGCAGCTGGTGCTGAGGTCTGGCCCTCTTCCGTGCCACCAGGAGTCCAGCTCTGTGCCACTGCTCTCCATGCACCTCTTCTGAGATGTGATGGAATGTTAGTGGCAGTGGGAAGAAAAGATGATGAAGGAGCAGGTGCACCAGAGCCTGCTCCCACTGTTCTACCGTTTGAACGATAAGAACCAGCACGTCACTGAGCTAAATAGGTCCAAAATAATGATTGAAGGGATGACAGGGGACGAAGCTCCACAAACTGTTCAGTCAGTGTCTTGTTTTGCAGTGCTCTGCAGATGCCTTCTTCCATCTTTTTCTTTCTTTTCCTTTCTCCTGTGTGCCCATTAGTCCCTAAATGAGGATGGGTTTGCAGTGGCAATGACACCAAAGCTGAGCACCAGGGTGAGAAAATAGAAACGGTGCTGAGAACTGGGGGCCTCTGTACCGTTTGTGGTCAGGTCCAGGCCATGGTCATCGGTCAGACACTCTGGCTGTGTGCAGCATTGCCCGTCTCCTGTCCCGGCTGAACACCCTGCTGGACAGGAGGGCTATTTAAGTACATTCTCCACGTAACAGCTGTCAGAGACCGCATGCTGTGACCCAGTCTGACCCTGATGACAAATGCAGTGAAGGCTTTTCCAGCCTTCAAAATACAGAGAAACGGAACGGCACATTATTTTCCAGTGCCCTGAAAGTTTAAGCACATCGTAAATAGATGTGTTAGAAGGACGGATAAAATAAACGTAGAGCTTGTGTAGACAGAGTAGTTGGTATGGAGTAAAATGGGATTTAAATTGACAGCCCCAGAGCTGCGTATCTCCAGTGCTTCCCATTTCGGCCCGGCAGCCGTGTTTCTGCAGTTTTCCTGGCTGCAGCCCCTTTGTAAGCAGCCTGGCCTTCCTGGATTTTGCCTGAAAGGTTAATTATCCTTTAAAACGAGAAATCTCCTTGGCCCGGCAGTGTTTGCCTGGCAGTTCAAGCAAGGTTAAGAAGCTGCAGGGAATGATTGCCACTGGGAAGAAAAGGCAGCCTTACTCACTAACTCTTCAGCCCATCAAGCATCTCCCTTGCCAGCTTTAGCAGCCAAATACGTACTTTATGCTGTGTATGCAGGCTGTTGGTCCTTAGGATTGGCATTTATTTGTGCTAAAGAAGTAGCTCAGTAACAATTTATTAGGTTTCCTGCAATTCTTGTTCTTTATTACAGGCTGGTGTTTGGAGTTCACTTAAGCAAGTTGGAATAGCTTAAACAAAAACTGATGATTATCAACTGGGAAAAAAACTGCTATTAAAAATTTCAATCAAAGCATTCTGGAAACCTGAAATTTTGTTGCAAGAAAACTCTTGCACCTATCAGCTTGTATCTGCAGGATTTTTCTCTCTCTGGTGCACAGCACTGTCTGCTCCCAGCAGACTCAGCCCTGATCTGGGCAGAGGATGCAGTGGGACTGTGGGCTCTATGGCTGCTGCGACTCCCTTGAGCCTTCCTGTAAGGGTGATCCCTGCCTACCTTCTTGTGCGGCTGAAGCAAATAGGTAATGAAAGTCACTTTGTTTCTCTGTTTGCTCTTTTTTTCCTCAAGGAAAAAATATTTTATTGTTTTTGTAACTGGAAGACTTCAAGGGAATTAATGAAAATGCAGGATTTCTTTTTCCTCCCTTTGTGAAAATCTTTTTTTTTAAGGAATAAATAATATTTGAAATCAGAGGATTTCCTTCTCTGGCAGAAATGATTGTACATGCAAGTATATCTGCCATACAGCTTTGAAGATGTGGTGCCTGTGCAAACTTTGAGCCAAAGAAGGGGGTCACTTAAAAGGATTTTTATGATGCCAACTGAGTGATCAGTTCGGGGTTGGGTGGAAAGGTAACACTACACATCAAGAGCTGGAAAGCCTCTTAAGGTGACGCTGCCTGCATCTAGCGCAGAGGTCTTTCGGCAGAATTGATGGGAGCCGCTGGCATCTTCTGTCTTCACCTTAAAACCCTGATTTGCATTGAGTCTTTCTTAAATTGTTTTGTTTTGGTTTTTTCCCTTGCTGGGCTCAGAGCTAACTTCAGATATTTTGTTTTGAGTGTGTTTGGGGAGCAGAGGAGAGAAGAGCAGGACTGGGAATTCCCAGAAACCATCCTGAAGGGGAAGCAAATGCTGAGACATGACAAGGAAGGTAGCAATGGTGCAGGAGCTTCTGCTCTCCCAGTTGGGATGGTAGACCAAGGAAGACACTTTTCCAGTACCCGAAAAATGATCAATACTTGTGGAGAAGCAGAAGGCTGGGGCTGTGCAGCCGGGAGACTCCTAACTCCAAATTGCACACGTCAAGCATTCTGACAGCATGTTGGTGTAGCACTACCAGCCTGGACCTGTGACTTCCATCACCTTCAACCCTCTCAGCCACCAATATCCAGACCTGCCTTCTTGGGGATTTTGCTTTTTCCTCTGCAGTGAGATTATAACTAGAGGTGTCAGTATTTCAGCAGAAGAGTGGTGCTCAACATTTCACACGGGGAATAAAAAAGGAGTAAGAGAGTATAAGAAAAGGCAACTACAAAGATATGAAAACTGGATTAAGCTTTTCTATAGTACTTTTATTTGTCTTAATAACAGCTTCAGCTTGCCTCTAAAATAGCACGCTGCCTTAAGTGAGCATATAAAAAGTGTGTGTTAACTAGGTGAATAAACCAGATTTTTCAATATTATCCTTATATTGATATGAAAACAAAATTGTGTGCAGGCTGTATTGAAAGGCAAGGAAGTTTTGCTTTCACAGCTGGATCACAGACCAAGAAGCTCATAATGCATAGTAGACTTTAGGCAGCGGTGACTCTATAGCTCTATATCTGCCCTTTTAAATTAAAAAATCGAATTGTGATTGAAAAGGCCGTTAAACAGGCAGGTCTTTCCATGGCAAGCATGTGACTTGCTGCACAATGTTTATTTATATAGTGCCTCTCTACCATGACTTTTCAGGTATTAATTAGAAATAAGGTTCTAATTAAAATCCAGTATGGCTTATGAATAAGTCACACAATAGAGGACTGTGTCACCTATGATACTAACATGAGCTCTTCATACACAGGTGGGGATGCTCACCTTGCAATGTGGACGGCTCTTGGCCCCAGGGGTTACAGTCTGTGTGCCTGGGGGCTACATGTCCCCATCCTCCTCCTGTCACCCAGCCCGCAGCTCCAGCAGGCTCTGCCCAGGGACATGATGCTTTACTACCTCTGCACAGGCACTTGTGGGTGGAAACGCCTAGAGGGTTGATGGGAGCTTTGTCCCAGGGAAATCATGGATGCCTCATCCCTGGAGAAATCCAGGGCAAAGTTGGATGAGGCTCTGAGCAATCTGATCCACTCAGCGGAAGCTGGCTCTGCCTATGGCAGGGGGTTGGAACCGAATGATTTTAAGGTCCTTTCCAACTCAAACCATTCAGTGATTCTGTCTCACGCATGTGACAGTGGAGACCTGCTCTCGGCTTTGACGCATGCCTCAGCCCTGGTATTGAACAGCACCTCAAGGTCTTTTGTGAGTAAAGACTGAAAAAAGCCAGCATTGTGGGAAAAGCGCAAGCCAAGTCATTAGTTCTTTCTGAGTTTTTTCCATAGGAGTTTTGGTTCACTCTTTTGTTTTACTTTTCAGTTGCTCAGTGTGGAGGTTGGATAGTGGTGCTATATATCTTCTGGGGTCCCAAGAAATCCATATTTCTCCAACAAGAACAGCATGTTTTCCTGTCTCCCAGCAGCTCTTGTGGAAATTTCTGTACTATCTCTTATGCTGCGTCACAGCCAGGTTTTAGATTTTTACAAAGCAAATCTGTCCAAGGAGAATCCATTGCTGGCAGCATTTCGCTGGCATTTCATCTGTTTTCATAGTATTGCTTTTGATGAAATTCTAAGCTAAAAAACTAGGCAACATTGCCAGAGATGTGGTAGTGATAGAGAGCTACTCCGGGTTCCCTGTGCTCGCCGCTCTGCTCTCCCACCGGTGAGGAAGGCGCAACTTCTTGACATGAAGCATATTATTAACTCAACCAAGTTACCAAAACAGCCCAGATACCAAAAGGTGATCCCAGGTGAGCTGAATTCGAGATGGAGTTTCAGCTAAATTGTGAGGACAATCAGGAGCAAAGGAGGGAAGGGGATCTGTTGTTGTTGTTCTTAAAGACTGTAAAATATTATAGTAACAGTAAACAGAAATTTAAATTTGCTTCCTCCCCAAGATTACTATACAAAAATTGGTCAAAGAACCACATAACTTACAGAAGTCTAGCTTTTACATTTTACGCCTATAAAATATCTTTTGATGCATCTTCTCTCTACTCTTATCTTGCAGAAGCACAGACTGTTTTATCCGTTAATTCTTATGTCAGATACAGATGCTAATACCACTAATACCATTACCCACTTGGGTTATTCGTCTGTATGCATTTATTACACAATACTGTTTTGAGAAGACCAGAAAGCCTTCAGAATATGATGCACTATAGCAGCAAAACTTCCTCATCTCTTTCTTGGCTCACCTGTGTTTAAACTACAATCTTCTCTTGAAACAACCCTGTAGACAGCTGGGTGTAATTCAGCCCACAGCTAGTATCACCATAATTCACAAAGATCAATTTACAGAGCCAAAGCTAGCAGTGAACTTATTTGAGGTGGTGGCTTCCTGAGGAGGGACGGTGACAAAGACAAGTGGCCTGGAACAAATCAAAGGATAACGCTGTGCCGCAGAACAATGTCGGATGCCTTCTGTCTGCGGGCATCTAATACAGCTAATAAGCAGATAACATATCTGCCTGATTTGGCAGGAATTATTACCTGCTGAATAACTTAATGGATTTCTTGTCCCCATGTGTATGATTTTCACTTGTCCCCAAAGGAAAACGGTGTAATTCTTGCCACACTTGTTTGTAGAATTGTCATGCACCACAGGTGTAGTTTGAGCTTCATAAACTGCACCAGATTACATCCCATTACCCTTCTGGTGGGGCAGTGGTTACCGTGAGCAATTCTGGGGCACCGGCTGCTGTTAGTGATGGGATTTTCCAAAGCAAGACCTTAACCTGCCTGGCCTATCTTTGTCACTGCAGTAGTCATGTTGATTACCTGTAATACATGGACATTGGTAAATTAGCCCAAGTAACTCTTGGACAACTTTGAAATATGTTTAGTGTTTTTATAAGGGTTATGTTTCTAATTAAAGCAGGATCTTGAAAAATGGTCTTGCAGACATGTGGTCATTTATCAATAGATTTTAAAAATAATATATTTAAATAAACAATGTTGTCACAGTTTCAGTCATTTAGGTAGCCTACCTTATAGGAAAATAGTTTACTTTAATTTCAGATTCTAGTTCAAAGGGAGAGAAAAATTCTAGCTGTTTATAGAAATAATGAATTAGATTCTAACAAGGTGCTATATACATCTGTCCTTATATTAAAGGAGGAGTGGTGTGATATGGATGTGAAATGAAGAGAAGAACCCAGTCATTGAACAAGGAGGGGTCCCACTCACATTCATTAAGTGAGATGATTGCAGCAACTAGATATTTGATTAAGAGGATGTATAAAAATAGCCATTAAATAAGAGAAGCCCACCTGGGTCTTTGGCTGTGGTGTCTGGGAACAGCATAACCTTGGAACCACAGCGTGCAAAGCGAATGAAGACTCCTTTAAGTGCCCACCTGAGGGACCAGTGAAAATTAACGGCACAGCAGAAAGGCTCTTTAAAGGTCAGCCAGGATTATACTTGGAGGCTTGCATTTCTACTTAGTTGTTTAGCACAGGACTGCCTATTCCAATCATTTTTTGGCAACAAGATTTTAATTACTGTAACCCTTTGGGCGTCTGATAGCGCTTTTTGTCTCAGCCAAGGGAGAGAAAGAGGATGTAACTCATCTGATCCTAGAGGAGTCATCTTACACCATGCCTGCAAAGGACTGTAAGAGAGGATGAGGGGCTTGGTTTGTGAGGGTACTGCAGCCTGCTGAGGGCTGGTGATGGCACACGTGAATTCCACGTCTCTTGTCTAACTGCTTCAGCCAGGCTGCTCCAGGGTACCACCAGGTACAGCCAAATTTATACTTGTACAAAATGGATTCTGCCCATGACCTGGGAATATTGCCATGAAACATCTCCTGAAAAAGATACCAGACGTTGTCCTGAAAAACACTGCCTTGAAAAAAAAACAAACAAGCAAAAACTTTGATGTTCTCAAGACAGAAATGAGGAAAATCAAAGAGCTATAAAGGGTATTTTAAAGCTCTGTTTTCATTACAGCTGTTACTCTTCCTCCTCTTCCTCCTCCTCCCACTATCATTACTAGTTCTTGTTTAAAATCGTGTCCATGTTCAGTGAATGTTTTTTGCAAGTAGGAAAATGATTGAAAATCAAAACAGCTGTTTAATGGTGAGGACAATCACTGTATCTCCTGAAGAAAAAGCATGTTTTCTTGCTATGAATAAAAGCTAGAAATGTCTGAAAAGAAGTCATTTCTGTAATGAATTTTCATGCTGGAACTTCAGCAAAACTGTAGAAAAAGGCAAATGGGAACATTGTCATTGTATCATGAGATAAGTGGGAAACTGTGAGAGCAGCATTGCGTTTGAGGGTGGGAAGTTGTCTCTGAGGCAGCCCATCAGAGGTGGCTGCACTGGGGCTATGGTCAAGTTCATGTGGCCAGAACCTGTAGGGAGATGGCTCATGCTTGTCCAAAATGGATGCACAGTTCTCCCATTCCACTTGCTGGAAGTGGCAGGACTTCACAGACAAATTGATCTGGCTGTCAGGGAGGTTTTCTTGCTCCTCCAGAGGGTTATTTTACATTCCTTCCAGGGGCAGCAGTATTGAAACCTGCTTGCATTTCTTTGGATGCTTGCATTTAGCAAAATCTTCAGGTGTGTAGCTGCCATGTCTCCTGTGTAGCCCCTCCAAAACCATTCTTGCAGGTCCTCAACAGTCTTTGCCATCTTCCTTCTTGACCCTGCCAGTGTACCCATCCAGCGGTGGTACCATTTTGGTGGCTTGCCTGTATTTCTAGTGGGGCAGCAGAGCCTGCACCCATTCCAGGGAATAGCCCCAAGGTATGGTCATGTTTTGGTGACGTTTACCGATTTCTGCTTACGTTCACTTTATTTATTGTCCAGTCTCGTTCTTGGACTCCTTGTGTGTTATTGCTTTACAAGCTCCAGTTTCTTCCTGAATAAAACCCCCACATTTAGGATTATATTTCCAATATGTACAAGGTGGACATCTTCCTCTCCTATTTAGTTGATATCTGGCTAACTTCATTTTCCCCTCTGGACTTCTCAGCCTCTGTATTAGTCTCTTCTACAAATGTCAGGAATCGATCGCTAACTTCCCTAGCCACACGGTGAGGGAATGATGCTGGTCCTAAGCGGTCCCTTTGGTGCCCCACTAATGTTTCAGCCAGTATTATCACATTAAATAAGAGGCAGTGAAACAACCCAGGGATGTCTTGCCACCTGCGGCAACTTCGCAGGTGCTGGTGATGCAGGTGCTGATGAGGACAGTATCAAAGAGGGAGAGGAGGCAGCACATTGATGTAGCTGATCTTGTCAGTGCTTTTCATTTTCTTAAATACATAACTATGATCTAAAACCCACACTCTGCTCAGAGACTGGGGAGCTGCTGCCCTCGACTACATAAGGAGCATTGCTTCATGAAACCTAGCGCTGTGCTGCCTCATGGCTCTTTCCCCATTGCTGGGTGCTGCTCCCTCTGAGCATTACTGCTAAAAGGGAACACCGGTTTTATCTGCATCTTTAACCTGTAGGTCGTTGTTCCCTACTTTTCTCTGACTGTTTCTAAAGATTCATTTGTTTATCCTGGGTGAAAACAATGGAAGCTCCTGAAACCTTATTAATTCCCTTGGAGGAAAGTGCCAAATATGTCCTGCCGGAGAGAAAAGACTCAGAAAGGGAGGTAATAGCATTAGGATGAAGTTAAGTGATAGGATATCTGAGGGATTCATGCGGGGTGGGCTATCTCTGCATCCATTAATTGACTGCATTTCACGTGCAGTTGAGCTAGAAGAGAAACCTTGAGTCTAAGCAATAATAATAAAAAAATAATAATTCAAAAAGTTATTCAAACCATGGTTAAGTGAGTAAAATGTAAAGCCTTTTTGTTAGATGGACTGCAGAGCCTCAGTGTATCCTGGAGAATTTCATAAATCTAATGAAGCTTTCACACCTTCGGGGATGGGGCTTAAGCTGCTGGGCTTCCTATCCATCTTGGGATCAATAGTGCAGTTAAGTAAAAATCACCTTCAAATAAAGAACACAGAGCTGGGAGTGCAGCTCATCTCTCACAGAAGAAACAATAATAAGCAAAAAGCCCAAGCCAGCTATTTTCAGACTTGCAGCTTCATTTGTGATGGTGCTTTTTCTGGTATGACCCAACAGTAAATCAGGAAAATGATCATGGGAGTGCAGGTGATTTAACATGTGGTAGGACCCTCTACTGACACATGAAAAAAATGAGCGTGAAGAGGTGTATGAAACACAAAGGCAGTCTGCGAACTCCTTTCTTCTCCCCTCTCCCCTACCACTTGCTGCAGTGTGCTCATCCTGCAATTGTGTCCATGTAACTCTTTGTGGGTCTTGCCTTGGAAAATGGCTCCTGAAATTCCTTGAATGAAGAGCAATCCTTGCTTCCTCATTTTGGAGAAATGGGGAGTTAGAGATCTCTGCAGCCTCGCCCAACCGGTGGCTGCCTGCTCTGGGAAGCCCAGGGTTTAGCTCAAGTTTAGGGATAGGATTTGGCTCACATGTCAAGTTTACCCAGTTCCAGGTGTGCTAGGAAAAAGGCATTTAGTTTGTTACCTGAGTAGGTGCTATGTGTGGCCCTCAATGGTGAAATGTCTGCAGGCATGGTCAAAAAATCTGGGGTACACAAACATTCAGCTCTCATTGAGGTAGGACTCTACCTTCCATTCGAGCCCCAACACAAAAATAACTCAGATTAATCACCTAGTGACTGAGGTACCTTACAGCACAAATTATTTTATTTCCTGTGACCGTAGAATTGCTTTCCTTTCTCTCATACCATGCAGTGTGGCCCTGACAGTAGATAAGTGCTAACATAATGGAGTGGGAAGAGTCCTACTTTAGGAAAGCAAATTAAATTTTTGCTTTTGCCTTTGCAGGGGCGGGAGAGCTATAAATTTACTCATCTCTAAGAGGTCATCACATGGCAATGTTCTACCTTCTGTTGAAAAGAAAAAATAAAACAAAAGTTATGTTCTAGAGGATGAAAAGTAAGGAAGCTGACTGTAGTGGTTAAATGCATCATATATTCCTGGGTTATCTAGCTGTCATGAATCTGTGCAATGCCCACAAGTGAAATCAGAAGATCCTAGTAAGGGAGAAATAAGCAGGAAAATGGAGAGCAAAGTAGAGGACAGGTTCTAGGGGCGGACAGCTTCAAGGGACAGGAGACATCAGCAAGGATGCAGGGAGCTCTCCCCAGGCCACCTGGTTTTCTCTTCCAGGCTGGCAGCCTCTGTGAAAGAGGATGTTAAGTGTCAACACTGCAGGTGTTGGGAAAGAGGGAGGGAGAGCTAGTTGTCAGCCCACTCGTGTGGGCTTCTGGGGAAGAAAAGACATGCTGCAAGAATGATGGTCCTTTGTCTCCCAGCCAGGGGTAAGAGCTAGCTGGGCTGGGGAGTGCACAGACGCTCAAAAAGGAGAGGGAGGTGTTAGAGGGGGTCTGTTCAGAGACCTTGGATGTCTCAATCTTTCCTCCCCATGCTTTACACCTCAGAGGTGTTTTCTGCTCAAGTAATAATCTTGTGCTGCTTTAATCATCTCTCAGGTCCTGAATCTCTGTAGGAAGAATGGATGGGTAAAAAATTTTTGGGTTTGAACTGGCTTTGTTTCTGTTTGCTGAGTGCAAACCCCATCCTTATGTATTACATCTATCTGGAACTAGAATGAGGGGTGG
Source organism: Cuculus canorus (assembly GCF_017976375.1). Classification (NCBI taxonomy): domain Eukaryota; kingdom Metazoa; phylum Chordata; class Aves; order Cuculiformes; family Cuculidae; genus Cuculus; species Cuculus canorus. The sequence goes on from NC_071406.1 coordinate 8,579,057, forward strand.
GAAATTATATGTGTTATTGAAACAGGCCCAAATTTTGCGGACCATTAGTGTTCCTTGGTGTGTAGGGCTGTACATCTAAGGCAGTCAGTCAAGTGCCCGTTCCAGAAGGAAATGGGGCCTAGCTATCATGCCTTCTTCCAGGCTGGGTCTGTCTGCAGGCAGGGTTTTATCTTAAGACACACAGATTTAAAGATAACTTCTTTCACCTCCTTTTTTTTTTTTCCCCTTTTGCTTTGGTTTTCAGTCTGGCACCAAAGCTGGAACAACTACAGCTTGTCACAACACGCAGGGAGAGCTTGTAGAAGACTAATGACCGAAAAGTACAAGATCTGTCTGTAACTGCTTAATAACAGAGTGTTTTAAAATGCTTCTCTGACACTTTCATTTCTTATTTGTAGAATGCAGAGTGCATGCAAATAGAGTGTCTTTGGGATTGCATGCTGAGCCTTGGGGCATTCACAGATCCCAGCAATAAATCTGGACTAAGGCAACATATACCGACTGTGATATTGTTACTATTGTAATAAACATGATATGTTTACTCTTTTCATTCTTTTCCTTATTCAAGATACTACAGACTTCTACTGCCCAGTCCAGTATGGGCACTCTTTGAAGACATCAGGGCTCCCAAACTCGCAGGTAAGCTCTCAGCTGCTCGTTTCCTCTTAAAACCGGTGGAAATTAGGGCCCAAGTTCTCAAAGGTGTGTAGTCCCCTAACCCATATTAACAGGAGTTGATGATAGTGGGAATTATTTGGTTAATTGATGCCAAAACCTTGTCAGCAAATTAAATTAAAATGTTGAAAGGTGTAGGAACTGGAGAAAGCAGAAGGTGAAATGTGAACAGTGGGATGATCATATTGTCAAGTCAGGAGGGCAGCTTAAAACAATGGGATTAACAGAAATGGAAATTGCCTGATGTGAAATAAAATGAGAGGATAGTATGAGAAGAGATGTGTAGGACTTGTCATGATGGAGTCCTGCCTAGCAAAATTAAAGAGATAATAACATGTAGGCTGGCGTAGACATGACAGAGAAGAGTGATGGGGAAAGATTTAATGTGAGGATTTCTTGGCCTGCAGTGAAAATGAAGAGAGATGCTGTAGCTGACAGAATGAGATAGAAAATTGTATTATACAGAATTACAAGAAAGCAGTGTGATTTCTTCTCTCTCCCAACCATGAAGCAGACTCAAACTTCATACTTGATCACTTCCAACATTTGGAAAAGTTGTCTCTGAACTTCCTTCTCTACAGCCAGATGAAATAACATCCAGAAAATCCCAAGAGGTGACTGTGCCATTTGATACCCATGGTGCAGGCTGACAAAGGTGCAGCTATAAGCAATGGACAAGGCATTTAGTGGTGGCATTTTTAGTAATTCCTGTTTGGCATGCAGGTTTTCCTCTAAGCAGTTTCATTGGCCTTCCCCACTTATTTGAAAAGGTGATCTGGAAAGCGATGCACGAAGAGAAATCTTTCCTCAAGTAAGATCTCAAGCTGAGGACACATGCCTCAGTTAAGACCCTTTTTCTTTATAACCTGCCTCTTTCCCAGCTCTGTACTGACCAAGTACAGTGCTGATGATTGATTAGAGACAGCTAACAAAAGCTTTTGGTTTTCACCGACTCAGGCATACCCTCTTACAGGTATTGCCTCACCCTTACAGAGGAAGTTGGTTGATGTCACAAAGAAGCTGCATGTATTTCATAGCAGCAGGAAAGAGCTGACAGGATATCTGTGCTATTTGTTCATGCTAAGTAAATGGATATCAGGAAAGTTTACAGTGAAATTAATTTGCAGTTTAAATAACCAGGAATAAAACAACATGCAGATTTTCTTAACTACTGCAACTGATTCCAGCTAATGAAAAACTTCAAGAGACAAAATATATTCAGGAATCTATATAAATAAAATGTCCAAAACTTAACATCAGTAAAGTATATATCACGTTGTAGTTCTTGTTGTTGTGCTTCAGAAACAAATAAACTCTCAACAGCATTTGAGAGAAAAGGAGAGTTGTATCTTTGAATGGATTACTGTTCATGCCTCCACAGGGTGGCTTGGATCATCAGAGGAAATGCCTTATCTTAGGAAAGAAGCCTCAGAAATATCACTCTGAGACCAGGCCCATTGCTGAAATCCTAAGTAATGAGTCTTGTGGGCAATTACCAGACTGGGCCTTAATTGGCCCAGCTGAAAGGTCTTGCCTGGCAACAGAGATAGGAGAAATCACCACTTGGATCTGTAATTTGTATCCCAGCATGACTGTTGACTCATGTCAAGTTACAAAATGTGCATTTTTGGGAACGATACTCCCATGTTACAGTCTAGCGGGGCTGACGTCTGCAAGACGTCTGCTCAGGTCAGCTGCTTAAACGCAGTGCCATTTGAGACGCCCCATGGGACACACTGGTACACCTTCAGCTAGCTGAATGAGTCTGGGTCCTGTGCCACCTTTGCCTTGAGGAGATCTCAGATGCCCTCAGATCACCCTTCAGGTGGCACCAACCCCTTGGGCAGCTGAACAGAGCCCTTGGTGCTGTTGAACAGGGCAGCCTCCTAAGATGAGAAGACACCAGTGTATCACATGCCAAATTTGTTCACACTGAAATGAGGACAGTGAGTTACTGGCAAAACTGAGAAAAAGCAGTTTCAAGCCCCTCTTCACCACCTCTCTGGTTTGACATCACTCTGGCTGTCCCCAACACTGGATGTTGAGCCTTTGTACTTGGCCCCTCTCCATCACTGAACCATCCTGCTGTCAGCCATGGGAGTGTTAAACCTGCCTGTGCCCCTCACCGCGAGGGAGAAAACAGAGGAGAAGCACCATTTGAAATGGAAAGAGCACACAAGGTTGCTGTGTCGCCTGCTGTAAGCTTGACATTATTAAAGGCTCAGGTCGTGTTTATCTCAAGGCTCTTCACTGGAGCTGCAGCAGAGATAGAGATGGCAATGAGGGCACAAGAAACCCTTCCCTGAGGCAGCCCCAGGGCTGTGTGTCATCTCCTGAGTCAGCCTGTGCCTTAGCACTGACAGGATGTTGAATTTCAAAGTCTTTCAAAATCTTTACGTGAGCCTCACAAACACCCCCACTGGGGTGAGTAAACCCCCTTCATTTTCCAACTCTACGTGACAGACAAGTACAGGGAGCAAGGGAGGCAGTGAGGGGAAAACACAGGGGCAAACCGTCATTGCTATGACTTGCTCACTGGGTCACTTTCAGGAATTTTCAACAGCCAAAACTTCATGTGACTTCCAAATACTTAGAGAAAACCCCTTAGGAAGAAGCTGGTGTCTGTGCAACTGCCTACCTGAGTACTCTCCTTTACTGTGCTCTGGCCCTTGTGAATGGGCCTGGGACATGAAACTAAGGACAGGAAGGGAAGATATTTACCCTTTCCAAGTTCAGACACCTGCCCATGGTTCTAAGTTAGGCAGAACGTCCTGTGGCACGGGGGCTTGTGATTGGAGGCACAATTGAGAGCCAGGACCTTCCAGGGGATCATTCAGATCCCCTCATTTTGTTTCAGCTTGGATGCACTCACCTGCCTAGAAACCTACAGAAAGCTCAAGCACAAACATGTATTTAACGATAAAACAAAATTGGGACAATATGCCCCATAGACCATCCAAAATATTCCACCTGAGTCACTGACAATGTGGTACTCAAGGGCAACAAAATGGGGCCATAAATGAAGAAGCTGCCCAAGCTGAACTGTGCCTCTAGTCTGTGCGTGGCCTGAGCCCACTGAGAATACCAGATAGTAGGGCTTTGCTCCTCCTTCCCTCTTGTAGGCAAAACTAAATCAATATCCTTCAAACCAGGGTAACTTACTTTTGTGTCTGAACCCCTATTTAAAGTCCAGTGCTTTATGCTTACTTCTATTTCTCTAAATCTCACCACGCTGGGTGAAAGGAATCTGTAACTGAGGTCTACATAGTGAATCATTATAAATGTGCTGTGTACTGGTTGCTCATCTAGCTGAAATAAAAAGCAGGAAAACATAGAGAGGATTAAGAATGATCAGGCTCGGTATTTTAAACAATTAGAATTTTGAGGCCTTTTAAAATTGAAGACAACATCTATTAACAAAAGAAGAAGATGAGGAAACCAAAACCCCTAAAACAAATAATGTGACTCAGCAGCAAAGTCTCAGGCCTGTCATATGTTACTTTGAATTTTCTAGTAACTTTTGAAATCCTGAGTGCAGAGCCACAAATGGGTTTATTTGCATCTGAAGCATTTCCAAAATGTGAAAGGTGACCGGCATGTGCAGAGGAATAAACGGGAGCTAGACAGGAGAAAGCATGCACAGTTTGGAAAGGCAGTGCTCTGGCTGTGTTCAGAAACAAAAAATGAGGAATATCCAAGTTCATCAGTCCAGCAGAACTGATGGAAAATAGATATTTGCATCCCAAATGGAAATCAGATTTTCATGGAAAATCTGAACTGGACAAAATTGAAAAAAAGCAAGAATAAAAAAGAAACTTATCTACCTGCCCAAACACATCAAAATACTGATCTGATCGTTGTATCCAAAGGGAAATCACAGCAATTTGGTGTCTCTGCAATGTGGCTTCACTTTTACAGACCTGTTTTCCCCTTACTACAGCCATCTTTCCCCATCCTATGGAGCTCACTGAGTTTTGGCCCAATGAGCTACAAACAAATAAGCTGCCCTAAAACACAGCAGTGGGGCACCGGTGCAGTCCCTGGGCTTTCTACCAGGGCTTCACTTAATGCCACTTATTGTTTATCTGCTGCTCAAGATGCACATTTCTTGTAACCATGGCTCTTCTGGGAGCAAAGAGAGCTAATTTCTGTAGCTGCAAAATGAAAAATATATTCTAAGCTTGAGAAGGCAGAAATGTCATGGCTGCAGCTCTCAAGATGACAGGATGACCTGGAAGTGGAACAATATGAATTAAAAATCAATTCCAGTAAGTACCAGACAGAAGAAGAGTCCTTGTCCAGGAAAAAAGAATAAAACCAGAAAGAAGTTTCCAAATTGTTAAAAAAACCTATGTTTCATTGGTATTTGGAAGACTAAAACTGTTCAGACTTTTATAGCAAAGTGAAAAGGAAATTATATTATTTGTCAGTCCACATGTTTCTCACCATGAACATCAAGTTCACTGCACAGGTAACTTACAGAAAGATTACTTGACTTTCAGTGGTCCCCTGTACTGCTTCGTACACTCGGCACGCCGGGGGAGGCACGTTTCATCAAGCATTGAAGCCGCTGCTCTCAGATGCTTCGACTCCATTAGCAAATAAAACAGTGGAATTATTACAGGTGTGTGGTTGTAGGGGGAGGGAAGAACAGGGAGAGAGTTAAAATCTGTTAATACCGTATGGTACTTTAAACCATCTGCTTTAAAATCACTTGCTGCACTGGGGGTTGAGTTGGCTGTACATTGTATCCTCCTCCGATGCACTGTGCTACATAGCAAACCCACTGGCCAGAGAAGAGGCAATGAAGAAAGCTTGGCATTTGGCAAAGGGTTTCTCTGATATTAAGTTTGTCTCTAAAAGAACAGCTCCTGAAGTATTAACTCCCTCCTTCCCAGAAGGTCTGGTGAGGCTCTTTATTGTCTTTAGCTATAAAAACCTAAACATTAAGTCAGGCTTTACTTAGCGTTGATCCCCGAGTGCCACAAGGAATGTGTGCATACACAGAAACCAGCCGCCACTGCCCATTTTCACCCTTGCTGGTATCTGCTTCTCTGTCAACCACTCGGGTCTGTGCACACACGATGCTTTCAAGTTTCAGGCTAGGGCAGGTCCCTGAGTAATGGCTGATGTAACTTAAGACAATATGAGAAAAAAAAAAGTCTTGGAGAGCTTCCTACAGAGCCTGTTTCCCAGATGATTTCAGTGATAGAAAGATGCTGTCCTGTTATTTCCCCACGGAAGCCCAGTAGGGGAGCAGTTACAGGAGCTGCCTTCTGCTTAGAATGGCAACACTGTCTTTCTGGCACTTGTTTTATTTTTATTGTTTATTTTGGCTCTGGTTTCTAATCCTACAGCTGCAGATCTCATAAAACATAGAAGCTAAATACATTACTCACTCCTGTCTCAAGGAATGCAAAAAGGTGAATCGTAGGAAGGATTTCACGAGGCACATTCTGAAAATACACACGGATCTTTCATCGTAATGCCATTTTCCTTAATTCCCCCAGACACAATCAGAATTCTATTGAATTATAAGCACAAATCACAGCAGGACTCTGTCTGAAGCTCTGGAGACATCAGACCATCTAATCCACATTTCTTCTTTTAAATAGCTGAAGTCTAGAAGGTCAGGCTTGTAGCCGTAGCCATCATAGAGTCTGCAAAATATGCAGTGGGCAGCACCGCACAAGGTGGTGAGGGTGAAGGAGAGACAGCAGAAGCAAAGAGCAATGCTTTTGCTGTCACGTCTCTACCATCCCCCAGCCTTTGTTTCCTTAGTGTCACTTGTGCCATAAATAGCAATTTTAGCTAAGCTCTTAAAATTAACCAAGGAGCTATATTTCTGAGCTTTTTATTTTGAACAAACTGGACACACCAACACTAGTGGATAGCAAAAAAGATAAAGCACCTGTAGAAGTAGTGTGATGAAAAAATATGATACCTATTGTGGCTTAAAAAAGATCTCTAAAATGTTGAACAGCTGAAGTTGGTCTCAGCTTTACAATTGCCCATTTCACATCTCACAGTTGAAGTGTCATTGCTACACAATGATGGGAGCGCTCACTGCACCAAAAACACATCAGCAAAACCCCTGTGTTGCATGCCTTGCTTGTTTTATTTATTATGCTGCCTGCATGGAAAATACCTTGACAAATGTAGAGGAATGTAAATACCGTTGTACTACATACATCTAACAGCTCTTGTAAGACAGGAGGGATTGCTGGAGCTGATCCAGAGGGCTGCAGGGGCCACAGCTTGCTTGGCCCAGCTGGCTGCACTCTGCAGGGTCAATTACTCTGCCAAGCTCTCCCTCAGTTTGCTGCCGTAGGAGGGGTAGGTCACAGCTTCAAGAATCAGGCTGGGGAACAGGCAGATCTCACACGGGATCTTATTCAGTGTGCGATGCTACAGTGCTGTGTGCAGAGCTGCCACCTGACCCAGGTGGCCTGGGGGTTGGCGAGGAGTTACTACTTCAACCTAGAGTAAAGCACCTCCTTGTACTACTGCAGTTCATCAAAGCAAACATAACAGCATGGATTACAAATCTGTGGTTGGTGCAAAGCGAGAACCAACATGAGCAAGGGGAATTCTATTAAAGTCATGCTGACCACTTGGGAGGCAGGGCTTATTTGGGAAAAATACATTTTAATCTGATTTTAACGAAAATGATATTTTAAAAAAGGTGTTGAAGAACACTATTGGGGATATAGACAAAAAATTGTACACAGAATTTCAGGCTGCAGAATTGTTTAGGCTTCATTTGAAAGTGGCAGCCTTAAAGAACTGAAATTGTTTAGATTATCTAAAAGGAGATGGGGAGATAACTTGATTATGGTGGAAATCCACAGGGCAAAAATATTGGTTACTATAGAGTTAAGTGGCTCAGGGAAAAAAAAAGGTATAAAAAGAATGAATAACTGAAAGCTGAAGCGAAATAAATTCAAATGAGAAATCCAGCACAGTTTTTAGCAGTGAAGATGATTAATCGCTGGAACAAATTACCTAGTGAAGCAGCTGATTTGCAGTCTCTCAATGCTTTCAAATCACAGCCAATTGTCTTAAGCCCAGAGTGGATATCTTCAGTTAAACAAAAAGTATTGGATTTAATAGAGAGGTAACAGAGTGTTATTAAATTACTCACAGCATGAGTGGCCAGGCTGGACCTGCAGACTTCTGTGATCAGATGAGAAGCCACTCTTGCCTCCTTCCTCCCTACCAGCACCAAAATCTCCATGTGCCCAACCACGCCTCTGACTGAGGACAACAAGGCAAGGCTGCCCTTTCTATTCCAGTGAGTGCTCAAGCTTGGTACTTGGATCAACAGTGTTTGAGGTAGACACAGAGGATGCCAAAATTCCCCTCCAACTGCTCTTGCAGTTCCCAGTCCTGCTAGGGCCCATGCATCTACCACGGCAACCCCACGGCTCCCTGTGACGCCTTATACCGCCAGACATGTCCTCGGGCACAGCTCTTGAGAGCTGCCTGTCTCGACCAGCCCAGGGCTTGTCTGGAAACAAGTGTGAACTTTACCTCACGGTTACGTTGCTTGCCACTTCTTGCTGGGTTGCTTAAACAGAATTATGTTAAATATTCCACAGAAATTTGGACTGGATCTCTCTGGCAGGAAACACACCCAAAGAGACTGAAAAAGATTTATTCCCACGTGCAAGGAAATAACCGACAACGTCTTTTCTCAGCTGCAGTGCTATGTTTACAGCATTAGGTGAAGCTATGCAAGGAAATAATTGCCAGAGCCATCCTCCCACAGCTCAGCACAGAGTGCATTAAGAAAGCCTGTTGGCTCTCTGGAGAACACTCGTAGCACAGGCACTAAGATGCTGGTTTTAGAAAGATAATGGATAAAGATGAAATCAGTTTTTCAGATGAGTCTTTCCTTTCCATAGGGGCTGTCTTTATGGTTTCAATGATGTAGAATAAAAAGAAAGAGTATTCACTTCCTAATGAAATGAAAAATTTCATTAATTTTGAGATATTCACTCCTTTAAGAGCTTCGCTCCCGAGTTCATTAACTCCATGGATGTGGCTTGTGCTGATGCTGCTCTGCAGTCATTGCCAGGATTTGCTTTCTGGTTTCTGTTCTCAGGCTTGGCCCAAGACACAGACGGTTTGCCAAGATCCAATGTTATGCCTTTAGTTACTGAGCAGATACACAGATATTTCCAATTGAATGATGAGAGAAAAATACTCTGATATTCTCAGCGGCTGTCAATCTCAACAGCTCAATCTGGCTGACTCCTACAGAGCTCATCCCAGTCCTACAAATTGTCCGGAGCTTGGTAATTGGTGAAACTTTAAAGGAATGTTTTGTAAGCTTGTTTGCCATGAGCTACGCAAGATGGGGCAGCAATCTTAGCCAAGCGGCTGGGGCAGCCTGTGTGCAAGTGCTCTGCAGAGCTGCTGAGCTCCTAGAGAGTCTCAGTCATGAAGAGCCCTGATAGCAACACTAAGCATTGGCTTTTGGATTATTTGATGTAAGTAGCCTTCAGTGCATGTAAGGTTTCAGCAGGAACTTGAGATCGGGAGAGTTTTCCTGATTCTAGCACCAGAGGTGGGCCGCAGGATGAGCATAAATACCTCAATTATGAGAAAATTATTTGTGAAATTGTTTCCTATGTAGTTGAAATGAGGAATAAAAAAATTGGTGAAGAAGAAGGTGTTATGGAGACCTATAAGTGAACTTCTGATCATCACCTTCTTCTCTATTTTCAGTCCCGTTTCTCTTAAAGCATTTAGGCCCATACAGCCACAAGAATGCTTTCTTAGAATTTTTTAAAGTGTTTTTTCTTATTCACCTTGAAGGGATAAAAGATTTTTCTGTGATAATGTGTCCACTTGTAAGTTGATTAACATGCTTGCATGGCTTTGCCTTGCGGAAATCATCTTTGCTGTAAAAGTCAACAGTAAAAAAATCTCTAAAAATCAAAACAAATTAAATTCTGGACTAAAACTTGCTATTCTTCCCTAAGCAAAATTGTAGCTTCATTGAGTGGGTCTTCTGCTGCTGCAGGATCAGCAGCATCTGGTCTTTTGCATTCAAGGTATTTATGTGATGTTTTGCGGTATTTTTGGATTTTGTTTTCTAAAACTAATAAATTATGAAAATGTGCTTCCAGGAAGCTAGGCTTTGATGTAAAGAAAAGCCATCTATAATAAAACCAAAGGAAAATGCACCAAAGGGGTATAGATTCTGATGATGAACAATTATTTTTTATTTATAGAATTTTAACTTTCTCTTTATCTTTTCTATGCACACACAAACCTACCTATGTATATATAGATAGATGTTTTCTGTTCTTGTTCCATCAATGTTAAAAACCCGGGAATATGTTTTTCTGGTTCCAAAACACTGCGATAATTTGCTTCTCATGAAATGACAGGTTTTGCTGTCTTACAGCAAATAACTTGAATAGAGTGATTCAACCTATGGAAAAAAAGATGATGTGAAAATCAAAAGATAGTCTAAAATTTAGTTGTTGGAAAGAGTATCTTTGATTGTAAAGCTGCTAGCTCAGCTGGGACTGACAAGATAATCCTTGGGCAAAGACATGAGAGGAAGAGGGATAGTAATGTGAATTTGAATAATCAAGGTACGGCATTCTGAAAGACGAGCTAAAAAAAATGAGGTTCATTTTTTACGAGCACTTTAGATATGTGCATACTACCCTGGGGAATGAGGAAGAACTGAGAAAGGACCTGCATAACTGCTTTGATGTCCAGGGGGTAGTAGGCAATAAAACCACTTCTAGCCCCTGCTTAAATGTGAAAAGTATAAAGAGAAAGAGCATCAGTGGTGTGGGCCAAGGTGAGCACATTGGATGGATGGGACCTCAACAACAACAAATAGCATAATCTAAATAAATGACTGAGATGGATGAGGTACTTTATGGAAGATAACAGACTGGCTAGGGACACAGACAGAGGTTCCAGAAGTAAGTTTGAGACAGCTTTGGACAGAGAAGGACTTGTCTAGCTTTGAACTGATCAGCACAGACATGAACAATAGGATAGTGAAAGGCTTTTTTTTGGATAATTCGCAAGATTTCCACACGAGAAACAAATCTATAGACAAAAGGTACTCAGGAGGCTTGGCTGTTCCTCGAGGAATTTAAGAGCAAAATATCTTGCTGTGGAGAGAAGGTAGAATATTAAACTGTGAGTTTTTGGTGATGTAAAATTATAAAAGGTATCGTTATAGAAAGTGGGGAGCAGGTGACAAACCATGTTGATGAAAAGGATCTGAGACATGCTGAATTATCCTCCAGTTGTTCTGCTATGCCAGGGAAATCATGAACTTCATAGTCCTGCACGTCTCCCTCCCCACCCCAAAAGAGTAAATACTACAATATTTAAGGAGGAGTGCATCATTTAAAATGTTTGAAGTAGTGTGTACACAGCACTCTGGGAAGGTCTCACTGGTGAACTTAGTGCTGTCCTTAGTTGTATAAATTGGACCTCTCTGAGGGAGTTCGGAACTACTGGAAGTGAGATGCATGAGCAAAGATCAAGGTGCTGTATCTGCATCCTGTAGAGGAGAGAGGATTGATGGAAGATCTCAGCCTGAAATATAGCTGAGAAAAATGTTGCCAAGGGAAAGAAGCTGTTTCCAGGGATATGACAAGTAAAGGAAAAAGTACTGGGCTTACTTTGCAGAAAGAGAGACTTATGCATTAGGAAAATGTTTGCACTTCTAGGCTAGCTAAGCAAGGAGGGCACTCTGAATCCGTGACGATGCTCAAAATACATCTCTGCCTACTTTGTCCTTCAAACCTTAGCAGTGGAAATCCTACAGTCTTTTCCACTACAGTTCAAATGAAAAAGGGACATGGAGAAAGAAGAAAACCCTTGCCCACGACCCCCTCACTAAAGGAAAGTAACAGACAGTTGCCAGTCTGAGAAGTGTTTGGGCTATACTTTTTCAGAGCAAAATCTGCCTTGTGGCAGATCTGCCTTGGATCTACAGATCCTGGCACAGGCTACCTGGAAATCAGCCCTGCTCTGGGAGCCAGCGTGAAAATTTGGCAAAAGCCTGCTGAGCTAAAGAAGTTTAGAGAGAAATGCCTCAGCCTTCATGACCGTTGCCATCTTTTGATGAATGCTTCTGATTATTATTTGGTCAGTTTACAGCGCAAGCTGTTTCTTGCCTCTCATCTCAGAAATGCATTATTTAACAGCATTGAATTCCCTAGAATCTGCTGGGGTTTTTGATATGAGGAAAGACTCCAACCCTGCTCAGAGCACTACAGCGCCTGAGCTCCTCAGAAGTTTGCCATACAAGCATGATCTGAGATGGCTGTTGTCCACTTTGCATTATGCCAGGACCAACCTGCGGCATATTGAATAAAGGATCTCTATAAAAACAGAAGGGCAAATAATCCTAAACACGGAATCTTCAATGGTGGAGAGAGGAGGGTATGAAAGAAATCATGCTGTAAATTATTCAGTCAATGAACTGAAGTAAGATATCCACCATTTGGCACACTAAGAAGGTACTTTGCACACGTTGGGGGTTGTAGTTAATTCATAACAGCTCCTCTCTGCTGCTCCTTCCTCCTGACTTGTTTCTCCTGCTCTGACATGGGGTCTGCACAGCTATGGCCCCTTTGGAGAATATTCACCTGCACTAGTTCAGGGTCCTTATTCCCCTAGTCTCCTCACTGGCTGCAGGGAATAAAACCCTTCCCCTGCTCCTCCCTGCCCCAGGCACTCACCAGATTGTTTCTCACACTGTTTCACACGCTCCTGTGGTATTTTGCCCTTTCTTAAATACATTTTCCCACAGGTGCCTCTGGTTTGGCTGAGGGGCTCAGCAGTGCCTTGTGGAGAGATCATGGAACAGCTGACTGGAGGCAGGTGGGACTGGCAGTGTCTGGGATGGGGCAGGTTCACCTCTCCTCACAGAGGAGACCCCCAGCCAGCACCTGGACACACACACACCTGTTTCAAGGCTTGACCAAAATCACTTAAATTTTTAATCACAAGTGGACAAAGAGAGGGTAACAGATGAACACATGAGGCTGATAGCCTGGATGCTGCTAGGAATGGCCCCTGGTGTGTCACCATCTCCCTTTCTTCTGCTGTAAGTTGATTTATTATTATTTTTTACTTTCCCTTCTTCCTTTTTTTTTTTTTTTTATGATTTTTAGGCATCCCCTTTTTTGGGGAGCTAAGATTAGGAAAACAACACTTCATTTGTGTGCCTGTGGCTGTGATTCTCTTGGGGCTTTTTTTCTCCAATTATCCCTAAAAAGCTGCTGCTCTCTAATACTCTGATGGTGTCGTGGCAGTTCCCTCAGGGCTGACCCCAGGTGGGTCGTTGCCCATCTCCAGCAGCACTGGGATTGCTGGGGTGCCACAGGTGAGGGGAGCACGGCAAGCGCTGGAGGGATGTGAGCCCCTCTCAGGAGGCTTTGTGCAGTCAGTCCATGGGAAGTGGGCAGCGAGGGCTGAGCGGAGCCTGGAATGACAGCGTACCTCAAAATGGAGAGATGAATGAGGGGATGTGTGCTCTTTCAGTGCCTCTCTGCCCCTTCAAAGCCTCTGAGGAAATATTAAACTGTGCCACTGATGAGATTTGTTAGTAGTGGTTTTCTGGTGTCAGTAATGTTCCAGGCAACCAAATTCCTGGGTTGGCACCTTCTGCACAGGCACTGGGGAGAGCGGCAAACCAGAGGAGTGCCGTGTGGTGACCAGAGAGGTGGTGGGGAAGGGAGGCAGCTGCATTGGGCCTGGCCAGCATACCCAGTTGCCGAAAGTGATCTTTTTCTCTTCAAGTCTTCCTGTCCTGGTTTGTATAAGAAATAGTGCAGCCAGCAGGGGTAGGAAAGCCATCATCCCCCTGTGCTTGGTGCTGGTGAGGACACACTTGGAATCCTATGTTCAGTTTTGGGCCCGTCAGTACAAGAAGGACTTTGAGGGGATGGAGCACATCCAGAGAAGGGCAATGAAACTGGTGAAGGGTCTGGAGCACAAGTTTTATGAGGAGGGAACTGGAGCTGTTCAGCCTGGAGAAGAGGAAAACTTATTGTTCTCTACAGCTGCCTGAAAGGAGGTTGTAGTGAGGTGGGTACTGGTCTCTTTTCCCAGGTAACAAGTGATAGACAAGAGGAAATGGCCTCAAGTCATGGCAGGGGAAGTTTAGACTGGATATTGGAAAAAATTTCTTTACTGAAAGAGTGGCGAAGCATTGGAACAGATTGCCCAGGGAAACGGTGGATTCACCATTCCTGGAGGTGTTCAAAAGGTGTGTAGATGTGGCACTTTGTGACATGGTTTAGTAGGCATGGTGGCGTTGGGCTGGCAACTGGACTTGATGATCTTGGAGGCCTTTCCAACCTTAATGATTCTATGATTCTACTCCTTCTTCCAACTGGATTTCTGCGTTGTAGCAAAGGGAAAGATTTTGCGAGTTGTGGAAGAGGTGACTACTTCAGGCTTGCTCAGCTTGTTTCAAACTTGTATGCACTGCAATGTTTCTCACTGATGGTAATGCCATATCCCCAACAAAAAAAAGGCCACAAAAATGGTTAGAGAACATCATTATAAATAAAATATACTTGTCTATAGTTGCAAAAGGTTCACCGCTAAAATATCTGTAGAGCAAATATGGCTGATAGGTCAAAAATATGGTTTAATACTTTTAAACTTTAATTTTATATTAAAAAATTCTCTGTTGAAAATGTTGAACCTTAATTTATTTCACTAGCTGTATGGAATCAAAACTTTCAGATATTTCCTGTTTTATCATCGGGATGATGGTACCATTGAGTGCAAGGAGCCAGCATGATGGCACAGCTAGTCTAATTAAACTCATCATTTCTTTTAATGTTGGATGTGGTTTAGCATCCAGACAGAGTAGTGTAACAATTTGTCATCGTGTGAGTGTTTCCAGTAAAATAGTGAATCTAATAAACCATAATTACTTCTTGGCATTGGAACTGCTATAACTGAAACTCATTACAGTAGTCACTGATTTCTGTCTTCAAAAGACTTGTAGTACTTATAAAAAAAAAAAAAATTGGCAAAATAATTTACCTGAAAAATTTTGGGTTTGTTTTTTTCTATAATAGGGTAGCAATTGTAGTACAAGAAGTTGTGGGTCTGAGTGTCTGCATTGAGGCCTCAGTGCGTCATAGGTTAGGGCAGCAATTAATTTCATAAAACTGAAAAAAAACAGAATGCCACTTAAATAGAAAATACTATAATTGGTAACAACTTTGTAGCTTATACTTTTTACTTTTCATGAATCGGGTAACTTCATTCCTTCTTAAATGATTTAAATCTCTGAGTGTCATTGTCTAGAAAGCAACTTCAGCTTTGATCCAGTGTTTGCTTTAACTTCAGTTGTGATCTTGTGCAGTAAATAAGCAGTTTTAAACAAAAGTCGGTGTGAAGATGCATAATGATAAAATCAGGTTTCAGATAGCATGACTCTAATTATAGAAGCTATAAATTACAGTTTCTCTAGTTGAAGGGAAGCAGAGATTTTACGTTTAAGGTATGAGGGTTGGTTTTTTTTTTTTTTTAATGTTATCCTAAAATGAATAGATGTGTTTAAGGTCTGCTACAGTTTGAATGCTATAATACTGAGGACCTCAATTCAGGAAACACTGAGCTCTATCTGCCACTGAGTATCACAGGATTTGAGCCCATGCTGACAGCTAGCAGATCTCTGGCACCTGCTCTGAGCCTTAACAGCGAGCGATTGCCTTTCCATCAGTAACATGGCGATTAAGTTACCCCTACCAAATTTCTCTCTTGACCATTTCTTAACAAATAGATGTGTATTGTGTGCTAGCCACATGCAATAGCAAAAGTACTTTCTTCCTCTAAGACTCTTCTTCCATCGATGAAAATGGTGTATTCATCCAAAAGCAGTTCAGGAGAGAAAAGCTTCTGACATTTCCTCTTCGTGCTTTCAGAAACTGCTCGTAAATGTAGCTGTAAATGCTTTTATTTCATGACTTTAGTGAAAGTGATGGCCTAGGTACCTACGCTCCCTGACAAGCTCTGTAGCTCCTTCTGGCTGGTGAAGCAGTCGGCGTTTCCCTGGTGGTGCAGCAGTCCTAGCAAGGCAGGATGCTAACAGGATTGCGATGGGAAAAGGGGTTTACCAGATTGTTCCAGCAAAACACTTCTCCTCTGAAATTATTCACTGAGTGCCACAGCAAAGATTGAAAGGACTCTACTTATTCATCAGAGACACAGGCACCAACTGCTGTATTTTCTAGTTGTGTGGGGGTGTGTGTGTGCGCATATGGGTTGGCTTCTCAGTTTGGTTGGATGCAGCAGCGAGGAGCGCTGAGTCATCTGAAGAGAATTTCTCCGAGCTTTTTTAAAAATAGAAAAGGAAGGGGAGAAGGATATTGTTCCTAAATGGTTGCTTGGAATTACTTCTGGTAGGGGCCAGATTGCAATTACAGATGTGCTGAACGCAGTGTCAGCTCTCTTGACAAATTCAGTATTTATGCTGCTGGCCACAGTATCTGTTTCAGGCAGCTGGAGCCATAAAGTGGTCTGCCCGTTAAGACTGAGAGCGTGAGTAAAGCTTGCAGAGCCTCAAGTTGGTGTTACTTGCATATGCTCACACTGATTGCTGTGATGAGGGGAACCAAGTGATTTAAAAGCCAGGGCACCGTCAATTTGCAGGTTTTTTTCTGCAAGCTCTATGCCTTTCTGCAGACTGAGTAAAAAATGAAGCTTAAAACTTCACCTTTCTTTGAAGCTAGACTATTCAGTCCTTTTCTTGTATTCTAGAAGACTAATATTGATCTCAGGACATTATTCTAATTTCAGTTTCTATTACATTTTCTAGGCATCCAATTGTTTGATTAGATTTTTTTGACCATTTCTGTAGCCTGGAGCAGCGATTTTTATTGAGCTACTTAGGAAGATGCATCTTGAATTCAGAACTGTGCAACATGTACGGGTAGCTGGTGCAAAATCACTTGCATCAGCCAACATCGACAATTATTTGCCCTGTATGAATAAAAAGGGCAGCTAAAAATTTGAAACATGGCTTCCTAACTGTGAATGCTATTAAGTACATAATTTTCACCCAAGTTAGAGATAAGGCAATCTGATGCTTCACAAAAGCCACTTAGAGAATTTTAAATAATCTTAACCCTGCATACACTACGTTTTTGATCTCTCCACTGCTTATTGCTCTATGAGAACCTTGTCTTGCAATTACATTTGATCCATGCGTGGCAGGGAAAAAAATGGTTGGTTTCATGAAACTTGACATGTAAGAGCTATACATATATTTTTTTCCATGAATGCAGATTTTAAATGTTAATATACCTGGGGTAGGAATTCTTCCTTGAAAGATTCCTTTTCAGACCTCCAGGAAACAACCCTCCAAGACCAATTCCAGCTATGAACTGATTTCTTATGAGCAGCTGTGCGTTCAAATGTGGTTCGATCATTGTTTAATTTTCAGACATAAAGTAAATGAGAGTCAAGATGCTCTGTAATGCAATAGCAACCATTCTGCACTCCTTTCTGTGTTACTTTTGAAATGATTTATGCAGGCTGCACAACTAACAGAAGAGAACAAGACTGCTTTTGGTGTCAATAGTCGATAGCTCACCTGTTGTTAAGTGAGTTGTCGTTGAGCAATAAATAACAACTTACACCAAATGCAGCCTCAGCTGAATCGTAATTGGAAAAAGAGAATGATTGAAAGGGAAATATTCATCAGAGGTCAAATAGGCCTTTCATCAAAACACTTATTTTTGAATGCACTCTGAGCCTCTCTGTGGGCTGATGCTGCTTCAGATGTGAAGAGAAAGATGTAAAATGTAGAGAAGTGTTTTATGTTCCAGGATAGAAGGATGACAAGCTTATCTTTCAGTGCTTTGAGTTCCATAGGTGCAAAATATATCTTGGGTTGGCTCAGTGGCTTCTAGTTTTATGGTCTCCCCACCTGGATTGTCCCTGCTCTGATCTTTGCTGCATTGTTTTCTGCAGAATGGCAAAACTGGCACTGGGAAGTGGGTAGTGGTCTTCTGCTTTAATTTAAACAGTTTGGTGAAGGTTAAAGCTCTGGAACTGGCAAAGGTGGGAGAGGGGATCTGCACAACTGTCATGAAGCAGAGGGAGGTTAAAGATGGGTGGAGAACAATGTTGCCCTGCCGTGTCAGGGCCATAAACTGCTATATGAGCTCTACTGCCTGTGCAGCCTTTGCTGAACACCTAGCATGTGAGATTCAACAGGTCTGAATAACATGGAGGAGCAAGGAAAATGGTCTTGTTTCCTTATTAAGTCCAGCCAAACACGTGGAAATTAAAAGCGCTGAATTTATTCAGAAAGGTAATGCTGAATAACAAGGTTGCTTTCTGTCTCTTCTGGAGGAGTTGGACTTGGTCTTTGTACCTAGCAGCAGCACTTTGGAGCAAGGCAGTGGGCTTCTTGCTTCTGGAATGGTTCCCGACAATCTCGGGGCACTGAAGGGGGACTGTCCCTCATGATCACTTTGAGTATTTACTTAAATATGCTATTGTAACAGAGAGGAAACTTTCTGCTAATTTTGCTAAGTGTGGGTTTTTATTGAATACAAGAGATAACAGACATTATCCCTTAGACATGAGCTCTCCGAAAAGCATCTTTTGGAGTTATGTGCATTTTTTTTTTCCGTGGATATGGTGATGTTCTTTCCAGACACTTGTACTTGACAAAGAAGTAAAAAGCAATTCCAATTTAAAAATAAGGGTCTGTGAAGCTTAAAACTATGGAAATGCTGGGGTTTCCCCCCTCCCCCCCAACCTATTTTTGTTAAGGACCATTTGCAAACTTCATTGTGCTGTTATCCCCAGGTTTGTCATGGTTTACAGTCTGGATTGGGTTGAAATTTGCAGTACGCTGGAGCTGAAATTTCTGTCTTTCTTCCTAAAGCGTCTTACCTAATGAGATGTACTTTTACAATATCATTTATATTAACATGTAGAGCACAAACACTTTAACTAAACTCAGAGTATTGTTATTAAATATATTTAGGTGTTAAGGATGTAATTAGAAATACGTGCTAGTTTAGCTGTGTCAGTGACTAGTTATAATCATTGGTTATAATCATATGGATAAGGATGCAAAATATACAGACTGAAAAATTTAAAAACTGTCTTTTAAAGAGCAGTAAGTTAGGAGCATTATGTCAATTCCTCATCTTCCCATAAAGCTTCTGCACTTTGGTCTTGTACTCTTCTGCTTTTCTGTTGGCACAATGAAATGTGTTTCAGTCAAGTTGTACTCAACTTGTACCAGTCAGCGTAGAAATGAACCTCATTACTGAATTGTGTCTACATGGGTGCCTTTGCAGCTTCTCTAGCCCTTATGAGATGCATGTATGAGGTCAGCTGTAAAGAGTTCATGGCTGGCTGTTCAGAAAGGTTTGCCCACAGAAAGGTGCTTTACTTGCAGGCATGCGTACTGGGGACTTGCCTTTAAGAATAGGAGTGTGAGATAAGAAACATGGAATTCTTTTTTGCCATTGGAAAGCCTGCAGTGAAGTTCAACATGAGTTATTCAAAATTGCTGAAGAGTTTTGCCTTGCTACAGTCTTTCCCATGACCATAAACTTGTAAATATCTGCTAAATGCCACTAGTGAAGACAGTACAAAATATTCACAATAAAGCCCGTACTGGCTCTGGCTGCGATGGAGTTAATTTGCTTCATAGCAGCCTGTGTGGTGCTGATCTTTGGATTTGTGACTAAAACAGTGTTGATAACACATCAATGTTTTAGCTATTGCTGAACAGTGTTTGCACAGCATCAAGGCCTTCTGCTTCTCACAGTCCTTTTTGGCGCCCAGTGTGGCATACAAGTGGTTTGAGGTAATGAGGAATTGATTGGAGTGTGCTCAGCTGAATCTGTAGCTGTTCTGCTGTAGGTACTTCTGGTTTACAAGTACAGGAGCCCAGTAATGAATGCTCGAAGCAGGAATGGGGGGCTCTACCCTCATAAAGGTGGAGGAAATGGATAAATGGGTTTACTGAATTGCGTGGATTTGATGGCCTGTCACTTCAGACTCATGATGTTCTAAGGCTGTGGTGGACACCAGTGCATGCTGTACCCTAATCCCATTGGAGTATGACAGGGCAGATACTATCTGGATTTTGGGAGCAACAGGGGAATCCCCAAAGTTGTCTGTGGTGGAGTCTAAGATGAGACAAACAGGGCACAAGTGGTAGATACGTCTTATTCTGACCAGCCCGGAGGCTCTGTGCACCCCTGCAATGGACGGCTAAGGAGAGGGTACTTCAAGGACCCTAAATGGTACAAATGGGCTTCTGCTGTAATTTAATTTGCTTTGTATCCACAGCAAATCCTGGCAGACAGATGGCACCAACCCAGACTTCCTGGCTCCATTCATGGCCTGGTTCTTGACTGGACTGGTCAGAAGACTGGTATTTTGGAGCATTGCCAGAGGAGGCAGCTCAAGCTGAAGAGGCTCAAGAATTACCAGACAATGAGGAGCAATGTGCTATTTACAGATAGATTATGTTGTATTGTGGGGAATCATTGGCAGCGGAAAGCTGCTGCATGGAGTTATACTTGACAAGTCATAGAAACCATTGAAACAAAACGCAAATTGATTGCATATATTGCATCCCTTCACTGGTATCGGTCTCTGTGAAGGCTGTAAGATGTAAAGGACTGTTAGAGACTATGCTGAGAGCAATGGGCTCTGGGACAGGTGAGAACTGGAAAGATGATGTAGCAAAAGCTGTTTGGCTGGTTAAGACTAGAAACTGTGCTAACTGACCTGGCCATGCCTAAACCTACCCACTGCGTATATGGAGATGAGGTTCTGGCACTGGCTAGGAATGATCATGTGGGCTGCTTCTCCCTTGGGAAAAGTGAAACCCATTCACCGGACTGCTTTTACTCAAGGGCTGAGGTACTCTTGGTTGGTAATGCAGAATGATGGGGAAGTTTAATATAAACTTTAAAGGGAGGAGAAAAATAATCTGTTGTTTGAGTGAGACCCCACAGTCATCTGGGGCTGTGAAGGGATAGGTGTGAGTACAGTTGCTGGGCATCAGGACTGGCCCCAAATGTATCTGGGTTCAGCGACTGGTTCCTCAGTCATTTGATGCTGGTAAAGGCAGCCACAGAATTGTTTGTATTGGGGTTGCGTCACAAGCTTGTGATGGGGCTGGGGTTGTCTTCAGAGATTATGCTGGTGTCAGGGGAGTGGGATGCAATTTGTTTCGGTCAGGACCTAGCCCCAAAGATTTTTGGGGTTGTCGACAGCTCCAGAGGGATGGCCCCACCATCATCTAGGAATGGAGGGGGTTTACTCCTCAATATCGGGGCCACAGGAAGTGGCCCCATAAACTCTGGAGTCAGGGTTTTGTCATGAGATTATATTGGGATCAGTGGGGTGGAATACAATCTGTTGAAGCTGGAGGGAGGTATAGCCCCACAGTTGTTAGGTTTGGGAGCCATCCCCGAAAGTAGGTGCAGCATGTGTTTGGCACATAGGCATAAGCGGCAAAGCCTGTCACTGGTCACCAGGGGACTTCCAGGTTGGCTGGTCAGGAGGGCTTTGTTGTCCCGCAGCACTGATGATGTCTTCCTGGTCCTTGCCCACTCTTGACTCTTCCCATGTGACTGAGAAATGGATACCAGATTCTCCCCAGGAGCTTTGTTACCTGTGCATTTACACAGTCACTTATCTCGAAAGCATTAATCTGAATTATGAATAACTTTTAAAGGTAAAATGCTGTTCTTCATATGGCACCTTCTAAATGATGGCACCTCTCTTAAGAAAGCATTGAAATAGGATTGTAGGTCTGCAGGGATGCACAACAAATGTACTAAATCTTGGCATGAAGTGGATGCTTATGAGGGACAAGTCACACCACTCAAAATAGAACATTTTAAAAAATGCTTGTTATTCCCTTGAACAAATCTGGTCTGAATCGTCTTCCCATTGATATTCTAATAGACTTATATGGTACAAATAGTCTGATTAAATCAGAACAAGCATTATGACTTCATTATCAGATACATTTTTGTTCTGTTTAAATTCATCCATCTATCAAAAACGCTCAGTGAAATACTAGAAGGGCAATCACTAGCAGCAAAATAGATTAATTTCAAATTCTAATGGACAGGAATTGATCTAATCATCACTCCAGGATTCTTGGAGGATTAAAAAAAGCAACCAAAAACCACTCAGAAGTCAAATGTTTTACTTTTTGGACACTGATAGAGATGAATAGCTACAAAATATGGAGAAAAATCTTCTCCCTTGCTGTTATTAAGATATTTATCTACATGTGAACTGTCGGAAAAAACCCAACTTCTCCCTTGTAATGATGCTGTGCTCTCTGTACTTCAATCTCTATATGTTTTTCTAGTCAGATTGAAAAAAACAAGCATCATAGAAACTGTAATTTCAGTTGAAACTAGATCAAATGTGAGACTGTGGCTTGTCTCAGCTGAATGCAGAATTTCAGAGTATGGAGGCTGGTTTGTGCTCTGAACTAGGGCTTCACCAGGCAACTCCTGGGACCTGGCTTTTAGCCCCTGGACCTGTAGCTGTTACTGAAATACTGTTAAGTAAGATGTCTGTGAAGGTGAGGCCAGGAGAAGTGTCTGGCTGTAGAGAAGCTCCTCAAAAGGGGCAGTGAACCTCATGAAGGACTGGGATTGTGGGCACAGCTCCTCTACTGGTGTCAAGTTGGAAGGGTAATGTACCTCTTAGATTTCTTCTGCATGGTACAACTGTGAAACGCTTTCCAGTAGGTTTGGCTTTGACCATGTGATCTTAATCCATATTGCTAAATTTTAACTGTCTTCTGCCTGTTTTCAACAGGGCGGTCTGATACTACACACAGTAGGTGGGATTTTTGGAAAACTCCTCTCCTTCTTTACCTAGTCTCTGGACTGCCTCATCTCCAAGTCACTTAATCTCACTTCACCAACTCAGAAATATTTTGCATTCGTAAGAAGTTGGTCTTGGCTCCCTCAAACCCTTTTCTCTCACCCACCGTTTTCTCCCAGGGAAATTTTTGCACCTTTTCAAATCTTTCCTTGTTTCCTATAATCCACTCTAGGCAATGATCCTACAAGCTCAGGTACCAGTGGGTCCTTCCCACTGCTGGCAAATTGCTCCTAACCTGCCCAGGTACAGGACTGTTGGTGGACCTGCCTCATCCTGCAGCCAGGTTGCAGAGTGAGCCAGCTCCTCTCTTGGGAGACATCCAGGCTTGCCATCAACAAGCCAAGCTAGGGTGAAGTGAAAGATTAGTATGTGTGTGCATGAAAGGCAGCGGAAAGGAAAACGGGCAGTCAGCGGTTGAATCAAATTTGCCTGAGGTTCCTTTCAGTTTCCTTCTCCCATCTGAGAATGTCTCGAAACATCAGTGAACTTTATTCACTAGTGGGAATATTACACAGCAGTTAACAAAATCTATTTCTATTTTTTTCAAGCTCCCCTTTTCACTGTTGTGGGGAGCAGACAGCTGCTGTATGGTTGGCATCATCCATTCTACTGCATTCTGGTATGTCTGCTTAGCCATGGCATAGTTCCATGTCCAGGAAGAACTAATAAAAGTTCCCACTTCTACCTCATAAATAAATGCATGAAGTTCACCCGTGTAGTTGCAGGCTTTTACCCTTGCTACTTCTATCTCCCACCCCTACTTCAATGCCTGTTACACTCATTTCCAATTACATTGCACAGAACTAATGTAATTACTTTGCACAACTGATTAGTATCTAACACCTGCCGTACTTCTAATTTAAATAACAGCCTTAAAATTATTCATGAGGACAGTGTTTTGCTGATGCTCCTCTTAGGGCTAATCATTCTTTCAGCAGTACAGGCAGCAGTGCCTGCCTGTACGCTTGTTTCTTTCCTTAGGACCAAGCTTTCAGCTGCTTGTAGCTTTGTCCAAGTATCAGTTCTTTAGTGTGTCATGAGATATATTTCTGTTAGGAATGCTTAAATTCAAATTGATGATTAGAACAAGGTTAAAGGAAAAGCATCTTATTTTGTTCATGCTAAAATGTTCTTCTAACAATTTTTAGCAGTGTTACCAGACTTCTTGGTCACCTGCAGGCAACAGAGCACCGAAAGAATCAGCCCTTTATATGAAGAGATCTAATCTCAGTCAGTAGCAGGGGAGATGCTGAAGGAAACTCTGATACAATCATAAACCTTCCCAGAATTTCAGTGAGTTGATTTTTATGGTGTAGCTGAGTAAGTGTTCCCTTGTTTAAGTGTTTCTAGCAGACATGGTCCCAGTCTACAGTGCTGATCTTTACCTGCTTCTGCTCCTGCCATCACTCCTTCCCAGATGTCAGGAGGGATGATTGTGGGGGTGCCTAGCTCCCCTCCTGCTGTCCCAGGTGGAGGGTTATCTGTCAAGTTCTGAGCATGTATAAACTCACCTAACGAAACATCTTGAAGGTTTGACTGAATAGGGATACATTTTCACTAAAACAGCAAGCAACATGTCTATAATGCTATAATATTCTCTTAACCAATGAATCATGGAGTCAGCAGAAGTTTTCAGCTAAGTACAAAAGAATGTCAAATACCACTAAGGAAGAAATAATGTTTTTTCAGTCTTGCATTCAGATGAACCAATCTTAGCAGAGACCTAAATCTGCTTCAAAATAAATGCTTGTCTGGAAAATTATCAATCCAAGGGTCTAATCTGGCAAAAATTATAAATTAAAAGGGTGGTGCTATCACCTCCTTCTAAAAGTACACAGCCCCTCTCCTTCCCCACAAGGGTGAATGCTCAGATGAGAGAGAAGGGTGGGAGCTCTGTGAAGTACCACCGTGGGAAGCATTACTGTAAAGATACCTCAGTAAGAACAGGCGAGTTGTGTACCCCTTAAACCGCCCAATATGTAAAAAAAAAAAATCTAGGGGAAAATAGAAGAGGGACAAAGATGTTAGGGAGACCTCCCAGGAAGCTTCTACAAATCTTTTACAAGTATCAGAATCTTCTACAAAAACTTCATTCTCAATTTAGTGGAGAATCACTAGGTATTGATGTCTATATGATTGCTTCCTAATAGGTCAGCTCAAGCGTATCCATAATGTATAAGGCTTTATTTTTTCCCATGTACACCCAACCATCTATTTCTTCCAAAGTTTAAACATTTTTATGTGCTAAAATATCTAAATTCTTCAACTATTCAAATATACTTTACAATTAATGTATTCCATAAGGTGCCAATGCACTGATCACCTTCTGAAAAACAAGTATTAGTTCACTGATTTTTGTACATTAAATGAAAATTGAGATATTTTAATCTCAATCTCACCTAATGTACCCCATTGGGCATAATAACATCTATAGAAAAGATGATTTTTTGAGGGAGACCGGGCTGTTACTTGAAAATCTTCCTATCTCTGTAACAGTTGTATTGCTAACAGGAAAAAGTGCTGCAGCTCAGCCTATCTGAAGGATGCCTAAACTTTGAGAACAGCATACTACGTTTTTCCCCATGCCAATCACCTTTTTTTTATTGTAGGCAAGTGCTCCAGCCAAAAATGTGACTATGTCAGATGCCTTTTGTCCTGTCCCTTCTAAGAGAACGTGGCCTTTGTGCTGCTGAAAACCACATCTTAAACCATTCCTTTTTCCTTTTAAATCAGTTCTTTTGCTGAAGTCCACTTCACGGTGCTTCTGAGATATCAAATGTTCATGCTTTACAGAGCTTACATTACTGAAAAAAAGAGAGTGAAGGCAAGAACAAGCCAGATTAGAGCCCCTCCTTAAGTAGACTATGAGTCCAGAATTCTTCATATTCATGAAGAATATGAATTTACACCAATTAAACCTCAGGAAAATTGTCATAGTGAAAGTTTTTACCTTCCTTCACACCAGACGTGATTTTGCAATGCACATTTGTCATTTCTGGACATGTTTTTCGATGTGGCTATTTAAGATACAATTTTTATCCTACATATAGCAATTCGGAGTAAAACAAAGTGCTGCTCCTTAAAATTTTTCAGTGTCCTTTTACTGAGCTTAGGCCATTTCAAATGACACTTCACAGGTAGCATGGGGACAAAACATCATCAGGGCAGTCATGTTTAGCTGTTCATTAATGAAACCAGTGTTGTGAAGCATGGATCAGCGGAATGAACAAAGCTAAAGCAATTACTGAACTCCCTGCAGAAATGTGTAGAAAATTGAGGGTCTCATTTAAATTCTTAACATCTTACCAGTATTAGATTTGAACTGAGAAACAATTAATTTGATCATCTGCCATACATATGAATTATAATGATGCTAAACAATTGAGAAGAGACTTATCTTGCATTTGATGGGAAAAGGAGTTAGGAAAATAATGTTATAAGCAGTTGGTAGGATGGCTTTTAAACTGGGAAAAGTGTATTGAATCAATTTCTCTCTCGAGCATCACTTTCTCCTCCTTGTGAGAGGAAGAGCACACAGTGGAGGAGCAAAGAGGGGACACGCAGAAGATGCCACTATGCTGCACTTTGCTGCCTGTGCCTCAATTACTGTCACTAGTGGTGATCTCGGAGCAGCAGGGCTTGCTCATCAGAGCTGGTTAATGACCAACGAAGAGCCTTTTTCGGGTGTGGAAGATGCATGCTCACCAGTTACTGATCTAAAGTCCCTTGCAGGAGACCAGAGTAGGCAGTACTAATGTCTTGTGCCTCACCATTCAAGTCATTAATTTTCTGATTAACAGCAGCTCTTACAAAAAGAGACTAAACTGTGCATTACTCTAAACATAAATCTATTGCGGTGGCACTGCATTGGGTAGGAGAGAGTGAAACAGCCCAAATGAAGTTCATACCTTGCTAACAGGCCAGTTAAACAGACAGGTCATAACTTTTGAGCGGCCCAGAACAAATCTGTGATGTACATAGTTTCCAAAATGCCTATGTTATCTATTGTTTAATCAGTAGTTGCATGAGAAATCATTGTGGTTATCAGAGCATGGGAAACAGCTTTACTGCTCCCATTAAGAAGTACCATTATGCTATAGCAACACATTATCTTCATAAATCATTTGTACTGGGAATATATTTGTCAGGTTTCAAGCAGATTGTGTAATTATCACATAATTTTATTTCAAGGATTCATAACAGGAAATTAGATGTGACATTTGGTAATATAAACAATGCACTTGACTGGCATAGCAGTTAGCCATAAATGTTTAAAGAATTTGGCTCTGAAGAATTTTTATAATGCTGTTTGACAGCAGGTTCTCAGAATTCATATTGTACATATAACATGTATAAGAGTAGCCTGTGAGCCATTGGACCAGTGGAGATACGTGCTGGATGTTTTAAGGCCAGAAAAAAACGCGTTGTGTAAGAGATACCAGTGAAGTGTCCACAATTCTTCTGATGTAAAAAGTTAAAGGAAAAAATGAAACCTAGGAAACATTTGAACTCTAAAACTTCTGCATTTGTTAAAGAGAACCTCTTAAATGTGGAAGATTTAGAAATATGGGAGGTAATGAACCAGTTGTACTTAAAGTGGTGTTGATGTCTGTCAATGTGTTAATATTACTTGGTACGTTTTAGATCTTTTTATGAAGCATTTTGCAGAAATACATAGACTGATGTGGGAAAAGAACCAGCGATTTGTCAAGTCTAGCTGCGTGTCACAGTGTCCAGGATGGTTTTTTTCTGTAATAGGGTTTCTAATTTACTGTGCCCTCAGTATCTTAAGGAGCTCTGATACGCCATATAGGGTCCTG
The DNA here is from genome assembly GCF_017976375.1 of Cuculus canorus. Classification (NCBI taxonomy): domain Eukaryota; kingdom Metazoa; phylum Chordata; class Aves; order Cuculiformes; family Cuculidae; genus Cuculus; species Cuculus canorus. The sequence goes on from NC_071406.1 coordinate 8,606,467, forward strand.
TAAATTCACTTATTTACTGAAGTGTTGCCAAGTATCCTTTAGCAAGTTTCTTGATTTAATAATTACTCAGTTTGTTCTTCTGTAAAACAAATGTGACATGTTTTGCCTCCTGTGGGTGCCCAGAGAACCTAAACTAAGTGAAGACTTCAGATAACTACAGTGTAGACAGAGTCTTGTTTTCACAGTGCAACAAGGCTATATGGCAAGTTGACAAGGAAAAAGTTATGTCAGGAAACAGTAAGCACTTTCCCCATCTCCCAGGCCAATGATAAGACTGGATAGCCACACTGAGTACATCCTGCTTTCTGATTGTTATATTACATTGCTAAGTCTGAATGAACGATCTTTCCAAAGTAACAGCTTTCCTATCTGATTCTTCTGGTAGCCTTTTAAGCCTGAACCAGGGAGCTGGTAGCTCTGGAATTGATATGTTTTTCTGAAATGTTATGATGAATTGGTTATTTTTTTTAATAATCCCATAGTAAGGATTAATGTCAGAATGGGCATCTGTTGTTGGACTGCACCCACTGGAGTGACAGCAGGGTGCAAATAAAAACAACCATTATTAAGCTTTTTTCTAGATAGGTTTTTCTTGTAAATCCTGGCCTTCGCTCAGTTTGAACTGTTTATTTTTGCATTACATGGTAAGGGCTGGATATTTCATACTTCGCAGCATTTACAAATTAAATAGCACTGACTTCAATTATTGTTATGGCTTTCAGTAATATAACTTTAATAGGGAAGGCTTTTCCTCCTTTACATTTAGGTGGATGTTTTAATACCCTAAGAGATGATAAAAGGGTAGTGCGTTGTGTAGCTGAATATTCCAAACACAGACCTTTGAGGCCAGCATAGTCTGGATAATTTGCTTTTCACCCTGGTTCTCCCTAATCTTACCTGGTGTTAACTTGTAGAGGAGTGGTCTCCCGCTATAGATTGTATCTGGCACAATGCATCTTGTGACACTGATGCATAACAGTACTGCTGTGATACAAATAAGCAATAAAATACCTTAATCTGTTTAGTGCAGGCGCATAGGCTTTCGGTAATGTTCTTCACTGCTCATGTTATACTCAGACTGCAAGGTGAGGGCAACTCCTAGCGAGGCAGCCAGCTGTGAATGGTTCTTCAGGCTAGCTGTGTATGCACATAGAGCCCAGGTGTATATCCAGGCAGCAGCACCATGAAGAGGCACCTAGGGCCAAGTGCAAGCAGATATTTTAGGCCTTACCCACGTAAAACAGGCTGTGTTGCTTTGGGTTCAGAGCGCTGGAGGCAGTGCAGCCTCCAGGCAGGTAAGCCCAGCTCAGCCCCTGTAACCTCCAGGCTGTGCCCACTCTGCTGTTGTCAGCTATGTCCTCTTCCTGGTAGAGCTGAGGACAGCTGTCCCCATTGTTTGGTGGGAAGACTCTCCATCAGCCATAGTTGGTGTGGTTTGGGTTAGCTCTGGTTTAACTGGGTCCTTGCAACCACAAGCCAGCAGTGTTGTGGCTGCGAGACGGGTGTTTGCTGCAGTCACCCTGTGCCCAGCTCTGTTTTGAAGTCAGTGAACTCTTGGGTGTGGGGAATGAGGTGCAGAGTTTGTGACAGCTCTGAGCTGATTCGTTTGAGTTTGCTGTTTCACTCTCTACCTGTATTCTGAGGCTTTCAGTGTCCTGAGATATTTCAGTCCCCTCCTGCTGTGGAAAAATTACTAATAGAATTTGATGGCTTAAGAAATACTGAGAAGTGCGCACATCTCTCACTGCCTCTTACTTTCAGCATTGTTTGTGCAGCTTTTGTTAATTCAGAAATGCAGATCATAGCTGGCTGCTGCTGAGGCTTTTGCTAGTTCACTGTTTACCCAAGGCAATTTGTTTTTATTTCTGTCACTGTCAATTACAGCAGTATCCTAATGATTAACAAGTGGGCTTTATTTCCACCTCAGGAAGACTAAAGGCTGTGGCAAGGAACTAGGGAGCTTAGCAAATTGAGTTGATTACAGGAGTAACCCATGGGTGTTGTCCTTGACACCAACATGCAGATGATGACACTGCCAAACTTTATATCTGATTAATTGAACAAAGACCTATTGAGAAATGGTGTATCCTGAAGGCACTGCAACTTGCATCCTTAATGTATTTTTCCAGTCACAGTATTTTATCTTTAAAAAGACAAATAGTAGACAACTAGATGGCAGAAGTTTTAAGTGCAGTTGCCTCAGGCTAATGAGAAAAAACGCTATGGGTGCATAACTGGACTTCCTTCTTCTTTGAACGTGTATTGCATTTAATCTTACATAAAATCACATAGTAGCAGGTAACCCTCTGTCTCACAGAAACAGCCATGGGCCAAAAGCAACTCAGGAAACCAAGAGTTTAAAAGAAGTGATTTCAGAAAGTTTGAGAATGCTAATTAAGGAAAATAATGAATAAAACTACTGTAATAAAATGCACAGTAATGCACTTACGAACAAGATCACAAGCAGTATCAGTCCTGGGAATCTAAAACGTGATGAAAAACTAATGACTGCACAGCTTGATTGTTGTAAATATTATGCAATTTCATGGGAAATCTTTATTCATTGTATTCCAGTTAAACAGGAGTTTGGGGTCAGGGAAAAGGGTTGAAATGCTGAACGCTTCCCTCTTCATCTAACCAGTGAGGTAGCACTTTGGTTACACAACCAGTTCTGTGTAAGATGGATCCATTTAATCTTGTCTCTGTTTCCAGATGTGCCAGGTCTTGTTTCAGATTGCTCGTGCTCCAATGCCTGAACTGTGCCAATCCCATCCTTGGATGAAACCAGCTTGGTCAGGTATGAAGTGTTCACTGCATCTGAAACCGCTTGACTGTGAAAGCAGCTTTTCCCCAGCATCTTCCTGTTCTTCTGCCTAGTGCTTTAATCCACATCGACTTGGGTTCTTATAAACTGTGGCAAGGCCTTCTGCATGGGGTACAGAAGTCCATGTGCATTACTGCATCCTCGCTGATCTTTCCATACACTTCTTGCTTGGGATGGTTTGGTTCTCTGTTTGCACAGCACTCAGCACAAGGGGCCAAGGCTCAGCATCAGCCACTGCTGAAAAGTTCACAGGTCCTCTGTGAAGTGCTAGCGCGAGCAGCATGTCGCTTACAAGGATCAGTAAACAGAACCGGTTTTAATATCAGCCTCAGCTACATTGGGTTTCTAATGGGGATCATATCTCTTCTGTCTGAGAGATGCATGGGATTATAATCCTCCACATTCTGCAGCACTTCTTATCTTGTATTACTTCCAGATATTTAGCAAACCATTGGAAGGATTTTGTGGTGTGTAAGAGGCAAAGTGCAGAAGGTGCAGCCCAAGGAAAGATGAATTAATGTGGCTTTGACTGCTTGGCTGCTCTCTGATTATTCACTGCCCTGAGGCTGCACAACTTGAGCCACCACTGCCCACAGATAGCAGAGCTCCATGAAGCTGCTTGCTCCTGACAAGGTCTTTCCAGCAGCTGTATTCCCAGTGGATCGCTGGGTTATGGTTTGCAAGGGTAGCCTGTGAAGAGTCTCTGCAGGGCTTGTGATAGAGCTCCTTTGTGCAGCCCAGCAATTGTATGTGTTGTACAGAGACCTGAGCATGGCAAAGATCTTTCCTTCTATAAGTATGCGCAGTGCATAAATAAATAATGCATGTCCCTGTGCAACAGCAGCTGGCAAAAATATTTGCAGTACATCAGGAGCTTAAGGATATTGGTGTGAAAGGTTTAAAAACAAACAGTTGTGGTATTTTGCTTCAGTTTTGCTCATTTTTGAGGTGAATTGAGGGTGGAAAACCTTAACTTCTGCGTTATTTTGGCCTTCTCAGACAACATTAATATTTTATATATTTATTTGGATTATTTTCTAAAAGATCCAACACCATGTATGCCTTAGAAAAATTTATGAAATCCAGTATAGAGCAGACTTTATAAATTCTTCCCAACCCCTGTCCCAAATTAAATAACCCACTACAAATGTACACACCAAAATAATTCTCATTCAGTTTCCCACCACAGTAGTTTTTTTTTCAGCACAGTGGTATAAAGCTGTTTGTCATGAGTGCCATGAAGTGTTCTTGGTCCCTGGCTCATAGGAGAGTAGGTAGATATGAATTTCAAAGGCCAAGGACTCTAAAGGAGAATGTTTGGCTTTTTTTCATACTGACTATGCTCAACTCATGAGCTCGCCTACAACCCCATTGGTTTTGTTTCTGGGAAATAGAGATGTGAGGGTAATTTAGGGCTTTGCCTGGTAAAACCAACACCTTTAAATCATTTGGGAACCTGCAGGAAGCAGACTTACACTGCTCAAATATGCTAGCAAATTCTTCAGTTTCGCTCCTAAGGCATTTAGTATAGTCTGGTTTTAAGACGCTAAAGGCTTAGGTGTTTGTTACTTGGCCTTCCTTTGCAAGAAGAGGTGCCAAACTTTCAGATGACCTTAGCTGGGACTAGGTTGCCTTGCCTGTGGTAGCTTCTTGGTCTTTCAGCAGCAACTGGGGACACAGCAGAAATCCAGGAAGCATGTCTTTAATTAGGCTCTTAAAAATAGACAGTGGCTAATTTTCTCTCATTACCAGGATAAGTTCATCTAACAGCCTATCTGTGCCATAGAAAAGCTATTGACTGGATAAGAAAGACTGAGGGAAACACTGGACCTCACTACAACCTTTATAATACTCTTAATCAAAACCAAAAACTGAGTTTGCTCAGTATAATCTTAACTCATATTTACTTTGGTGCTTTAATTTAGAGGGATAATGAAAGATGTGCAGGAATATCTAGTTTGCAAAGAGGAGTGATTGACATAACAGCAATGACAGCAAGGGAGAATGACAAGGGAATAAGAATGACTTAAGAAAGAAATACTGTCTGAGTGGCAGAGGATGCTTTGGAGGAACAAGATTTTCTGGTCTATGACAGGGGTCAATGCTTGACCCTAAATTTCCTGAGCATCCCAACTATTTTCAGCAAGTGCTGGGAGAAAGAAACCTTGCACGTTTGCAGCCTGCAGAAGGCTGTGTAGCTTTTCCCTTTCAGCACAAGGTGGCTGCTGTGCACTCCCAGCCTTTGGTGGGTGTAATGTGCAGTTAAGACCAGACAGACAAGTTGGCCTTGACCCTTTCTCTTCTCTCAATATATGCAGCAAGCAGCAAACTACCATGGGATGTATAAGTTCCTGCATTATCTATGCATAAGGCAATGGTGAGGGGTAGAGAGCAAGCTTTGCCATCCCTGCTCCCTGTCTTTCACTCTCCCAACAGCAGAGGTGTAGAATCACATCTTCTCTCTCAGCCTGCCTCTTAAAGTAAGCGAAGTTATTCCAGATGAGCTCCTATGAAGGCTCTGTCAACAAAGATATGGGGAGTTAAAACAAAATCCCCTTCCTCTGGGGAAAATTCAGTACAAAATGAATGGTCCTAAAGAATTCCTGCCTGAGATGACTTATTCCCAAAGTCATAAAGCAAAAGTGGTTTTTTGTTAGATTGTATGGTTATACTTTCTCAATGTTTTTCAATAAGATATTTTGTACATAACTACAAACTGTCATCTATTCCATTACTCCTATTTGTGTTTAAAGACACAGGTTGGACCCAGGATTTACTCATGTCTTGGGACACAGAGTTGTTTTAAAATGAACATTTTTGGCAACCCTTACTCTAATTTCATTGTGATCCTGGTGTTGGAGAAGGTTCTTTGGAGGAATAGATTTCCCCGTTTCTTGCTGTACCTTCACCCAAGCACACGAAGCTGTGTCAGAAGCACAGGAGAATTTTACAGAAGCACCTTGCAACTCAATAAAAGATACTGCAATGCTTTGGTCTGAATGCCTCCCACAGGACTTTATGCATTAAATGTAGAAGCCGAAACCCTGCAATGTCTATGGGCAGTGACTCTCCCACTACAGACCAGAAGGAGGGGAGGTTGAGGTGATTATACTTGGATCCTTGAGATATTAATTGGCTCCCTAAAGTTACATGAGCCTCTTCCACAATGACAAGCAATCTTCCCAGGTGCAGAGTTGTAAAAGCAGTAATTGATATCAAAGGCAATTGAATTATTTTTGTTAGTTTGGAAGGCAATACTGCTTTGCCACTACCTCTGGGAAACTTAAATGAGTTTATTGTAATTGCTAATTCTGAATGCTGATGGATTTTTTTTTCAACAGTTTAGAGAGAAAAGTGTTTCACAAATTTCCAGAGTCTTTCTTTGAACTACAGATTAGTTTTTGTATGTGGATTTAAATTAAGATAATGAATGATGTGTGACTTGATCATTCTAATTTGTGTTCTAACAGATCTTTCAAGTCAGCTGGAGGCTTTTTAGCTACAAACCAGAATGGAATACTTTCTGTCACTGTAAAAGCATTATTTTGTGGCCTTCCATATGCAACAAGTGGAGGGAGATGCACATTCTTCATAATATACTAAGCATATTTCAGTTCTTGTATTACACATTAAAGCAGGGAAAAAAAACCATGAAGTATCCTAATTTGCTGTTGGAGCTGTCAGTGCTAGACAAATTAGAAAGCTGTTTTCAATTTTCAAATCAGGCCTTAAATTCCCCTAGTTTGCTCACCTAATGTCATGAGTCTCAGTCATGTTTTAATATACAGCCCTGGTGTATGTGCAACAACTGCTTCCAAATCAAAGAAAAAGCTCTGTGCAGTGTCTCAATGTCATCTTTTCCTTGAATTTGAAAGCTACCTCCAGTATGGGCTAAAATCTGTACAGGGTAAAAGGAGGGTGCTGGGGGAGGATCAGTCAGAGGAGGAATAGGCACTAAAGGGAGATGCACTCCCCTTTTCTAGCAGTCACCCTCCCTGCCCTGGCACCACGGGCATGCGTTCCAGGCTTGCACCCAGTCCCACAGGGGGAAGGGGGTGCTCTGAGAAGGGGCTGCTGCTGGTCAGTGGTGATGGACCCTAGGGCAATGGGGAGGGACAGCTTGGCTTCATGGAACCTGACAGGGTTTTTAAAGGACTATTTTTACAGGGAAAAATCTTAACCCACGTATCCAAACCATACAATGTCAGCTGCTAGTTTGTAGGGTTTTCTTTCTTACATAGTAATATGTATTTAGAAGCAATTGTTTTGGTGGAAGTAGGAGAATATTGTTCAAATCTGTTTATGGAAATAAACCACATAGATAAAAGTACCTTGAGTATTGCTTATAACTACATTTACTCCAAAAAAAAAAACTTTTAAATATATTTGTTTCTAAGTAGACAGCATTAAACAGGCTAAAAGCCTATATTTAGTTCAGTCTATACTATGAGTTGCTATCCCCAAAAAATTGACTGAACAGATTATTTGGGGATGCATAATACAATAGAATAATGTGTAAAATAAGTCCTGAAGAGAAACAGGAACAAAGAAATAAAATTATGTGTGAAGATGAAACTTTAAATGACAGCAACCTCTTATAAGCAGCAGTTTATGCTGAATTTCCCATTCTTCTAATGGAGCCCTGGTGGATGGCAATAAACGCTGTCAAGATCTGTTTGTGTAGCAGAATCACACCAAGTGATGCTATTCAGAAATCTGTTGAAGATACATGTCTTTGTCAGAATATTCCAATTTCTCATAAGTGAAACATTTTGTGGAAACATGTTGAACTGGATTCATCCTTCAGTGCAGTGTGGGCTTTGTTGGAAACCCATCTGGTGTCCTACTAGTGGACGTACCAGTTCTGAGCCAGGACCAGTGAGTGCCTGGAGCTGGTCTGGTCTGCACAGGGCACTCTTAGAAATGTATTGCAGTTGGAAAGATACTTAGAATAAAAGATCATAGAATCACAGAATGGTTTAAGTCGGAAGGGACCTTAAAGATCCACCTAGTTCCGACCCCCTTGCCATGGACAGGGAAACCTTCTGCTAGATAAGGTTGCTTAAAGCCTCATCCAGCCTAGTCTTGAATGCCTCTGGGGATGGGACACCCACAACTTCTCTAGGCAACCTGTTCCAGTGCCCCAACACCCTCACAGTAAAAAATTTCTTCTTGCTATCTAATCTAAATCTCCCCCCTTTCAGTTTAAAACCATTCCCCCTCATCCTATTGCTGCACTCCCTGAGAAAGAGCCTTTCCCCACATTTCCTGTAGACTCCTTTAAGTGCTGGAAGGCCTCTCTGAGGTTTTCCCCTGAGCCTTCTCTTCTCTAGGCTAAACAACCTCAACTCTCTCAGCCTATCCTCGTATGGGAGGTGCTCCAACCTTCTGCTCGTCTTCATGGCCCTCCTCTAGATCCGTTCCAACAGTTGCATATCCATCTTACGCTGGGGACTCCAGATCTGAACACAGGACTCCAGGTGGAGTCTCATGAGAGCAGAATAGAGTGGAAGAATCACCTCCCTCTCTCTGCTGGTCACAATTTTTTTGATGTAACCCAGGATATGGTTGGCTTTCTGGGCTGCAAGTGCGCATTGCTGGCTCATGTTCAGCTTCTCATCCACAAGCAACCCCACGTCCTCTTGTTTGAGAAGATATTTTCTTTTTCTGAGAAACACAATTTTCTTTCTGGAAAGGCTAAAACATCACAGGACTGATTATTTTTTTGTTTGGTTGGTATTTTTTTGTTTTCATCTCAATTCCATTTTCTAGACGGTTTTAACACAGAGCTCCTTGGAGAAAACAGATTTGGGGATTAGTCCAAGTTGTTTTTTCTGACCCATGCAGCAGATGACCAGAAAAGCAGCCTCTGGATGTAAATACTCTCACATGGGATTCTCTGTTTTGCACTATCTGTATGTTGGAGCAGTATTTCCTATTGCTGGAAATCAAGCCCTTTCACAATCACTGGGAAGGGGAGAAACATGACATTCAGATCAGTTGTGCCAAAGAACTTATGGAAATACTCATAAGGTTTGGCGATGAATCAGGTTTGTCAATCATTGCATAACTTTAGAACTTGTTTTCTAAAATCATGCATAACATTTAGTTTATTGGCAAAATGGTGCTGGAAAGCGGTTCCAAGTTTCAAAGTTGTATGTTTGACTATGGCAAAGTGGCAACAGCAGTGCATGTTTGCAACTGAAGAGCAAACATTAGTGTATTTATCCAGTCAAATGTTTCATCTGATTAGTGCTAATCAAGCCAGCAAGGGTGAATTACTAAGACGTGGTTAAAAGATTGTAAAGTTTTATTTCAAATAAAATGTAACCAGCAAATACATTAAAAGAAACATTAAGACTTAATTTGGCAAATAGCTTGCAGCAAGTAATTAATCTCTTATGGTTACATTTATTTTTCTCTTTCTATAATAGCACCTCTCACAACGTCATTGTGCAATCCTTGTCTCTGTCAGCTTACCAAATTAAGATGTATTTTGGCAAATAAATGTTGTGTTATTACTGCTCTCCGCTTGGTAGCTGCTCACAGATATGCTGGGAGGAGGCTTGGCTCTCACCAGCCCGCGGCTGTCATCTGTTAGTCACTGTATGTGTTGGTGACATCGAGTATCTGATGCCACCTCATGCCAGTCAGCTCAGTAACACAAGAATATCAAACAATACAAAAAGCCACTCAGAGAATAACAGTTTGGCCCAACAACTAGTCCTTATCTTGGCATACCCATTAGGCATGTTTTCCCATTTTTCTGTGATGCAGAGAACAAGGGGAAGGGAACTTGATAGAGGACCCAACGCAGAACCCACCAGTGCTGCTGGAGAAGGCTGTTGCCTGCCCAATCCCCATAGCACATCTCTGGCTCAAATGTGCTGTGAAACAGCAAATTTCAGTCTTGTCTCCTCTCCCTTTTGAAACTGCAGAGGTTAGCAAAAATTAGAAAGAAATGAGGGATTCAGTCATAGAACCACAGAATAGTTAGGGTTGGAAGGGACCTTAAAGATCATCTAGTTCCAACCCCCTGCCATGGGCAGGGACATCCCGCTAAATCAGGCTGCCCAACGCCCCATCCAACCTGGCCTTGAACACCTCCAGGGATGAGGCAGCCACAACCTCCCTGGGCAACCTGTTCCAGTGTCTCACCACTCTCATGGTGAAGAAATTCTTCCTAATGTCCAGTCTAAATCTGCCCCTCTCCAGTTTATACCCATTCCCCCTGGTCCTAACCCCACAAGCCTTTACGAATAGCCCCTCTCCAGCTTTCCTGTAGCCCCTTCAGGTACTGGAAGGTCACTATAAGATCTCCTCTGAGCCTTCTCTTCTCCAGGCTGAACAAGCCTAATTCTCTCAGCCTGTCCTCGTATGGGAGGTGCTCCATTCCTCTGATCATCTTTGTAGCCCTCCTCTGGACCCCTTCCAACAGCTCCATATCCTTCTTATGCTGAGGATTCCAGAACTGGGCGTGGTATTCCACATGAAGTCTCACAAGAGAGGAATAGAGGGGCAGAATCCCCTCCCTCTCCCTGCTGGCCACGCATCTTTTGATGCAGCCCAGGACACGGTTGGCCTTCCGGGCTGCGAGCGCACATTGCCGGCTCATGTCAATCTTCTCATCAACCACATCCCCAAGTCGTCCTCTGCAGGGCTGCTCTCAATCACATCATCTCCCATCATGTACTGAAAATGGGGGTTGCCCTGACCCAGGTGTAGGACCTTACACTTGGCCTTGTTGAACCTCATGATGTTCTCACAGGCTTTTTAAATTCGTGGAGACATTTAGAAACCACTCACTACTTCCCAAGTGTTTTTATGATTAGATTCTTTTAGGAATGAGGCCACACGAATCTTTCAGAAACTCACAGTGAACAAAGCTTGGTCTTCAGGAGGCTTAGCCTGGGCGCAAAGTGTGAGCTATGAAACAGTGCCTATCTTGTGTGCACCAGGATCGTGTCAATGTGATGTGTGATTGGTGTGTACACAGCTGCCGTGGCATTGCTCAGCGAGCAAAACTCAAGGTGGGGGAAATAGTCTTCAAACAGCTTTAACTTTGCCTGTGTCTGATATGCCCTGCAGAAAGCATCAGTTGTGATCCTACATCACAAGGTAATTGTCCAAAAGTTTTTAGGAGCGTTCAGTTGAGGATTGCCCATGAAAGCAAATGCTTTCAGGGAACAGATATGTCACTGGGGCTTTTCTTTTGGCAAAATAGTTCTTTTGCCTTTTGGGTTGTTGCATTCTATGTCCAGTAACACCGTAGCTTGTAAAAGTTGGAGAAGCCCTCCCAGCACTCCTGTGCAGACAGACTCCAGTGCAAGCAGCTGCATTGCTGAAAGCCTCCACCTCTGAAAATGGTCATTTTTTTTTGTAAACATTTCTTAAATTACCTAGCAAAACACATAGACTGATAAGAGGTGAGTGAGGCATATACTCTTTACTCCTGTGGTGAATCCAGCTGGTCATAGATTTAAGAAAATGAGTTGTTGTGTTCTGTTTCTTAATCTTTGTTGTTACTGTGTAAATGACTGCATCCAATTAAACTGTAATGTGTTGACTTTATAATGTGATGGCTTATTGTGCTTATGTTCTACCAACCACTGTAACTCACCAGAAAACAGGTGTGCTCAAAGCATGATAATGCTTTGTTCGGACAAACAGTGCAAGTTAAATTGCTTTCTCACTGTGCATATTATTCCTGTTGGCTTGTCTGCACTTGCACTGCTGTCAGTGGGAGCTTTGCCATTGACTTTAAAGTGAGCAGTCAGAGGTCAACAGTAAACCCTTCTCGAAAGCAGCGCTCAGTCTGACACCAAGGGGCGGTTTGAGTAAGGATGGTTTTACTACCAAAGCCTTGGATGAGGCTTGAGAAGGAGCTAGCTTAGATCCCTGCTGTGGGGGAGGCTTCCCTCTGGACCTTGCTTGGAGATTAAATTGTGTGTCAAGTAAGGTTAAGGTTTTACCCCTCTCATCTTTATTTAGACCCCTTCTGAGGGGGTTTTATTGTATCTCTTCAGGCTGCTTGATCTTTTTTCCCAGGTGTGACTGAGGCTTGATTGTGACATACATTGCTCTTAAGCTCAACTAATCAAAACATATTCAGAAATTTCTGGAGCTGAAGTTATTTATTACCCTATTCTCTCATGGTATATGTTAAAATTTGAAAAGTCATGGAAGCTATTCATAAAGACATGTTCAGGAAGTGAAACATTCATAAGTAAACTGAATTTGACAACATGCACTGTACTTAATCGGGTAGTGAAGTTGCAATAGCAATTTATAAAAGTGAGTACTTGAAAGAAACCAATTTCTGCAGTTGTTTAAATACAAATTAATTTTGATTTGCTAATTTCCCTAAAAATGTAGCTCTTGGAGGTAACACATCAGTCAAAGTGGATACTCACTCATCCAAATCTCTGCAACGCTCGGTAGAATCACTTCAGAAACTTTGATGTGTTCAGATCGTATCCAGTTACTTGCATGATGTTGCACATATTTCCCAGATTCACTGGATATTTCCATGAGGTTGGAAGAGAATAGCTTCAAAAGAACCATTTCAAAGCTGGGTTTTCCCCCTTGCTTTCTCTAATCAATACACAAGCTTGCTCTCAACTCAGAACTAAAGCCTCAGCAGAAGTTCAAACAAAACAGTCACTGTGCGTAGAAGGCGGCTTCATCCCTGTGAGAGGCTGAGACGCTTTCATGGGGACTGTGGGAGCACTCTGCTGTGAAGAATTACCTTTTTGCATGCTTGTTTTAAACCACTCGTTCTTCTTCACAAAGCAGGTCTCCCCCCTGCCAGGGTGCGGGCATTTTAACTCTATCAGGAAGGTACAGTCAGATTTGAATATTAGGCACAACTGGGTGATTTGGAGTCTTTCCATTAACACATAGGTTTGGAGCTTTGGCTGTTGCTTATGCTGACCTGAGTGCCACCTCCAGTGCTTGTGGCTCTCTGCTACAGGAAAGATTTGTTTGAGTGGATTATTTTTATGGACTGTGTGGGTCAGTAAGGATTGTGTAAATATGCCAGCTGCCAACTGAGATACTGCCTTAGCTCAGCAGCTGAACCCTTGTTTGCTGCAGGGCTGTGCTGGGTGGAGTTAACCTGGAACCGGAGCAGGCTGCAGGGACCAGTGAGGCCAGTGGCACCACTTGGGACTCTACACAACTGATCTCTCTGTACCTCTGCCTGGTTTTCATGAAGCTTTTTGGGAATCTAGGCCACTATCTTCAAATGAGGCTGATGAAGACAAATGTTTAGCTTCCATTTGCTTCTTAAACTTACTGCAGACTGATTTATGTGAGTTTTCTTACGAAAGGAAGTAAGCTTCTTAGAAACCATCCTCTCGGAGGTGTAACAGATATTCACTAAGCTGGACAAATCTGGAAAGCTAGTTTTTAATATAAGTTCATGACACTATTTTCTGTAAAGTCTTTTTTTTTAAAAAAAAAAATCAAGTGTTGTAGCTGAAAAAGTGTTATTAGATGAAAATGATCATAACTCCAATTCAAAAATGAAGTCCAAAATTAATTTATTATATGCCCTGCTCCTAGGGGGCTTAGTTGAGTAAACTTTCATTATTCTACCTATTGCAATATTTGAATGGGAGTTGTAAGGCATTACTTATGCATGACTTAGTTTTACACACATGACCAGCAACTTATTAATATTTCTGAGTTCAAATATACTTAATCACTTGTGTTGCATTATGAATCACCCTGTTCTTTCCTGTAAGTTTCCATGGCAGAGAGGGATGCTCAGGGACTACTAATGGTACTGAGAGATGCAGAAAGAGTGTTTGGAGCAGTTCTTCAAATTTTGCTCAGATTCAAATGAAATATTCCATATTCCTTCCAGGTCATTAGTTTAAAAGGTCCTTAAGTTAGGATAACCGTGTTAGTCAAGAGAAGGCTGTATTAAGCAACTTGAAAATTGAATTTATTATCAGCTTTATGAAGATTGCTTCAGGGGTGTGGAATTTTTAATAACTTTCTTTTATGTTGCACTGCCTGCTGCAGCCTTCTTGGGGAAATAGAGGAGCTGAAGATGAAATGAATGCTAACGTGTCTGCTTCCTGGCTTTACCGTCTCAATTTTATAACTGGCAAGAAACACAAAATCCTTTTTCTGCTGTAAATCAGCATCTTTGAAAGACTCTCCGGGACAGTACAATGGGTTACAGTTATTCTGTACTGTACTAATGGAAAACAGAACACTAAGTTAATTGAAAGAGCAATCACGCTGTATTTCTGAAAAGTCAAGATAAAATCATTTTTCATAATGAAAGAGGAAATAAGGAACATTTCTCTAGTTCAATGCAGTTAAGCTTTTATCTAGGTTTCTGCTGACATTAATCTTTGTGCACAGGATACTGAGGTTGAAATGTCTGTCACAACTTACCCGCAGCCCTGCATTTCCCACAGAGCGAGGTTTCTGAGCTCAAGAGTGTCTTTGCTGGGAAGGAGTACCAGGGAGGCAGCTAAGGAAAGCAGCAGTTTTCCTCAGCAGCCCAGGCTGGTGCAGGCACAGGTAAGTGGCTGCTGCCCCAGAGGTGTCCTGCAGCCACCACCGAAACCTGTGGGCTGCATGCTTAGAGGTTGATCAATACCTGTGAAAGAAGAATTTCACCTGGTGTTACTTCTGACATCGCTGAAAATTTTTGTTTCTTATTTTTTCCAAAATATATTGTTGAGTTTCAGTTATTATGAGTTTTCTATGTAATACTTCCCTGTGCTTTTCCCTTTTGTGCATGTTGGTTTCCTTCCATGTGACCTTAGTTTATGCAAAGTCTTAGAAATTGGTTCTCAAGAAGCTACTGTTCCCCTCCATGCTGGCTTTGTAGCATTAGTCTGAGAACTGGTATTACAGAATTTGCAGGGGTAATATAGCACAGTATTTAATGGTTGCAGAACTACTGCATTTTAAAGCATTCCTGCTTTAAAACCATCATATTAAGGTCTTTGAATAAGAAAGTGGGGTAGGATTCATATGCAATTTAGGAACTAGTGATGCTGAATGTTCTCTTGGACTCAGAACAAAGCAAGTTCTCTTCCTTTTATGGTCAACTGTCACTGATTCTTCACTCCTGACACGTCAGATTCACTCTGAGAATGCTAAATACAGCTCAGACTAATGCTGTTTCTCAATAGTGATAGCTTTCTACAGGAAGCACTTCTGTGTTATATACAGGCACATAGTACCTGGCGCACCTGAAGTGTGTTCAGAGTTTTCAGAGTTTGTTTTATTAATTTTGTTTAATTAAAAGTGGTAATATGAACATTGAGAGAGAATCCAGACAAAATTAAAAATGATTGATTCTTTAAAAAGAGTAAAAGAAGAGAAAATATGAGAGTAACTAAAGAAATTGAAAATATTTCCTTAGTAGCTATAACTGTTGAAATCTTCAGGGACGTTGGTGTGATTTGAACATTTTAAGCATTGTGCAATTAGTTGCAACTGCAAATCCAAGTCCTCTGTCTGGCTTCGAGGATTTCAGCCCTTTGATTATCATAGTGAAGAGAGGTGACTAAAAATGTTGTGGTTTCCCCCCCCCCTTTGATATTTAGATAATCATAGAACAGTTTGGCTTGGAGGGGACCCTAAAGATCATCTAGTTCCAATCCCTCTGCCATGGGCAGGGACGCTTTCCACTGGACCAGGCTGCTCAAAGCCCCATCCAACCCGGCCTTGAACACCTCAGCAGATGGGGCAGCCACAGCTTCCCTAATAAAATGGTTGATTCTGCCACTGACATCTGATAATCATCTCCTATTAGTTTTCTTAGTGAAAATTCAGTTTGGAGGAAAGCTTCATGTATTTGTGTGAGATCTGTGCTCGGTGCCAGGTGTTCACGTACTTGGGCTCATTTCACTATGTGGAAAGCAGGCTGCTTTGCTCTGTTTGTGACACCACAGTCGTCCATCAGTGTAAGGACTCGTGCCTGCCTGCTGCACCACCTGCCATTTTATTTTCCTCTTCCAGGGTTGGTAGGGAAGCATCAAGAGCTAACCCATGTTAACATTTGAGGAAAGCCTCTGTAACAGATTGAACAGCCACCCAACAAATTCCAAACATCACTTTGAAAATGGCTGTTAAGGAAGTGTTAATATTTCCTGATGGCTTCTGGATGAGTTTTCATTTGAGCTCCTAAAATCTACTGCTTTCTCAGCATTGCCACCTGCGGATTTAACCTCTGATTTCAAAGACTTTCCTAATTAACCCTGAGGAATTTTTCTTTCCTCCCTGAACAAGAGTTGCAAGAGCAGGAAGACTAGCTGTTTTCTTCAGACAAAGTAGATTTAAGCAAGAAAATAACATACAAATAGTTCACATATTCAAAGGAGGTTCTCAATCATGGTCTCCATGCCATATTTTGATATCTAGAACACTTGTTTTTATACACTTGCATACCTGAAGTGACAGGGCCTGATCCACTGGCCTGAAACAATGTAGGTGTCCCAGGGATGATTCCTATTGCATTGCTATGTGTGCTGTTCAATCTGTAACTTCTTATATTGCTGTTATCAGTAGATTTGTGCTGTGCTATTTTTAATACATTGAATGGGAGAAAATTCATGATAGTAGCATTATCAGTAGAACTGCATTGTGCCACCTTAATTGTAGCTCCTGCAGCATACACAGGGTGAGGACATTGTCAACACCCTGGTTGACCAGTCAGCCCAGGGATAAACACTGTGGGAAAGGATGAGAACTATGCGGGAATGCTGCAGCTCAACAGCCCTCTTAGCTCAAAGATAAGAGATATCTGGCTGTCTTCTTATCTCTTTTCTTAAGCTGTGGCCAAAGTTCCAGCAGGAGGGCAACAAGCAGCTGAGACCAGAGAGTCCGTGTTTTTAGAATGATGTAAGATGTTTATTCAATAATATGAAAGCTGGACCCTCTTGCAATGACTTTGGAGACCCTATCTATGAGTAGACACACTGTGCAGGACTCTCCAGTTGTCCGGGACAGGCTTTCCAAATCCTCACTGCAAAAGGGGCTCCCCAGCTACTGCAGAACTGGATGATGACAATAGGGCAATTGGTGATGTTTCTTTCTTAATTACTATACTTATTCTCTTGTAGTAATGATTAGATGCATTGCCATTAAAGCTGTTGAAGTCAACTTGGTGTTAATCACTTCTAACTATTTGCTACTCTTCTTGCTTTAAGAAGGTAAGTAAAATTTGATCTCCCATAATATTCAAGAGTTTGGGCTTTTTATGCTGATCAAACTCTGTGCTTAGCACCCTGTAGTAAAACAGTACCTCTATAGGTGTTCAAAACTAAATGGAGGCTTTGGAAGTACAAATCTTTAAAAATATAGTTACAGAAAAATAGTCTTGATACACAGCTATTCTCTCTGGTTTTGACAAGGGAATCTTTCTGAAGTGCCAGAATAGCATGTAGGTTTATAGTGACCTAGTTTAATGTTATGTATAATACGCATGCATATATCTGTATGCCTACAGTCATATTGCTATATATGCAGTGTGCATTACTTCTTCAGGTTAGTAGATGATAGTCCTCTTGGGCTGAATTTGCACATCTGCCTTCAGGGTACAGTTGCTTAAAGTCAGAACTTGCTTGGACAAGTACAATAAGTGAAACTGATTACTGAAGATGAAAAAAGTATTTCATAGCTTCAGAATTCGCTCAGAATTTGTACCCTGCTTGCTAGTGTGATCTTCAGTGACCTATGCCAGAAAAGAGTGTTTGTTTCACAATCCATAATACTTGTTAAATGCTCTTAACTGTAAAATTCAGGCTGAAGAAAATACCTCAGTACCAAAATCTGAGACTGCTGATCCATGAAGTCCACTATGCTAAAGGGCAGCATTTGATCACAGGTGTCTTGTTTTCAGTGGTTATTGGCTTACATTGAATAACCACTCTGCATGTGCAGTTTGCAGCTCAATGGTAGATTAATGTGCAGAGCAGTGAAAATTTAACTAGGAAAGAGAATTTGATTTCTCATTCCACAAGAGATCCCACTGCTACTGCTAAATACAGCCTGAATCACTATGGTTTTAGATTTGAAAACCATTAGTCCTTTCCAGGAACCTCATTTAATTTTATCCCCTCTCCATGCCAATTTAACCAGGCTTTTCTACTCCCAGGCTGGCAAACAGAAAAAGAGAATTTAGAAGTCAGTTGTCTAGTTACTACCAGCAGAGAAAAAAGATGGAAGTGTTGAAGTTCTTGTGAGAGAAACCTGATCTTGGAAGGTTTTCATTTACTTTTTAAGACTCAAAGGATTTGGATAACAACAAGAGAAACATAATTCTTAGCAAATCAAGACTTAAAACTTTCGTGTCTAATTCAGACTGTGGAGTGAGGAACCCAAACGACATTTGAGCCTTTATTGCTCAATACACATTCTTAGGATACCAGCCAGGAAGAAAAGAGGTGGAAAATTTTGGATTAACTGCAGAAAGACGCAATATTAACAAATCGTTGAAAGCTATTATACAGCTTTTCTATCCTCTCCTTGGAGAGGCCCTGCTACTTTTCTGGTTTAAAAAGCATTGAAGACATGGATTTATAGTTCCTTCCTACCCCAAACTAGCTTATGTTTTTAAGGCATTTGACACCAAATCAAAGATTTTTGGGACTATTGAAAATAACTTTGTTGCATTCTTTGTAGTTTAGACTTTGATACCTTTCAGTAACACTGCTAAATTTTTCTTTTTCTTCTTGGACTTCTCAGTCAAAGAAACAGAAAGCACTGAGAATGTGAAACAGCCTGGAAATGTTTGCTCTTCCATCAAGAAACACAACATGTCCTTTCAAAGCTTAATTGAGCAGCACAAAGCTAATTAGCTGTCCGAAGACATGCCATTTAATTCACAATCCAGCATTAATTTGTTCTACAGACTGAGCTTATCTCAAATATAAATGCCTTTGCCCTGTGGCTTTCCAAACAGCTGCAATATATAAAAAAGACTGATAACTCTGTCATTTAAATGTTGCTTGCTTCCTTCACTTGTGCATAAAATACTGAACTGCATGTGAATTGTAACTGGAAAGTTTTCACAGATGCAATGAAAAAATAATTTGTATTTTTATTTCCTTCTAGCTGGGAATAATGTTATCGCTCTGGGATGCAACAGCTATCATTTGCAGTTTGCGCTAGATCATCATTTACAACCTGCTAATCTAATGTGTAATTTTGATGGTATATTGAATAAAGGGTTTCAAAGCTTTTTGTAGGCAGTAACTTATTGCCTTATCACTTTCTCTTTATTGTAAAAATCCTAAGTATGTTTGTTAAGCTATTATAGCACAGAAGAATTGTTACCGTTAATATGAAAGAAGTTTTATGCTGCTAATCTTTGAAGCATGTAGTATCATCTTCTGAGACTATTTAACAAATTCCCTCTTTTCTCCATCTTCAGTTAGAAAGTTGTGATTTTCTTAGGATAAGTAATAAGTGAGTTCATGAAGTCTGTCTTCTCGCCAAATACTAAAGCCTATAATGTTACACTGGGTGTCTTGCTGAACTCATTGTTCCAGTAAATGTTTGCAATTAATTCTCCCTCTTCTTAGTAACAGTTGATGCATTTGTACACTAAACTGTGCAAGGTCCTGTTAGGGAGGAAGTTTGGAGCCTTTTTCTCTTTGCAGAGGCCAAACGATGCTGTTGGTCCTTAGAACGTTTGCAGTAAGGATTTTTTTTACCTAGAAATTTTTCTTTGAACATCCACATCAAAGAATTTGTAGGTGCTCATATGGGACCTGGGGCTTTCCTCATGCCTGATGTATTCTCAGAAACCAGCCTCCAGCAAAACTTCCCTTTAGGATGAGCACTACAGCCCAGCTTTCCTGGGCTGCCAGGGACTGGGAGAAGGGAAGGAGAATGTGAAAGAGGAGAGGAATGAAAGAAAAAACATATGACGGAATGGGCTGGAAGAGATAACTATGCTAATAAGAGAACTTTGCCAGTGAGTTGAGATGTAACTTCACAGACTTTAACCCTAGGAAGTGACTGGTGATAGCAAATAAAGTTTTATCTCTGCTATGAGTGCTTTTTTATCCATCTCATATTCTCACTGCTTGATTGTTCTAGCGGTCCATTCTGGTTGGTGACCAAGAAGGACCACATAATTGATCTGCTGCTTGTGAGCATGCTACACTGCAGTTGACTCTCCCATGTAGCCTCACTGGCATCCTCTCTGACCCACGTGTCTTTATTCTGTACTCTGTGGAATCCCTCATCTGCATCTTCCTCGGCTTCAGGTTGGTCAGCTTTGTAAGGAAATTAAAAGTCATGAAATCACATTATTATTTGCTCATATGAATTGGTTTCTGAGCGTAGACTAATGAGGTGCCAGTGATTTATAAATCTTATAGATCAAGAAAAGGGATAATGGAAAGCTATTTTCCATTTTTAGACTTTAAGGAAAAAAAAAAAAAAAGCATCCTATGAATTTTATTGCTGGCTGATAATGAATCTTCCCTGTAGTTAACGTACTTCTCTATTTAGAGAATCCAGTACTGAATTCCAACATTTATAGGAAGCTGTGGGCACTGTCTTCCCATCCTTAGCTTGCAGCTGCACACATGGTTGAGGTCTCTGGGGCAGAGTGATCTAGTGACTGCTCCTCAGCATCATCAGGTCTTGTGCTCTGCTTCCTACGTGTCCTTACCAACCTAAGGTGGAGAATTTTCCCCCTTCTCTTCCCTTCTGCAAGTGAAGTGGCTTCCCTTCTCCTGAAGAACAGGAGATGATCTAGTTGCCAGCTGGCTATTTTGCAAATGGAAAAGAGTATTTTCAGCTAGCAGAAAGACAGGATGAATTATCACCTCCCAGGATAGCAGGTGGGAAGACAATCAGTCCATCCACAGATCGGTTTTCCTGGGAACACGATCTCCTGCTCACACATATTGATATTGTTGGTTTATTGAGCTGCAGAGACCCCGGCATCTCTGAGTGTGAGGCATGGAGTTAGTAGCTGTGAAAGACCTTTTCTGCTGCTGGAGTAAGAAGTGCTTTAAGGCCATTGTACACAGTGTGTACTTTGTCTTGTTTCACTAAAAAGAAAAGTGATGAGAAAATGTGAAATATTTATAGAATCCTGATATACTGATATACTATAAACAAACGTCATTTTGAGACGTTAAAGTTTGAAAGGGGTCAAATAGTGCACAAAGGTCCTTTAGGTGTGGAGAAACTTGGAGCACTCTATGCCAGGGCAGAGCGATGAAAAGGGGTAACCTGGCTGGAGTCAAAGGTGAAACAGGGATTTGTCCTGGTTACTCCTTGAGACCGTGTGCATCAGAATACAAACTATGTCTTGCAGACCGATTCATATTCAGTAGTTCTTGCTGACTGTATTTGAAAGCCTGGCTTACCAGACTTTTCTTGCTGATTTTTTTTTCAGCTACTCAAGGCAGTAACTTTTCTGCTGGTGCGTGATTTTAAAAAAGTGGTGCATATCTGGCTGTGGTCACAAGATCTGCAGACTTTGTGAAGTAGCAACCCCCATGTTGGCTTTTTTTGAAGTTGACATTTAGCTTAGCAGTAAACTGAAAAAATCTAGAAAAAGAGAGCTCTGGCAGCAGCCTGAAGGCCCGAGCTAAGCAGAACAGGAATGAAAGAGGAATGTTTCTTTGGAGATCCTCAGGGTTCCTGGATGAACAATTTACAGCTGCTTTGCAGGTGAATTATGAAGAATGTTCAGCCTTGATTTTGTTGGATTTTTAAAAGAAATTAATCTGTGTTTCTGAACATTTTTTTTTGTCTTTGAAATACTTGGAGAATGGGTTAGAATTATTACTATTTATAACTATTTATATTTCAAGAAAGTTTGGATTATCTGCTTTATTACAATTGAATTAGTTCCTTTCTTGTTGCCAGACTCTAGATAAACTTAAATAACTGCACTGCACATCATCAGTTGCAGCAATTCTTCATTTTGGCACCAACTTAAATATCATTGTTTATTCTTATCTATTACGTTCCATGTAAGATTAAGGAAAGGTTTATTTTTTTATTAAATGGCAACAGTTATTGCTGATGGATGATAATTTACAACTCTGTTACCAGTGAGAAAGAAGTAAACCTTTTGTTTTTATTATGCTCTTGGAACTGATTACTGGTATAAAAGAAATAAAACAACTCATACATCCAGGAAAGCTTATTGCATTATCAGGCAATACACCTGCCTAACTGATGAATAGGACTCATTCTTGCAGTTAATAAAGTGCTGGAGTTATTTCAGGCTGAAATATAGTAGAATAAACCAATGCAAATATTGTTCATGACAATTTCACCATCATAAAAGAATCGGAGGTCTTAGCTGTCTGTTGAAGGAAACCAATGTTCTGTTCCAAGTCTAGGCTTCTGGCTTTTCACATTAATCTTTTGTATTGCTTTCTAAATGTCAAAATGGCCATTTTATCTTTCAAATATGTTCAATTTGAAGCTGAAAATGGCTCTGCGCTAATGTTAGTATTGCAAATATATAAAACCCTATGAAATTTCATCTAGTTTTTTTCTTTAAAAAAAGGCAAACAAAACATTTCCGGATAACAAACTCCAGTCATCCTAACAATAGCTAATTAGCAATTAAAAAATTTTGCTCAGCAGAATTTTATTATCCACCGTCAGTCTACCATCACATGAAATTAAGCATCCCACCAGAAGCCAATCAAATAATTCCCCTTCTAGGAATGCATCTTTGCTCACAGCAGCAGCAGCACTGTGAAATGGGCTACACAAATTCCACAGGTGAGAAGAAAGGGCAGGGGAATCAGAATAAAGAGACCTCATAAAGAAGAAAACAACCCAGACTCACTGCCTCCCCCTCGCTTCCAACCCCCTTTTCTCTAAGACAGAAATACTCCTACTCCTTGACTTTACTGATCTTTTTACTGACCCGAGTTTCACAGCTTGACAGAGCTCCAGGACAAGCTCTACATGCCCTCCTTGTTGCATCCTTCCTCCTTGCTGACTTCTTCGCCTCGCTCTTTGGTAACTGAAGATAAAACTAGGCTCATGAGATGCAGTTTGAAATGACCCAAATATCTGGTCTCATTTAAATTCTGAGGGAAGACCAGGCATGTGGCAATGCATGAGATAGTATTAGCGGGAAACACAAAGCCTTTTCTTATGCTAGTCTACACACATTTCATAAATGACAATTCTGAGCTCATGGTTTCCATAACTATTTGAACTAAATTTGCAGGAGAGGCTGACATTACAATTTTTAGGTAGGAGAAATTTATAAAGTCCTTTTGTCAGTGTGTGCCTAGGGAAAGATTTCTTGGATGATGTTGCAAAGCAGAGTTGGCTTTGGACCTTACAAGTTCAATGAAAGTGTCTCTTATTTTTTGCCTCAGACACGTATACCTTCAAAATAAATTTAAACTAATCTTTTGGGCTTTCCATGCTAAATGTTCTTATCTATATCTGCATATGGAAAACCTTAAAACTATAAATCACCTGTTCCCTCTTTACCTCCATCTTTTATGCTAATTTTTGATTGTTCCTATCAGACACTACTTTCTGAGTCCTGTCCTCTTTGAATGGGTGAAAACACATTTACTTTGTAAATAGATACTTTTCTCAGTTTAATGTAATTCAGGTCTTTAAGGTCAGAGCAAGCCAGCTCAGTGAAAGAGCTTCTAGGTGACTTCTGAACCTTTTAGAAGTGAACTAAGGAAATTATTGGGAAGTAGCTGTCAGATTTAAAGGTATTTGTCTCAACATGGTATGTTTGCAGGCTTCTCAGAAGTTAAAACAAATTGCTGCTTATCAGAAAAAGCAAACTGGGTCTCAACTCCTATTTTGTTTACATCATTCTGAAACATTGACATGTAAATAATTGTGGAAAACAACCAGATTGACTCTTCAATGAAAGACAAGAAGAATTATCCTCCTGAAAGGGCACAAGCATAAAAATTACAAATCTTTTAGTTATTGCTTTCTAAGAGTCAGTCCCGTTATTCTACCTGACACATTCTGGCTTCTCTTTCATTCTCTCTTAATTAAAAAAAAAAAACAGGAAGGGCAAATACTAATGTTTACAGGGTGTTCTTGGTATATTTGGGGAGCATGATACCTTCACAACTCAAACATCTGAATTACCTGAAGCAGTATTATGGTGGGTTGACCTTACCTGGCTGCCAGAGACTCACTCAGCTGATCTCTCACTCCTCCTCCCCAGGAGAAAACAAGATAAAGCTTGTGAGTTGAGGTAAAGATGGGGGGGGAATCACCAATTATTGACATGGCCAAACATATGCGAATTGTGGAAAATTAATTTAATTTGGGGCTGAGCAGCAGCTCCTGTCAGGAATGCTTAGTCTAGCAACCACAGTTGCTGCAGAGAATATCTACTTGCTCTGGCCTGGGGTCCTCTATGGGCTGCAGCATGGATAATAGCTCCATTGTGGTCCTCTCCACAGGCAACAGGGAAATATCATCTCCAGTACCTGGAGATCCTCCACCCTCTTTTTCTTATCTGACCTTGAATTTTGAAGCATTGACCATGGTGCTCCACACTCATCACTGCTATGTAGAATGTCCAGCACAGGGAGCCCCTTTGTGAGAAGAGGCATCTTTTCTGCTGCCATAACCTTGCTACCTGCACCCAATATGACTACAAAAATATCTATATAAACAAAAAGCTGTTCTCTATTCACAGGACTTTGCTGTGTGAAGGCTACTATAGTGTTTCAGGGCTTGTAGGGATCTGTAGAGAGCCTTCATCGATCAGTTTGGTAGTACTTGAGAACTGGATGTGTTCACAACTGAAACCCAGGCAATTTCTGTTTATTGAAAGTAGCACTGAATTTCTTACAAAGCTTTGTAGAAAATTACCAACTGAAAAAGCTGTGAGTTTGCATCCCTGTCTTCTGGATGTCTCCTAAATTGTCCTTGTGTTGAACTCCCATCACCATCAATGAGACACATCAAAGGTGAGTACAAAGAGTAGCTAAGTTTATTTTATGCATTTGATGCTGTAGAGTTCAGACACAAGGCTGTATATAATTTCAGCATGCAGTTCCTTTCAATTTACATTAAATAGGATTCACTGGGGAGTATTATGTCTCTTGTCGTTGTTATAATGGACACTGAGTTTTCTAAAAGAAGTCTGACCTAATTCTGTTGGCACTTTTGATGGTATTTCTAAGGAAGTCAAAAGAGTATAAACGAATGCATCCCCTCTGATCATAAAAATCAAAGCAAGAACCACTCATTAACAGCAGACTGTGACCCCAACATTTCAGTAATCTAAGAACAGTGTGCATCATCCAAGTTTTTTTGTGCTCAAACTCTTCAGCTAAGCCATAAGGTCTTGAGTAGGGTTTTACATTCTTTGTGAAGATCTGACATTTAAATTTGACAGAATAGGACACTGAGAATTAGAAAAGTCTGTCTTTTCCTAGTTCAATACCACATCAAGCAGCATCAACAAAACACTCGTCAAACCTTCAGATGCTCTTGTGTAAGGCCTTCTCTCGTTTCCTTTTGGCTCCTGATGGTACTGCATGTTGACATATTTGTTCTCAAGAGAATGTGATGAAGTTTCCTCCCTACGGAGAGATTTTCAGCATCTTGAGGTGGTTCCAAAGAAAATAAAAAAGATTCTGTTAAGGCTCAGGCTGCCAAATGAAATAGAGGGGAAAGTGCTTTCTCCAAACACCTTGCTCATGAGATGATCAAAGCAGATGAGGTTTTTTTAATCTCTAAGCTCTTCAGGAGGTTTCTTTCACCTTGTTTTGGAATTGCCAATTTTCTTTGATTAGAGGGAAAGACGTTTTCTGAAAGATGCCTGTTTTGTACAATGATTAATATGTAATAACTTAAGTTGTTCCTAGCACGACATTTCTTAAAATAATAGTAGCAGCTTTAATACTCACCAGTTTGACCTTTCCTTATTGCTCTAAGGAATATATTTATAAAAGAATGTGCTAGAAATGACAGCGTGTTTAAAATACTCTTTAGATAAGTGTAGGTACAAGTTTTAAAATCAGCAATATACTGAAAATTCTGGAATTGCAATCAAGTTATAATATTTCATAAACTCAAGAAGAATCCTAAATGTCAACCTGTACTTAAGAGCAATTTGACAGCAATAAATCATGCACATAATAAAACACAAGAAATACTATAGTGTTTTTTCTAGGCTAGGGAAGCCAATAAATTCCAGAGGGTTTTAGAAATAACACTGAGAGAAAGAGAAAATGTTTTTAAAAATGAGGAAATCCATACCACCTTGACAATGTAAGTTAAAATGTAGCAGAAAAAAAGAAGGTGAATATATGTTAGCAGAGACAACTCCCCACCTATTTAGTAAATTTACTGTTTTCTCATTTCAGTAGTCAGTCTCTGGCAAGGTAAAGCGCTACACCTTTTTTCAGATATGATGTAATTTGGTCCTAATGCTCAGTCACGAGGTCATTTTACTGTATGTAAGAATGAATGTTCTGAGAATCAGAAATACAAGTAATTAAATCAGAAATCAATTTCAACTCTTAATCGGCTGAATGTTCTTTGCCAAGTCCAGAAAATAGCATGTGGTTGCTTTTTGTGAGATCTGTTTATTTGCATAATTCTTCTATGGAGTTACATTTACCCATTCTTGTGGTCTTTTATCTTCGACAAAATCTTTCTGTACTACTAACATACTGCATGTGCCTCCGGATAAAATTATGCAGTTGGTTACAGATTTGTTTTTCCTCATGACTTATGATTTCTCCTCATATAAAGTTTTAGATTTCTTTACAATTTTGCAGCTGAGAAATGAGAAAATTCCTTCCAATGAATTGGTAGCATCTTCTACCTGCACAATGAGTTCAGGTTTACCAGCCCTCTGGACTTTGCTAGTTCATCTTTGTCCACTAAGATTTCACTGTGAGCCAAACTACTGCCTGGAAAAAAAATCACATTTTTTTTTAGCTTGGTACATTTCTTGGTGGTGTAATTCAGTAGTGTACCTCTTGGCATAGGAACACTCCTACGGGAGCCTCAAGGGGCTATACACATGCTTAAATGTTTTGTTGAACAAAATGAGGAGTGGATTTGTATTACATTTGTTCTTTTTTCTGCTCTAAAAATTGTTGTTAAGTGTTAACACCTACTCACATTCAGGACTTTTTGAACTAGACTAAGCATTACCCAGAGGCACTGAACCCACCATCTGCAAAGGGGTTACATTTTGTTGTGATGGCTCTTGCAATGCAGTAATGCGTAGCTCAGCGGAAAACTCAGCTCTTTGCTTAACACCCCTGCTAAAAGGCAAAACAGTCTCCATATGCACTAGATGTGTCTTTCGTTTAACCATTTTTGCCTGATTATTTGAACTAATCCTGCCTTTTATACAACGGTACTGCGATTTGCTCCTGAAGTTTTATATTGTACATTTTAAAAAGTGTTAGAAATCATGGTTGTGCAAAGGATCTCCATTTAATGTTTTAGAAGTGAGCCTGGCCTGGGAGTCAGATTTTATTGACTTTCCATGGGGTCCTAGCTGTATAATCATTTTTACCTCACAGCAAGTGTAAGGTAAAACCTAACTATGTAAAATCACGCATGAGGACACCCAGACTGTGAAGGACAAAACTGAGACTACAGCTTGTGTAGGGAGACCAAAACCAGTGCTAAGTGTCTGGTGGCAGCAGTATAACCATGGCAGCCCAAGCACGGCTATGAAATGCACCCAGGATGTAGTGGAAGTTTTCTCAGCTGGCACCTGTGCTGTGGCAGGAGTATCAGTATCTGTACCTTGCTCAGTTATCTAGCACAGAGATGCCTGTCTGAATTACAATCCTACCTCTGACTGAACTGAAGAGAAGTTCTGAGCATTGAAGTCACTTTTGAAAATGAGATCTAGCCACGTTCAAAAATTGGATTTCCCTAGTCAATCGACAGGCTTCTAAAGGACCAGCCAAGCGAGATGGAAAACAGGTTTATAAATGAAAAATGTTATTTACTGGAAGAATATTAAGGATGCTCTGGTGAAGTGTTTTGAATAAGTTTTCCACTGAAATTATTAGTGAGTTGAATTCAGAAAAAAGTAATGGCTTCATTAGTTGCTATGATACAAAATAAAGCAAAAATTCTCAGTTCTCAAAAATCTAGCTATTACTGCTGGTGTTGTAAAATAAAATGCTCTGTGTCTTATGGATACCGCATGTTTAACCTCTATTTGTAAAACTTCCCAGAATAGATAAACAACTATTCTGTTTTTCCATATCGGGTGCTTGAAAAGCATATTACAGCCTGTTTATGGGGCTTAGTGGCTTCTCTATAGTACAGTGACTGGTGTTTGATATGTGAATAAAACAGTCAAGACACATCACAGATATAAAAGGATCAAAAGGGAGTGCTACTCATTACGCCTGGTGTGTGCTCTCAGAGATGTAATAAATACCCGACTAGTAATGGAAATATATGCAAAATTGCATGCATCGGTAGGTTTCCATGACTTTCACCAGTGGAGTGTTTAAAACCAAACGTTTCTTCTGTACAATCATATAGATTCATGAAAGTGTTTGTATCTTAATCTGAAATGAGAAATTGTCACATGATTCGAGAAAGGCCCAGCATCCTAACAAGTGACACATCTTCATGAGGAAAATGAATTTATTATTTGCATGGTAAAGCACTCAGAGTATCTGCGATCAGAGGCCCCGTTGTGCTAAGCTCTTTATAAGCAAAATCGTAGACATTTCCTTCTCCTACTCGTATGAGTTTTCCTCTAAAAGATGTTTCCTACTTCATCCAGAATTTCTAGACAAGATGCTAGAGCCATTTGGTGAAGTTCTGCTTTGGGTGTTGGACCCACCTTATCTTGACTCAGGTGAAGATGACCTTGAGAAAGAAAACAGTAAAAGTAGTTGTGAATGGAGAAATCTTAAAAAAATATTGTGTTCCTCCTTACATATTCATTTGTCATTCTTATCTTCCCTATTGCATTTGTCTAGGGTAGAGCCATCCTCACATAAAAGGAAATGGCACCAAAAAATGTGTGCTAGTCTATGGAAGACCTTAGTGCAATTTTGTGTATTTTACCTGTGTTTATGAAGCCAAAGACAATTTTTCAAGGAATCTGCCTAGGAAGGCTTTGGGGAACTGCATAGGAAAAGAAAGAATATTTTTAGCCTTCTTTTACACTATGAGTCATTCTCTCCACTGAATTTCAGAGTGCTAACCTTTATAGGACTCTTTATAAGGAGATTGGAAACAAGCATTTAGCTAACCTGAAAGGCAGAAGGGAAAGTAAAATCTCTTTAACACAGAGTGGTTAGACTGATCTCTCTTGCCTGGACACCGTCACCACTGATACACGATGTGAGTGACACTGTGATACCAGGTATTGTAACCTGACTCAACATATCAATTTTGGTGCAACAAAATCAGCCTGTACTTGAAAGCAGGTAAAATTGTTAGTGTGTTCAGGGCTAGAAAAATATCATATCCAAGGTGAATTTCTCTTGAACACTTGAAATCTTTGATGATATAGATGGTGGTGAGAAAACGATGGGTGAAGCCTAGCTCATAGCGGCTCTATAAATTCAGCTTTTTATTTTAGAAAACGTAATAGCACAGAGCGACTGTGGAACATGAAAAAATTTCTCCATTCCTCCTCCTACTCCCTGTTTTTCAGA
Organism: Cuculus canorus; assembly: GCF_017976375.1. Classification (NCBI taxonomy): domain Eukaryota; kingdom Metazoa; phylum Chordata; class Aves; order Cuculiformes; family Cuculidae; genus Cuculus; species Cuculus canorus. The sequence goes on from NC_071406.1 coordinate 8,635,921, forward strand.
TAGTGGATGTGTACAAAAAGTGATCAAATAGTTATCGGTTTCCAGATTAATTCATATCTTCCCAGTTTACAGGTTAGTCACCTACAGGTGTTGACACTTACTGGAGATGCAACACTTTGGAACAGTTTTATGGACTCATGTACCTGATGTGCTGTGCCCAGTTGCTCACTACTGATGCCAGGTTACTAAGGGTCGTTATGTGCCGGATTGCATTTGCCTGTCTTTTAACTGATGACTTGAAAAATACTGGACAGGAGGATATGGAGTACTTCAATGGATCGCTCCAGTCTGAAATGGGTGAAATCGTCAGGCTGGATGTCCCACACCACTTCACTGAAGCTGAAGATTTCTAGTCTGTTGGTCACTAAGTCATTCAGTATTCATTTTCCCAGGATTTTCTGCAGCCAAAGCAATTTCTGAAAACAGGTGTCGCCTTGCATCAGAGGCTGCCTTGTCTCTTGCTCCCCACATCGGCTCCCATGGTATCAGGGCATAGGCTGACTCCCAAAGAGTAGGACAAGCTTTCTGGAAAATCTGTGGCTGGTAGCAGCAAATCCTCCTGTCCCCTGCTAGGTTCTTCCAAGGGCTCTGGGAATAGAAAACAGTGCAAAAGTGATATAAATCTTTTTTACAGAAAGAGGGAAAACGTCCACTTAGTCGTGTGGGTGTGGATGGTGATCTGCACATTATTTCACTGAGATGTCTCTTTGTATCTTGAAACCTGGATTCTTCTCTCTCTTATGAGTTCTCTCAGAAATTGCTCTTCAAAAAAGTGTCAAGCCACGTAATAGTTTTGTGTGGCTATGACAAATTACAGGAAGGAACAAAACCATTTTTTCTTCTTATAAAAAATAGGGCAATTTGAGACACTTTTCAACAGGAGTGGTTCTAATTTAATGGCATCTCAGTAGTTAGATCTTTCAAAGTGTATTCTACGACAAAACACGCAACCATTTGCAGTGGCCCTTTGTCATTAAAGAAATTGAACGTATTTAGTCTTCCTGATGAATGCTCCTAAAATCGTTTTTCACTATTCCTAAGACTGCATCGGTTTTCAAAGCAGTTAGCTAGGATTTCATTTCAGAGAGCACTGCAATTCTTCAGTGTTGCTTCCACATGCCCAAAGATTTCAGTGGTTTGTGGTGTTCTTCCCAAATCGGTGCTCACTGAGAGATGTCTATAGAAGTGAAAACATTATGGTCGGGGTGCAAACAGGTGTACAAACACTTTGGAAGATACTATCCAGTAGAAAATTACCCTAAACCAAGTGGACCAATATCCCAGAGCACATTGGGTGAGCAGCCTGTATGGCTGCTGGTCTGGAGTGATCGTATTGAGTTTTGTGCTGCTTTTTGTGGGTGGTCAGGAGAACATCCATGGCTTCTTCAGATGTCTAAACGTATTTGGACTGGAGGTACCTCTGGTGGTGAAAAATGCCCTGGTTGTTCTAGCTGCTCATGCACCCCAGAAAGGGCATTTTGTAGGTAGTTTTAGCAGTACTGTTTTCATCTGTTACATGAACCAGCATCTAGGTTTGCTTCTGCCCTTGTGTGACACATTTTTGATTAGGATGGACAAGGGAAACCTTTTCTGGAGTTGCTGTTGTCTGTACATGAGCTTCTGTACATGAGCATGTCTCCTCTGTGTGGAAGAGCGTTGGGTAGGGAACAAGGGGATGCTGACTTTTCTCCAGCGGCACGACGGGAGCAAAGGTCCCAGATGGTGTGAGCAAAGTCTACTTGACTGCACTGGGTTAGCAATGAGGCAGACAATCAGGAGGCAGGAGGCTTGAAACATGTAGTGGATGACTACAGGGTCGCTCACAGGGTACGGTGAGGATGCCAAGGAATTTTCATGAAAGATGACAGCAAGGAGCAGCACCAAAACTGCCTTCACTCTCCTCACCTGCAGCCCTGGGGAGAGGAATACTCTGTGAAAGTACACTGTCCGCATGGGTGAGTACCTGCCCATGTGATGGGTAGGGCAGCTCCCTCCTCCGACATGTGCACAAGCAGACAATTATATTTAAAAGGACTTCCCCAAATTTACTTTTCTCTCCTTGCAACGCCGTTGAACCCAGCCCCTGCAGACGGAGGAGTTGTTGTTCAGCTATTGGCCAGCACATTGCTGAGATGCTGCAGGGAATATTAACTGGGTGAGGAAACACATATATTTCCTGGGGATGAATACATTTCTGTCAGTCTTTTCCTGCTACTGCCAGTGCTTGTAGGAGAGCATTGACCAAGAGTGAAGTATATTTGGTGGAAATGCTGATACTCAGGTGGGCTGATTAACAGCCTCCAGTGCAGGCGTGAGCAGATTGCAGGCTACAGGGCCTTCCTCTGGTCCAATGTCTGATTGAACAGAGACTTTGATCTGACTCCAGTGAGTCCCTTTGTTTTTTTTTCTGAGAAGAAAGTGTGTGACAAAGCTTTGTGGTTCTTTGAAATGAAATGGAGAGACCACAATCCAATTAACTTAATTTAAAAATGAACAGACTTGCTGGGAGGGAAATTGCTGCTCTCAGAATAGCAGTTTGTGCGAAATCCTGAGGGTAAAACCATACTACTTTTGAGAATGTGTACGTTCACATTCTCACCAGCTGAAGACTTTGTCTTAGAAATACTTCCTTTCTATCCACAAAAGGGAAGAATTTGTCTCATAATGAAAAAAATTTCCCTCTTTGCGCTGCAAAAGATCGATATGTATTTGTTAAAATGTCCATAGTGCCACTATCACTGCAGTTTTAAGAACTTTTTATGAAGACTGTAACTAAACCATCTAAACTTAAACAAAGAAGTATGAGATGGCACCCTCAAGTCCTTTATCCTTGAGAAAATGGAAATTCTTTGATATCAAGTTCTGGTTTGGAAAAGATGAGAAGAAAGGTTTGGTGTGTTCTGCTCTTTCTGTACTGTTTGTAAGCCTAAGTGTGTCAGTGTCAACGGGTTTTGAAGATTTTTTTTTCCTCTTGATTTTCAGTATATTCTTGAAAAAAATAAAGCTAAAAGATAAATGAGGAAAGCTTTGACACATTTACTTTCTTACTAAAATTTCTATGTCTTGAATACTGATTTGTTAGCACAGGCTTACTTATAATTCTGTACTTGTCACTGAAATGTTCTGCTTATCAGAAACCTGATGGAGAAAACGAGTCTCCTTTAAAAGAAAATGAACAAAAAATAAATTGGTAAATGTTTGTATCATGAATTCTGAGAACATTCTTCTTGATCTTTTTTTTTTTTACAACCAATCTGAATTGAGAACTCTTAATTTCACATCATTAGCTTCTGAAATCTTGTTGGTAAGCCCAACTAGTTATTGGTCCTGCCACTTATCCAGCCTTATTTACAACGTCCGTCGATGCTTTCAGCTCCCTATGATTTAAATGGGGCTTGCAGATGCTCAGCAGTTTTAAATATCAAGCCAATAATTTTTTCAGTAATTTATTTTACCCTTCAGGTTTTCTTTTCTATTACGAAATAGTATTTTGGCTGAAGATTTTTATTATTGGCTTGTATCTCCTTTCCTTCCCATGGGAAAGAACTGGCTTTGCAGCCAGCTTCAGTTATCTCATCCGAAAGGTATATTTTAGTGCTAAGAATAAATTAACTTGATCAGCATAATAAGTAAGAAATTTATCAGCAGTGCTCATTTTTTTATTCCATGATTGTCATCGTTTTCTTATTTATCATTGCTCCTTGTTTTTTTAAATCCCTTTTCTTTTAGTCAGTTTTTCCTTGTGGACTGTTTTTGCCACTACACAAAAGGGTGATTGAAAGATGTACAGAAACCATACAATGTCACACTTCTGTATTTAGTATGCCATGCTAGTTTATTTAATATCAAAGTTGTAGATGTGCGTATGACTAAAAAGGCAGATAAGTCTCAGGTAGATTTTTAAACTGTAGTTATCTGCATCCCCACGTCCCTAAATAGTTACGGTATTATGGCCCTTGACCTGTAAATTTTACGTAAGATGCCTGAAGCTGCTGGAGTCCTGTTCGTGTTACACCAGGCCAGGAGCTGCCCTGAAGTGCAGACACGTGCAGTCTGTTAACAGTTCTCACAGATTTTATTTCTTGATAGAAGCTTTTCTGCCTCGGCCTGAGTAGCAGTAGGAGCAGACAAGCTTCTTGCTGGGATCTGTCTTAGACAAGCGCTGCATAGCAGAAATTTTTGTTTTGCTCCCATTGCTTATGCTGTTTTGTCCTTTCCCACAGCTGATGCAGATGTTCTCCTCATTGGAGGAGTAAAAGCAGCACTGTTTTTTATTTGCTTCTTGAAAAAAACAAGTTGTAAAGCAACCTTTGGGTTTTCAGGACTTGCTCTCTCTTTCTACAGACCAGTGTGGCCATGAGAGACTTGTTCCTGTGTCATGACAAGCATGTTTCTTGTATCAGGTGAAAATCAGCGGGCTGAGATCTGATCTGCATGCAACCACCATTATCAACTCGCCCACCGTCACTTCATTGTTCTTTGGATTTTATCTTGACTTAGGTTTTTGACTTTGTAAGCAGGTTTTTAGATTCTCTCTTCTTAACCCAAATTATTGAGCCTCACAAGTGTATTAGTGAGTTTTCACAAAATGCCTGAGGGAGCAGCTTTAATGAAAGGTATATTAAAAAGCTTTGTGGGGTTGTTCAAATAACATTCTCCCTGAAGAGATGTTCAATTCACTCTGTGTCTTTTTTGCTACTGATGGTCTGAGATACCAGTAATTAGATCTGTGTCTGTTTAGTTTTTCAGAGGAAGAGGAATCCAGAAGAAGCTGACCTTAGAAAATTAAAAGACTGCACATGATGGCCTTAGATCTGAGGTTTTTCAAAGTGTATACAGACAAAGGTTCCCATCTTGTTGATCTGTAATGCAGACACAGGAATAACTGGAAATCTTCAGAAAACCATTTAGTGGGATGTAAAAAAGCCTCAATCAGAGCTCAGTAACTGCAAGTTATTAATAAACACCCAATTTTCATTGCACATGAGTTCCTGTCAATAATAGATACTTCTGTGCACGTACGTAGCGGAAGGAGAACGTGTGAAATGGCTGCTGAAAGGGCTCAATTCAGAGATGAGGGTGAAATGAAAAGTTGGAGATGAGAGAAACAGCAAGGGAAAGTGATGAGAAGTCTGGAAAGAAAGATCAACTCAGACATGAGTGTAAAGAGACAGAACTGGGAATAGAAATCTTAAAGTACAAGAAAGGTAGACAAGGAAAATAACACTGAGAAAATGAAAGAAAGAAAAATTGCAAAGAAAGTGGGAAGAAAATAATGGGAAAGAAGAAAGATAGGAGAAAATAGGGCATATTTGTGCTGCCAAAAAGCTGTGTACTGGCTCACTACAAAGATGAAAATAAATAAATAAATAAAATCCCCTTTTTCTTCTGTGGGGAACAGTTTTCTGAGGCTGAGTCTGGAAAATGCTGTTCCAAGCAGTGATTTAGGGCACAGAGAAAATGATTATTTGGCCCTAAAAATTTAGATGTGACACTAAATGGAAGAGACTTGTGAGAAAACATGATCCTAATAATGTAAATGTTGCTCTATCTAGACATATTGCCTGTAAACTAATGTAATATATGAACAGGTAAACCACCAAGCCCTTATTCAGTGTTTCACATAGGACTGAATGTTCAGACCTGCCAATGTTTTTATTTATCTATTCAAGATTTTTGTTTTGGTGAAGCATCAGCTCCAAAACCCTCTTTGGCACTTCTGGCAGTCCCAGCTGTACTATGCAGAGGCGAAGGCTTTTGGCAGGAGGGTCATCCTAAAGCAGCTTCCAGCTTCAGAGCCAAAGTAGAGAAGATGCTGCTGAAGCCTTTCTCTGCTGGACAGTAACTGAAACCCAACGTATTAGACGGCAAGTGAGATTTCCTATTTTAGGCTTCCAGGAATCGCATTTTGGGACACATTAGGAAAGTGATATCTGTATGGCAAAGAACAACTAAGGCATGTATGTATACCTATCTATGGAGGCTGCTTTAATACTGTGATCTTGTTTACATCTGATCAATCTTTCTGAGGTTCAGATAGCACTGTATGCTCAAATGGAAGGGCACTTCCATGAAGCCATCCAAGATTATACAGTTTTTATCAAAACTATATTTGTCTTGTGTTTATTCTGCCATTATTCATGGCAGAATTTATTTTTTGCTCTCTAACATGTGCTAGAACCGGAAAAAACCTGTTTCTTTCAGATTTATTGAGGTATGGAAACCAGCCTATGGCAGTTGGCATGTAAACAGTCTGCCTAGAAAGGCATAGGGGAAAGGAGCATGTAAGGAGTTAACACACTTAATCTCTGTGGTTGTCAGAATAATTAATGCTTCCAATAAACATGCTAATTAGTTGACATAGAGAAAAATCTTCCTTCGTACATGTTGGACTTTTTCATATTATCCTGAATACAGACACCCCCTTATCATATCCTTACCTTTGAACACTACCTCTACATCATTTCCTGGGTTTAGACACTTGTTATTGACTATACAAAGAACAGCAAAAAGACTTAATAAAATCTGACAGCAGGCAGCTTTTCCTGCCTCAAAAGATTAAGTGCTCAGCACTTTGCATTTCAATTACCTAAAACTAATGGAAAAAAATATTTTACATTTTAGCCCCTTATTTGGCAAATTGCTCAGAGGAAAAAATATTTCTGATCTAGAATTATGTTATTCTTTTAAAAGTTCTTGAAAAGTGGATTAATCTATTGGCTGCAGTATATAACGCTGCTTTTTTAATTAAGCAGATATTATGCAAATTTTAATCAATACTATTGTGCTTATTGTCTTTAGTAATGCGGCCACTGCCAGAATTTTAGTTCTGTCCTGACCTGAAAGTATATTTTAGAACTGCTTATATAAATTGTTTCCTTTAAGTCAAGACTATTCTAATCTTCATAAATTAGCTAAAATAGTTTCTCATCCTTACCAAGGCCCATAAATAAATGTAATCAGTAGTGATTTTTCTGTTTGAATGGTCATTGTACAGAATAAAACTACAACTTCAATTGCAGTTCTTCAGTTGTTCTGTTTGAACTCAGAGTTTTTCATGCAGAAGGATGGTTATTTAAAGCAGCAAATACAAATGACTTGAATCAAACTATTTACTGAATACTCTCTCCATAAATTATAATTATAGCCTTCTTTTTCAGTATTGCATATTTCAGCTTTAATAAGTGCAACAAATCTCTTGGCTTATGGATAAAGGACTTGCCAATTTCAGTGTTTGAAATGCTGTCTTGCAGAGCAATCATCTATTTCCCTGCAGGTACATCATGGTTTAAGTGTTGTTAGTAAAAGTAAAAATATCAGTTTTGATCATGAAATGAATTATGCAGAACATGGCTTGAAATTACATACGAAATGTAGTGTAATTTTAAAGGCAGAGGCCTTGATGATTCTGAGTTACTTACTCAGTTAAATGTTCCCATTGTAGCTGATGATGGTACCTCTTGAGTGATATTGTCCTTATAGCCAGCAGCTGTTAGTGTTACTCTCATTTCTTCTCATCCTTTGGGCGAAGAATTGATAATATATCAAATATTAATATCAAATATTTATCAAATATGAATATCAAATATTCCTTTGGACCAGTTGTGTTTATTAACGCAGATTACACGAAATTCTGCATCTCTGAATGGAGTGGAAATGCACTGTTTTTCAAGATGCCTCTGCATGAGAAGGGACAAAATTCACTCTGCCCCACACTTGCTGATACCTCTTTCTTATTTTGCTTTTGGCATGTCTTTCCTGCAGAAGTCAGGTTATCTCACAAGAGCTGAGAAAAGGCTATGATGCTGTGATGTTGGGAAGCCACCAATTACCTAAACAATAGTCAGAAAGAAAGATTGGGGTTTAAATTGATGTTCTTACTATAGTAGAATACTGGTTTTTAAGAAACAGAAATTTAAGAGAATTTGATTCTTTTGCAAGCATTTCTGCGTGGAGATGAAACTCTCCTTTCCATGAAAAATTACAAACATCCAGTCTAATGTATCTATTACATCTGTGGTTATGAAGCTTGCTGAGGATGTGATAAAAGGCTCCAAATCTCTTGGTTTCCTGGTGAGAGCACCACCTCCAGCTCACCCTGGTAGAGCTCCTGTGAGTCTGTGACCCTGGGACACCTTGAGGGTCTCCCATATCTTTGTTTATAGTTGTTCGACTTTGCGTAGGTGTGTTGTTCGCCAGGAAGGACTTCAGGCAAGCTTTATCTTTTGAAGATGAGCTGGTATCCCTGTGTCCCTGTATCCTCCTCCCCAAGAGGAGAGAATCATAAGATCATAGAATTGTTAGGTTGGAAAAGACTTATAAGATCATCAAGTGTGACCAGCAGCCCAACACCACTATGCCTACTAAACCATATCCCGAAGTGCCACATCTGCACTCTTTTTGAACACCTCCTGTGATGATAACTCCACCACTTCTCTGGGCAGCCTGTTCCAATGCTTCACCACTCTTTCAGTAAAGAATTGTTTCCTAATTCCAGTCTGAAACTCCCCTGACACAACTTGAGGCCTATCACTTGTTAGTCAGGACAAGAGACCAACACCCATCTCACTACAATCTCCTTTCAGGTAGCTGTAGAGAGCTATAAAGTCTCCTCAGACCCTCTTCTTCTTCAGACTAAATAGCCCCACTTCCCTCAAATGTTCTAGAAGGAATGCTGTGGGAGACAGTGTCAAAAACTTTACTAAAGTCCAGGTAAAAAAACATCCACAGGCTTTCCCTCATCCACTAGGAGGGTCACCTGGTCGTAGAAGGAAGACAAGTTGGTCAAACAGGACCTGTCTTTCATGAGCCCATGCCAGCCGAGCCTGATCCCCTGGTTCTCCTGCACATGCCTAATGAGTGCACTCAAGATGAACTGCTCCAGAATCTTCCCCGGTACCAAGGTCAGGCTGACAAGCCTGCAGTTCACCAGTTCCTCCTTCTGGCCCTTCTTATAGATGGGCATCATGCTGGCAAGCCTTCTGTCATCTAGGATCTCCCCTGTTAACCAGTGCTGCTGATAAATGATCATTAAGGTTGGAAAAGGCCTCTCAGATCATCCAGTCCAACTGTCAGCCCAACACCACTATGTCTACGAAGCTCTGGGGCAACAGAGAAGACCTTAGTTATTGGGGAGACCTGGGAGTAACCCCTTCCCCCTAACTCAGGTAGCACAGGAACACAAACCACTTTCTTTTGCCTCTTGGTTTCCAAGTACAAGAAAGGTATTAAAGGAAAAGAAGAGATTTTCTTTAAAAATTCCTGGCTAGTTTCGTCTTAATTTTTTTTTTTTTTTTTCTGGTAGAAAAGCAGCAGAAATATTTTGGTAGCTAAGAATAATGAAATGGAGACAGAGAGCAAAATAAGGCAGCTTTGGAATGTTCTGGTTCTGTATGAATAAGAATTGAGACCTCCTCTCCATGGAGCCAACTTTTTATTAACCTTTCTTGAATGAAACTTTTACAGTTAATGATAGGCAGTGTAAATAATGTCTGATATTTCCACATTCATTCATGGAAAAGAAAAATTACTTCCTACATAAATAGTAATAAATGAAGATTTTATAAATTGCCTCACGTGGAACCAAGCTGTAGTCTGTCAAATGACAAGGCACAGTGGCTTGTGAATAGCTCTTCATCTGGGAAATGGGTGATGGATCATTCAGTCATCAGTTCCCTGAGCTATTAAGTTGTCTGCTACTATGTATATTTGAGTAATTTTCTGTTAGGGAGCGTGTAATCTGGTGATCACGATTGTTCTGAAAAAAAAAAAATAAAATACATAGCACCAAGTAAGGGATCCACCCCAGAGAGATGCATTTCCGAGGTGTGTGATCAAATACAGATTTTGGAGAATTGATGGCAAAGTGGACTTGCACTGTAGTGAGGAGTCAGTTAACGCAGTATAGCACTGGCCAAGAGGAAAGGCGAGAAGATTGCAGACAGGGATTTTGTGAGTGGGTATCTTCTCATTTCTGAGGGGTTTTTTTTTCTGTTTAAACTGGAGATATTAATTTATAGCCCAGTGGACTGTACTTTATGCAAACCCATTGAACATTAACTCTTCTACTTCACTGTGCAGTCTAACACAAAAATACTCATTTTCAGCCCTAGGTTTCTAATCAGAAAGGAAAAGACATTTAATTAATACTCTAGAAGGGAAAGGACTGCATGCAAATTTGTTAGGCAGTGTTTACTATACATTTCCCACTTGCTCCAAAGTATATTCTTCAGATCCTACATAATAATCGATAGTTAGAAATCTGCAGCATGGGAAAGATAAGAGGGTCATTTAGGATTGCAGTCACTGACAGGATTCCTTTCTCTTATCATTTTTAAATATTTCTGCCGAAATAGACACTGTAATAGGGAAAAAGAGGTGTTCCTCAGACAGAAGAGCTGTGAGGAGAAGCTGACCGATAATCTCCAATCTCTCATAAAATGCTCTCATTACTGACAAACAAAATGGGCAAAGAGTATCATGGAAGTGAATTACGGCTGCTGTCACCTACTTGTCATGACAACAGACAGGCATCACCTCTGAGACCACAGCCTTGAAGCAAATAGATATTTTCAATTATCTAATTTTCACAATGAATGAGACCTTTATATTGGAAATCTATAGGTGGTTGGCAATGGCAAATGGTAATTGTGAATATATCCAGTTCGATGCTGGTTAATTTACAACTGCTTCTGAACTACAGAGTAGCAATGTTATTTCTTGGAATGAGCAGAGGCAGTATAAGTACCTGGGGCAGAATGAACAAACTTCGTCTGTCTCCTTAATAGCTTAAATTGTTTGAGTTTGTATTTATTTATTATTGAGCAGTTGCTGGAGAGGCTCATCTGGGAGTCAGGACCCTTTGTGCCACAGTGAATAACTGAAGATAATCACTGTTTTTCTGGAAGTTTGGTTAAAGGCTATAACAAGATGCCACACGTGAAAAACAAGCAAATAGGGGTGACATTTTCCACAGTAACAACTTAATAGTATGAAATAAATAAGCTGGCAGCATCTCACGACAGCTCTAGAATCAAATATGCAGTTACATTTCACTACTAAACAGCTCATTGTTCTCTTAGGCTTTGCGTATGTTTTTGTGCTATAATCTCTATGTATCTCCCAGTTTGTTTTGGAATTATGTGGACTAAAAGAATGGGCAAAACCTTATTCTTGGCCTCTCTTTGGCATAGAGGCTTCTATGCAGTGAAATGTCTTGCTCAAGCCAGTGAGGATGTGCTGCTCCTTGCCTGAGCAGCCTTTGTGGTAAGACGTGTCTTCTCACCTGCAAAACAGATTTTGACAGTGGCCTTAATCCTGAAGCTATGGAAAATCTCTGAGATACACGAAGCCATTAATAACTTGAGGGTTAGGATTGTGACACTTTTTGGGAAGCCTCTGGAGAATGGAGGACATACAGGATGGCTCATACCAGCCTATGTGGTTGTGTTGTGGACTCCCCTCCTGGATACCAGTGGCTCCATGTCCAGACAAACTGCTGCACTGTTGTACCAGCAGGAACACATCTACCAAGGGATGCAGGTTGATGCTTAGACACTGTCCGATAAACTGAAACCTTTTAATCTAAAGGGGTTTACAGAAACTATTAGTCACTGTTGCTGCTGCCTGATAGGAACGGGGGACTGTTCGTTGTCTCTACTGGTCTGGGTGACTACAATGGCCATCAGCCATGGGAGGGACCAAGCTCTGTCTGCAGACATTTCATAATTCTTTTTCCTGCAGCATTGTGTAAGTCCCTCCAGGTGCAGACTCCATCGTAACTGTTGATTCTTACTGGTGGACTGATCATCTGTGGCTCCTTACAGGACTAGAGGGTGCATCATCCATTCCTCATTGGCAGGGGAACTCGGGTATTGCCCAATTTGCTTTCTGTGGAGATACTGAGTTGGACTCCATAAACCAAGCAAATATGGCATAAGCACAGTTTCCCTTCACTCCTCCTAAGAAGGCATATTTAAATCTAATAATTAGTTAAAGAAATTAGCCGATTCCATTGAAATTGAACTCGGGGAGAACTGTGGTATCTTCTGACCAGTGACACAGACAGGTTAAGGTTGAGCCTTATTTTACTGTGATCTGACAAATGCGGTGGGTCTGGCTTGCTGACTACAGAAACTCAAACAGCTAACTAGCAAGAGGGCAAAGTATCTGGGACTGTGGCTGGTTGGAAGCTTTAACATGGATTTGGCTTTGTATCTTGCGTGTCCCCATAGACTCAGGGACTTAGAAAATCTTAGGCAAAAAAGCATTTTCTTATTTTCAAAGTAGGTCTTTCCTTTCATGTGAGATCTTGCCAATATAAGTGCTGAAATCTCCCAGGATGAGCCTGGGGTATTTCACCAGCATGGTTGACAGTGTATCCCTGAATGCCTTTTGTTTACTCTTTGGTCTATAAGTGAACATCAAATAAGTCTGGTACTCTTGCAGGAAACCCTGGACTTCACATTCTCTGAGCAGCTATTATTAAAGCCTGTCAAGGAACCTACGTGTGCTTTGGTAAAAAATACAAAGGCGATCAAGTCCTTAGAGAAAAATATTAGAAAGGTAGATGAATAAAAGTCTGTCTGAGCAAGGTAGAAAACTAAATGTAGGGGCTACGAGAGTGATGAAAAGCTTTGTGGAGCCTACACTGGTACTTGCACCTGTGGGAGCAGCACACTGACACAGCGAACACGAACCAGCTGCACACAAATTGTCTCCTGCATACAGCAAACGACCACCTGCATTTCTAGTTGCCTTTGCAGAGTGGCTAGAAGAATATATCTTCTGCCATTTGTGGGGCCTTTTCTTCATGTGGTCCGCACAACATCGATATAATGAATGCACAGCTAAAGCAAGTATGTTGTCCTTTCTTTCTCTGAGTATTTTTAAACTAATGTATTCAACTCCCAGGACATTAAAAGGAACTTCATAGGTAAATCAAAATCAAACACAGAGACCAGGCATAGGCACTTCTGGTACACTGATAGCAGAGGGCAAATAGAAGAACTAGGGTTGTTTATTTTATTGAACAATTAAAAAGGAGCCCCTAGAAGCTGCATTTAATCTCCAGTTTCAGTTATGGCACTAGGTATTTGATTTCAGATGCATTGATCTAAAACTGGTAATCTTTTCTTTTTAATGGCAGATAATGACTGTTAAAGGACAGGGAGGAAAGTGATGTCTCTGCTAATGGCCACCATACTACCCCTAAAATAGGAGCTGCCTGCATTTGAGCTAAATATAGGAAGTTTCTTATTGATGTCTTCTGCCAGTTTAGATACAAAGATAATCAGTCTTTCTTTCAATATAATGGCAGTCTAACATGCAGATCAATAACTGTTTCCCTCTCCTTTTGGAAGACAGAACAGATTCAACCTTTTGCTGATATTTTGTTTACAGATATAGAAAATGCCATCCAAAAGGATTGCATCTGCCTGACTTTTGCTGAATACTGATCAAAGAAGATCTAGTGTTCGTTGACCAGAGAAATGGGTTTCAAAAGAGAGAGAAATGTAAATACTTCAAGGCAGCAGAAAGCTCAGAAGTGAATCAGTCAGTAGCAACTGAATATCCCTCCTTTACTGGGGGCACTGATGGCACAGATCAGCCCTGCCGCGTTTCCCTGAGTCCTGACACCTGCCCAGAATATAGGGTGTGTGTGATGGGAATGGATCTGCATAAACAGCAGACTGCATCCCCTGAATAGCACTCATGATCTCCCACAGGCATTTAGATCACAGAAAACTGTGTTTTCCCCTTGTTCATGCAGTTCAGAAAACAAGACATGGTGGGAATTATTTTTTCAAATGCAAACTAGAGAGGAATCCTCCTCTTCAACAGCAGCTTGTCCATGATAACCACCTTAGAAAGATATAGTGACTAATGTATTTTCACTAAGAAGTAGCCCAAGCTTTAATGCAGTTAAGCTGCAAACTTTGCAGCGCTTGGATTTGGTATTTCTAACTTTACCAATTTTCTGCCTTAGAGAGGCCACAAAATTTGTTAAGATTTGATGTAATTACATCTTTGACCTGTGAAAATTTGCATAGATGATTTTAGAGCCCTGAGATAAAATCTTTAAAGCTGGATGCGAATTATATCCTCAGTTATAAATCTTCATGAGATGGATATGAGATGGAAGAGTTGTAGCATGGTGTGAAATTTGCCACTCTTACTCAAATTCAGTAAGTGCTATTGCATTCAGAGTCTGCTCACTGAAATCAGAGACAAAAGAGGGTCCTTTCCAAAGAGCATCCTAGAGAGGTACATAAATAAGTACCAGAACCTTTTGGAAAATAGATGGGTGTAGGTAATGTTTAAAGGTTTATATTGTGTCCTGCCAGAACACTGGATACGTTAAGATAACATGAGGGAAGAGTGGTCTGTGCTATTATGCATTTAATTTCATTTTTATGGCACAGCATTTCATACTGCACATGATACTGAATGCAGCAGCTGGATTGAAAAACATTTATGTCTTGTTTCCTATGGAGGGAAATCAATCCTTTCCTTTCCTTGATGTATTTCCTATGGAAGAAATTAAATGTAATGTATTTTCTTTTATGTGAGTTGATTAGTGATTGTAAGAGGGTAAAAATGCTCTGCTATATGGACTGAAAGCAAATTCTTATGGCTGACAATTAAAATAATTAAATCTAGAATGAAAACAAATATGTTTTCAAGAAGGACCTAAGAATACAGTTTCTATGAGATCTGAAATGAACTTCATAGTCAGCCAGGACAGTCATGTGTCAGCCACCAGAATTAATTCAGGACTGCAAGGAAATGAGTTTTAGTGAACGCCAATTTTGACAGGTGCCCAAATGCCAGTTCAGCCTCTTGAATATGCTCCTCTGGTTCTAACTAAGGGATGAGAATAAAACTCAGCCTTGCTGACAAACTACCAGAAGTTCTTCATAAAAAAAAAGATGCCGCTGTCCCTGAAAACAAGGACATAACTCATCGTGGTTCAGTTCAAGGTAAGAAGGGTGGATCAAGCAGCATTGAAAAAAATCTTGATCTCTGATGAAAACAGAAACTCTGCACCGTACTGAAGGAAATGAAGAATGCAAAGTCAAACACCCCAATTGCATCTGCAGCCTCCCTCTTACTTTATGCTGGCAAGTGTCCAGCTTTGGAGGTGAACATGAGAAACAAGAAGCTGCAGTGAGGTGCCTTCCTGTGGGGGACACTTAGCAGGGTAAACTCTTTCATTCTACAGCAAACTGCTTAGCCGTAATACTGTTAATGGATAGTAAACTGCAAAGAAAAGTTTGTGCCCATGATGATTTAAAAAACACACGGCAGAGGTCAGAGACAGACTGAACTTCTGTGAGCAACTATATCTTTCACTGGAAACTGTTTTGGAAAGGAAACTTTCTGTTGAGAAGCTACAAAAGAAGCTTCTTTCGACAAATTTCAGCATTCTGAGGCAACCAAACAAAAAAACAGGCTTTACCAATGTATTATTTTAGGGCAAAAAAAAATACACTCTTTTTCTGCGGTGTTGACATAACTGATTTTTCAGGCATTCATAGCTACTGCTTTTTCCACTGTAATTCTTCAGTTTTAAACAGCAAAGTATTTTTTATGGAGTGAATAATTCTTTAAAGTAATTTTCTTTAAAGTAGCTCTCATAAAACGGCATTAAACTTTTCTAGGCATTAATATATTTTAATTTCTTTGTAGCAAATCTGCTGAGTTTATGGGGAAATGTTTTAAACAGTTTTGCACATCCACAAATCAAGATGCGTTCTGCCTGACAGCACCTGATTTGTAAAGATGTTGTCAGTCAGATCTTGTCTTCAGCAACATCTCTGTTAGAACACTCATGTTGGGGAGTTTTCACACAATAAGTGAAGAGACACTAGAAATTAGAGCTGGGGATCTGCGTGTCATATGTAGATGGGGATATAATGATAGCCAGGAATGCTCAGCACCCACAACTGGGGCTTGTTAGCACCT
Organism: Cuculus canorus; assembly: GCF_017976375.1. NCBI lineage: Eukaryota > Metazoa > Chordata > Aves > Cuculiformes > Cuculidae > Cuculus > Cuculus canorus. The sequence continues at coordinate 8,651,887 of NC_071406.1, forward strand.
CTTGTTAAGATAAGGCACAGCCACAGGTTTCTCTTTGCTTTCTTAGAGCTGTTGTTCTCTCCACTTCAGGGCTGGCATGATGGGTCTGTGCTACATGTCCTGGATGGGCAGGGAGAGGGGAGGAGGGTGCCTGGAGAGCTGTCTCTTTTGTATAGGATGCCTTCTCCCACTGTGTCTATAGGAGAAAGACTCCCCCAGGTTACACCCTCTAACCATCGTTTGCTGCTTCTCGGATCCAAGCTTCAAATACCTCGGATTCTGTGTCTCCCAAGGAGCCAGGAGCTGTGCCAGCCTTTGGGTGCCCCCCATATGCCACTTGCTCTGAGTGTTGATCGTACACCGCCCTCATCAGCTTGAATCTAAAATACCAGCGTGAAAGAGGTCAGGAAGACTTGATAGGCTTTGGATCAAAGTTCAGGAGACAATAGCACTTATGGTGCTTTATATGCCTCAGGGCAGTATTTAGCCAGGAAACCTCTGTCTTCGACTTTCATCCATTCTCTCAGCTGGAAAAAAATTGCTTATGTCTATGTCTTGTTGTGCTGTAAAGCTACTCAGAGCTTAGACAACAAGCTCTGAAGAATCATAGAATCACTATGTTGGAAAGGACCCACCATCATCGAGTCCAACCATCAATCCCTAAACCATGCCCCTCAGTGCTTCATCCACCTGTCCTTTAACCACCTCCAGGGAAGGTGACTCAACCGCCTCCCTGGGCAGCCTCTGCCAGTGCCCAATGACCCTTTCCGTGAAAAATTTTTCCTGGTGTTTAGAATTGAGGTCAGGTAATCCATAGATGGGGATTTAGGAGGTATAGTGCCCTTGGCAGGCCTTTGTTCTTGCTTTCAGCAGCATCTGCAGTGTCTTCAGCAACTGTGAGACCTGGGTACCTCCCTGGGAAGGAGTAGTCCTCTTCCCACCATCAGTAGCTGGAATTAAACCTGCAGACTGCAGTGATATCTTCCCTATCTGCCAGGGGTATGGACAACAGGCAAAGCTTATCCGTAACTTGTTTTAGGTGAAAAACATTTTTAAAAGAGACAGTAAAGAGGAGATTGTGTGGTTTCCTTTATGTTGTTTTTCCTGTGACTTGGTGCTTGTGCCTTCTGCAGAGAGCAGTCCCCCAGATTTTTATGGAGAGGAGAAGGAAATAAAAAAATACTGCACTATTCATAAATTCAGTAGCAAAATTTTATGTTATCCTTCTCTTTCAGATCGCAGGATTTTTTTCAGTACTCAGACACACTATTTAAGTAATTGCACTACAGAAATTTTAGTTCTTGGTGTTCCTACTGGAAAGTTTTCTTTTATCTGGGACTAATATTTTGCATGGTGTATAAAGGAATAAAGTTGGCTTTTTTCTAGCTAAGAAAAAAGGAGACAGCATTAAAAAACCGTACTGGGTTATATGGAAATTTTGAGTTGTGTCAAGGTTATTGCTTCTCTACAGTGATGATAGATATTAAATATCCTGCAAAATTCATATTTCAGGAAAAAATCACACCTAACTTATTATTAATGACATAGTTCAGATCATTGGTTTTACATACTGAATGGTGAACTAATGATTACAGAAAGACCTTCAAAGAATGTGTATTAATGACATCAATTATCAGAAATGATAGGCTTTATGGATTATCATGAATATCAAGTGACACTTGGAATATGAACAACAATAACATGGACTAAGGTCATGAAAACTTAGCTTTGTACCTCTTTTATAAAAGATTACATAGTTATAATAATGGTCACTTCCCAGCAGACAAAAGATCCTTTATCTGGTTCCCTCCTGGCTGTTTAGTTATGGCGCTCCCACCTGCTGTTCAACATTTTATCAAGTCATTATCAGTGAAAAAATGTACTACCAGCACTAATTAGGCAGAAGCTTTCAAACTTTTTTTTTATAGGAGTAGGTACTCTGAGTTTTAGTGTGCAACCACATTCTTTACTATGACCTGGGGGTGTTGGTTGACAGTGGCTAAACATGAGCCAGCAGTGTGCCCAGCTGGCCAAGAAGGCCAACGGCATCTTGGCTTGGATCAGAAATGGGGTCACCAGCAGGTCCAGGGAGGTTATTCTGCACTGGTGAGACCACACCTCGAATACTGTGTTCAGTTCTGGGCCCCTCACTCCAAGAAGGATATTGAGGCTCTGGAGCGTGTCCAGAGAAGAGCAACAAAGCTGTTGAGGGGGCTGGAGAACAAGTCTTATGAGGAGCGGCTGAGAGAGCTGGGGTTGTTTAGTCTGGAGAAGAGGAGGCTGAGGGGAGACCTTATTGCTCTCTACAACTACCTGAAAGGAGGTTGTGGAGAGGAGGGAGCTGGGCTCTGCTCCCAAGTGTCAGGGGACAGGACAAGGGGGAATGGCCTCAAGACCTGCCAAGGAGGCTCAGGCTGGACATCAGAAAAAACTTTTCCACAGAAAGGGTCATTGGGCACTGTCAGAGGCTGCCCAGGGAGGGGGGTGGAGTCACCATCCCTGGAGGTATTTCAAAGATGGGTAGATTAGGTGCTCAGGGACATGGTTTAGTGGTTGATAGGAATTATTGGACTTGATGGTCCTGGAGATCTTTTCGAACCTAGTGATTCTATGATTCTATGATGTTTCTCATACATAATAGGTTTTCTTATTAAAAGTCTCAGTTTACTAACTTTTTTTAAAAAAAGACCAAAACAATCCTTGGAATAACTGATAAGAGAGCACATGATGCTGCACGATGGACCCATTGCCCTGGGCTTTGTGTTTTGCTTGTGTCTGGCCCCAACACATCACAGCTCTGGTGGCCTGGCTTTGCTCAAAGGAGCGGGACTTCTGCTGTGTGTGTGCAGCATTGTTGTGCATGCTGAATTTTGCAGTGGAGGTGGAGTGAGAATCGATGCTCGTGATTAATTATCCCATAATAAGCATTTGTGGTAAACCCACTATCAGTCAAATTTCCCAGCTCTTTGACATCTGCCCAGGGAGATGCTCATGGCACCTCCACAGTGGTGCCAGAAAGTGATGCGGTTGCCTCAAGGCTGAGGGCTGAGTAACTTTGCTGCCCTCCTCATCAGGCAGCGTTGAGGTCTGGGTTGCGGGAAGGCAGTTGTCAGGGGCACTGAGCTGGGTGAGGAGCTGGGGAGACCCATTGCTCACAGTGACTGCTGCTCCTTTGGGGACTGCTGCAGGCTTCCTTGCAGCAGGACAGGCTGCTTTCACCAGCAATGGAACTGTGTGGGCAGAATCCATCTGCCTGCTTGGGTGAGCAAATGGTTTCAACACAACCCCGAAAAGCGGTGTAAGAGAATTAATGTGATGTGGTGTTTGAAGCGGTCCTGAGCATTGCACTCTGTGTGTGAGAGTGACCGAGATACCTGTGTTATCTCAGTTCTGGGCTTTGGAAAGCTCACAGATATTATGTTATTTCAGTGTCAAAAAAGGCTAAAACTGAGTCTTTTTTAGATGAGAAGAGGAACCATAAAAGTTTTGCTCTTAGGAGGCTTATAAATGCTTATGAGCCCCACAGATCTGTTTGATGCTCTGTTCTTTTGCGGTTTCCCTTTGAAGTGAGAGACTTTTGATAAAAATGATGTATTTTATGCTTGTAGCAGGATTTATTTTGTGGTAAGATGTGAAATGTCTTAGCCAAGGACATGGAGCTTGTTACATAAGTTCCTCTGGATAGACAGACACAGGCTCTGACCTGAGGAACACACAGGCTATGCCAATTTTTATAAGCCTTCTGCTCTGAAAAAAAACCCAAACTGCTGTTAATAGTTACTACTCTTCCAAAGAGCTCTTGAAAAGTGGAGTTTGTCTATTCCGTTGCATCATCTCCATGGTCTAATAAACATCCCAGTGAATATATCAAATAGGAGGTAAGGGGAACTGCTGTGGTGAAGACAAGGTTTGGTCCATCTGGGAGAGATGGACTGAAACCAGATTGGTTTGGGAGCGAGGGAGTCATGCCCCCTCATATGTGTGATGTTAAAAGTGCGTGCAGTGAAGAACTGCCTTTCTTGGCATTATTATTAACATTTGCCTACAGTTTCCTCTTTGGATTGATCTGTAGGCTCTGGGTAGGGGTGCTTGTAGAGCCTAGAGAACATTTTGCCTGAGCTAAGTATCTACCGAATTGCATTGGGCAAGTTCCCGTGGATGGCTTTGCCACGTGGATGCTTGTTCATTTCTACAGACTTTCATAAGAGTGATTTGAAGTGTTTGCTGACTTAGTGCCCAGTGACATTCATTATGAGGGCGCTGTCACTGCCATTGCACAGTTTATAATATCACATTTTGGGCTCTGGGATGGTTTCTCTATGGTTTTAGGAAAGCTGCTTTGCTGCAGTCTGTCTCCTTATTTGAGGGATGGAGGGCAGTGGTGTTTGCCAACTTCACAGAGAGTTTGTGATAATTAATGTTTGAAGATGAAAAGCTACTTGATTCTGCAACAGGATTTTGGCTTACATGTCTGCTAACGGGAGACAAGAAGAGCAATAGCTGAAATTGTGCAAAGACCAAATCCAAATAACTTCAAACTCCACTGAGGTTTAAATAAAGCCATGGTAGCACATTCATTTTTCTTAGGGATATGTAATAACTTAGAAGAAGTATTACAATGTACAAATATAGATTTTAAGCCCCACTCAGCACCGCACTGCCTCCTTTCCCGTGCAATGATGGTATGAATTTTCACTTCAGGCTGCCAAATGCTGATTCATCTTCACATCATCTCTCACCATTAAACTCTGGGTGAGTTCAGTTTTAAAGCGAAACTCTGAAGCAGGGAAAGGAAATGCAACTCTTGAGTTTGGTGTTTGAACTCTGGTTGTCCCATATATCTTTTTAATGTTTATTTCAACTGCAAACTCTTCTTTGTGCCCTGTGGTTCAATATATCAACTATGATACAGATTAAGAAAAGCACCCAAGCCATCTCTAGCTCCCTGGCTTTGACATTTTGGCACCACCAACGAACTTAGTCCATGGCTAAAAATTGTGGTGTCTTCCACAACAATAAAAAACAATTCAGTTCAAACAGATTTCAGTCCCTTCAAGGATCAAAAGCATAACGGATGAAAACACAGTAAGTCAGAGGGTTTGAATGTTGATTTGTGAGATGTGTCAGACTCAAATTACCTGTTTCTTTCTTAGAGTTAAAATGAAAGGCAAAAGACAGGCCAAGCAGAATCCTAAGCAAAATAAATGGTCTCCTAACCATGCTGCTAGAAATCTTATATCCTCTCATCTCTCCCTCCGAGCTTGTGCTGACAGTTAGTTAATACTTTTAGAAATATTTTCTTTTGCATGCATGCAGTTAATGTGAACTAGCATGTAAGAGAAATCTGAGCATTTGAACGTGTATAACTTGACATAGCACGGCAGTGTTAGTGCAGAGAGATGTAAAGCAATTTCATGTTATTAATTGCTAGCTGATTAGATTTACAAGAAATTGTCAAACCTTAAAACACCAAATAATAATTTCTCACAAAAAAAGGATTTATTATGCCATTAACTTTATTCGTAGCAGGTTTTTCAAAGTGAAATCACTAACTCCTATAAAACTTTTATTACACATTTTAATTTATTTCTCCCTCCAGTTAGGAAATGTCTTAAAGACTTAATTTGCTGTTCTCTACTGTCATTATTTTTCATACATAAAGAAAAATATTTGTCGCTACTTATTCCACCCATTGTGATTTTGAAACCTGTGTCACTCTTAGCTCCTTTCTGCTCCTAGAAGGTCAGGGATGAGAAAGATCAATAAAGTGTTTGGTTTTTAGAGGACTGAATGGGAAGGTCCAGATACCTTCTGCACATCTGTGGCAATACAAAGGAGGAGGATGAACATGAAGGCAAGACAGTAGCAGTTCAGGGTATTTTGGTGCTAAGACTACATTAAAGGCATCTAGGTTAGGAAAGTAATTGCCCTGTGAACTCTGCATAGTCAGTGGGGAGACAGAGGTGCTTGCAGGGGAATGATAATTTTCCAAGGATTACATGGAGACACCAGCAACTACATTTCTGCCTAAGTACTCGAAGTGCCTGAAGCTAGGTAAGTTCTTGGTGCTCGATAGTGTCTCATTAGTAACATATACCTTAGTGGTATACGCTCCACTTAACTGAAGCAGCTGAGGGCGTAGGTGCCTGTGCCTGAGTGCATACTTTGAGGAACTCCAAAATATAAACTTTCACTGCGGTAAATATCTTCCTACATGGTAAGAAACAATTCTGTGAGAAATATATGGCATGAAAATAAAGTACTGGACTTGCTTCTTTAGAGTTATGTGGATGACTATGCAAGAGACCTGGGGAAAGGGATCAAATATTTCAGAGTGAGACCAACTGCTTTTTGACCTCAGAGTAGGTTTGATACTTGGTAAGAGATGCAGCAGTGATGAATCAACTCCAACACAGGAAGGTTACAAAGTATTGGAAGCCTAAATTTTCAATAAGGATGTGAAACTTCAGCATCAAAAAAGCAGGCTGTGATGCTTGTAAGAGTAATATAATAACTTTTGACAGAGGAATACATAAACAGAGACCAAGAAGTTGATTTTGGTTGTACAGATAACAAATAATTCCCAAGGGCTTAGTGAAGGGTTCGTATTTCCTCCAGGATAAGGAGCGTCTCTGTGGATAAAATTTCTCACGTTTTGTCAAACCATTTATCGTTTGCAATATTCCTGGAAGATTCCCATCCAGTTGCAAGTAGTTGCTTTGTAAGACAATACAAAAAAGATCAATATTAAAACCATCTTCATAGCTCTGATAATCTTCAAGACAAGATTAATTCGAGTTTCAGAAATATTGAAATAGTGAAATGCTGTTTGCATCTCAGTGGATTTGGCAAATGGACATTTTGCAGTCTACATCATCCAGGCTGCCAAACCCTTGAATCCCCTATAAATCTGAATTTGCCAGCTCCCAGGCAACCATCCCAGATCACTCCAGCCCCAGACAGCCTGGCATTTTGGTGCATGTGGCTGCGGGCAGCACGGGGGTCACACACGAGATTACTACGGTCAGAGCAGCAAGGGGACACTGTTACATGGCGCTTTCTATTTCTGTCTGAAAGTTTATAGTTTTCACTTCAGGCTCACTCATAATCTTAAAACACAGGGATGTATGGCCAGTCATGCACTTATCAGAGATGTTATATGCTCCCGTGTTCTTCTGATAAAGATATAATTTAGTGGGCTATGTGAATTGCAGCCAGAATTAGGGACTTTTGCAAAAGGATGAACTTCTCCAGCAGCTCATAGTTAGACTCCAGCCTTGCTGGGGAGAGTTTATGGGATTGCCTTGAAACTTACTGCATGGGTCAAATCCAGCCTGCTTTATCTTTCATTCCTGTCAAATGCTGACTGACTGTGTTCTCCCTGCAGCTGATTGTCAGTACGAGATACCAAAACAGGAAAAGTATACGTTCATTATTTACTTGTCAGACAGAGGGATGCACAGCAGAAGGAGATGATGGGAAGTATTAAATCCTTTGAGCAAGATGCTTAGGAAAGCATTAAGGCACTGCTAAAACCAGCTGAGTGCTATGCCTTGGTGCACCAGCTCTGCTCACACCCCCTATACCTACGCTGCAGACAGAAGGTGCCTCTAAGAGAGGGTAATGCATATGTGGGCACAGCTGAAAAATGACACGTCCTCTAAACAGTCATGTCCTTCATCCTTTAATGGATTATGTGTAAAACATTGCTCTACAAAGTATAGCATTGTGCTGCATTACCAGTGTGCCCAGCACGGGCCCATAATGCTCTGATGTTCCTCTGCTTTCACTGCATCAGCTGCTGCCCAGCAATGCCACACATATCCCGGGGTTTCTCCTGTGTTGGGCTGGTGGTACAAAGTAGGACATGGGCAGTGGAGGAGGGAATGTAGAAATTGCAGCTTTAACAGACATTGATCTCTTAATGCTGTGTAGTTTTAATGTACCTCTGCCTTTCATTTCAGTGTCCCTCAGAGGTGACAAACCCAAATGAAGCACAAACTGCACAGCAGGAGACAACAGCAAAGAGGTTAAAGCCCTCAAACTTCTCTGCTTGCAGGTATGACTTCTGTCTTGGTAAACTTTCATTCTCCTGACCAGTAGAAATGTGTTGTGTGGCTGAATGGGTAGATGATGGGGTACAGTCCCCACACTTTGCATATGTAGCACACAGACACATCCAGGGGCTCTCGAAGAGCCCCTCAGGCTGCTGGAAATGGATCCAAATCTGGCTGGACTGCAGGTTGCAGCATGAGTTAGTTCTGGAGTCCAAACCCAGAAGACCTCACTTTTGTACCCATGCCCAGCATTAATGTATGCTGGGGAAGAACTGAGATGCTCACACGTATTCACTCTTTTGCTATAAGCATTTTTCAAAATTGCTTTTTGCTATCTGGAGGTGATTTGTTTTGAGGGGACAGACTCCAAGCATACCGCGATGCCTGCGCACTGCTGCATGACAGCTACAGCTGTGTCCCCTCCTCTGACGTGTTCTTCGGTTTGCTTTTATAGGCAGATGAATTCTGAATGGTTTTCATTTGTCAAAAAAAACCCAAGAAAAACATGACATTGAACATCGTGACACTCATGGCGCCCAGAAGGTATTTGAGAATTAATGGAAGATTATTTCCCTCTCAACCCACACAGACATCCGAATCTGAGTACTGTCAGCTACTGCAATGTTTTACATGAGAGCATGTGCAGAATTTTTTTAAAAGAAGAAAAATCTTTCTAGCTTTTTTTTTCTTTAATCTCTATGCAGTTGCACCATTAGCAGTTTCAGCACTGAATCTGCAGTTCATGAGTACAAAGGTTTAACATGCAAACATGCAACTGCTATGAGTTCACTGAAAGCTAATATAGTAATGGTGGGAGCAATACATATATTCTTTAGCAACAATGAACACACGTTTAACTTTCTTTCATCATGAGAGCTGGTTTTAATGTCGTCAATCCTTTTTAAAAGTTGAAATGCTGACAACATTGTTATATTGCTAAAAGAATAAACGAATACTGATTAATGTGGGTGACAATTTAAACTGAATTATTATATCATGTTGTTTAGATTTTTTCTGAATTATTCTAAAAGCAGGAGAAACTTCAGTGTTGCACGCAGTAGCTTTTATCCAACTAGACTTGTCCTTAGAGTAACACTGTAGAACACATCATTTTAACTATTATTCCTCTCTCTCTACATGTGTCCATAGTTTAATCATTACATTAACCCTGGCCAGACACTACGAAGTTTTCTGGGAGTGGGGTGGTTAATGTTTAGTTAAATTTTAAAATCTTTATGGTTTTGATGTGTCCAAAGAATTTTAAAAACTAACTTTGCAATGCTTGCACTAAAGTTATGACAATGTGATTCTCTTAATTGCTTATTCATGTGTGTTTATGGAAATAAAAAAGTTTATGTATGTAATTTCTTAACATTTTCCTGCCTTTTCACACACATATGAAAGAAAATAGAATGCAATGTTATTTTTAGACGAAGTCTTCTAAGGCATAGAGACCATGAATCTGGTGTGAATCCCTGATATATTCGGGCAGTTTTGCTCTGTGGTGCCAGGTAATACTCAAAGAAGAGCACAAAAGTGAGACAGTGTTTATCAGGACCTTTAGAAAACTGTAATAAGTATCACCACGGGGGAGGAGGTTCTCAATATATCTGAACCTTGATAGCGAAAAGATTAGAAGGGGTGCTGTAGGAAATGATGCCTAATTTTTCCGTTTCCAGGGCAAAAGCGTCAAGAATGAGTATTAGTTGAATAAGAAATCTTAGCATTGCTGTGTGATAGGCACAGACAATGTCATGATGCTCTGTAAATCTGTTGTGACAACAAGCTTCTACTTTTTGGATTACATTTTCCTTATCCCATATCAGCTAAGGTGTGTAAATACACACCAAGTCTGTCTTTATTCACGATGCTCTTAAGGATGCTTATCTTTCAAAGACTTCAGCAGTGCAAGCATATATTCAGAGAAGTACACATTCAAGTGTTTTTCCAAAAGGTGATATTTTCCTGAATCAAAGCTATGTTGTGAAACTCTTTTGGCGAAGGATACAACTCCCTCCTATCTGCATAATATTTGATCTGCTGCTGCCTGTACTTTTTTAGTGGACTGCTTTCCAAATACACCAGTTAAATATCATTTGTCACTATTGAGGAGTGTGACAGTTTGGCATTGTGGGGAGAGCAATATTTTGGAAAACAGGTGGTCTGGGTACCCCTGCATCCTGTGTCCGGGAGGCATCGTGTAGCTCAGTGTAACCTAGTTCCATGCACCTTTGATTCCTTTCCAAGCGCTGTAATGCAAATAGCTTATAATGACAGAGCTGTTGCTGGGGGGAAAACATCATCCTCGTATGGGTAAGTTCACATCAGATTGAGTGGGATGCCTGCAAACTTGAAAATTACACTGGGGAGAACAAAGCAGAAACTGTAAGCTTATTAGATTTGCAGAGGCAGTTTTGTATGAGTTTTCCCAGCTTCCTGTGAGTAGAAATATTTTCAAAATGGGTTTGATTGCTAATCTGATTATGGCAGCTTGGAAGTTAAATTGAAACATGAAATAAATGAAGGCTTTTGGAGTTATGAATTAATTAGAAAACTAATTAGAACAGATAAAAGAAATGCAAGTCAGTGAATTGTTTTTCTTATCTTGGAATAAGAACATTTAAATTGAAAAGATGATATTAAACAAAGCCTACAAACAACTGGAAATCATGTTAGTAGAAAGATAAGTGCTAATGGGAATTTGTTTTTAATCATGATATAGCTTTTCAAAAATCATTTCTGAAGAGGGAACAGCAGCTTAGAGGAACAGCTGTCTATACGCTCTGGGACAGCTGGAAAAGAAATGCTGAATGGAGACTGAGAGGATGGGGAGACAGAATGGGCTGGTGTCTCAGCAAGTGCTCCACTGATATTTGTTAAAGGTATCCATAGGCTGGCCATGTTCTCACGCCCCGGAATTTCAGGGCAGGAGGATTTCAGTGTGCATCATTTGGTCTTGGCAAGCCCTGCCCTGGGTGGTTGCAGCCTGCACCAGGTACTGGCTCTGGGCCATGGGTGGCTGCAGGCTCTTGGGGCGTCGGGGAGATGTTTTCTAGGTTGGAAAAGTTGCCTTAAAACTTATTCTCTCGGAGCAAGTCATATAAGTACTTACTATAATTGCTGTTGCTCTCTGTCTGTAACACCTTTCGTATGAAGATGTTACTGAGCTATTTCATATATGTCAACGCTGAATATAAACTGCAATGAATGATGAAATACCAGTGCACTGACTGGAGGAATCAGAGACAACATTCAGAAAACAGATGAGAAGAAACTGATTGCTCTCAAGTCCTGAAAGGTGGTTAGAGAGGAACAGCCAGGATACAACACACTGAAACCTCAGTGTGAACCATGGTCACCGAGTCTTGCATGTTGCTGTTGACACTGTTAGCATTGGTAATAAATTATAAGTGAAGAACACCCATTGTAGCGGCAGCCTCACACGGTGAGCCCCAAAGGATGGAGTTGCAGTGCTGCAGCCCTGATAGGTACAGCCAGGCTCTGGAGAGCGTTCCTGGCACGGTGCTGGGGGCAGTTATGCTGTGACACCCCTTCCTGCAGGGTTCTTCGGATGCCCACCAGGTTGAAAAGTCCTTGAGTACCTCACAGACCCCGGGCACCCCAAATTTATGATGCGTTAGAGAGGTTACACAATCCATTACTACTGCCCCTTAAAATACAAGGACTGTCACTGTAACACATTTTAAAGCCCGAACAAGCTTTAAGCCCAAATAGTCTAACCAGTAAGAAAGTGTCCCTGCTCTGAAAATCTGGAAGCAGGGTAAGTATTAAGTAAGTATGAAGTGATCATTACCATTAATATATTTCTCTCATCTCCTACATGAACATGAGAAAGAGAGCCATAGAGGTGATGTACAATATTCATATTTCTTAATGTATTACAGAAAAGTGTTCAGACACTGCAGTGAAAAGGCAGATAAAAGAACCTGTAAGGAAGAGTAAATGCATATGTCTTGAAATGTGGCTCAGTATGGGATGATCACTCAACTTGGAAGACAGAGGCTGCGTGGCAACTGCTTGGCTCTTATTTATTGAATTGCCTGGCTAGTAGCTCGCAATTCCTTGTTGACTTGTATGTTGGTGAGCAACCGAAAGCAAAAAAAATAAAAAAGGGAAGAAAAATAATTTTCTGAAGTAGTTTCTCTCTAAGATCACAGTGCACAGCTTACAAACTATGTATTCAGGGAATTATGAATAGCCCATGTATTATAGCTTCTAACAAGTGAAATTGTTGCAATGGTTTCTGCAAACAAATCACCTGTTATTATCATCTATCAAGAGTTTAACAATGATTTAAGCCCAGGCAAGAAAGTGTGACTAGAGTGGGAGTTAGACACTTAAACAGCTTTGAGGACTGGTACTTCAAGCCTTTCAGCTGAGCCCGTGTGTTCAGCTAACCTAGATGATGTGAGCCTTTGTAGATTTTGTCTGTGTGTTACCAAAACACACATTTCTGCTGCAGGCTCCCTATGCAGAAAGGCAAACACCGTTTTCATCATGTGGATGTTGCTGGAAGAGTGACAGAAACTCTCTGTGCTAGCTCTCATGAGAAAGTTTCCATTCGTTAATTATGTTTTCTGTGTTTGTCTGTACCTGCTGCCCCTTCACTCTCATGTAGAGAGGAAGATGCTGATTTTCTTTATTATCTCCTCTCAGCAGCATCTGCTCTCCAGATTTCCACAAGTGACTACTCTCTTGCATGCCAGAACTGGCGAACACAGCTTCTTGTCAAGGCAGAGTCACCCTCCCCTCTGCATACTGCTGACAAATAGCTTATTTTAATCAAGAAGAAAATGTTGCTTTTCAGATAGCACATAGTTGCTTTGCAGAATTTACTGCTTCAGGATGGTACGGGTTGCCAATATTTTATCAAGTATATTTAAGGAGTATAAGTGCACTGTGGCTGTTAAACACAATGGTCTTCATGCAGACTTGGACTCAGGACATTTTTCTCCCGTCTCTTGCTGCCAGCATTCATCAGATGGCATGGTCACTGGTGGTCACTGGTCTCACTGGTGTCACTGGTCTCACCCACATCTTAGGAAAGCAGTGCTTAGCAATAGTTCAGGGTACATACACGTGCGTACATGTGTGTTCACATCTATCCATCACCTCTCCTCCTCACATTGGCTCCTCTTCCTCTCTCCACAAGGCTGTTACATACCTGCCTTCCATATAACATCTTGTAATGCATCAGAATCACAGTGCAGAAACACACGCAGAAGAGTTTCACAGGCTTTAAATGTCACTGGTAGAACAAATCAGGGATCTAAGTTGGTTACTGGAAGGCTGAACTGTGCAAGTGGTAGTTGTTGCAAAGATAAGTGATGTTATACGGAGACTGAGCTTCCTTAGTCCTCCGAGGAACTTCAAAATGTGTGTGTCCTTCTGCCTTTTGGATTTTCATGAAAATATCGTGTGTCTATAAAGGTAATAATTCTACACTAGTGCAGTACTTATTCATTATTTTTAAGTAGTTATTAATTTCATCAGTAGATTCATATGTCTTGAGTCATTCCAAATGCCTTGTCCATCACTGAACTCTGGAAAATTTGAATTTAAAACACTTTTGGGTTTAGGAAACATAAAACATCTGAAAGTTCTGCAAAATTCTGTTCACAGGGGTTGCAGATGCATGGGCCAGTAGCAGGGGCATGATCCTGATCTCTAGTTGAATCACATACATTTTTTTTGTTTCCTTTCTGGAAGCAGAATCCAGACAGACAAGCAAAGCTGCTGGAATCTGACTGCTGAACTTTTTGCTTTGCGTTTGCTAGATAAGCTGTCGTACAATCGAGAGCCACTTCTGCTTCAGTTTCATCAAATGCTCAAGTGCCTCTCTTCAGCCTTTCAAGTGCTATAAATGAATTATAGACAATAGTAAGAGGATCCTAATAATTCTCTCTGAATTAACAGTCGGCTTATTTTTCAGTGTGCTCAAAATCTTGTTAGCGCAGGGGAATAATTTCTGACATACAGCTCCAAAGGGAGGGGAGTCCCATTCCCCAGAGCCTTGCGCCTGCCCGTGTGCTCATTCTGTGCTTCCTAGAGGAGCGCTTTGGGATGCTGACCTTGTATGAGCAGCCCAGGAAGGAGGCAGCCGCGCAGTCTGGGAATAGCCTTTGCCTTGCTACAAGTGAAAAATAGGATGTGGAAGCTTGCCCTAGCAGAGCTGCAACATTCCCCTGGGGAATTGCCTCTGGAGAGGGCTGCTGTCTTGTGCTCCCCGTATGGCTTCTTCATTATTTGTGATTGCAGGGCCCTTGGCAGCAACTGCTTCAATTGATAATCTCAGCAGCTCCAATGAATGTCTGTAAGGGAGGAATGTACCAGAGAGTCACCAGGGAAATCAAAAGGTGCTCTGAAATAATAAATGTATATTTTTTTTTTCTTTTCTGTGTGATGGCAAAAGTTATCCTTCTCCTGAACAGCATGATTAATAAATACAGTCTCAAACATGCCCACAAAAAATATCTTGCCCAGCAGCTTGAAATTAATCCTCTTCTTATGTTGCTCTTTTTCTTCCAAAATAGTGAGTTGATAGTTAGCATCCACCATAGTTTCCCCAGTGCCAACATGATGCTGACTCAGTGGCATTTTGCAGGAGGGCTTGAATTTAGTTTCATGGAAAATGGAGGCGAGTGTTGTAGCCAGCTCTTTAAAGGCAGATCCAGCCAGAACTGTCTCCCGAGGGCATCTGAGGTACCTTCAGAAGGGCTAGCCTGGATACTGGAACACAGCTTTAAAGCTCAGAGCTAATATAATTCCCTCTCTTGCACTGCAGCTGATTTTAAACTTGGTTTGGATCTCTATCAGTTATGATCCAGGAGTGTGGTGGATGCATGATATTTAAGAGCTGATATATACGGAAGGATCATGTGTCCTTGTCCTTGTAGACACTCAGGCTGCCCCACAACTGCCACTCACCACAGAGGAGCCAAAGCAAATCCAGTTCTGCCTTATGCCTCAGAGATAACAATGTATAATGAATAATACAGCTATAATGCCCTTGCTTGCCTCCAGCAGATGAGGACTGACCTGAAGACTGCTGAGCCTGTGTTGCTGGTATGGACGAGCATGAAGGGACTTCTGCAATGCGAGTAGAGAGTTAATATTGTTTTCTTGGCTAGCTGTGAGAAAAAACATGAATGAAATCATTTTTGGAAGGGAAAGGGCAAAAGGTCTGTCTGCAGATAATCCATTACATCCTTGAATTAGAAGATCGTGGAGGAAACTTCTTGCAAATATTTTATTAAATGGTGTCATCATGTCACAGAGCCTTAGGAAGCAGTCTAGCTCCGTGATCTAAGAGTTTAAAAAAACCAGGCAAACTTGAAGGAAAAATACAAAAAAGAAAAATTACCATAATAAAATATACTGTAGGAAGCTTGAGAAACTGAAGCTTGGCTTAATTGACAAAAAGTGTCAGTGAATAAAGAATGGAGTTCAATAATTGATCTTCTCATATTTCAATATTTTAGTCACAGTCAGATATTGCAGAAACTGGAGACAGTGAGAGACATTTTTAAGTCTCTTTCTTTGAAGTTTATGATAGGTTGGTAGTTGCTGTTCAAAACATACTTTTTCACAGAAAGTAACATAACTTGGTTCAGTTTTAGGAGTTTAATGGACACAGGAAGAATTCAGACAACCAGCAGAGTGATAAGTTATGCATCATGTCTAAATGAAGTAAATCCCGTGACTCTAGAAAGATATGGCAGGAAAATGTGACCAGAAACTATTTAAATCAGTAGGAACAGGAATGACAGCCAATGTCAACTTCTCAACAATAAAAGATCCATTCAAGTTAAGCTCACTTATGTTTTCTGGAAAAAAACCCACCACTACCATAATGATTGGATCAAACAAAATGGAAAAAAGGAGGATATCACTTCTGAGTTTATATTTTTAGCCCATGCAAACCAGTCTTCTCTGATCCTAATCTGCACAATAAATTCATCACTGCTGGAACTTCAAGCTCAAAAGCATGTAGAAGGGCAATATGGGGATTAGTCAAATGTTTGAAAATCCCTGCAGCTCCCAAAACTTTCTGAAATACTAATCTCCAAAAGGATTTTCTAAGTTGTACTCACCTAGTCTTGATTTTTTAAAGTTAAAATACTGAAATAGCAAAAGGAAGAACATTTTTCTCAAATTTAGAGCTATTGTCTCCAAACCAGAATCTGGGTTTGCATTGGCTATGGGCTTGCCTACTTTCTATCTCTTTTAGGGTGCTTACACCCTCTGTGTGACTGAGACGTAACTGGAGCAGCTATATGTGGTATTTTCAACAATAAATAAAATATTTAGAAGGCCTTTCTCTTTTTGGCCAGATTTATGGCCAGCAAGGTTAAGTTCATTGTCTGATAAGGGGTAAAATGAGAAAGGCTGCCTGCGTTCTCTGATTTGCCTTCCTGCCCAGCACTGTAATATTTATTTCAAAGATATTTAGAATACTATTAAAGAAGCCTTAGGGTACAGTGCAGAGTAAGATAGTAATGCTACAGCCACAAATACAGTTTGGAAATAGTCTCAAGTGCAACTGGAGATTATAGAAGTTACTTCTGTGTCCCGAGAGACTTTTCGAGTGTAGCTGGACGAGAAGTATTGCTGTATTAGGGAAGTAGAGGCATGGCACAACACTGGTGAAGCTGGTGGGCAGCTTGAGTCTGCTCTTGGAACTCAAAAAAGTGCCCCAGATTGCCTTGCCTGAGCGTGTGAAGCAAAAAAAGGGACAGGGACGCGTTACATGAGATCCTGTCTTGCAGAAGCTCTGAGTCAGAGTCTCAGCTGAGGGTCCAGGGTCCTGGTCTAGGGCTGCCTGCACACTGAAGAAATAATTACCTAGAGAACAAGCTCTGAGGCCGGCTGTGCTTGGCTGTGCCAAGCAAGCTGAGCAAATCCTTGCTGCACGTGGCTTTCTGCAGGCCCGGATGAAGTTGTGCTGCAGTGATGTCTCTTCCACGCCGGGACCAGCACTGGGGAAAGCGAAGAGCCTGCAGAACAGCACAACTGCACGCGACACCGTTCATGCACCATAATGATGCTGCAAGCTCTACTTTGTTTAAAAGGACATTGGTTTTAGTTTGAATTAATTTTTTTTTCAATATAACTATTTTCTGCCTTTTTAAGATCATCAGGAAGATTTGTCACCATTTCACTGTGGAGACAGAAAAGGAGAAGGGAACCGGCTTTTGAACCACTAGACTATCATCCACAGGCTTACCACATGGTAAAATGAAACGTTTGGATACAATTTTGTGAGGGGAATTCCAAATTCACTTTTTGGGACTCTAGAATACAGGGAGTGATTCCATTATTCTACCTTCACTTCACAGATCATTGTGCCTTACATATATATATGTGTGTATACTAAGTATATGTAAGCAAAACCTGTGTTTGAATAAACTAACTTATGCTAGAAATCAATGCTAAATCTCCTTGGTGTCAAAAGACCAGAAGTGATATCAAATCATCAGCAATTTTCATTCATTAACCTGATTTAATGCAGCACCAAAGGACAGAAATAAGCATTAATTGGATAGCAAACACATTAAAAGTATGCTTGTGGCTAAATTGCCACAAGCAGAAAACAAGAAGTAGGTGTTAGGTTCATTTTTCAGTGTTCTTGCTTCAAGCCTCAGCCTTTTAACTCGAAATCACTCCTGGCTTCTTCAAAGTTTTTTCAGAAAGAGGTTTCTGATTATTACGCAAGGATAAAATGCAACAGATATGCCCTACTCTGAAATGATTTCTTTGATAATCGAGATAATCTGCCTCTCGTAAATCTTCAAGAATTCAAAGTGATCTGAAGTGTGATTTAGCTAATCAGCATGTGCCATACTGGTAAGCAATGAATTAAGTCACTTGTATTATAGACAATACCAACCTGGACTAGTCAATAACACAGAATGACTTGCTTACTCAGCTTTAAAAAACAGAATGACTGGTAGTTACTAATTGCTTTACTGAAAGTGCTGTAGAATGCTCATGAGTAAAATAGGACCCAATTTAGGACCCTAATGCCAACTTGAGTAGTAGCAATTGTAGAGAAACAAATTAGCTACCATGTGTGTTGCATCTCCAAATGAAGAGCATTTTGTATGGTCACATTTAGAATTATTTCTAATAGTTCTAAGCAGCAGATTAGCATGATTTCTGATCACAGAATCTTAGAGTAGTTTGGGTTGGAAGGGACCTCAAAGCCCATCTAGTTCCAACCCCCCTGCCATGGGCAGGAACGCCTCCCACTGGCTCAGGCTGCCCAAGGCCCCATTCAACCTGGCCGTGAACACCTCCAGGGATGGGGCAGCCACAGCTTCCCTAGGCAACCTGTGCCAGTGCCTCACCACTCTCATGGTGAAGAAATTCCTCCTTATGCCTAGTCTAAATCTACCCCTCTCCAGTTTATACCCATTGCCCCTAGTCCTTTGTACAAAGTCCCTCCCCAAGTGATATGCGACCTTTTCTATATTTACGTCATGTGTGTTCCATCCATTACATAATTTTGTGAAAAGATTTCATACAATTAAAATTTAAAAAGCCCAGTTAGCATTATTCATCCTGATATTCAGCTCATGCCCTTTGAAGTTTACATCGAGTGAGTAAAGGGTCAGGACTATTTCTAGGATCAGTTCCAAATCTATTAGTCGAAGAGTGCTGTGCATGCTCCTAAGTCCAGAACCATGTTCATGAAAATCCTTGCTCAACTGTTGCTTTGCAGTGGTGATATCTAAACTGCAGGCAGCCTTTCCCCTTGTTAGTGACACCAAATTCATCAGGAAACATCACAAACAATATACCACACCTAAATATTTAGATAGTCCATTAAAGACAAGTGACCTCATAAAATTTGTGTTCATTTCCCGAGGTAATCTGGAAGGTGCTTTAAAGGCTCCCCAGAGGTGTGAGAAGACCCAGAGCCTGAAAGAGGCCACGGGGATGGTGCTGTATGAGCACACTTGCCTGTGGGAACTCTGGGGTAAAACGTGCTGTGCGCTTTTCACCAGAAATCCCACTGAAAAGCAGAAAATTGCTTCTAGTAAATCAAAACTGACAAGCTGCAAGACAAGAATTAATATCTACAGACTGGCATTTTTTTTTTATAGATAGCTGTTTCATTGGAAACTTTATGACCAGCTGCAACAGCAATCCTTTAGCCTGTCTGGATAAGGTTCAAGGGCACTAACCCCGCATGGGCGTTCAGTGGGAAATACATCATCAAAAGCACATGCCATGCCTGTAGCTGGGGTGTAAGTATCGTAAGGATGGATATGACAGCATCTTTCTAAGACAAGGTAATCCATGCTGCTGAGATGTTTGGAAATCCTTCTAATTACAGATGTTTCTGACAACAACAGTGCTCGTAGCTGGATTCTTCACCAGAAATAAACCTGCAATATTAATCAGCTGATCACTTTGCAAATCTTTTTGTCATCTAGTTTGGGTATGCTATTTGATAATGCGGTAAGTGACTCACGCCTTACTTTTTGCTTTCAGAACAGGTACTGAAGTTTGAGTCAGAAAGTCCCCAGCAGGACTGTGATAAAATATCTCATTTCTGAACATTTCACAGGCTCAGCCCAGTCCCAGTGCTTGTGAGCTCTCCTTTAAGGATGCAGGTGTCTAAGGGAAAATGCCAGGATAAAGAACTTGTTTCTGCTGGTCTATTGAAATGTAGTAATTATGTAAGAACTGAATTGCAGTGCCTGCACAGCTATAAACACTGAGTTAATACATTCCATTGATATTGTGTGTGTGTCAATCAGATTAATTAACCACCTTTTTTGACATTAAATTTGTGAATGTTTCTTACAAAAGGAACCTTCAACAACTTGAAGTCTTTCAAGCTACAGTGATATCTAAGCTATGTGGAAACCTTACTTCCCCCACTGCAAACAAATTAAAATGGGCACGGAAAAGTTTAACACATCAGCGAATGATAACTCATCTCTGGGTAAGATTCAAATATATATACCTGTCAAAATTAATGAGGAATGTTTCTTACGAGTTAACAGTAATATTTTAAGAATGCTGACAGAAATAATTTCACAGAAAAGGTGCACTGAACTACTCCAAATCATGGACAGATCTAAATATCATCTTCACAGATGTTTGCTCCTCCTGCAATTTTTACTTTTGTCATCTTTGTAATGTGTTAGTGTCATTCATTCAAGGTGCTGATCTGATCATTGTATTTTCAAACATAACAGCAGTGTTGTACCTTTCACCACCCACAGCTGGGTGTTCACATCCAGGGTACCAAACTGAACGTATTGTGCGTGGGGCAAAGGGAAATCTGCTTCACCCTGTAAGCAATGGAGAATTTTCAAAATCCATTTTTATTATGCATGAAGAAGATTGGTGCAGGTCAACTTTTTCAGTTAGAATTGTCTTTCACAGGAAAACATTTTTTCTTTTTTTTTTTTTTTTTTTGGTGAGAAGTGTCTCCTTTCTGCTAGTCAAGTGTTTTGTTTGTTTTTCTTGTTGTTTTAAACCTAGAATTAAAACACAAAACATTGCAAACGAGAACTTTGAACCCAACACCAGGAATATTTTTGTTTAGAGAGGCTTCCTTTTGGAACAGCAGCTCCACCAGTTTAAGATTGTCCGTTCCTACCTCCTGTTATTTTAGCACAGGTTTGTATTCAGTGGCTGCTACTGCTCTTGCAAACAGCTGCCTGCCTTCCTGTGACAGAGGTTCCCCTCCTTTCTGAACCAGAAAGAGGTCAGGTGTGCACTGGGCTCTGCTCAACTGTCATCTTCCAGCAGTACCTCTTTTAGGTAGGTGCCTTCCTGACTACACGCTATATGCAGTTTTAAGTACTTGTGTGCATAGAGCTCACGAGCATTTATGTATCTCGCTTTTCTCAAAACTAAATGCTATTTCTTGGGATGGAATCAAATACATTCCACTTCAAGTAATTTGTCAGAGAATTTTTACTTTTCATGCAAAACAGTCCTCTTAATGCATTCAGATCATTCGCACAGGAAGATGGAGCCAAATTAATACAGCAAAACCCTGCTCTCAAATGTCTCAAACATTCTCAAATATTTGTTCAAAATTCACTTTGATCATTTTCCTGGCTCATTTAAGAGCATTCAGATGTCGTCTGGGAAACGAATTTTCAAGTTAAAACTAAGAAACAAGATGTTCATGCACGTATTCTTACTATAAATTCTTATGCCTGTATTTCTAAACAGAAATACAGAAAGGAGGCCAAAATATGCCCAATTATAAATTTCTTATTATTCAATAGAATTTATACTAAGGAAGCTGGTCTAGAACATGTAGTAAATTTGGTAAAGCACGTAAGTAAAGTGGACATAAATTAGACAGAGAGAGCTGGTTTTCTCAAAATGTATTTATTTACCGGTTTGCCATTTGCCAGTCAGAATCAGGGCTAATAAAGCATCTATAATGCAACTTCTTACTTTGTATTGGCATCTTCTGTATGGTCAGATATGCCTTGGCTTTGGAGAAAAGAGAAATCAGTCTTTCAATCATAGGAAGCTCACAAGATGCCCATAGGTAAAGATCAATTGAGATATTTGAAAAATTAATTGATCCATGTTCTAAGATGTATGTTTATGGTATGGGTAAGGAGAGCATCAGACACATGGGAGACTGTCCCAGTGCTCTGTCTGCAGCCAGAGCCACAGCTGCCCGAGGCTATAAACCACATGGTAAAGGGATGGTACCAAATGCACCCATAGAGTCATGCCCAGAATGCGCGATAAAGCCTTGAAAACAACAGCCCTCATATCTCCATGTGGTGCCTTGCAGAATGTCCCAAAGCCAAACCCATCCATGCTGGGGCAGCGCCAGAGCGACTGCACAGCAGTGGTGGAACTCTAAGTGTGGGAATAATTTAGCATATAGATTAGATAATTTTGTTGAAACAGAATGGTGGTGCCAAGAAAGCTGCTGCTTCTTGGAGGCAGCTGAGAGCTTTCTTCTGTTCTGACAAAGTCCCCTGGTATTTAGGTGCGGGAAGTTATTATGGTGCTTGGAGAAAGGGGATTTGACAATCACATCAATTATGCTTCGTTTTGTGAGCAATTTCAGGAGTATAATAGGGGTCAGAGAAGAGGACAAGTCTTGTTCCATGACATGTTTAGTACGGTGTTGCAGAAGTACTTTCCTCTTTCCCTGCCCTCCCCTCAGCTAAAAAAAATGCTTCATTAAAACCCAGTAAAAGACACTGAATTTTTTATGCACCCATAGATTTGCCATCGCTTTCCGTCTTCCCTGTGAAAGCTCAGACGCACTGTAGTGATTCCAATCTGTCCTTTATGTAACTCTATTTTCTTCAGTTAAGTTAAAACAGGGGGAAATTAGCCCCTTTGATATTTCTCTTCCATAGCTGGTTCGAAGTGTTGTACATGTGGAAAATGAGTTTTTAAATGGAAGGAGAATGACTCATATTAATTTAAAACCCAAACTAAAGAGATAATTGCATATACTATAACTTGTGTTATAATGAGGAGTTAGTCATAAGTGATTACATAAATTTTAGAGTTTAAATGATTTTTTAAAGCACGTTTAGGGCTAAATCCTGTCCTGGCTGGAACAGAAAGTGCAGAGGCATCTTGCAGAGACGCTGTTGTTGGCCAGACTAAAATTTATTGGGGTGGACTCAGGGATTTGCCGAGGAAACATTTTATTGTTTACCCCAGTCTGCTCACTTATCTAGCCAGTCTGATCGCTTTTTGGCCAATATGGCAATTATTCCTTACTCCTTAGAGTTTCTTGGGCTTCGCATTCAGATTTGCCCTCTGAAAGCAAAAAACTTTCTCTATTATTTCCCCCTTTCCTCTTCTTTTTGACCAAAGGTTATCTCCTAGCTGAATAAAAAAGCAATTGCTAGTACGGAAAAGCAATATTCACTGTAAATACCTTTTCTATATGAACTGTGGGAAAGGGACAGGTCCAGTTCTGTGGAGATCCGGTCAGTGCCTTATGCAGTTAAACTTATGAGATTGACTTCAGTTACAGTGGTAGGCTTCATTAGCAATAGCTGAGGGAAAAATCATTATGCTTCGTACCAGCAAGCCTATATACCAAATGTCTTGGCAAAACCAGATATGTGGCTAAACTTTCGTAAGGGGATCAATCATGGAGATGGATGGCAAAATCAGAGCAATGCTACGTGCTTGTATGTATTTTGAAATGTTGTATACATTGGAGTCTCATTTAATATTTACATAAATCAGTCTTGCCAGTCCTGATGAACAAAGCCCTTTTTCCAAATTACTGGGTTTTTTTTTTTCAATGCTGATATTTAGATCTTACCATATTCCAAGTTCTTCAAATAAAACAGCAAAGCAACATCTCTCCCCAACCCCAAGCCTGATGTTTTGTATGTACCGGAGCACCTATTATTTTAAAAGCAGAGCTTAAATTTGAAATGTCTCAGTGGAGGAGCAGTTTCTTTTATGGCCTTTACAAAGCTTAGTGTAACAGCAGCTCTCATAGTTTCTGAAGACTTACTCATATTATTAGATATATTTCAGTGCTCTTTGCTAAGTTATCCTGTCTTCATTCTTGGCTCTTATATATATCAGGGAATTAAAAAATTAAAAATGATTCAGTAGCTTAGAAGGATATGTTCCCATCATTTAGCGTTCAGACCTTCCACTGACATAAAAAGAAATTTTGCTTTTAGAGAGATGTCAGTGTGACAGCTCTTACACTGTAAAACTGATAGGCTCCTGCTGCATGATTTTTTTTCCGTAATAGAAAGGTTTAGTTCAAGTAAGTGTGTCCTGCTTGAAATCACATTGCTCAGCTACATGTTAGTCTGACGAATCACTAGCTTTTCTCGTCAGGGACAGTATAGTGCCAAGTGTCCTACCTCCTTTTGGATAGAGTTTCCTTCTTCCTGTGGATGCCACCATGGATGCCTTCAGCGTGCTGGTGCAGGGCGATGCTGAGCTGAAAGCTGCTCGCTGGCATCTGCATGTGGGAGAGTGTCTGGGACCTGAGGAGGTCATTGCTCTCCTTTTCAGCCTTTTCTTGTATCTGGGGCTCCTCTGTTCTTGTGATTCTGGATTTTGCTTTTAGGAGGCACGATGCAAACAGTGACATCTTGGGGTGTGACAGAAATGCCAGTTTATTTGACAGGGTGGGGATGTTCCTTGGAACTAATGAGTTGTGTCACCATTACCAAAAACGTGCAATATCCTGAGCAGAGATAGAGATAGAGATAGGGATAGGGATAGAGATGCTGTTATTCAGTCGAACAGTAAACAGATACGTATGTTCGTCTTAGACATTTCTGTTTTCTGTTGCAATTTGTTATACACTAAATCGATTTTTCTTGCTTCTTTTTCTTGCAAATTCTCCCATTAAATTAAATAGTCTGAGAGCAATAGCCATTAAATGTTCATTCCTTATTAATTAAGTAGTTTAAAATCTAGGTCTTTGAAGACTTCCCTAATTAATTGTGTAAAGCTGGCTACAAAGCTAACAGGGAATGAAAGAGTATTACTTCAGGGAAGTGCTTTACAGTAAACTACCAAGTAGTGTAGAATGTGTAAGACATTAGCATTCTTACAGGCTGGAAGCAAAGAAGCATCTTTCAAATGATAGCCATGATGAGAGCCTTTCACAGTTACATCCTGATCATAAACTTATGTGATACCAGGTGAGTTCTGAGTTATTCAATGCTGATAATATCTCTGTGTCCATCAGACAACTTGTGTGTCCTGTCATGCCCTGTTCTGCTTTCATCCTCCTCTTTTTCCCTTCCCTTCTCCAGCATTTTCAACAGCTCTTTTAAAAAATGTGAAGAAAATCCCTCCTGGGCATTTTGGGTTCTGCTTTTCATGCAGCCAAAAATTTGGTCTGCCCTCTCTCTCACACCTTCTCTGTCGTGAATGTTGCATTTCATTAGGAATTTTCTGTGACCCTTCCCTTTCATTCCCAGTATGCTCAGCTATTCTATTTCCTGCCTTCAAAGAAACTTTAAGACTTGACATTTTGCAGTTTTAAAATCTGTGTTACTCTGCCGATTGATTTACATAATCCAGCAGTTCCCAATATTATTGACTACTTCACTAGTTTTTAATATTACTATGAATTTTGTTAATGATCACTTACATCTGCTTCCAAATGCAATGTACAGCAGCACTGAACTAAGACAGACACTTACTTTTAAATTTATGCTTTAAGACTATCAGTTCTGTGATTTTAATCCATTTAGCATGAACTTTGTTGTGCAGTGTCATAGTGCTCTTTGCAGTTAGATTATCTTCTGGAAGCAAATCAAATGAGGTACAGAGTTTTATGCCATCAGCACAGTTACTTTTTCAGCCGAGTTTGTCCTTTAATAGTAAGGCAATTTGTGTGAGGAGGCCTATTCTCCATACAGCTGTGTACACTGTAAATAAGTATATTCCTGAGTCCTAAGCCCTTATCGATTGCATGCCATTGGATATCTTTTGATACTGAAATGTTTGCTCTCTCCCACAGCCATGGAGCTCCACGTACTTCATGGGCTTCTATGATTCAGCACGGGAAGCAGACAAACTGACTCTTGAAGGTGTCAGCGCACTGGAGAACGTGCACAACCTCTCAGCCTGAGCACAGCACGCTGTGGCGCACAGATATGTTTTGCCAGGTGAATTTGCACCTGTATCACTCCCCACTGTTGGGCAGTAAAGGCGCAGAGCCACTGAGGCAAAGCAGACCACAATATCAGTATGTGAAAGGCTCAGGTCTTTGTTAGATGTATATGAAGGGTTATTTTTTCCTCCCTGTTTAGTTGAGGTGAGAACTTGCATAGATCTGCTGTTCTGAAATCGGACAAGGAGAAAATGGTGCTTCTGAATTTTGAAGAATTCAGCCCCTTTTAATCAACCTTTTATCTTGAAGGAGCATAATTAAAGTAAAGTTATGTTTGAGCTCACAGATGCATTTTGGGCCTCTCTTCTTCCTTCCTTATGCTTTAATATCTTAAGACTGGAAAAGATACTTCCATCAAGAGTATGGCTGGCACTTATCGAAAGTTTCTGTAGCTAGAAATAAAACTACAAGACATGAAATATCTCATGACAGAACAAAACAATCTGTCAGTTTAGAAAAAGTTTTTTATTATTTGGTCACCTGCAATAGCAAGAGACCGGACTGAATACCCCAGAATGTCTCTCCAGTCCAGTGTACAATGATTAGAAACACAGGAAGCAGCAAATATGTACTCCCTGTTATCAGATTTCTGCAATGATTCTTTTTTGAACTCCAAAGTCAGTGCAAGACCTATTGTGCTGATAATCAAAATCCGTGCTATTTCCAGACCAGCATCTCACAGCAGCTACACTCCACGGGAGCAGTGAAACCGCAGATGAAGATTTGTGGGACCACAAGGGTCGTCTTATACACTCCCTCGCAGTTACAAGCTCCACGTTATAAATCATTTTCCTAAACATATGAGCACAGAAGATAAAACTGAACTATGGTATTAACTCCTGTCTGCTACAAAGGCAGCAACAGAGCCTGTTTTATCCAGGATTTACTATGGTATCTTACTCATTCGGTCCAGGTTTTTTTTGCCCTTGCCTCCACTCACTTTCACAAATCCAATTTTGAAGTCTGTTCTGACTTAGATGCTCTGGAGAGAATGGAAGAGAAAGAGACAGCGTTCCTGGTGACACTCGGGTAATACATTTCCAGATCCAGGCTAGTCCCTTGGCAGTTATATGTCAAGAAATGGGAATGAATGAAACAGATTAGCACAGAGTGAGATTCCCAAATGGTACGAATTGGCATAGCTTCTTTGGGCAGCTTTTCTACTAAATGAAATTGTTTTTCACTCCTTAAACATTGAAGCAGTATGAAGATTGAAAAATAAATAAACCCCATATATTTGCTGGTTTAGCTTCAGAGTTTAGTCCAAATCAGTCTCATTATGAGGTCTGTTATTTATTCACCTTTTTTCCTTGTATCTGTCTCTCAACAGCCAACACTGAATACTTGTGATTTCTAAGGACTCTCTAATTAAAGAAAGATGTTGATTTTGTTGCCTCTTTGCCCTCTAAAAGAGTAATAAGGAAAAGAAATCCAATGTGAGGCAATGTAATCAACCATCTCCAGCATCCCATTATGAAAACTGCTTGAATAATTCACTTTTCTCGAGTGTCATTAGTGGATCAGCTGCCAGCCCAGGCATCATGAGGAACAGCAAAAAAATTCCCACCCAATCACTTCTCTCTCTCTACTTTCATAGCAAATTCCCTTCTCCCTGCTGAGAGATACCGCAGCTGCTACCCAGGAGTGCAACTGAAATGTGGTACCATGCGGGCAG
Organism: Cuculus canorus; assembly: GCF_017976375.1. Lineage (NCBI taxonomy): Eukaryota > Metazoa > Chordata > Aves > Cuculiformes > Cuculidae > Cuculus > Cuculus canorus. Next base: position 8,679,248 of record NC_071406.1, read on the forward strand.
CAGAAATTGTAAGATTTCCCCCTAATGTTGTTTTATTAAAACAAAACCCAAACACCCTCTCTTTCCAAAACACATATAGCTTTTCCTCCTTCCTCAGCCAGTAACACTCCTGTTGATGAGCAGCGAGGCTGATCATTTGCGCTGATCAGATTGACTGCAGATGCATTAGCTATGCAGATCAGACGCTGCAGTGCTGTTGTGTGCGCTCTTCTCATTCTAGTTTGGAAATCCTGTATTTCCCTGACATGCCTATGTACATGTTTTGGCAGAGAAATACATTACATAGGTCTGAGCAAGAGAAAGGGGTAAGTTTCCTACCCTTGAGACCAAAGCACCCTGTGGCATTAAGGTGTTTTGATTCAATTTCCCACTTTCAAAATGTGGTAAATAATACACAGCTGTGCCTTAAAATGCTGGGGTTTGCAGTGACCTTTTGGATCTGAAGACTGCCGGGGAGCTTTCCTATCACTGATGCCTATAGCTCACTGCAAAAGAGATTTTGTTTTCCCCAAATTTGCCTTTGGGGGTCCTACAAAGTGAACAGCTAACACTTTCAAAGTTTGTGTGCCCACACTTTGTTGACTGAGGAAAGCCAATACAAAAATCTGTGTTTTATAATATAGAAAGAGCCAGTATTCCTCTTCCATGTGAAAATTGCCTTGAAATACAGACATCCCCTTTTGGTTCTCCAAGCTTCATTTCACCCAACAATCCAGGGGTATGTGGTTTGAGGATTAGGGAATCAGCAGCTATGTTAAAAGACCAATTTATACCTCCACAGCCTGGTGGTATTGACAGAGCTGGGACTCCAGCAAGCACCCATAGACAGTCTGCTTTAATTTGCTGAGCAGCTGGTAGGTAAATGATTATGTTTCAGAGGTAGCACAGAAGAAGCAAGGCTTTGCCACTAGGCCAGTATTTACCCAGAGCCCGGACAGATCAGAAATAAATGCGACAAAGGAAAAAGGAAGTGAGCATAGAAATTGAGACTTTTTTTCACTCTAGAATGTGTCAATCCTGGTAGTGCTTCAGATGAATACACTCTGAAGCTCAGTATGATGCCTGAAGGGCAGTTTTGCATCAAGTCCTTTCCTTTCTTAACTTCTCCAAATCATCGATTGTAATTAAAGAAAAGTTCAGAATATGCCTGTCATTGCCTAGACTGTTCCTAAATTTGGGACAGAAGGTTGTAATAGATTTGGTTCAAACTGCCAGCAGGTTAATAGGTATATGTAAAATTTTGGACTGTAGAGATCGGCACAGTTTAGAGAATCCCTCAATTCCCAAGTAGCTCCTTGGCTTTATTGTTTTCATATCACCCACATCTATATTGTATATAAATTGCTTTGGGATCCTTGGGGTGAAAGGCTTTAGATAAGTGTAAATTACTGCGTTGCCTGTAATTATTTTGAAGTGGTGATTGCTGGGCCGTGCTTTTTATTTGTATTGTGGGGGGTTATGATTCTAGTATAGAGATATGGCAGCTTTGGAATTGGGGAAGAAATATGTTCTTAGACTTTGATTTATGTTTTTCTATTCTACTCTTTGAACATAAGTAGGAGGGCAAGAAGGAGAGCGTGAACGTTTAGTGAACGTGCTCCTGCAGTGTAATTCATCTCTGAGACTGAAACAGCAGGTTTATAAACCTGGTTAAGCAAACTTCAATTTCTCTGCTCTTTTTTTCTTACGGCTGCTTGAAGCACTTTTGACAAATCATGCACTTCAATAAAAACGTATTTTCAGAATGATTTGGAAAATATACTGCAATCAAAATAATGGCTGGATTATGTATTTGGACCTGGTGTCCTTTTATTGTGTGTGCAGGATGGCTATGCTACATTTGCCTCAGAAGTTATAAGCGAATATAATGAACAGTGCTTGCTAGCAGGTACTGTAGCTGTCTGTCTTTCAGGCCTTCAGCATCACAAGAAGCATAATTTGTAGCATTATTACACAGCTGATAGCAGGATGATATAATTTGTGGATTTAGTTATTAGAAGATCGCACAATTGCTGGAGAATATGTAACTCTGCATGAAACTTGGTTGTTCTTGACAAATTTCTCCTAGCATTTTGAGTCCCGCAGGTCTTCAACATCTCTCTGGGATTTACTAAAAGCTTTACAGACCAACAGAAAGAAGAAACCATTCGAATCTCATGTTTTTTTCCTTGGTTAGTTTAAGCACTGCGACATTGAATATAATTTCCACTGAAACAGTCCTTGGTTCATTGCGAAGTACAGGAGTGGATGATCCACACTGTTTTTCTCCACATAGTGTTCTGCTTTTTTTTTATAACTGGAATATAAAAAGGTTACTAAAGTATAAGGAAATGATTTCTATGCATCTGTAAGTGGTATTGGAATGAGCAGCTGGCATAAAGTTACGTCTCATTAACAAGGTACTATTTCCTATCTAGTTGGATGTGATACTTGGTGTCGCTAAAATTCACTGATGTATATGTGTGAAGGTACATTGGTACATGGCAATGAGATGTGAACATCACAGAATTCTGACAAAAGGAAGTAAAAATGTTCACAATGATTTTGAGCAGCCAAAACTTTCACAGCTTGTCAGCCGAAGCGTGGCAGCAATGTTGGTGGACGAGTAGAGTGGGCTTGTGACTGACACACTTGTGATTGGAAAGAAAAATAGAGATAAAGGGGATTTCAAAAGTTGTTTTTTTTTTTTTTAATTGAGAAGACATCACAAAGTTGAGGAGATTGAGAAATGTTACACGTGGAAGAAGAGCACTGTCTTCCAGGAACATGCTAAACAGCGGCATCCATAGCTGCAACCAACAGCAATCAAGGGCACATCATGGCCAAGTCTAGTCCTAGGCTGCAACTCCCTCATCATCTTCACAGCCCTATGCTAGCTATCATACCTAAAAAGTGATGTTTATTGCCTCTTTCATTACTGTTGCTTTGGCCAAGTTCTTCCTTCAGGTTCCTGTGGTCTGCCGTCTCCCAGCTTCATTAGTTGTTTAAGCTTTTTCCCCACTAGCACTTTCTTTGTACCATCTCGCATTTCCCTTTACTGAAACAATGATCAGAGATTGTGCAGCATCCTTAGATGACCTGGTAGGTTCACTCTCAGATATCAACCCTGACAAAATGACTTCTGCTGCTATTTTCAGGTTGCTCTCTCTTGCCCCAAGGGTGGGGAGACAAAGCAATATCCTCATTAACAGCCACCCTGGAAATGTGAGCGGCGGTCCTTTGAATACAATTATTTGTTAGCCCATCTTTCATCCTGTTTAATTATAATGATGGGTTTTGCCATCACAAAGAAACATATATAAAAACTATAACTAACCAATAAATTAATATTCTGAGGAAACAACAAACCAGAAGATGAACCACTATCTGTTATTTTATATATGTGGCAATGAGTTAGAGCCTTCTTCAGCATCCTGGGAATCTTGCAAAAACATCTTTACAGCGAGGAGATGGGAATACATGTCTTGTAGGGGAAAAAGAGTAGGGTTAGCTTGAGGAGTAGAAGAAGTATCTTTTCATTTCTGATGGCAACCGCTCCTTGCTGCTCCTTAGGCAAACTTCTCAGGAATGTTTTGGGAAAAGTACTCATTTGATTGTAGATTATCTTTCATTTGTAAAGACCCCATCAAGTTATGTGCTACTAGATCAATGCCGAAGGAAGGAAGGACGGAAGGAAGGAAGGAAGGAAGGACGGAAGGAAGGAAGGAAGGAAGGAAGGAAGGAAGGAAGGAAGGAAGGAAGGAAGGAAGGAAGGAAGGAAGGAAGGAAGAGTTCTCGTCTGTTATACAGTAACATTGAAGAATAATGGTGGAATAATTATGTTTTCAGTATTATTCTTCTAAAGGGTGGGGTTTTTTTTACTCACACCCACAGGTGATAGCATGCCCTTAAAATTTTGTGTAGGTTTGTATTAATGCACATAAATGAAAGAAAAGGGTCTACAGTAGCCAATTTTCTTTCTCTCTCTTTTTTTTTTTTTTCGCTGTTGTCATTGAAATTTTCTGTTTTGTTTAATCTGGAAAGCATCTTTCTTTCCTGCAGCCTCTGAGATCTAACAGAAAAAACTCAACTCCCCACTTTAGTCTCCATAGCTACAAACTATTAATTAAAACTTCAAACCCTTTAAATATATGATCTTTCCTTTTCTTTTTTTCTTTGCAGCTTTACTGCAAGCTGATTTCAGGGTGCTACCTCTACATACAAACAACTTGGGGTAAAACTTCTCAGCCCAACACAATTGCTCAGAATGAATTTTGCTTCCATGTGATATCTAGTGCAGCTATCCCGGGTGTAGAAGGAATCACAGAGTAACTTCGCCGTATTGAGGGGACAAAGAATTTGATTAGTTCAAGTTCTGCTATGGTAAGCTTAGCAAAGCCTCAACAAGTTTGCAGGGCTATTAGGTGCAAAAATACTTGGAAATATGGACTGACAGTGTGGGAATTCTTATAATGTTTCAGAAGTTTACCTACTAGCTGAGGTCTGATGTTTAAAAAGTGAGGTTGCTTCTGAGTGGCTTTTTACATATATTGAAAATAAGGGAGCGGATCCTGCTTAGACAAAATACCCTTGGTCTTGCTTGACATTTCACTCAAGCTTGGTCCTAATCTTGAACCCTCAACAGATCTCCTCTTGAGGGCTGTGGATTTTGGATATGGTCTCAACTCAGAAATATGACGCTTAGTCCTATCTTCAGAGAGTAAGAACATTCCCGGAGGACCAGTACTGGACAGGGCTGTGATGCTGTTGCAGACTGTGTTCAGCACAGGGTGCAGTGTTTTCCATGGCAAGCGAGATTTTAGGCTTAAAGAAGCATAAACTTGTACAGAAAGACACTTCACACTATCGTTGGCACATCTCCAGTATTTTGTGGCAGTTCCCGAGTGCTGTGCAATGAGGTTGGCTATGCTCATAGGTAGAGAGATAGTTAGCTGTGTTCCTGTAAGTCGTCACGTGTGTAAAACATTACTCATCCTATAGCTCTTGCATGGCAGAAATATTGAATCCTGTTAGCGGTGTGAGTAATAGTTACAGATGAAATGAAATCTACTTCTCAAATCAGTCAGGCTCACCTTTTTCTTTTTATAATGCATATTTTAATCTCCTGCAGATTGAAGGCTAAATGAATGCATAGTGCTCCTAGTGCTATGGACTTTAATGGAGAGCGAAGAAAAAAACATTTGTTCTTCTTTCCTTAAGTTCCTCATGTGTGAAGTATGTGTACCTGTCAATCATTACTATTCTTTTATTTCCTACACTGCTGTGCTTTTTCTGACCAGATTGTAAATTGTGTGACTGGTACATTCACATTGAGTAGAGTATGACTTTGGTTTCTGAAGCTTCACGAAGGACCAAAATGTAAACAGGGAGTCAGAATTAAACATTGGTGGGGTTTTGGCACTAGTTGGCTAAAGCAAATTAACACAGTTTGGTGGCCATAAATATTTGTTTTGCTTAGTTTTTTCTGTTGTTTTGTTTTCTTAAATATTACTAGCTATTACTGTGAAGCCTCATTGGAATTGAAAAGGACCAAAGGAGGCTCTTTTCTCATTCCCTGTTTGATTTTTGTGGCAGGCATAAACAGAACAGACCGAAGGGATCCTGAAGATCCTCTTTGCTTCTGCCACTGTTTGTGATTCATCAGAATTCATTCAGCAGCCCAGAGAGCCCTGCTAAGAGATGCAACACAAAGCGCCACTCGTGAAGTCACCTCTCCCTGTGCAGGTTTTTGCAAGCGACACAGCTAATTCAGGCACAAACTCTTCTCTCTTGCCTCTGTTTACAGTTTTCTATCTCAAAAATCACTTGCTTCTCTTCCCTGGTAACAAGGCACTTGTACGCAGTCTTTTTCACTTTCATCACTTCTCACAACATACTCCTTGTACTGAGTCAGTGATATGTAGATATTGCTGAACCTATTTTCATGACATCCCGTGTCTGCCAGCAAAATCCAGTCAGAATAATTCATTACTGTTGTAACAAGGAGGATTTTTTTTTTATCTTCTGTCGTAATTTAATGCTATTTACTTTCACATTTAGGGAAAATTAGCTGAAGGAATCATTGTGCATGTACCAGAGCATTTTAGCATACATTTTACTCTAAAAAGAGGTACAAATATTTCATCTAAGTATTTTCTATTAAAATAAACGTAGTGAAAAAGAACAAAAAGTAATTACAACAAATGGACCCGCATTCTTCTGTGGATGTTGACTTGTACAAATTAGGAACATTCATACTTATTTCTTCAGCCGTTCCATCTACTGGACTGGATATTCTAAGTTTTTAGCATGGCTTTCAGCAATGGTAGAAATTCTCCTTGGTTTTGTTGAAAACATCAATTACTGAACCACACTGGGCTATTAAGAAAGCACCCCTCATAACCTGAAGAAGGTAAGATACGAGGGAATTTTGGGATGGTAAAAGGAGTGGAAATACATACAGTGAGTAAGACAACACCTTGCAGGGTTAATGCAGTGCTTTCCCAACCAGAGAATTGTCCGCTCTGAGGAATCCTTCATTCTAGTAACTAACCATTGACATTGTGGGTTAACAGAGCAGCAGCAGTTCCTGGCACTGCAGCCGGGCTGAAGCCTGGCGTCCTGTTGATTTATTGAGTCTGTCTGAAGTTTTACTGGAGGGAATTCTCTCTCACATTTCCTCCATCAGCTGCACCCAGATCGATGGCTGCAGGGGACTTGGGCGTGTGCGTGTATGTACAAGCACGTGTGGAGGGCTGCATTGCCATCCTCCAGGAACCCTCATTCCTGGGGTACCTTGAGCTGTGTGGGAACTTCCTGGCCATGACCAGCATGTACAGTAGCTGGTGGCCCTTCCACTGACAGATGATTGGGGTAAGAGGGAAGAATCAGAGGAATTTTGCACAGCTGACTGGAGGGAGGCCATGCTCTGTCTACGTTGCATGCAAACCCAGCATCAACACGTAGCGTGGCTCCTTGTGGTTAAGAATTCTGAGGAAGCCAGCAGCCTAACAGCCATCACATCAGCCTTCCTTGCAGCATTAAAACTGCATAGTCCATAAACAGAGAAGTCTGTAATGCGATTATGAAGCGATGCGAATTAGAAATTGAGTTTGCTCGTGTCAATAGCTGCCAATGTATGCAAGCACAGAATGAGGCCCTTGGTATGTGGAACAGTAGTAAGAGTAAATTTTATGTACTTGCACAAAGCAGAAAAGAAAGCAAACAGCTATAGGGAAACATTTTTTCATTAAGTATATATAATTACCAATATACGCTTTAAGTTTTTATTTCTCAGAACAGTGATTATACAACGGAATTCATGGAAATAACTTAAAAAATGAAGAAAGGGTTGTGGGTTGTGGGGATTTTTGTAAAGAATGTAAGGCTTAGAGAGCATGTGAGCAAGCAAGAAGCAGGAAAATGCATGGCTGGGGAATTATATTAGGTGTTACTAACAGCAGGTTACTGCAGGACTTGAATAGTGATAAGGAACCTTTGGGAAATGCTGCCTCCAGCAGCAGATCTGGCTGTCCACAGCGACTCACTGCATTTGGGCAGTGAGGCAGGTTGGGTTTTCTATCAGAAACAGGGATTTTCTTCTTACTTAAACTTTCTGTGTAGTTTAATCAATTTTCCTGTGTGATCTCGTTGATTTCTTACTATTTTTAAATATTTCAGGAAGGAGATTTGTTCAGCGTGCTGAGGGGCTGCTCTGACACCAGCGGGTACCACCTGCTCTATTGCAATATGTAGCAGAGGCATCTGCTCACAGCTTTAATATTCTCCAGCATATTTTGGTAACCACTCTGTTATTTAATTGCACCCTAAAGGCACTGGAATTTTTGAAAACCTCCTTGCAGGGCTAACGTGGATACTCGCATTAGCAGTCAATATCCAGGGTGAACTGCATTTTGCTAAGCAGCCAGTTCCTGAAGAAGATTACACACTACGGAGGATTAAGAGAGGAATCAGAAGGATGGCAGTGAATGACATTACTGGAAAAGTAAGCGGCAAAGTGGTGCTCTGGAGGATTTCAGTCGCATGTTGTGGAATCCCAGTCTACTGATCTAACTTGTTTCGGAGATATTTTATAATGACAAATGATGCACTTATAGAGTCATTACAACTCCTGATGACCCTTGTTAGGTTTGTACTCTAATTAGGTTCCACCTTGTGGGAGCAGGAGGTTAATCAGCAAAATTTACACTTTCTAGGAATAGATAGATTAAAATTTGTTGAAGTCAATTTAAAAAACAATGCCAACAAAATATTGATCTTATCTCTGTCTTTGGCAGCTGTTTCACCCAAGCTGCTTTTTCTTTATTATTATAAGGAAGAGATGTCTGTGTTAGCTTAAAGTTGGTTTTGGGGCTTGTATGGAAGGTTAGTTGTTGTGAAGCATAAAATCAAGCAATTTTATGCAAAATTCTCATAGGAGCTTATAAAAATCCACACATACTTAGTCCAACTAACAATATCATGAGTTCATTCTTTTGGTTTAAAGTTGTTCCCATCTGAGATTGTTAAACACAAACATATTTCAAGAGGAAGAAGAAAAATGTCTTTGAATCCTACAGGTTGCCTCTGCTTCTTTGAGCTCCCGGTGCCAGTAACTCAAAGGCATCACTTTCTTTACTGAAAAGGTTTGGGCATAAGGCAGAGTACGGTGAAAATTAGACTGTTAACCCTTTTTCCCAAACAGCCATTTACTTGCTCCCTCTTCTCAATACCAACCAGAGGACCTTCAGGTTGAATTATAAGTCTAATTTTTCTGTGAGATTTTCCCCATCTGTATCCATTAAGTTTCACTCCTGTCTGCATAGGAGGGACGGAGGTGAAAGAGCAGTGCTGAGCCCCTGATATGCTTGCTAAATGTGTTTTTTATTGCTCAAAATCCAATAAATCCAACAAGGTGAAGGAGGTTAATGCAAGCAAGTCCTGCAGGCTAGAGGCCAGCCTGGATGCTGCACTTGTGTTGCCCAGAAGTGAACCATTTCTGGGCCAGGAGGGATCCTCTTGCTGTGCCTTTACTCTACACTTGGCTTACATAAGAAACGAAATTTTTCTGGATATAAGTGGAGTAAACAGTGTCTCACTGCTCTCCCTTCTCTGGAGGAGATGTTTGTAGCCAGGGCTTCCTCAGCAGCTTTTGCAGACTCAGCAGAAAACCAGCCTTTTCCTCACCTCCTCAATGTCTTTTGCCATCCATTTGCAGCAGTACCCGCCTTTGAGCCCGAGTTAAGAACTACAAAATTAATTAAACCTCAAATCTTCTGAAGATAAACTCTGCTTAAAAGACCTCGGGTGGACATTTGAAGTCATGAGGAGATTTACAAGGACAGGTCAAGGTCTCCGTTGTCCTCCTGGAGCAGGTGTTGAGCTGCGAGCACAGCAAGTTCTAAGCCTTTTCTCCCTTTGCCTGTCCCTGTCTTGCGGAGTGAGACAGACCCATGACTTGCACCTCCAGGCCTGAGCACAGGTGCCTCTGGGCAGGTGTTTGGAGAGATGAGTGCCTGCCTGGCTTTTCTTCATGCTGTTCTAAACACAGCATTAATTAATTATTATTAAAATAAAATTTTAATTGGGTTTTATGAGCAGAAACAAGGAGTATGCTTCCCATTGAGAAAAAGTGCTTGCGTCAGTAACTGTTGCAGTTTTCTTCTGGTCCTATTCCAGGACTTCTGATAGTTCACTTATTCCAGAATACTGAATATTTCAAGAGTATCTCACCCTTCCATATGCACAAGGGACTTCCCTATAGCACAGTTTAACTTTTGGCCAGCCCTGAATCAGTCAGGCAGCTCTACTCGTTGATTGTTGCAGGTCCCTCACAACTGGAACTAAACTTATTCCTATTCCTATTCCTATTCCTATTCCTATTCCTATTCCTATTCCTATTCCTATTCTTTTTCTTGTTTGCTTGCATCCCTACTTTTTGGATACACCCTTCGTACAGTGTCTTCAAATTACTTTAAAATAAAAAGCGAGGGGGATGAGCATGGAGTAGAGAGGAAACCAAGAGACAGAACCCACGAATGAGCTCAACCTGGGGCCTGAATCTTTAAAAGCCATTTCATTTTTGAGCAATAGTTTCCTGCGCTGGGAGTGTAGCTTTTCATACAGTATCAAATACTGCTCAACAACCTCCTTCCTGAAAGAACAGATGCTTCAGAGATGCCTGAAGCTGGAATCTCATGCAGTGAGAGACTCCAAATCAGCAGTTTCTTTAGGAGATTTGTGCCACGGCTTCTGGCTCTGGTCTGTCCTTTCTCTTCTGTGTTTCCTCCCGATCAGACTCCACCTGCCCTGGCTGTGGTTTCGCACACCGCTCGCAGTCACCACCGAACGCCCCGCCGTGCGCCGCGCTGTGTCCTGTTCTACCGGGAGGTTTCTCTAAAGTAAGAGATGATTTAAGAAAGTTATGTGCCTATAAAATATCGCTCGCTCATTACCAGCCTGGGGTGTCACAATCTGCTCATGGAGCTCACCAGCTTCCATCCCTGAATCCTCTGGCTTTGATACAAGCCCTGGGCTGGACTCGTGGAAAGAGCATTCCCTATATTTCTGGCAAGTCCTTCTCCGGAGTCTGGAGGGGATAGGTTTTTTTTTAGATTATACAACAAAATAACCCACAAAAAAGTTATTTGGGTAAAAGTCTGATGGGAGCTGCTTTCCTTCTGCTCCGTGAGGAAGCGGGAGCTGTCACGGCACTTAAAGCCCAGCTATTTCGGATACCCCTCGTGCCGGGGCAGTGGGTCTGGCGGCGATGCGCTCGTGGCTCGTACCAGTGTCACAGCCCGTAGCGCCCGCACCGCGCTGCTCGATGGGGTTGGTTTAGAATCGAAGGAAGAGGAGGCAAAAGGGAACGGGGAGAGGAGAATGATTAAAAAATGCCGGGGAATACGACAGAAAAAGCCAGCGTCAACTTTCTGGCGCGGTTATACTAATTTCGGCGAAGAGCACGGCGAGACTCGCAGAGCGGGGCTGATCCCCCCCGAGTCCGCGCCCCCGCGCCGAGAGCAGCGGCACCGCCGGGGCTGGACCCCATCCCGGCTCAGCCAGATCCCGGCTCAGCCCCAGTCCCGGCTCAGCCCCGATCCCGACTCAGCCCCGATCCCGGCTCAGCCCCAGTCCCGGCTCAGCCCCAGTCCCGGCTCAGTCCCAGTCCCGGCTCAGCCCCATCCCGGCTCAGCCCCAGTCCCGGCTCAGCCCCAGTCCCGGCTCAGCCCCGATCCCGGCTCAGCCCCAGTCCCGGCTCAGCCCCGATCCCGGCTCAGCCCCAGTCCCGGCTCATTCCCAGTCCCGGCTCATTCCCAGTCCCGGCTCAGCCCCAGTCCCAGCTCAGTCCCGGCTCCATCTCAGCTCCAGCCCTGATCCCGGCTCAGCCCCAGTCCCAGCTCCAGGCTCAGCCCCACCGCCATCCCCAATCCCGATCCCGGTCCCCGCCCCATCCCCGGTTCCCGCTCCACCTCAGCCCCCGCCCCGTTCCCGTTCCCATCCCCGTGGCGCTGGGGCGGTGCTGGGCGGGGCGGGGCGGGCGCTCCCATCCCCGGGGTGCGGAGCCGTCGCCGCCGGAGTCGCCCCGTTCGCAGCCCGGAGCCAAGATGAACCAGACGGCGAGCGTGTCCCACCACGTCCCGTGCCAGTCCTCCCGGGCCGTCAAGGTAGGGCGGGCGGCAGGCGGGGTGCCCCCTCGGGGCGGGCAAAGTTCGCTCGGGCGAAAGGATGCTCGGCGCTGGGAACCTGCCCGCCCGGTGTCCCCGCTGCTGCCGGGCACCCCGACATCCCTTCGAGGGGCTCTTCCCGAAGTTTGCCCCGTGGCTGCTGAGCACGGAGCTGTTGTTGCCTCCCGGGTGTGTAGTAACCGGACGGTCAAAGGCTGCGGTTGGTGGATACAGTGTAAACCCGACTTTGTTAGTCGTGACTTTAATGTTGCCCGGTGGGAACGATGCAGAAAGGTGCGAGGCTGTGTGTTTGCTGGGTTTGTTGCGCTCGGGTGTGAGATGGGTGTAGGGAATGGGGGAAGACTCCGAGGGAATAGCGGGCGCTCTCCTTGCCTGCCTTCTTTCCTCTATGACATCCTCCTGCCTTCGCACTGATGGAAGATACTTCCCAGCCGAGTTACTGCGCTCTACGGTGATCGAGAGAAATCCCCAAGCAGATTTGTATTCACTAGGAAGTATCTCTGCAGAAATAAGAGGTTCTTTTTTTCCCCCCCCTAAAATAAAACAGCAATGCAATCAGTGACGGTATTTGGTTATTGATTCTGAGTTCTGAAAAAAAACATGGAGAAATTTTACACCGGCTATTTCGTTTCATAAAACGATGAGAAAGCCCGAAGAGCTCACTTTAGTGCTTTGCTGTCGGTGACTCAGGATGGTCCAGTGCGAGGCTGCGTGCGGGTTCGTGCCGGGCGAAGGATGCTGCGGGGGCTTCGCTCTGTTCGCAGACAAAGTTGAAGTGTTTCGGGTTTGTTTTTCTTCTCAGAGCAAGCGGACGAACCCTCGTGTCGTGTTAGCAAATTGTCAGTTGGGCTTTATCCAGTTAGTGCTGGGAATAAAAATCATGACTTAGAGCTGAGGCAGGAGGGGATTAAAGGTATAAATCATCTGTTAGCACTGTCATTTTTATATAGACTGCATTACACTCCATAGCGTATAATCAGTAATGCAGAATGTCTCTAGGCGTGGGACAAGGTGGGGAGTGACTTGTGGCTCTAATGACCGGTTGTGTAATGTGTAGCTATATCCATCACGCCATAAACGGATGGTTAGTTCATGCTCAAATGGGCAAGGTCACGGGAAGTGATGAATTATGGTTGCCCTGGCCCACTTCAAAGAGTCACCATATTAATATTAAATAGCTTAAAACCATTTCAGCCTTTCTAGGTCTGTCTCTGAAAGTACCAGAAAACAAAGCGCAACGTGGCACTTGCTCTGGGAAGTATTCCCCTCTTACATTTGGGACAGCCCATGCTAATTTTTCACCAACAGCAACATTTATTAAATTCACTTGACTGGAATTCTAAGCCAAAACAACAACAACCACCAATATCAATATGCCATTAAAGAAAAAGACCCAGACGAGTCAATAGCCTTCAAAAAGAGAGGACATGAATCAGAGCCTTCTAGACACAAGTCCGTTTTACAACCAATGCAATAATACTGATGCCATTAGAAACCTGTCTCATTTTTCTCATCTTAATTCAATGTGTCAGGTGTAAAATGTGCTTTATAAATAGTTTCAAGTGTTTCCATGCTAGGCTAATGGATACTCCATGAGAAAGTATTTATGACGGTAGACAAGCAGTAACTGCCATATGGTAATGAGGACCTTGTATTAGAAATTACTTTGAAAATATGTCATTAGTGACCAGACAAATATAAAATGCATATGAATCATAGCTTGCCAAGAAACAGTGTTAGTTCCAGCAGTTATGAAGATTCAAGAAAAAAAGGTTACAGGAAACTTCATACCTCTTGGAATGAGATTTACAAACCTTCTTTTCTCCTTTTGTTAGACTATGTTTCTCTTCAAAACACAAACCCACGACATCTCAGCTCCTGTGTGTTGTGATCAATGTGATGTTACTTCTCACTGTGTTTTGGATCAACTGCTCGCTGCTCTGTATCGCAACATAAAGTTTTGAATCCATGTAACAAAAATAGAATGATGCACTTGTGCAGTAAATTGAATTGTGCAAACTTTATCTGCGACAGTTCCTGCTCTGAATCACCTTGGGACTGTGGGAATGCCGATGCCTGAACACCGGAGCATCTTACCCCTTTCTCACATCCTTCTTTTTTGAGGGAAGGGTGCAGCTTTTGCATCCATGGTGTCTGAGAACTGAGCAAACTGCATCCAAAGTAGTTTTGGTGGTGGAGAAACAAGTTGACATAGGAAATTTAATATAAAGCGGGAAAAAAAAACCCCAAACCCAAGGATACCAGACCCTTGGATAAAATGCAAAATCTAATAAAGCCTTCTTTTACCTCTAAGCCTTTTTACAGCTTTTCTGAAGTGATTGCAAATCTTGCCACCTTGCTGACACTACTATGAATAATGATATTTCACTCTGAGATCTGTAACAAAAACTTTTACCGTCTAGCTGGGAATGCTAAACACCTGCCTTATTTCTGTATCATTACAGCTTCAACTTCAGGAGGAGCCCCTCCAGGGCAACAAACCTGGTTTTATTCTTCACACTCTTGGCTTATCTTGTCAACATGGCAAGTAAATTAGTTCTTCCAGGGGAATCACTCTGTTGTTGCGCACTTTCATGTTGCAGTGATGACCAAATGATTTTTTATGGTTTTTCCCCTCTGGCAGGGAAAAAGTCTGTTAAAACATTGCTTTGTTTGGAAGGAAAAAAAAGAAAAAACCCCACAAGCCAGAAATAGAAAAGAAGTATAGTCTCAGCTGGATAGGGTCTGCCATTATAAATTCTTTCAAACCTAACATTTATACTGAAATTATGGGGACTGCAGAACAGAGATGCTCATGTCTCACTCTTAACACAGCCAGGATTACAATTTGCATTTAAAAAAAAAAAAAAGTCAAGCTAATATTTCTGTGGCTTTCTACGTTCTTTAATAATAAACATTCTCTACCAGATCATGACTTTCTGCTGTTATCAACCTAATATCGATCTGACTGTGAGCTGGATCATAGAAGGAGTTACTAATTGGTACTTCAGAAGCGCATAATTACTGTGTAATATAATATGTATGTTATACCCTTTTACTCTCCTCTTCCTTGTGCCCTGTCTTCCTTTCATTTTTATTTATTCATTAGCTTTTAGATTGTAAACTATAAAAGTCAAGTGCAGATACGTCCTTAGCAAAAACTCTGCAGGAAGTTTCATCAGTACCCAGGGACAACGTGAGGAATTTTTACATTTTAGGTTTATGGTAGTAATGTTTTAACACTCACTCGTTGATAAATAGTGGTTTGCTAATAGTTTTCTTATTTACGGTTAGGTCAAGGAGCGTAGATTTAAAGGGGGATTGTTGTGTTCCCTGTGGTCTTATTTGTGTGTTTACAGCAGCTAAGACTTTTCTAGCAAATCTACACCTTAGCCGAAACATATACTTGCTCCTGCAAACTGCAACACCCACATCTTCTCCTAAAGGGAAAGAGATACTAGTATGTAGCTGTCACTATTCATAAAGGCTGCTCAGTAGTACGTTCCAGGTTGAAACTTCAGGTAGTTAGATCTTTAAATGCCCATAGGATGTGCACAAAACAGGCTTTGTGCAGGTATGGGAATCATTTAAGTCTACCAGCTGATTGGGAAATAAATCCCTTGAAATGAGAACAGCATTTCTGAAATCCATTACATCAAAACCAAGTCACTAACAGATAATCTCAGTGAGTGTTCAATTATGAATTATCCAGAATAACGTGTAGCAAAGGGCACAAGTAACACAGGGCTGTGTCATCGTTAGCAAGTCTGTGGCAACATAATAGTGCAAAAACCCCTCCGTTTACAACTGACAGGTTTGCGTGTTGTTTTGTTTAAGGCATTAGATGATGAGAGCGCTGCTGTGCCACGTGTAACCACGTGTGTACTGCGACGTGAGGAAGCGCAGCTCTGGAGCAGCACAATGCAGTGTGGAGGTGGCAGTGGAGGCTGGCGGTGGGCTGGTGGTGGGGAGGGCAGGGCGCTGTCACACCTTTGGGTGCAGCCACCTCAAAAGGCACCTGTAGAACAAAGTAAATATTTATATTTTCATATATGCTCAGCAGATGTACAGTGCACCGGTGTTTATCCTGTTCTGGAGACTCTGTCGGAAGGTGCGTAATGACCTGTTGGGGGACGCCAAAAGTCATTGTAGCACTAATCAAAGAGGCTGGCTTGGAGCATGATAGAAATGCCTTGAGTCTTGTTCCCTGAAAGCATTTTGGGCTCTTTGGCATCATCATCTGCAGTTATTCTTCTTCCATTCTGGCATACTGGCATAATGGTTTTGATCACATTCGGGTAGAGTGGAGTTGCTGGTGTGATTTGTTTTTTTGCAGACCAAAAATGCAGCCCTGAAGACATGTATGTGTGTCTGGGGAGAACAAGCTGGAGGTCTCTAGGTGGAAACTTGAAGAACTGATCACAACTTGCAGATCTTCCCGTTTCCACATATTACCTTACTGTAGTTTTTCAGTTTCCTTGCCAACATCTGTACTAGCAGAGAACAATCAGTGCCTTTTCCTTTTAAAAGTAACCCTTCCTTCACCATAAGATGTACTGTTACAAATAAAAAGCTGCACGAATGAGGAAAAAAACATTTTAAATACTTGCATTTTCCCCCTTTTCCCTTCCAGTCTACAAAGAAGCAGTTCCTCTATATCAAAGGTAACATCAGGTTTAGTTTTATTTAGGTGATTTTCACCTGGTACCAATTGGAACACTAGCTGAAAAAGCCGCCATAGTGCTATTAAAGAAAGAGAAAAAGAAAGGGGGAGAGATGCTATCAAATTCCAAATTTGTGCTGTAAGGAGCGGTGCAGTGTCAGGATAGGTCTGATGCTTGGGCAAGGTGTATCCCAGCAGCTATTGCCCAGCTCTCCTCAGCAGCGATGAGAGCCATCGAGGCTGTATCTCGCAGGGGAACATGGTTCCATTGCTGTGAACTCGCTGGTGTACAAATTGTTAATATGCTTTCAAAACCTTGCATTCTTAATTATCTGCTCTTTCCATAAAACTTTAAAGCGGTTAGCAAAAAGCATAAATGATGGATACTTCTATGTGTTGAAGTATATATACTGATTCTGTGGTACTGAATTGATGTACAAAATATATATATAGCAACACACTCCGCCGTGTTCTAATACATATACAAATTTGTAGCTTTCAATTTAATGACAATGCTAGGAATTTAAAAGGCAGTCACTTTAAAACTAATATACACAAATACACATGAACATTATGATAAATTATATTTAACAGTAGGTTAGTACTTTCCTGGATTATAAGTATATAAAAATTTTCCTACCATAAATCATTACTTGCAGAAATATGGCATTAAATTTGATGCTCTTTGAAGGCACTTAAGATATGGGTCTGTCAGCGTTAGATAACACTTTCCTGAAAGGATACCACATCATGAGGAACTTAATCTTTCTCATTCTTTAATCCAAAACTGCATCACTGAACACACGTAAAGATAATTTTGTGCTTATTTTGTTCACTATTTCATTCTTAAACTTAGCATGTTAAGACGTGCATGCTGTTCACTAACTGAACATTGTTTTAGAGTTTATTTTCATGTTTAAAGATTTTAGCTGAGGTCCTCAAACTGAATTATAAATGTCAAATTATGCAACATCCAGGTTAGTGATTGTGCTGTGTTAATCATTTGACAGCTTTTTCGTCAGTGACTTTGACATCTCACATGTTAACAGCACCCAATGTCGTCAACAGTAGTACTTTCTGGCAGTAGGTGCCACAAGCGAAGAATCATCTTATGCACTTACAATTAATGTCTATTATTCCTAAAAACGAGGCACCTGATAGTGGCAGAATGCCTTAGAGGCGTTTTGTTTCAAAGAAACAGAATTAGTCACGCAGGTTCCTTCCACTGTGAATGGAGTTAAGAGTGGTTCATGGCAATATACGCCACCCCAAGGGACCTAAGGGAAAGCAACACCTAGAGGCGCAGTCATCAGATGATTGAAACCTCTCCACAGTCCTGAGCTGTGAAGTTAATGCAGCTGTTGCAGATGAGGGCGTGATTTGTTTCATATGAAATTTAACCAGTTAAACGGTTCGAGTGCATTGTGCTTTGAAATGCTCTTTCTCTTTGTTGATGGCAAAGGGAGCGCCAGCTGACAAGCTGAACTGTGGGTGGGCACCGGGAGCATCTCTTGGGGCTCATCCCCATGTTAGGAAAGACAGAAAGAGGGAGAGTGCTGGTGCCATGCAAGGGACTGAAAGGAAGAATCAGAGGGTGTTTAAAGCTTAGTGTTTATGATGCTCATTCGGAGCTGCTGACCTTTTCCCTGAGGATATATCAGAAAAATAATCTGAAATTTTAGTTTGGAAAGAGGGTTTGGGACTGAATGGGTTTGTGACTTCACAACAGAAGAGACGGCTGTTCAGTTTGAGTTTGTGTGTGACCTTACCAAGGGAAAAGAATGTGGAGGGTGAGCTCTGTGGAAGTTGTACAGAAAGTTGAGATGGAAACAGATGATATCTGAAGGACACCTCGAGGCAGTGACAGCAGCTTGGCAGAAGGCAGAGACATAGGAGCCACAGGAAGACAGGATCTCAGAGTACAACTGACTGTTAAAAGGCAGCCGGCAAGTCGAGAGAGATTAGGAAGCAGTATTGTATTTTAGCTTCGGCTACAAAGACATTACTAGAGATATTGGCTGTTGGATTAGATTACGTTGCTAGATCTGGCCAGTCAGGCTAAAGTTGTTATAGAAAGTCATGGCCTTGGAGAGAAACCAGGAGACAGAGATCCTGTTCTTTCGTTGCCAAGTGTCAGAGGTGAGGGTTGTAGCATTCTCTCAGCGTGGCCCCTAGAAGCAGGGTAGCACAGTGTCCACAGAATTCCTGCTGGGGAAAAAAAGCAGTGCTTTGCTACCATTACCTAGGCTTTCTTCATCTAGGTCTTTTTTGTTTAGTTTATTAGAGTTAGGTGGTTGGAGGAAGAAACCTGGAAAGATGTAAATACAGTGTTAGTTACAACTAGGTCACTTGATTTGTGTAGTAATGGAGCAACAGTAACAAAAGAGTCAAACCCATGAGTTCATGGGAGAAGTTATGGCAATATTTACACTTCTTTTTCCTCCTTTAAGAAGTGTTTTGGCAGCATACAAATATGAAGTTTTTGTAATCTTTGCCCAGATTTAGTTACTGTGCAATAATATTTTGGCACCGTGAGAAGGCAATGGCAGTGTGTAGGTGTTCAATTCTTAGTCTCTTCAAAATTATAAGTTGTTTTGAACTTACTCTAATGTTTTGCGGTAGCTTATAAAAATGAATATTCCAATAGTAATAAGCTTATTATTTCTTGTAAAATCTGAGCTACCTTTGTAAGTAAGTAATATCTAGTGATCCAGTGACATTTCTGCTCATAGATTTCTAAGAATTTTTACAATAACACGGTTGTGGAGAAATCAAAATTTAATTGTTGAACAAAAGTGTGCAAGCTCCTTTGATTTTCAGCAGTGAATGTCAGAGATGTTTAGCAGGTTGCTAAGCACAGAAAAATCAATGCTATTATGTTAAGGATGACACCTAGGTTGTTTCATTTTCCTATAGCTTGAGAAATGACATTCTAGCATTTAATATCAAATTTGCTTTAGCATTTATATCGTTAAAATATGAACTTTGTCTTCAAATCCAAACTTGTTCTTTAAGATGGTAATTCTGTTCCTCCTTCTGCTGCCGACTCTGGGGAAACATCTGACCCCTTCAGTGATCCCAATTCTCCCTTTTGCTAATAGTGCTTTGCCCAAGGGGAAGCCCCTGGCTGGCAACGTGTCTTGTGGTTGTTCATCAGAGAGCCCTGGTTTTCATCTGTGGGTGCAGTAGGTAGAGGGTTTTCTCACTCTGTGGATAAGTGAGAGGAAAACATTTTCTGTGCTGATGAGAGACTTGCTGAAGGTTTTTGATGGGGGAGGGAGAGAGCAGCGGCAGATGCCTGTGCCCGGCGTTCACACTAGCGGCAGTAAATGCTCCTTTCATGCTCCTGCTCAAGGTGGAGGAATCTCCTATCAAGGGAAGTTACCTGAGCTTTGCTCTGAGATCTCCAATGTTGTGCAATTCAATGCACCAAAGTCCATTAAGCTTAAGGGAATCTGGTCTCCAAACCCTGTAGAAGTCAGAGGTAAGGGCTGAGTGCCCCTCCGGGGACCCCATTTCCTTGTCACCTGCTACTGGGGGAAGTGATCAGTCACTGATCCATCAGGTTGGTGTGTCCGACGCTGGATTTAGTCTTCAGTACACCAGTCAAGGCAGGAAGAAACTTTATGTAAATTATATTGTTTTATTAGCTTTATTTACGTTTTTAAAGTTGTGGCTTCAGCAACGTAAAGGCAAGTGTCTATCCTTTGGCTTACATTGCACTGGATAGTATAGGTGAATAGCAGGTTTACATTTTGAAATAAACTTTTTCTTTTGTAAAATCAATTGCTTAGGCAGGAGAATTCCTTACTTCCCAATTAAGCAATTTATCTAAAAGAAATCTTTTTTCTATTCCCTTTAGAGCATTAAACAATTACTCAGCTTGAAAGCCACATCAGTCTGCCAGCATGGGATTAATGCCATGAACGTTTCTTTTTGTATTTGCTGCAGAGATGACCTGCAGACATGAGCATCATGTTAAAAAATGGCTTTTATAATTTCTTGTGTGTGATAACTGAGAGTTGGAAGCTGCCTCTGTTTTCCTTTATTTCTTCTTACCAGCCAGAGGAGGAGAGCAGGTGCGAGGCTCAGCACCCCATCCCCAATGGCCCACGCAGCCCCTTGCCCAGCTCCGCTGCCTCCTTGGGGTTGGGCGGTTGCTGACTTTGCTTTTTGATGTGGCTTTGCTATGTCCCCATCTGTGTGTGCACTGTCCCTGTCTGTGTGTCCCTCTGAACAGCAGGAAAGACTTTGAGCTAACTTAGCTTTTGGGATAAATCTAGCGAAGGGAGGAGACTTTTAATGTTTTTCTTTAACCTGTTTGCCCCTTGTCAGTATAAATAAGTCCGGACATGTTCTGAGATTACCATCACAGTTCCTGAACGCTGAAAGGGATCAAACCCCCAATGCTTTTTAGCCTTCCCATTGCTCACATTTTACCCATACAAGCAAATCCAGTGTGTGTGACGCTGAGCAGCGCAATAGTCTGTTTATTCAATCTCTGTCCTAACCTTGTTCCTCTGAGAGGTTGGAAGGAAATTGCTGTGCTTCTGCATTGTTCCCCTGTGGGACGTATTAGTTTCTGCTGCTTATCATGATCCTTCCCCCCCACCCTCTCCTGCTAATCCAAACCCATAAAAGCATCTTAGCAGTGCTGGAATGATTGACTAAAGATTTTCTTGCTGTAATTTATACACATATCAATAATTACTTAGCTGACCCTTTTTTGTACAGGACACAGTGTCTAATGGCTGGAGCTGAAAACTGGAAAATTGGAATTTGGGGTAGGTTTACAAGCTCTGCTACCTCTGGTGGTAATAAATGTTCATCCAGGGAGAGATTCTGCTCCTGCTTGTTTATGTTGAGTTTTTCCGTCGAATTGAGGCAAACCCATTCGGTTAACTGTTTCTCTTTTAGAGATGGAAGGAAACTTCTGCTGACTTACCCCGCTGACACAGTGTGCCCGAAGGTCAGAGTAACCTTAGTGCTGATGCCTCTCACTTTCTTTCCCTGTGTGCTACAGTGCAAGTGGTTTGTGGTTTTGTGCTTCCTTCTGTGTTTGAGTATTTATCGGTTGTTTGCACGGGAGAGTCATGAGCTGTGGGGAATCTACCCTGGGTTAGTCCCCGTGTCACTCTGTTGAGCCAAGCCTAAGGCAGCAGTATTTTGAGGGGGGAAGGGTTTAAAAACAGAAGGACTAACAAGTGGCAGGTTGAGACTGATTAACAAGAGGAGGAAGAAACGTTGGAGCTACTCTGATGGCCTCAGAAGGCACATCTTTGGATGGCACATCGTGCACGCTCTGCTTACATGTGCACCAGTTAGACTTGGCTTACTTTTTGCTTTCAACCCTGAGGTGATAGGACGGTGCTCATACAAGAAATACTTTCAAGTAACTTTTCACACAATAGCATCTGACTTCTGGAAGTTACTATAACCAAGGAGTTGTCTGTTTAAAGACTGAATATATGCTACCCATGACTCTCTATCCCTGTGATAATTTTTTGAGCTGTGAATTTTGCGCTGTTGCATTCAGTAAAATCTCAGTTTACATCCATGAGTATATTTTTTTCTTTGTTTTGTTGTGTAGATTTAGTCTGGAGTTTGAAAAATTTCAGTTTTATAATTCAACAGCTGTAATGTGTTTTCTGGAAACATTGATGTCTCTGAAACTTGATTATGCAAATATTTGCAGAGGGCAAACAAAAGCTCAGAGAAAACAAGTCCATAAAATAATTAAGGAAACATTGCTGTTTTCCTATTTTATAACATTTGCTCCTTTAAACATTTCCTAAACTCTCTGGATGCTTCTTTCCCCTCAGTGATTTAGAAGTCTCAGGTGACACTAGTTGCATCCCAAGTGAGGTCACATTTATGGAAGAATCCCATCAAGCAGCTGATGCCATTCTATGATATTTTTAAGATATCTCTGGCAATATTTTATAGTTTCAAGTAACCTTACCAGCATAGTCAGAATTATGACAGTAAACACTGATTGGATCTGGGGATTCTTAAGAAATGAAGAAAAATAATTTTAGATGGCCATTGAATTTTGACTACCTGGTTATTGGTGGGCAGCTGTAATTTTCAACATCTAGTGCTTACACACTAAATCACTGACTTGGTGGTTGTGTTGTGAAAGATATGTATTTCATGAATTATAACTAAACTGCCTTTTCATTTTCCTGCTTTCTGCAAGAATTTTGGGTTTTTCAGTTGTTTCTTGTCATACATAGTGGCTTGAAATTCTCTAGAGTCACTGTAGCAATCCCGAGGCAGACAATTTAGATTTCAGAGCCATCAAATCAAGCTGTTTGTGTATGCAAAGCCCCCGCTGAAGCCCCAGCTAGGGCTGCAGTTGTGGTGGTGTGAGTCAATGATTCAGCTGAGCCCTGCCGACTTGCAAAAGTCAGATGGTGGGGAAGCATGTCAGGCAGCAAGAGATAATGTGGGAGCCTTTCTCTATTTGATGTGATAGCTTTGGAAGTGAGAGACTTGTTTTCTACCTGGCCTTGTGCTCCTAGCGCGGCTCTGTAATTTCTGTACTGGATTGAATCTACGCAAAACAAATGTATTTATAGTCTCAGGCGGTGTTCAGGATGAGTGTTATGCATAAAACTGCTCGCCAAAGTAACTCTCCTGATGCTGCAAGAGAGCTGGGCCAATAGCGAATTTGGGTCACCGTACCTAAGAAGATTTCTGTAATTAAAACAGCTTTTATAGAACACATTTACATTTTTACATGGAATGGTTGAAAAAGCTTGTAACTTTCAAGCAATCTGTCCCTCCTGAAGCTCCAGATCTAAAGCTGAAAATCATTCAGCATCAAATACTGATTAAAAAAAAATCATCGTTGAAAGATTTTAAAAAACTTATTCCTGAGGTTCAGAAAGATTATGGTTTTTTTTCTGCCAGTGTCACCCTCTGAGTACTCTCTGTAGAAAGCCATACAAAATAAAGCTAGTGTGGGTTACATGCCACGGAAGTGAAAAAGTATGAATTTGGATGAAAAAAACACCATGTTTGAGACTGAATGTTTGTATGTTTCATTTTTAAACTGTAGTCAAAGTGGTACTGTACACACTGATCTGATGAATGCTGCACAGCCTGAAAAAAATGCATTGCAAGATTTTGGAAAAGTGCCTGTACCTAATATAGTGGGTGTCGGAGAGAATTTTATTTTTTATGGTATAGTATTTTTAAAAATGCTAATAATTCTGAAGCCTTCTTCTTGCTCAGCACATTTATTTTTTGAAGAGCAGTGCAGTCCCTGGAGGTGTTCAAGGGCAGGTTGGATGAGGCTTTAAGTAACCTAATCCAGTGGGAGGTGTCCCTGCCCATGGCGGGGGAGACGGAACTGGATGATCTTTAAGGTCGCTTCCACCCTAAACCATTCTATAATTCAATGATTTTCTGGTATGGTGTATTTGAGTAATATGTGGTAATGCAAGAGTAATGTATGAGTTCTCCAAAATAGTACTCTGAATGTTTGACAAAGTCTCATAGTGTCAACATTTAAATTATTGAATAGCTACAATTCTCCTGTAGAAGGTGTAATGTAGAGTAATATACATAAAAGAAAAAGTGTTCCGGGTGAAGTAGCTGAGTAAATATATCATCTAAGTGGTTGATAAAGTAGCTAAATTACTGTAAACAAACAATAAAGTGTCTTAGAGGAAATATGTCAGAGAAGTTGCATATTGGAAGAGTAAAAAGATAAATGCAAATTATAAATATAGAAAGGGAAAAGGCTAGATGGCAGTTTTTCGATTTGAAGTGTAGGCTCTCTTGGCTGTCTGTCTAATAAAGGTGATGTTCTTGAACAGTAGTGACTATTCCCTCTGACATTGAAGCAATGCATAGCAAATGACAGTCACTGTAAGATGGACACAATCTATTTATGCCATTGAGGATTTATAATGGAATTATTTCTGAGCACTCTATATAAAAATGTTCAGTAAAAGTAAAATGTTGAGACTGTATACATCATTAATCAATTATAAGCCTTCTTAATGGGTAACGGGGTGAGAAATCAGAGTCCTGAGATGTTTGTTTTCTTAGTGAGCCCAGTCCTGCTGAGTATTGATTCGCTGTACACCATCCAAGCAGTGCTTTTTTTCCCGCTTTATCATTGTCTTTAGTAGTTTTTCCAAGAAAATATCCAGCCCGGGACTGATCACTCTACATCTAAGGCTGAAGATGTCAAATACATGGGTTTATGCCGAGAATTTTTGTGGAAGCATCAAAGTTCTTGTCTGCCAACCAGTGGCTAAATGCCATCAGCAGCAGAGACAGCTGGAAGTTTTCAGGCTGTAGCTGAGGTAGAGCTGTGTTGTTAAATAGTTTGATTACTTCATGTACTAGAAAAAGGTGAGAATTAGAAGTACTACCTATGGCAGCAGAGTTGTCAGTAATATGCCCTCCCAGCTGACTACAGGCAGCCTGGAAGGGATTGAAGGATATGTGTCTTCAGGTCTTCATACTTTACTTTTTGTTAACTTTTTATTATTTTAGTGTATTTTTCATCATACTTCAAGCAGAGAACTCTCATGTAGTGGTAATGAGCTGAGCTGATGAAGCTTACAGAAGGAAAAAGGAGGAAAACAGATAAAATACTGTGATTGTTTTCAGTAAGGGCGCTCACTTGAAAATATTAAATTTCTGATTCTCATTTTTTTCTCAAAAGGATGCTAAAAAACAGCGATAAAAAGTTTCCAAGAAAATGAAGATAGAAGTAGTTGTAAAATTATACTAACTCTAAATTCAGTGTTATTTTGTGTAACTTATTTATTCATTTTGATATATGTAGAAGACTGATCGCTACAAAAGCTAGATAATAGACAGGTTTTATCTTTTTAATAACAGACCTAATCCCTCAATCATTACTTAATCAGTAATTCTTCTTTTCAGAAGTTTTCCTGCATGTGTTTTCCTTAGTCAGGTCTGTGATAGGTAAAATTTCCTGTAGGTTGACAGTTTACGTTTGAAAAAAACACTTTAAGAAGTGGTCACATTCTTGCCACGTGATCAACGATTAAGCACTAATAACTTCCCTTTTATGGTGGGCATTTAGGCAGAGAAAACCTATATGTTTTGCATTAATTAAAGGAATTAAAGATGATGAAATTGTTAGGATTCCTGTCTTGTTTCAATACCCAGAAGAAATACAACAATATTCAAGAGGAAAAGTACTGACTTAATAGTTTGTAAAAACACGGAGAAAAAAGATAATCAGAAGATGGAAATGCAGCAAAATGAAGGATCACACCATTTCAACCAGTTCTTTCCATCAAATGACAACTCCCTGGTCAGTGGAGACTCATCAGGTGTCTCATCCAGTTGGAGAGCATTTTAATCTTTAGCGTAATTGCTCATTTGTCCAAGTTACCTGTTGTGTATATTAGCTAATAAATAATGATTTTGTCCTCTTACACTCTGCCTCTTACACTTACTCTTTGCTCACAGTAAAAGTTGCTGAACAATGTTACCCAGAGAAGGAGTGTTGCATATCTGTGTATGATCAGTCCCCAAAACCTAAGTCTTGCTCCTTTTTAAGACAAAGTGACAAAAGCCCCATTGATTTTTAAGAAGATGGAGTCACCGGATAGGCGAGTTCTGAATTCTCACATTAAAATACAGTTGTGTTATTTAGGTAAGGCGACTGCCTCTAAAATGAATCATACCTCAAGGAAGGTGGGCAAAGTACATCAAAAGCCTCCAAGGTCTGAACTTGAATGGCCTCTAAAGCTTCATGTAGAATTTCATTTGCTGCCAAATTTTCAGGTATCTTGTGAGCTACAAGTCAGCCTTAGGCTATCAGACAAGGTGTAGAATAAGTCTGCTAATGTATTTCTACCCGTTCTGTTAACCACAACGTCACCAGGCATGTCTCTTTGCCAGTGACACAGCAGCCATGAGGGAAGAGCTGCTTCTGGCTTGGTTTTCTCCTGTTTGCATATTTAGCAAGAGCACAGAGCTCTGCTGGAGTGGCGGTGGAAGTGCTTGTTGGTGTGTGGGAGAAGCTGCAATGAATGCCCTTTGCAATCACATTCTTTTCATTTACTACTGTGTTGAGAACTGCTTATTCCACTTTCAAATTACCACTTCCTTCTAGTTTCCCATTTTAATTAATTTCTGGTCTCCATCAATAATGGTTTTGGCAATCCAAATTATTTCACTTTATTTCCCTAGATACTTTTTATGGCTTGCATTTTTATAAACCGGGATCCCATTGAATAACGGTTAGCATTTATGCCTGATTTTGTTGAAGATGAACAAAAATATATTACCGTGGCAGTTCTATTTTCAAAGTATGGTTTTTTTTAATCTTTCAGCCAGGATTTATATTATTTGTATTCACCTTTCCTAAAGAGATAGAATGGTAAAAAATTTAGAGGATATGTATTCTGTACATAAGAATACTAATATGAATAATTTTAATTAGCTTTGCATTGCTGAAGTAATGAACTGATGTCGTTGTGATTTTCATTGCTGTATGAAGAATGGAGTTGGGATGGAAAACAGAAGCAAGACATCTAATGAAAATCTTCCCAGTCCAACCACATTTAATTGATTTGCTTGTCTTTCAGTGAGAAATGTCACAGAGCTGGCAAAGCTGCCTGGCTCTGGCTCTGCTGAGGGAATTTGAGTTATGTTTCTTAATAATGTAGCTTTATATTTAGTGGCGACTTGCAAAGGTTTTGCCCTTCTTCCCCTGAAGGCAAGATATGATCCAAGGTATCTGATCAAATGAAAGTTGGTGTTTTCACTGTAATCAACATGTATCAAATGATCTTATTAGGCAACCTGATAGGATGGCTTTCTTGAGGCTGACTCTGGGGCTTATTGGATACATCATTTCTCTGCGGAATACCGGACGTGCTGGAGGAATATACGGCATGTATAATGCATGCCGCAGTAGCGTGCTGATGAAATGTGGATGGAATCAAAGAGTAAAACTGAGTAATTGTTGAAATCTGCTGCAGACGCTGACTCTAATTGACAAATAACTACTAATAACCAGAGTAATAATATGCACATGCTCAGAAGAAGTTTATGTTTTAAAGGGAAGTTTGAGTATGTCTGGATTTTGCTCAGGTTTCAATGGCAAAGCTGCACTGCAGCCTCACGATGCCATGGTGGGAAGGGGAAGGTGCTGCACAGCAACTTTTTTGTGCCCTGGTGAACTTGGTTAATCAGGGCTGGATAGGAACACACAGAAGGTTACACCGACTCAGCTTATGTGCAGCGGCTCCATGAGCTGCTGGAGTGGAATCATACCTGGCCATGGGTTTGTATCCTCCATTACTTGATTTAAAAACTTCTTTATGAAAACACGTGATTGCACTGTTAATGTTTACACTGAAAATAAGCATAGATGGTCTCTCTACTGTGGCAGAAAGACTTCTGAAAGTTAGAGCACAATAAATTAACACAACATAACGGGTGACTTCATGGTTTAGCATGATGCTATGCAACTGCCCCTGATCTTCTCATCCTTAATCCCATTTGACAATTAAGAATAGTAGCCTGTCAAGGATTGTGTCAATTTTAATACCAACTTCTAAATTTTATTTAATTACTGTGAGATTCACTTTAGGTTTTTGATCCAATAACATTTTTGTAATTAGTGACCTAACAATGCAATATGCAATACTGCAACAGTAATCTTGATGAAGATTTTGTTGGTTGAAAGATCAGGCACTTTTGCTATAATTCTAACTCTGGAAATGGAGGACCACACAAGCAGGGAAGAAGAGAAGATCTTGCTTCTGGGGATGTGTGTTGGTGTGGCAGATGGGTCTAACAGGCAGCCAGTAAGGTGTCTAAGGAGAAGGATTAATTACTATGAGCAATCAAGACCTTCAGCCCCTTGAAGAGCAGCTGATACAACTTACCTTTGGCTGAGGTCTCCTCTGGCTGAGGTCTCCTCTGGAGGCTGGATAGGTCTTTTGAGGGAGTTGGAAAGGATATTTACAGCTACAGCTGAAACTGTGATGCCAAAACCAGTGTTTGTGTGGGCAGGGAGCGGTAAAGCTGGAACCTCTGCCCCTGAAGATGTTTCTTGCAAAGCTGGAAAAGGCTGCCTTGAAGTCTGGGACAGTGATGGGGCAGAGCTAAAGGTGTCCCTACAAGCTCTGGGAAGGAGCTACTGGACTCAAATCATGTCATGTGTTGCTAAACTGGAAATTTGGAGAAGCCTTTATAAAATGTATTTTTATATTAAATCCCTATACCTCTGAGAATAAAGAAGTCACTCGTATCAGTGAATAGTTTTGTTCTGAAGAAATTCCTTAAGGAATAAAATGAAGGGGGTTTTCTCATTTTTGTTTTAATACTTCAGTTAAATATTTATCAATAGAAACTTCTGTGTTGTACTTTGAAGCTATACTGTTTATCTTAGATATGTGTTAGTGTCCAAATCTGTCACTATGACATGCTAAATCCTTTAATTAGGCTTTCCAGTTCTAAAGCCAAATAAAGTTTCTACATCAGATGGCTTTTTGAGGCACAGAAAATGTTTCCTTGATTTCCGGGGTTATTTAAATTTTCTGCAATGCAAATTCCAGATGTAATGTCACAGAAGGCTAAATTATCTTGAAAAACAGAGATCATACCAGAGCTGATGTAGCACTGTGGCTTGCTGGTTTGGGCTTTTTGTTGTATCTAAATAAAAAAATCTTAAGAAATGAAAACTTCTCCTTCTGTTCAAGAGTTTACACAGTAGAAATTGCTATGAGACTTCTCTGTTGTTCGCCAATAGACTTCCTTTCCCTCTCCTTCCATTTAACATTTTTACCCAATATAAAATTCCCTATAAATTAACAATATAAAAATGTTCTTAATTTATACACCTCTCTACATTTTTCAGAAGGAGCTGTAGCATTTTATAGCAAGACCATCTCCTCTGTGGATGGAAAGCTTTCCAGATTCCGAGTTGTTGGCTCTAGCATGAAACAGCATAGCTAATGCCATAAAACAGTCAGAGTCAGCATGTGGCGTGGCTTCCTCCTTCTGACAGGGCATATGCCAAAAACAATATAAAAGATTTAAAAAATGATGCAAGCTTTTAGACTACATCTGAGCAAGCGTGGGTTCTACCATGTATGTTCATCCAAGGAACAGCACTGGAAAGAAAAATCCCAGTTTGGCTTATCGTAGAGTCCCGAAGGTCCAAAGAATAACCAGTATTTATCAACTTGTCTAGATTTAAAGATATTTAAGGGGGGGAGGAAGTTTAGCATAGTTTTTAATGAAAAATATTTTCAGCGCGCTCATATATTTTACATTTAATCTTGCCTTTAGAACTGCAAGTTCTCTGTTTTTTCTTCTCTGAAATAGGAATGGAACTTGAAATACCCATGCTTTTGCACAATCATATACTGTCATATTTTGCAAGCTCTTTGTGTTGAACTGAGGTCAAATTTCACATGCTAATAATGATACAAAGATTCAAATTGTGGACTTAAGCTGATAGTCTGTGAGAGCTGATTTTGGAAACCAAGTGAACGCTTTGGAAAATGTTATTATTTCAGAATAGTTCCAGCTCATATTTAAGAATAATGTAATGAATTCCTGGGGGAAAAAATCACAACAAATGAAGAATAATTTGGCAAAGAATTTATTGTTAATGTAGTCTTATACAGGACTGTATATTCCTTATATAGGAATGAAATGCAACAGGATTTGTGTTAAGTCTAAAATACTTCACATGATTCATCTGAAAGGTTCAATATTCTATTCTTTAAGCTGATATAAACTCGGGAAAGACTGATGAGCATTTACTTCATTAGATGTCACCCATTTGCTTCTCACTGCTAAGTTTCAGAATAATGTGACTCTAAAAGCTTCTGCTTATCTGTTGAACTGGAAGAAGGATAAAGGACAGTGTAAATATAAGTATTCAGAGGGAGTCATACAGGAGAAAATCAGTATTTTTTTGAGTATGAATTACTCTAGTGAAGTCTTTAGGATGAGAACAGTCTGTAAACTTTACATTTTTGAAGACTTAGAGATTAAAATGTTGTGAAAATTGAACTTTTTGCTCTATAAGGAATAAGAAATCTGAAAGCTGGTTTTGTAAGTCGAACTTGACAGTATGCCCTCTCCAAGTTAAAGCAATGGGGAATGGTGAGGTATTTTAAGAGTAAACAAATAAATATTCATTCTCTTTCAATCCCCCTAATTTATTACAGTTTGTAGAATTAAACAAGTGAGCAGCAGAAGGCTTACAGGTCTTCTACAGAAGAGGAGCAGAGAGGTTGCAAGTAAAACCCCCTTTGGAGCTTGAAAATAGCAAATGCCTTTTAAAGACAAGACAGTCTTATTACAGTTTATTTTACTGAAAATGGTGCAGCATGTGAATTTACATTAATGATTCAAAACAAGTTCAAAATTCCGTAAGATTGTGGTGCTTTACAGAGTGTTATAAGACTGACATTTTCCCTGCTCTGTCTGGGACTGTCAGAAGTTTCTGAATCTGACTTCTAAAACTCTCGTTACTGCCTTACAGCACTGTGCATAAATACAGTCACCTCATGGGAGCCTCTCTGAGGATTTTTTTTGGAGATAAAAATGATGTTTTCTTTACATTCAATCCCATGGCAGCCCTGAAGATATTTTTGGCTAGTTTCTCATTGGAAGCTGGAGACTTAAAAAGCTAGAAGCAACACTTAGAATTCCTCTTCTAAAAATTATGTGATTTCTAGCTTCCAGTGAGGAATTAGCATCAGTATTGAATTAATTTGGTCTATTTTTTTACCCTTCATCTGGCTGCTCAAGATGTCCCAAGTAGGTTTATGATGGGAAAAGTTGCTGCTGCTCCAGCTGTATCAACTTCAGGCAACTCACCACGTGGCACTGCAAAGCCATGCAGCCAAATGTTGTCTCCGTCTGTTGGATGTCAGCTAAATATCCTTGGTAATTCTTGGTATACAGTAAATTAATTAGTTAATTTGAGAAGTAAATGAAGTCTAAGAAAAATTGAGAAAATGAACACCCATGTATTGATCTGGAGTTTCCTGTTCTGTGATAAGAAGATTCGTATGGGTTCATTTTGGAAAAGGAGGAACCTCCTATGATGCTAAGTATTGTATTAGTATGTGCAGTGAAATGTAAATGGTTGAAACATTCCATCAGAAGTAGCAAAACTTTTTCATAGCAACAGAATTTGTGTAAAAGCAGGTGATACAGCTGTGGCTGTAATGGACATGTTTTTGGGCAGTCCTGTGTTGTTACCGAGCTGCCCGGGGAGGCAAAATTGAAGGCACATTTCTTAAGCTGAATAATAATGACATATGCATAACCTTTAATAAGCTATTAATTAGAAAGGAGACAGCATTTACAGCCTCAGAAGATACTGCAAGACTGTGCTCTGAAGTATCTGCTTATGCATGAGTAGCAAAGACAGGCTGAGCCGGAGGCAGACAGGATCCGCGGGCACACAAATCCTCCCAGCATTTGAATATGTGCAAATAATGCATTAGCGTTCCACGAGGAATTTGTGGTGGAGTTAGCATCCAGGTCACCAAACTACATTTTTTGTTCCAGGCTGATCTGCTTATAGGGAAGAGAGGTGGCTTTTGCGACTGCCACCCGCATGTCGCTCTGCGGAACACTGTCATTAGTGATTACAACTTTCTTGTCTTTAATTACTGAGATACTCTAATTCAATCTGATACAAAATGAACGTGAGGCTCTGTGGATTCTCATTGTGCTTTTTTTTTAAAACAGGGTTTCATAACAGAGCCTAAAATCTAGTTCACTATCAACTTTCTAGAAGTTGCCAACCATCAGTGAGTTTGGGCCCTGTTTTGACCAAGACAGTTTATGACTTTCTGGGAAACCACACAAGAATTTGAGAGTTTGGAGGAGTTTCCTCATACTCATTATTTCACGTCAGAAGAGAAAGCCCAGGATATTAATTTTTTGAGGTTACTGGTATTTTTTAGCTCAAGTCAATAATTGCTTCTATCCACAAGAGCCCTCCAAAACAGAGTATCTATCTTCATGCTAAACTGAAAAAAATGACAAAAAAATTCCCTCAACCTAACTTACAGAGACGGAATTGATTTATGAAGATTCTAAGTGAATTTTGGTGAGGCCAAAACCACTGTTGAGCTACCTACACTACTTTTTCTCCTACTCTGTCTCCTCCTGTCCAAAGCTTTCACTGAGCCTGCTTGTCTCTTGACTCACACGGGTTTTAAGAAGTACTGATGTTTATTACATATAAATACATATGTATTATATTGGCAGCTGTCCAGTTTAAATAGGACTCACTGGTTTGTGTGCCTTATTGTAGAAACACAGGTACATGCCATTCAAATGAGCTATAGGGCTCCACGGTGACAGGCACCGCACATGAAAAGAGAAAGTTTATTCGTGCCCCTGAAGAAGTTGCTTTGAAAGATGAGAGAGGTAGGATTGAGCTGCCTAGACATTGATATTCAGTGCCGTTTAGGATAGTCTTGGGTAACTGAAATATCCCTTTGGTTGGCATGACACTGTGCTTACAAGAAATCCATGTCCTTCTGAGGCATCAGCTGGAAGCCAACCATGAAACCCTGAAGCATATAAAATAACCCTACGGACACACTTAAGCACGAAGTTTACTTCAGGGATATCCTACATATACACTCAAGAGTTCAGTTTGCAAGAAAAGAGGCATCACCTAAGTATTGAAGTAGTTTAACTATTGTCGAGGTTCTAGTAGGTGGTACTACAGGGTAAAGTTTTAAACAACGTGTCCTTCAAACAAAGTAGATGTTTTTAGGGAGCTGTCTGCTCATGGGAGAAGGTAGTAATTTATATGTAGAGTCGTAATGCATATAAGCAAAAAGATTTTCCTAAATGCAGTTGAATGGCATAATCATGTAGGCCAACTAATGCAAAATAACAATCTGACTATCTTCCTTTTGTCTTATGGCATTCAGTATTGATCTTACACAAAAGTTGGAGCCAGATAAAGAACAGCACTGAGTTAAGTAACTAATATAAGTGATCCTTTCTGTTAAGCGTTTGAAGAAAAGAAAGTGCTTATCTGGAGTCAAAGCTGCAGCTGTCTGTAAACTGCTTAAAGAAATGCCCTTGATGCAACCCTTAGAAGTGTGTACTTAATTTTACTTAAAATATGGATGGTTAGCTTTGAAATGCAAAGAATATATTATAGCATAAAAGTAATTTTAGAACAACATAATTAAAGGGACTCAGATATTCTTTATTTTGCTGTGGTCAGCAATGATGATATACTCACACCTGTATTGCACCTGCCAGGCAAAATAGAGAAAGAGTGATGGATGAGCTTGCTGGAAAATGTCAAGAAATGGATATATAAATTACCAAGGGTATACTCAGTACTTTCCTTTGAAGATCTTGCTTCGGGAGGGAAATCCGGGCTTCCTAAGGTACTTGAGAAGAGTGAGAAATCAAAATTATGCATGGAGTGAGTGACTATCTACTGCTAGCTAATGGAGTATGGTAGGAAAAATAAGGGTTTTCCTTTAACTTTTGCTGTTCCTTTAGAACTTGTGGGAACATCTATTCAGTTGCCACCCAGAGACTTGAATCTGCTGAGGGCCAGACAGACCACCACTTTTTCTCACCAAATGAGTTGTCCAGAGGGAAAAATTACACCTTCATTTTGCAGGGGCTGAAATCCCATTTTGTGAATGATGCGCCGTGCTTCATGACCAGGACCATTCCCTATGGTGTGGAGCAGCAGGACTGTCTCTGCTGAGCCCTATGTTGCTCCACAAACTAGTCTGTCTCCTTGCACTCTCAGTATGTCCCAGTTAAACCATTTTCTTACTTTCTGCATGCTCCAAGAGTGGCCAAAGTTGAACCTCGAATACAATACAGGCACATAATACATATGGAGAATTCTTTAATTATTGTGTATCACCAGAGACTATTATTTCATAATAACTAACTGGAATTACTAATATACAAAACTTCTACTGTCTGCACTTTTATGTCAGTACCATTTAGGAATTGGTGCAACATTTGCTGAAACTAGAACTTAGGAAAACTGGCTGGTGGTGCATGTTTTTTTTTCCTGTCAGCAGTAACAGCAGAAGAAGCAGGAAAGCATGAAAAATGTGGTCTGTGTGAGATGAAGTAAGAGAAGAGGTGCTAAGCCTCAATTGTAGATAAGGTATTTCTACAAGGGTCAGCCGACAATCTAGCCCTACGATGTACTATAAATCATTCCTGCCTGTAAGTTGCGTGCTGTTTTCAGCTGCCCCTGGTGAAAGCAAGAAGTGCAGGTTACATTGCCATTTGCAAAAAGGGAACAAGTTTTTGCATTGACATTTCCATTGCTTTCATCCTGCAACTCAGAAACAATATTGTACAATATAGTTTTCTGGTTTCAATCTTTTATTTTGCTCTGATATTATGCCAGAATCTGCTAAGACAGGAAATGTAAATCTCTATGCTCCGACATACAGTCAAATAGGACTTTTTAATATGTAAATCATAAATCTAAGTGGAACTGGAAGTTGATCAGCTCAGTCAAAGGTTGTTTTCAGGAAAACTTTAATAGACTCTAACCACTAACCTTATCACTGGGTTGCACTTGCTATGTATATGAGGGAAATTTAAGAAGGCTGAACAGGAGGAATGTGTCTTGGGTTGACAAGAGCAGTGCTGCAATGAAAAAGAGAAGATGCAGTTTATAAACAACTGCTGCTTGCAAGGCAGAGGAGAAAATAACCTCAGTAGAGTCAACTAAAATCACCTGAAGCCTTTTGAGGAAAGATGTCAGGTTTCTCCAGCAAGTTGGCCAGTCTCCCTACAAGCCTTTTTCTATACAGCCATTTCTGTTTCTTACTGGGACAAATACACACTCCTGGTGCTGAGAGGCAGATTTGCTGCCTCGCTGATCTACAGCAACTATTTTTAGGTTCTGGAAGGGGATGAGTAAAACTACCCAACTTAAATTTTCTGCATTCTTTACTATTTTATCTGTCTTCACCTTTCAGAAACCAAATATTCCTGTTATTCTAATTATCCCTTATGTGGTGTCATAAATTTTCTGCTTGGAGGCTTATCCAGTCCCATCTTCTGTAGATAGAAGGCCTTGAAAGGTGTTTAATTACTGTTGTGTTATATCTGGTAAGTTAGGTCCAGCTGTAGCACAGAGGTTCTTGGAAATGTGAACACTCAGCTTGGTCTGCACCGACAGGGATGCACAGACCCCTGTATGTTTCCGTGTCTCTGACCTCACATCAGTCAACTAAAATTTTGATCTGCTTTATCCCATGTAATTCTCCCCACCAATGCCTGTCCACTCCTGTTCTATTGAGAAGGAGTGGATGTGTGTGGCAAAAACCAGAGGCAAACGAGTGTCCCAGAGCAGGCTGTTCACCAAGAGATAACAAAGGTATCAGTACACTTTGTCATCTGAAAGGAAACTGTTGAACATCCCTGGACCGGGACGTTTAATTGTATCTCAGTTCTACAGTAATCTATGCCCTCCAAGACATGTTATTGCACCGTGAAAGCTTTAATTTTGATGCCACCTGCTAGACTTCACTCCTCAGGGCTGGGTTCCTAGGCTGTGCTAAAAGGAAAAAGAGAAGTAGAAGGAGAGAGAGGTTTAAAACAGTTTTTTTGAGACTGCTACCCTGTGAAATTTTAAGGGATTATCAACCATATTAGTAGCTACTGAAATCTTTAGTCATGAATATTTTTTACAGGAAATGTCAGAAAGCCATCACAGAATATGCTAACTGTGGCTCACTCTTACCGCATGATCCTGAGTGTACGTGCAAGTGTTAAAAAGCGAGTATTTTAAAAGACAAATTGGCAGTAGAACACGTAGCATTTTCAGGAGAGAAAAATATATTTCTTTTGGTGTGGATCTTGTGTTATCAAAGAGGGATAATCAGAAAGTATCATATTCACTTAACATTATATCATATATGATCCTTTTAGAAATAATTTTCATCAGATATGACTAATATAACACACTTTGTTGGCATTGCCTGGTGCTGCTATGGGATATGTTTGCAGCTGTAATTTCAAGTCCTTAATATGTATTCTATTATACTCTGTTTTGGTATTATTAAATCATGCCCGATTGTTTCAGAAATTCTGAAAAAATCTTTATTCCCATATTCATACTTTTCTTGTCTTTGCAGAGTTTATTAAAAGCTCGTGTAATATTACATGTTAAATAATAAGCCGTGTGTGGTTTTGCTAAAAATTGTTCCAGGAACTGTGTTTAGTACTTTGAACACAGATCCCTTGTCTAGCAGGAATGTGACCACAATGGGATATAGAAGCCTACTATCTTTGTGTTAGAAGAGCACTAAAAAGTCATTCAGGCAGAACACTTAGCAGATAGCACAACCCGTTGTACAGGTGAGCACTCCATAAAGGCAGTCTCTTTCTGGAAGCTGAGACACTGAAGAAACACTCAAGGAAAATTTGAATTATTTATTTCCACATGTTATCCTTTAAAAGCACTTTAAGATCACTCCAAAACACTCCTGTCAGCACACAGTAATCTCATAAAAAGGAGGAGATGAAAGACATACTACTTGGGAGAGGCTCGGGAGAATGAAAGTGCAGGTAACTATTGCTTAAATGGGCCCAGCACTGTCCTCCTGTAGTTCTTTAGACAATATGATAGGACTGAGACATTTATTTTAATTTTGTAGTTTTGCCTCCCGAATCCCGAGGCCTTGGTGATCGCAACAACACTCGCCGGCTCTGAACACACGGAGGCCTCAGCTGTGCAGCTAGCTGCAAACCTTTCTTCCTGGGCGGATGAGTTAAGGGAGAACGTGGATCTGTGCCACAAATGGATGTGAAAGTGCACGGATCATCCCTGTTTCTTCTGAGACAGGACAGGCAGCATCACAGACCCTGAAATGACAAAAGTTATTTCACCGCCTAGCATAGAGCCATAGTGTAAGCTCATTCCCTCCTGCCATTTTCAGTTCTAATTCCTTTCTGAATAACTTAGAATTCCTACTGAGTAACTTAAAATAACTCTCTGTAAACAAACCTGCAGTTTTACTCCTCTCTAGGTGTCTGCTTGGGCCAAGCGCTGTTCTCTCTGGATCTGGCAATCAGGCTTGAAAGGTGATGAAACAGTGTCAAAGGCGATCCCAAAGGGTCATTCTTTCAGTTTGTTGTGCCAAGATTTGTGGCAGCATCTGTTGACTTAAGCACAGAGTCCCTTACATCGGTTTGGTGCTACCAGTGTGTAAGGGTGTGCTCAAGTATCTGTGACCGAACAGCCTTCATAGCTTCCTCATTCCTTTTCATCTACTTTGTACTGACATTTATTTTCTTTGTTAAAAAGATGAAAGGAGTAGATCAGCCAATTTATTCCTCCCATATTGTTGATTTCTTCTGCCTGTCATCTTAAATAAAAAGGAAATGAAGAGGATGAAATTCTGACAGAGTAAGTTGGGTGCAAATGTTTATTGCTAACAAGTGTGAGATTCTACATTTCTAGTCTACAATGATGCATTACCCTAAGATTACGGTTTTTTTAAATTGTTTTTTTTCATACTGCAGAGAGACTGCTGTCAAAACAATTATTTGTGTGCAGCTTCAAAAGTCATAGATGTGATTTACACTCAATTGAAAATCAGTGGGATGCGTTTAAAGTACCGTTGTGCTCTTTAAAATCCCACCAAGGATGTGGGCTTCCAAGGATGCCAAAGTACTAGTTCAGCTGCTTTGAACTATAACATCATTTTGAGGTGAATACCTTATTTGCTCTATCTGAAGGGAAACACATCGATCTGTTTTTGACAATCCCCACTGCAGATCTGAAGGCACGATCTGAGGCTGCTGGTTACACTTGCGTCTGTCTGGTGTTCAGATGGAGTCTGCGGCTCTTTTGCCTTTTCTGTCAGAGCACAGTTTTATGTTAGGTGATACGGCCAAGGTCGCAGGGGAGGATACTGTAAAACTTGGATAATTTTGCATGGCGATCGAAGCCATTTTTTTTTCTTAAAAGTGGCAAAGCCATTCCAGGAATGTAATGGAACAGCTGATAACCTAATTTGACCTGCTTTTAACTGCTTGAATTTCCCATTAAACCTATGGTATTTGGTGCTATTGAAAATCAGAGAAAATATCTGTAATGACTCCGTCACTGGAAAAGACTATTTTGTCAACATGGGAAAGGTTTCTTTACACTGTGTTGCCTTGCTCATGAAATATGAAAAAAAAGCTTTGAAATTGTGGGAATATTTAAAGAATTTTGTGAAAAAATAAAAAAGGTATCGTCTCATAATTCAGTTTGGTGATTAATATTTGTCTAAAATAAACTAGTGTCAAATAAAACATTTACAAAACATTGATAAGAAATACTTGCCTATTTTGCCACTTTAATTTTGTATACTAAAAACTTTTCACCTGGGTTCAGTATGAAAAAAGAATTGTCTTCAGTAGCTCTTCCAGACCTCTTAAAATGAGAGTGATTCAGTACATAGACAATATCTGAAAGCACTTTTTGTCAGCTTACAATAGGCAGAAACATAAAGCCTTACTGTGAAACAAAAAGAGAGTATGGATATCCTAGAAATACTGCCGAGCTAAAAAACCCCAACTCTCTTCCTACTGCCAAAGAACCCCTTGCAAGTCTTACATCACTAAATCAACAGTGTGCTGTAATTTTTTAGAGATGACCTTACAAGGCTATAATTTCTCCAGGTTCTCTACTAACCTCTGCTCATAGTTTAAACGAGCTTTTGTCTTCTGTAATGGAAACATCCGGAAGACAAACCTGTCTGTATAGCAGTTTATGGAACAAAATCTGTATTTCCCTTCTGAAAACAAGCACCTGAAATTATTGCATGCAGGATGGTTTACAGACTATAAAAGATAAATTGTGGAGAAGGTGCTGTCCCCTTGTAGGTAAACAAATTTTCATTTGAAAGGAAAGCTATACAAGTAAGTATTAAACAAAAACAGAAGGCCATTTGCTCTAGCTAGAACTTTTCCAGATGTACCACACTTCGTGTTTACAAAATTTAACATTAAACTGGGTGCAAAAAATAAATATGCATAACATTTAAAAGTAATGTTAAGTAGCCCAACAATTGTGCATTAGTCGAACAAGTTAATGAGCTACTGTTGTCCCTACGTGCTCTAATGGAACTTCATCATTTAAGAAATAGATAAACAAAACCTTCTGATGTTTTGGGAATTACTCATTGGTTACAGTCTTCCTTTTTGTACACAGAATTTAGTCATACCTATATTGGTATGAAAAATCATAAAGGTCTTTGTCTATCACTATCATCTTCTCATAGCATTCAGCAAGCAGTAGAAAAAAGCTAAAGAAGTGGTACTGCATCTACTGTTCTTGGTGTAAATTGGGGCTCCGAGCTCAGTGAAGAGATCCGTTTAACCAGATGAAAATTAGACTCATTGAGGTTCATGGTTTTTCTTGAATTCCTCAGCGATATTCACTGATTTATAAATACAGAAAAAACTTTTTTTCTTAGGGTTTTCCTGAGAAACAGTACTTTGTATTTCTGATAGCTTGGGAGACAGTCATTCTGTCAGCATGTTTAAATCCAATGGACAGAAAATGCCTCTAGAGAAAGAAAAATGTCGGAGTGAGCTCAGTCCTCATTAAACAACCCTGGCTCGCAAAGGAAGAAATTTTTTTGTCTATGATGCAGTGGAGGAGCGCATGCGACTGGGCCTCCATTCCCTTGGATCCAGCAATACCACCATGCTCAAAAAACCTCTGAAAACACCTTTCATCAGTTTTGCTGCTCAGGGAAGTATCTAATTACCTATGGGTCTCCATAAACCAAATTTGTACCTGCTCATGATTCACAGAATCATTTAAGTTGGAAAAGACCTTTAAGCTCATCGGATCCAACTGTAAATTTAACATTGCCAAGTGCACCAAACTGTGAACGTCATTTTTGTCAAAGCAAAGGAGAATAAAATAACAGTGGCGGTCATTATTTACAGAACCACCAGTTCTGTTTTCCAGTATTTTAAAACCCATTTAGTGATAGTAGATAGTATGGTACCAAATCCTTCAGAGCATTTTGCAGTGCACATTAGGAAATGAAAATTGAATTTACTTTAAAACGTGCAGTTTTAAAACATACAGAATGGAATGGCAAATCATTCAGTGAGAGAGATGAGGGTAGATGTATTCTTAGGATCTCTACCTGAACTTATTTTGAGGAATAGGATTAACGATTCAAGTAAAATTCAGGAAATTATCTCTAGGCTGAAAGGATTCTAGTTTCCAAGATAAAATTCTCATGAGTTCATCTGTTCTAGCAAAACTACTTTACAATAGGCCTTTCTGGGTTTTTATTTGATTTAAAGCCAACATAATGCAAAAAGGGAGAGGTGTGGATTCACTTTTTCCTTCTTCTAATATATAACATTTCATCCTCATTGTAGAAATTGCGAAAGCTAATTTTGGCCAGTTTTCCGTGGTGGCTCTCTGAGTACAGCCATGGGGGCTCATGGCTAATGCTTGATAGCAAAACTCTGGTGAGCCTGCATGTTGCTGAGCCATTCTCAGGCTGAGACAGACTCTCTGGTTGGGCTAAGATTGATTTCAAAATGATATGTGGATATTTCCATATAAATTATCCGATTTATTAACACTTAGAACATCCACAAGACTTAAGTAGGTAAATGACCATTTCCAGCTTTCAAATGCTGTAGAGATTCTGATTTATTGAGATATCAGTAAAAGTAAAGTAGGTATTTGTAATGGATAAAAAGAGACTTGAGTGAAGCCAGGAGACATCATGAAGGCTGGGCTTTAAATCAAAGAGTGAGTTGGAAAAATTGAATACTATGTGATTCACTTACCGTGCTTCCTTATGATAACTCCTTGACCTGTTTTACCATTATATGACATTAAAAAAATCTTCTCTAGTAGGTAGAAAAGCATGTACTTTTAGAAGAGAAGAGTTTATTGTAATTTGCTGTAATTATTATATTTCTACACTGTATATAAATGCGGCAAAGTAGAGTGTGACAAGATCAGCCTGGCAGATGAGAGCAAAGCCTCTGCTGTGCAGAAGAAGGGGTGCAGAGGAGAAGGCTCATGCGGATCACCCACCTACCTGGGAGCTGCAGATAATCCTCCTCTATGAATACCCTGACAAACCTGCACTCCTCTACTGTATGAGACATTTCCATCTGAGAAGTGTGATTTACTGCCTATGAATTGTTCGGATAGGCAGGAATTTTCTGGAAAGTGTACTTCACTTCCTGAGAAATGCCAGGAGGAATTCTGATTTTCCAGTCTTCTGTCAGGCTACCTGGTGCTTGGGCAGCCCATTGGAGTGAGTAAGTGTCTCCTGGGGAGATGCCTTCACGCTGTCTCCAAATTTCAGACTACAAGGCTCCTGTCTTACAGTGGACATGCTGTGTTAAATTTTTCAAAACGTTAACAAAAATTGCATGGGAATTAATTTTTTATTAAAAATGCCAACATTAAACTCTGAAAATTAAAGTTCAAGTCTCGTATGTAAGTCATGTTGAGTCAAGTCTCCTTCTTGGGAAACACAGGGCACCTCCCTGGCCCTGCAGCAGCTCCTCTCTAGCCAACAGCTTCAGGGGAGGCACCAACAGTGAAATTAATATGCCCAATATTTCAGAGAAGAGCAACAGGCTGTGCTTGAATCCAGCAGGCTGGAGATTGCTTAAGTGGGCTTCTCCACAGGTGATTTTTGCCCTTGTCTGAAAGTCTGTGCAATTATGCTCCTTTGCTTTTGCTTCCCAATTATTTTTCATACATTTGGGTATACCCATTGGTTCTGTGAAATGATCTACATTTGCGGGTTTAGGACGCAACGCTTGGAAAGAAAAGCTTTTGCTCTGTTAGCTGGAACATTTCTTCCTTCTAATGCAGGATGGCATTTGCTGTTTTATAGATGCATCTGTAGTTCAATCTTGTGGAAAAAAGAAAGGACCAGAGAAGATCATTTGACAGTACTACCACTTGGTCACTCACTTTTGGATACACATCAAGGACACAGTTCAAAGGGGAAATAATAACTATTTTATTTTTGTAGAATAAGTTATAAGGGCAACTTAATAGTCTGGTAACTGTGACAACAAGGAAATATGTTTACTATTTGCTTTCATATAACATGAAAAAAAGGAAGTAATTTCTTCTAATAAAAATGTTGTTTTTTTTCCTGTTGACAAAGTTATGGAAATTGTGCAAACATCTTTAGAGCTGCTAAAAATGTTTTAATGCATTAATTGTACCTTCATGCAGTGTTTTCTTAAGCAATAATAGTTCTGGAACTTTATTGAAAATATTAGTGTAAATATAAATTTAAAATCCTTTTCTTTGTACTGTGTAATTGAATATTTATTTTAAATGAATTATTCTTTAAGCACCAAAGTATTTTCTACCTGGAAAGTTAGAGGGATACTCTGATTAACTTGCACTAGAATGCTCCAAAAGGTGAAAAAATAGCACTGACCTTTTATGCTATACTGTAAATAAATACGTCAGGTTAAAGTCAAAACAATTAGCCTAGGACTGCCAAAACAAACATGCTAAATTTGGTCACTTTACTTGGATTAATTTTAGAGCACAGGTTTTGATTTAGGCAGTTAAAAAGAACCTGATGGCCACAAATTTTTGTTCAATTCCATGCACGGCCAAATGATAAAAACAATACCAGTGGCTGAAAATTCAGTGGTGTCGCTATAAGATTTGCCTCTTTGTTTTTAGCTAAACCTTTCATCCATGATTATTGGCAGAAATATGACTTAAGGCTTAGGAGACTTGACTATGTTTTAAAAAATACATTGATTTGTCAAATGGCAGAGGCAAAGAAGTGACTGAAACAGTACTTTAGATCCACGAAGAATACCTGTGTATTCCCTTCATGCCGACAAATGATTATCTTCACCTCTGTTTGGATATAAAAGTGAAATGGTTAACTTATGGCTCTATTGCAGCATTCCGGTGCTAGCTGATCAGGTGGACCTAATCAGGGAGTGCCCATCAGAAGACTGCTTACAGCCTTGTTTCACATTATCAGTTTAATTAATTAATGAGGAACACTTTGCAAGCATGCAATATAAGCTGTTTCTAAGGGTAGGCTGCCCTTCACCTGTTTCTCTCCAGCCTTGTTCATTGGTGGTGGGTGGTCTCTTGGTGAGTGGATTTGCTAATAGAGTCTTCATTGCTTTCAGCTGTTTGGCTGGTGGTAAGTAGGCAATTGGGTGGTAAGAACCAGCTTCTACCATCACTGCTCTGAACTAGAAGCTTCCTTGGAAATCTGCTGATGCTTGTTGCTGCCTGGGTTTGACCCGCTTGCGAGCGAGAACTTGTGATCTTCTAAGGTACAGAACGAAAGTACATAATGTGCAATTTGATTTTCTATATCATATTATTCTCTGCTGTAGCTTAGTTGGGACCACTGAAAATAGTTGATTCATAGCACGGCATGTATGACCCATTTTGGATTTTTTTGGCTTGTAGGCTTTGCTCTCAAAGTTGTTCTAAAGTCATTTCCGCTTCTGTTCAAACAAAATAATCTACAAAATACAGCCTAGGCAATGTGATGTTTCTTGTAAGATTTTCTTCTTTAGCTGCTCAGGTGGCATTTTTTAGCGTGGGACCTGCATGAGGTAAGTGCTACTGTAGTGCTAAGCAGGCAAGAAGGAGACTGTAATTCTGATACTCTGGGTTTGTTTGGTTGGTAATTCTCATCTTTTGATACTGCCCTAGAAAAGGGATAAAAGTAACCACTTTAAATGCAGCTATGCAAATGATTTTTAGTGGATATGTGGTTAGAATTTTGTGAACGCAGCTTGTGGAGGCTGAGTGTCGATTAAAAATGCTGTGATGAGGGAATATAGCTTCTGGGGTAGCCAAGACAAACTTCTGTCTCTGATATGTTTTTAAGATGCAAGGGGAAAAATTCAGTTATCCATGATATCTTACAGAGGTCCATAAAACAGACAATAATAAAGGCAACTATGAACTTCATGATATCAGCGCAGAAAAAAAAATGCTTGTTAAACAGAGTAAGATCTGGCTGCTGAAGAGATAAGGTGCTTGTTTTTTTGTTGTGAGTCGTATAAAAAGATAACAAAGTTGAATGTTAGAGCTACTG
Organism: Cuculus canorus; assembly: GCF_017976375.1. Classification (NCBI taxonomy): domain Eukaryota; kingdom Metazoa; phylum Chordata; class Aves; order Cuculiformes; family Cuculidae; genus Cuculus; species Cuculus canorus. Next base: position 8,723,680 of record NC_071406.1, read on the forward strand.
AAAACTCCTAAGTTTGAAGGTGAAAGTTTCTGTTCCTGCCTTCTTTCTCAGCAGAATATGTGCTTTAACCCATAGTACAATATTAATCTTACTCTAGGTAAATGGGTAATTCAGAATAAAATGTAGCAAGTCTCAAAATAGGAAGATATTGTTTAAATATTTATGGTTCATAAGTGATATAGCTGCCTGTGAGTTTATGTCTGCTTTGAAAATCCAAGGTAGTCTTAGAATTATGATTTTTTTAATGTTCTTTTTATGGTCTGGAATAGCTTCTAAAAATCAAATATTTTTTCCTTAGTTCAGAGTTCTAAAGCCAAATCAAAATGTCCTATCCGTCAAAGGCTTGGACTTTTATTTTACTAGTTTGGTTAAATATGCTCCATCTACAAGTTCCAATGCATGTACGCATGCACTTTAAGATTGTTATTTTCACCTTTAACCTGAAGGACAGGAAAACATTCCCAATGAGGAGGAAAGCAGTGAAGGAGATTCCTGTTTGGCAGGCACAGGTCTTTGTTGTTTGGGCTCTTGGTACACCCAAGACTCTCTGCAAATCCATGTTAGTAAACTTTTCTGCTGCTCTTTCCATTTGAAGCTAAAAATAATAAGTTTTTTTTATAAGTGAGCCTTGCCAGAAGCCAAGAAAGGACAAAGCTTCTCGGTAGCACTGTAGTAATTGCTGTGGTCTGCAACAATTTCAGTGTAAATCTGTGGGAAGATCTATGCTGATACACCATCTGTGTGTATCTTATTCAGAATTGAATTGATTTGTAAGGAATGTGCTCAGTGAAAGTATGTTAAAAATGGTAGAATGGATTTTTTTTTAAAGTATTTCTTACTTTAAATTGAATCTAACAAATGTCAGAAAAGTAGGATGGGATGCCTAATAAAGATAGGGAAATTTAAAGAATGGAATTCAGCATTTTCAGGGAAGACTTTTTTTTTTTTGTGTTGATTTGTTTGTGGAAAATTAGTTTATTTCCTTTATGGACTGAGTTCACAGTTGCTGGAAAACCTAACCAAAGTCACAGTGTAAATACTGTAGCCAGAACTGATAAACTTGTAGGTGCATGGTAAACCAGGTCAATGAGCTAAGCTATTGGAAGTGAATGTGGCTGAAAACTCTGCAGGAGACCTCAGGAATCATTAGCTTGTGGTGGAGCAAGGGCAGCTGGCTTTGGGGACACAGCAACTGGGAGTTGCATTTTCTTATTGGAGTTTCACATAGATTCTTTTGGGGATCAGTCATGTTTAATACATTTATTAATTACCTTGGCTCAGATATGTGTATGCTCATATGAATTGCTGAAGATGTAGGGCTAAGAGTGATTGTGAATAATGCTTGAGATGCCCTACAGGAAGAACTGGATGACCTTGATTATAGTAATAGCAATGAAACTAAATCCAGTACTACGAAAGTGAAAGGTCCTTCCCCTGGGGGTTAATAGTAAGAATGTTGGGTGTTGGCTGGGAGCTAATTTTCCTGCAGGATATAGTCTTTTAATGTACAGTAGGTATAGTTGAGCCTTTTTATTCTTGCCGCTGTTGCGATTGTGGAAGAGTTTGTGCCTGTTTTTTTTGCTACTTTATGGCAACTGTTAGTTGTGTTACTTAACTGATTCATGAGGTGGTACATCTGTGTAAATATGTAAACCAAATAGGGGGAATAACAAAGAACCTGTCTCCTTGTCCTTACCTGTGAGATATGGAGTGGAAAGAAAGGGAAAAGGATCAAGGAAAGAAAATTCAGCATCTACTTAAAATTGATCAGCAGATCATTTACATATTAGCTGAATATATGGGTTCCCCCCCTCCCAGGACCAAAGGGTAATGGCTTTAAACTGAAAGAATGTAGATTTGAATTGAGTGCAACAAAGAAATATCTTACGATGGGGGTGGGAAGACACCAGAATGGGCTGCCCAGAAAGCTGTGGTTGCCCCATCCTTGCAAGTGTTCAAGGTCAAGTGGGATGGGGCTCCAAGTAACCTAATCTAGTGAAAGATGTCCGTGCCTACACCGTGGGGGTTGGACTAGAAGATCTTTAAAAGGTCAGGAAAAAAATCAAGAGTGGTTATACTTCAGACTTGTTTAATATATTCATTAATGGCCTTGACATAAATATTATGACTGTACTTACAACATTTGCTGGAAATGCAAAAGTGAGAAGCTCTAGAGGAATAAACCTGGTGGCCCAGGAGACCTTGTTCAGTTTGGGATGACCTGAAATTAATTTTTCATCTTTTTTGGTTATTGAACTGAAACTATTTTTAACACTGTTCTAGTAATAACAGCTTTATTTGATGTGGTTTGCTGCCTTTGATATAGTACTGCTAGCAGGATAAGAGAGGAAAAATAAACACAAATGTTTGTCTATTTATGGAAGAAAACATAAGACCAAAATGAAACAAGTGAGGAGAAAATGTGTTCAAGCTAGTAGAGAGGGTAAACACTATGGGGGAGTTGGTTTATGTATTTTGCTAAAGCATCCCCACAGATCTATCACAGTGGAGGATTTTCTTCAGGATTAAAAGTTGTATTTCTTAAATTTCAAAGTGTTTAAAGAAACAAAAGACAAAGCATCTAGATGTAATAAATGGCTGTTAGTGTAATAATTTCAGATATCCTGTGAAAAGTTGGAAATTGTTAGAGTGTAAAACTGTATGGTGTGAGTGAGCTTGACCAACAGTGACCTGGGACTATCCTGTTTCACCTCAAATGTTCTGGCTGGCAAGAGGGGATTAAAGCCAAAGCTCTGCTCTTCTTGTTTGCTAAAGAGAGTCAATGAATGCAATACTTTGTACCAAAATAGATACAGGAATGGATAGTCTCTGGATGATGGGGACTGCTGTTCATTCCTGAGTCGGACTGCTTTAGCAGTCCAGGATCCACATGAGCAGGTTGACTTGGTAGATGGACAATAAAGCACTGATACATCTTGAAAAACTTTGCATGAGTGGCAAGTGGAGAGAAGGGTTTGCTTCTGGCAGGTAGTTAGACCTCAGTGAGTCGCTTTCTCTTTTTGCAGTGTTTTGACCACTGCAGGCACAGCCATAGGTAGGGACTCGCTGAGCAGATGTAAACACTGAAGAAGTGGAAAGAAATGGGAAAGCAGTGAGGGAAAGGGTAGAAGTAACCTTTATAGCAGGTTCATATTCATGCTGAGGTGTTGACCTGTCTTTGGCAAGTGATCCCAGGTATGGCGTGGAAGGTCTGGTTGGAGTTGCAGGATGCCTGGTGGCTCTAAGTTTGGGTTTCAGCATGCTTATAGCTCTGCAGTCAGTCACCTGTACTAGCAAGCAGGATGTATTTTGCTCTATTGCTCTAGGATCAACAGAGTGACCCAGGTTGGCTACCATGACAAGAACTACTTGGGAAGCATAGTAAAATATTAGTATAGCCTTTATGGAACTTCCACTTAAAAAAAAAAAAAATCTTACCAAGGGAAGGCTTCAGTAATGTGCAACATATGTGCTTTGGTAAGTATGGGAGTGTATCTGATGGCTTTCAAGGTCATTTTTCTTTATTGTACACTTGCAGCAGCTGTACAACAATTGTTGAGTAATGGATATTTGCTTTCTCTAGAATATACAGCATTGATTTTCTTGGTGAATTACCGATTGGATTGATCTTATGCTTAAGTCTGTATTGGACAATTAAGTGTGTAAGTTACTTTGATCTCTCAGATACTTTGCTTGATCTATAGTGGTAAGCTTAAGCTTTAGGCATATTTATCATGACAATTGCAGAATTTGGAAATTGAAAATGCCTCTTAACTCCTCTTGTCCCTCTCCTGATTGGACAGGAATTTCGCTACCATATATTTCCAGTTTCCTCCTTTCTCTCCCTCCCTTCCCCCTCCAGTCCTAGACTTAACTTGTCATGGGATGTGATTTTTTATTTTAAATTCTCTCAGTACGTTGTTTTTTAACTAGATACCAGTAAGTGAACTACGTTAAGCACTTAAGTGAAAACTTACTTGGGAGTTGTATCTGTTTCCCTCGGGACTGAACTAAATGTCATCTTTAGTCAGGATGATTTTTCTGATATTTATATTCAAGCTTCTGTTTTACTTTTGTTTCTTTCCAATATAAGAATTGTAAAGATGCCATCAGGGATAGAAGATAAATTATAAAGACAAGAACTTCAATCTGTAGGAAAGATGAGGAGGGATTCACAATAGATGTTACAGTGAGAAGGGTACTAAATTATCTATTTTCTTTGTGCTTTCATGAAAAGGGACAGAAAGTGACCTTGTAGGTGCAGTATCCTACCTCTTCAAGGTGGATTTTTCACTTGCTGATTTTGTATGAATGAATATAGCCCTCTGTCTTGAAGTTGCTAGAGACTTCCATATTTACCCCTGGATTCTTCTTTCTCTCTTGCTAGTACTTGCACAATCATGGTGTTGTATTATTGATAGCAACCTAACATCCTCTCATTTTTGCTCTGTCTATCCTTCCTTCATGGTATTTATGTATCACTGCTGCGATATCCAAATACTCCACAGCCTTTACTGCTTTTTTTCTGCTCCTCTATGAAACAAGGAAATGCAATTACTCTCCTTTGACAAGTACAGGACTGAGGTACTTGAAAACTAAAGGCCATAAACTGAAAGATATTTAGGGACCTAAATGTGTAAAGTGCCTAATGTGATTTTTATAAAGCATGCAAATACATTAAGCTTCTAATTCCTGCTGACTGCAATGGAATTTAAGTACCTAACTCGTCTGGATGCTGTCAAAAAGTGCAGATAGCTGCTAATCTGTCTCTCTCCATATTTAGTTAGATAAATATTTGAAAATACAAGCCTAGATGGCTTCCGCTATGCTACACAAAGAGACCCCCAGTCGATAACCTATAACATTAACATGTATTTCTTCAGCTTTTCATTTTTATATCAATTGATTATTCTACTTATAAGATCATTTGTAATACTTCATTCCAAAATACTGTAAACATGTACTTTAGCCATCAAGTTTCTTAGCAATTCAGCAACAGTACCATGCTTTGATTGTATCATGTTTAGACTGTATTACTCCTAAACCATCTATTTTCTTAATGGCATTTATCTAAGCATTTTTGAGGCTGTTATGTCTAAATGCTGAGTGTACTTTTTCAGTTAGTAGCTAAGTGAGCAGGGAGGAGATTGTGTTCTGACACTTAGGTTTCCGGTTAAAAAGTTATGTTTCATATTTCTGCTTTTTGACTGTTCGTGGTATTTAATAAAGTAGTAAAATGTAACAGCTGCGTTTTACGGTCCTGAATAAAATTACTGCATCATTGCATCTTTATTGCATGGTTTCTGGAGGCCTTCAGAGAACCATAGGTGTGATGTGTATCTGAAGGCTGTGTGAAGCTCCTGGTCGGGTCCCCTGTGCACGTGTGTGCTCCAGCAGCTCCTCCATCAGACTTTTCTGTGAGGTGTCCTTCCTTGCTGTTGTGATCCTTTTGCCTCAAGGCAGAGCAGGAATGAGAACAGGACTCAAACCCTGGGCACGTGTATTCTCTGCTCTGTATTTGCATTTTGGAGATGGGTGTGTGAACTCCTCTGGACCAGTTTACCCCAAAACGTGCGCTCAAACCCCATGGCTGTGACAAATCAATGCCTGGCCTTGGTCTCCTGCCATCATGCCTGTGGTGCATGACCTCTGTTTGAGACAAAGAGTGCTCTTGGGTCTTAAAACCTTCACTCCTGTATGTGCCCCCAGACCAACTGAAAAGCCCCTGGCAAAGACCAGCCTGGCTTCTGGCCGTGGCTGGGATATCCTGAAACAAGGCATTTAGCTGTGTCTGAACCCTATGGTCAGGCTCTTTGAGCCTGGGGTGAGGGTTCTGGGCAGAAAAGGAACAGGGTCAGGAAATGGTACTGACCTGCGTACTCCAGATTATCCCCAAGAAACTGCTGGATTGGGTTTCTGCAGTAGTAGTTATAAAACATTATTGTATTTGAGCATCAGACATGTTCAGCTGCAAGAGCCTCACCTTCAGGTGGATGAAGGGCTAAAAAGTAGTTACAGGGGTTACATCAATACCGTGTAATGGTAATTTTACTTCAGACTGAACTCCAGTCCAGTGGTTTGGAAGCAAACAGCTATAGCTGGGCTGTCCGGTTCCCCTTGGCTGAAGATACTGGCCTCTGCGCACCCGGGGGGGCTGGTTTGGGGCTGGATTTCTGATCCACCGCAAAGGTATAACACGATTAAAAATTACCTGCATGTGTTTTATATCATAGCTTCCTTTTATAAAAAACAAAATGAGAGATTCCTGAGGGTGCTCAGGTTTTTAAGTTCTTTTTCTGCTCTGTATCACCCTGTGAAAAGGACTTGCATTGAAAGATTAATACTTAAGGAGTGACAACTTGCCAAAAGAAGCACCAAGTCACTTTGTCAAACAATTTGCTTTCCAAGCGTCTGAAAGCTGATTGAAATAAAAATAATTTGTAGCAGCAACACTTTTGCCATTGAATTCAGATCTACTTATAGCCTACAGTGTTGAAATTACAATTAAAACACTCGCGCTTTCTTTTAATGATGTAATTATTCTCCAATTAATAGAATATCATTTTACTAAGAAAAATTTCACCCTACAATATTGGAAGTAGTTAACCCTGAAATTTGATTTTAGCCACCTGTAGGACATGATAAAAAAAATTAATCTTAAATAATTTTGTGGGTAGCACTTTTGTATTGAACTGAAGCTTCAACTTCAAATAGCTAAAGCCTACTCTGGCAGTGGATGGATTTTATAGTCTTATGTGGATAGAATTTGGGATCTTTTTTTAAATTGAGTAACTTTCTTGTCTTCTGCCAGAACAAAACTGAATATTTAGTCAAATTCTTAAGACAGGCTGTTTCTGAAATAAATAAATGAAGACAATTCTAACTGTAAAAACTGACTGTGCCTCCCGGTGGCAGTACAGGGCAGTTCAGCCTTCCTGTCTGTTGAAGGTGTATAACTAACTTGAGTGAGTAGTAGATTACGGAGAGTATGTTCTGCTGTGTGAAGTTCAGATTTTTCTCAAATCTGAAAGCAATCAGCAGCACTCCCAAGAGATAAGGAAAATTGGCATGTTTTCCATTTTGCATGTGGCTTTCATATTTCTCATGAGTATAAAGATGACAACTTCATTCTTTTGTCTTTTGGAATTTAAGTATGTTTTTATCATAAAATACGGGATATGCATGTGATGTCATATGTTAAATGTGCCTCGACTCTGTATGGTGCTGGAAATCAACGCCCATAATGCTGAAAAGAAGTGCTCACTAATATGTAGCTGCAGTTATGCTGCCGCTTTACTCTGATATAGCCCAGAACCGTACCACACAGGGTCTGTGTGGTTATCCAGTAATAACAAGAAATAGTTTGGCAGAGGACAGATGGGTCAAAAGAAGCCCAGATTTCTGCTGAAGTGGTAGGGAAAAAGGGGAAAGAAGTCTCTTGACAAGCAGTACCATGTTCTATTTCACAGTGAAAAGCAGGTGCCACTGGCCGTGCTGTGGACCTGGTGAGTGCCATGGTGTAGTATGTGGCTTCTGCCCTCTGGAGATAAGACATACTTCTCCAAAAGGCAGTTTTAAAGAACGAAATGAGGCTGCTACTTTGAAGTGCCAGCAGAATTAATCTTTTCCTGGTGACTGTAGATAAAACTTTTTGCGGACTTGATCCAGGTGTTTATAACTTTTTCTCCAGGAGGAAACCTGCCTCCAGCATGCACTGTGGCTGCTTTTTTCCTAAGCACATTTCACAACATTGTTCTCACGTCATGTTCACACAATACTGCACAAAGTACCAAAAGACAGTGCATGTTTCCGTAGGCTGTTTTCTACAGGCAAAGAGTCTGTGCTTGAAAGAGTGAGTGTGGGAAGTTACTGAGAGAGAGAGGTGCAGCCTTTCTGCTTCTTCCTCCTTTTAGGATAAAGCCTGGTTTGAATTACTGTTACCTGGTTTGCTTGAAGCATTCTAAAACAGGTAGAAAAACTAGTTTATAAATCTGTTTCGCATTTGCCGTGAACAATATAATAATGTAATGTCCAAGGTAATGGAAGTGTTTACTAGGTAATGAAGCTTGATGCTGTGCAAGGTCTCTAACTGCTCCTGAAGCCTTCAGTGCCAAGAGCTGTTCTGCTGTGCTGCTCTTACTGATTTCTGACCTTTAATGCTTTTGTAGTTGAACAGTCTGCAGCTCATGAAGATGTGTGAGGTTCGCATATAATTGTAGAATGAAAAGGTTGTGCTGGGCAAAAACTAGGAGGCTCAAAACAAACATGGAAAAATGTGCACCAAGAGCTTGCTTTGGCAAGTACTTAAAATTTAGGATTTCACTTTTGTAGTAGAGGTGTGCTAAATAGATGAATTCTTTTTCATTTGTTCGTCTTTCACTGAATATGGAAGGGTCGTTCCAACCCCCAGTGGCTAAAACTTCTCTGGAGACCTCAAAGTTGTTTCAAGTGCCCGTTTTGTCATCTCCCCACCTAAAACACTTAGACTTTTTATTCCCCCTTTTCCAAAACAGGCTATGTTTCTATGGGAGGGCTACCAAAGTTCACTTAAAGTGTTAAATTTTCCCACTAATGGAGTATATCTAATTTTATTCATAGGAAACTTAATGTGAAGACAAGTGAGTTTTTTTCCATTGTGCAGCAGACTTTGTCTATTCATAGTTTTTCTGATTTGATGTAAGTAAAGCAACAGGAGAGCTTTGTACTATGGAGATTAGCTGCACTTGTGGATGTGTAATAGTGCTACTGTGGCAGATAAACACTAAAATTTGGCTTTTTCAACTATCCAGGACTATTTAGACATAAGACCATCTCCTGTGGAAGAGTATGCTTGTAGGCGAGATGTTTTTTGTTTTAAAGCCATTATTGAAGTTTTTAGCTGAAAGATGTGATTTGTGAAATGCCATTTTTTTCAGGTGTAGCTCATGGTAGGAATTTGACTTCTCTAGTCATGACTTCAGTTGTTGAAGGTGGCTACAATGGTGATCACCACACCTACAAGGACATTTTGTTTTCAGAGCATGGTTTTGATTGTTTAGACTCTGTCTGAAAAACTAAAGCCTCCATATCTCAAGTATGTCATGCTCTGGTGATGGGATATACTTGCTATTCCTCAACTGATCAGAGTTTGTTATATTGTATATTTGTAGAATTACTGTGGCAGCTCAGCCCTGAGTCTTACCTATTTGCCTTGAAAAGGCAGAAAGAAAAGAGCTATTTCTCTGTTGGTAGTGCAGCACTGAATTTTTCCATGTGGCAGCTAATACAGATGATGAGATGGTTGTCTGGTGGAGACACAGTTCCATGCATTCTGGTGAGAGACGCTAGGCCAGGTTTGGTAATTAGCTACTGTTATGGAGTATTTTTGCCTATCTGTGAAAGTTCATGCTAGGTGTCCTGTTGGATCAATAAATAAAGAGGTGCAAAGGTCCGCTTTGTTAGTGGTTTGCATCTGTCTTAGTTCATCTCAAAGTTTCTCTTTGTTTATTTCAAATTCCAGATGGATTTTTTTCGTTCTCTACTTGATTTATATCAATGAAATTATGAAACCTGCTGCCAGTGGAAGCAAAAAAAGGATCCAGTATTACTAGTGAATTACCGTGTTAGGTTAAAATATATACACGTTTATTCTTTGACAGCAGTTTTGTCATAAGCTGACTGAACTACTGGGTGTTTGCTAATGTAACTTGCTTAAAAGCCTATTGGAATGTCCCGACCTGTTGGAGGTTCTGTCTGGTTGTGTAGCAGAAAATAAAAACCTGGAAAGGGAAAAGCCCAAAACATTTTGTCACTATTTTGGAGAGTCTTTATATTCACTAAATTTGAGAGGATGTCAGGTTTGTCTTAGTACTTCTAGTAAATAAAAAAAAACCCCCAACACGGAGTTGTTTGCATTTCTTTATCAGATTCATCCTGCCACATCATAAAGTGCTTTTAAGCTATCTTCATATGTGGTGTGAAAATTATTGTCACTCTTGTCTTTTTTTGAAGAGCAGGGAGTGAAGATTAACTTTTCCAGAGTAACTTGAAGGTCATGGAAATCTCAGATCAGACTGGGAATTATTCTTAGCACCTCTGCGAGGTGAAGTAGTGAAGGTCATATTCCCAAACATTCAGGCTTTCCTTCTGTGGGTGTGGTTGGATTGAGAGACAACCTGAGGATTTGCAGCTCCATCTAATAGCGAGAGTCTAAGACAATTACAGTAGGATTTTTTGACGTGTGCCAGCAATGGGCTCGCTCATTACAAAAACGTGAATGTAGGTATTGCCTTCAAGATTTGATGCAATGGCTGTTGCTTTCATGAGGAACCTTTTCCTTGTACCTGTATTTTGAGTCGGAGAGCCAGGACTTCTCTACTTGAAAGTGCGCCTTTATTTGTGGGTGACCAGGAATAATCTGGTCTTCCATATGTATCTAATACTATGGCAGTCATCTTGTGTGGCATGTTGGGTCTTTCCCGTTAACTTCTACAGCCAGATTTGTGCTTCAGTGGCAATAAATCAGGCTTTATATCCGTAACCTAAACTTACGAAGCATAAATAAGTTTATCTGTTTTGCAAAGCCTTTTTGCTTTCTTAGTGCCTCTTCCCGCTGTAGGTGGTTTGCCCCTACTGGTTATATCTCTCAAACTGTAAATCACCTGTTCTCATATACGCTTTTCATCATATCTCATCATCACATCCTTTATAGTCTTGTTTTTGCTTGAAGTATTTTATCAGCTATATTCATCTGTTGCTTAAATTATTCAGAGGTTTGAATGACTATGGCCCTCACCTCATTTCTAGAATGACATCTCTTTGGGCAACCTGACAGATGTATTTTGTCTGTCTGTCTTAAATGGGATGGAGGGCTCCCTCCATCCCCACAGTACACACTGTTCTGGTTTTTTATCTCCAAAGTTGGTAACTCATCTCCTTCCTGTAGTTGTCAGAGATTGCTTCCAGGCAAAATATGTATAGAAATTATAGCTTTGACTGCAGCCAAGATCTTTTGGTGCTGTCGGCACACAGTGTTCACAGGGAGACAGAGGATTATGACAGGTTTCTAGGGACTGGTGTCATAAAATAGCATTCCTGATCGCAAATATTTGTGAGTCATCTTTGCGCTCTGGGATTTTCTACTCTTGCCAGGAATGGAGGAGAATTTGTGGAGGATCTCTGCAGTTTATTACTATGAGAAATAGTGACAAAAATGTGTGTTTTCTTGGTTTTTTTTTTAATTTTTTTTAATGAGGTGTTTAGGGAGCTTAGTTAAAATCATAAAATACTTAAGTGATTGTACTACTCTGTGAAGAAGACTGCCACAGAGCATCCCAGACCCTAAGGTGCTGTTACCCTGACTTTGCCCATCTGATTTCGTGCTGATATGGCTCTAATTCCTTTGGGAGGGATGATGGTGCTGTGCCTGGTGTGTGGTTTTTTGCCTTTTTTTGCAGTCTTTGTCCCAGAGATCTCCACTTGTGCCCCTCCTTTTTTCCCACATCTGTCTACATTGCCTCATTTAATCTTTCTGCTTCCTATTTATCTTCACCCCTTATTCTCTCCACCCCTTTCTAATGCTTCTAAAATCCTCCTGTCGCTTCTGGCAAGTGGCATCCTTCAGGGTGATGTCCTTGTATGTCTCCTCTATGTGGCTCAGACTTGCCTTTTTCCCCGCCTGCCCTATGGCACCATTGGGAAGGTGCGGGTGGCCCTGTGGAAACTTATTTTGGACATCCTGATAGTCTTTGAAAAACTTCACATCAGCAGGAAAGGAGAAGGCAGCACAAGGGCATGGTGTTTTAAATGGAAATGGTAAACAACTAGCCAGTTGGCTTTAAACTGTTGCAATTACTTTGAATTCCTTCTTGTCTTGTTGTAAAAACATGTATTTAGAAAGAACTGTTTGAAGATGCATGTAATATTTAATGATATCCATGTTGTCCTTGTGGAAGTTGATTATCAGGACAACCATTATAGCCAAGAAGAACATATGTTTCCTCTGGAGTGCCTTTCTGAACTCATCTAAACATTTTTATTCTAAGAAAATCATGCTGGAAAATCTCTCCAGTGTGTGATATCTCTGGAGAACTATGATCTAATCTTCCCATGCTCAGGAGATACTTCTTGTTGGGTGTGTATTATTAGAGTTTATCACTTTCGTCTGTATGGAACCACTTTTCTTCCTCTCTAAATTTGGTAATTGAGTAAGGTGATTTAGTAATTAACCTTCTTAATGTGTGAAGACAAATTATTTTGGGTGTCAGAATGGTTTCTTTCTGAGCTTTAGATATTTTTACTTTTTGCTGCTAACTTTTACTTTCTTGATGTGCAGCGTGCTGACTCAAAAAAAAAAAATGAGGAACATTTTGTTGTCAAGGGAAACAGTCTAATGGCTGCATTGATCCATGCTGTCACTTGTGGATGCCTGAAAGTAGATGCATCCCGGTCCTGAGCATCATGAGGTGCTTTCTAGGCACAGAGGTATCATGTGGATTTTGTAGGAGTAACTTGCTGTATTGCTACCAGAAAAAAAAAACATAGGTCACCCCAAATGGAGCAGTGTCCGCTTGCAGTGAGGCCAGTGAAGATATGCTCTGTATTTGCATCTTTGCTACCACTTCTACAGAGGGAGGAAGTGTATGGCAGTACGTTTTCTGTGGGGTTGTAATCATATATAGGGATTTGGCAGGCCTGCAAGTTCCTGTTGAGCTCCTTAGGTAACAGTCCTAATAAACTTTTCATTATCTGTCTAGAGCCTCATTAGTTTCATCCCTATTACAATCAAAAAAATTCTTCCCTCAACAGTGATTCTCTGGGATGATAATGAAGTGCAAAAAGGCTCGCAAGTTTGAGATTACAGTACCATCAAGGTAGTTTTGAAGGAAGTAGATGTGTAGTATTTACTTAGTGACTGAGCTGTAAATTTACTGCTAAAGCATAGTTTTCTTTAGGAATTAATTTTAAAAACTCTCAGATTCAGGACCTATTATACAGACTTCTACTGGTGGCTGCTCTTACCTTCCGAATGAGAATCTGTAAATGAAATTTGGTTGCTGGTTGCTGGCAGCAGTGCACTCCTCTTGAAGCGTTTGCTGGAACGTTATACGGTCTTCAGCAGTCTCTGCAGTTACTTGCACAAATCCAGTGCAATGAGATGTTCTAAATTTATTTTGATCAAATGTTTGTTTGGAATAATGTTTAAAATCAGGAAGTAAATGAAGCTTCCACAGACATACACTGTTGAAGGATGTGGCTATTAATTCAGTTTATAAATCATCCCTCTTTTGTGCTGCTGAATGCAATCCAGACATTGGAAAAGAAAAAATAATGATGGCATACATCATTGCTGCATAATTTTAAAGCCTTTTATGGCCTGGAAATGTGGTGGGTTCTAGAAAAGTGACAAATGACAGCACTAATGAATAGCTGTAGTTTATGCATTGTGAATTGGAGTTCCAATTCAAATGGAATACGTTTTTAGCAGATTGGATGTGAATTTAATCTCAATACCTCTGTAAAAATTTTGATTTCCATATATTTTTCTGTGTTCTAATCAATGACGTGGTATACACATTCTGTTAGATATATTTACAGTAAAACTTATTCCTATTTAAAAGGTATATGAAATCAGTTATTATGAATACACTACATTAAAATTTATGTTACGTGTGTCTATATTCAACAGTAGTACAAACTGTCGTGCCTTAAATCATAATGACTTTGATTCATTGTCTGTTCAGAGTGTTTGGCTCTTACCTGAATCTTTCAGACTCAGTATGTGCTGCATCTTTATCATGGTAATTAAATCTATCTTACTGGAAAAAAAGCAGTGTTCGCTTAATATAATATAAATATTTACAACAATAAAGTTGTTTTGAAATTCTTACTTACTAAAATGCAGGATGATTCTTCTGGAAAACAGTGTTCCAGTGTTAGTCTTATTAATATTGGACAGATGAATTATAGGTAGAGTATTCGTAGTTGATTTTTTCTTTTTTTGATTAAATGAAAATGCATTGGAAAGTATTTTTTACTGCAAAGAATTGTTAGGAGGTGTAAAACTGTGAACCAATATTAGACTTGATGCTTCATGGCTAATTAAGCAATCTAATAAGTAATCATAAAGCTTAAATAAAATCTGTGGGCTTTGCTAAAGCACTCTGTGAGTAGCTTGACTTGCACGGTATCACCTAATTAGGGTCTGTATGGATATTTTCATGACTGCACAGCTCTTCCCGAATGAAAAGTAAACTTTGCCCTTAGTTATATTGCTGTTTACCAGACTAGAACAGATTTAACTCAACCTTGAACGACATTAACTTCTAATAGTGCATTGCATTTGGGTTCAAAACTTCGCTACTATGCCTGAATTGTCTTGAGCTGGTGTTGATGGCACAGAAGTCTTTCAGATGGGATCTGCTTACGGGGGATGTGGCAAGTCCACATAATGCCAATAGGCTCAGGCTAAATAGGAAAAATAGACAATACTGGAAGACAAAGGTTTCTAATCGTATCAGTGGACCAGTATGGTTGGGTCACGACATCAGTTTCTGAAACTCTATGGTGTAATATATTAGAAGATGAGATGCACTCTGGAGAATGTCTTATATAGGAACTTCTATATCAGCCTGGGCAGTACCAGCTCTAATTGGGTTTTCTGCCAGTGCCTGTTGTGAGGAACACTTTGTTTAAGAGAGGTACAAACAATCCTGTTATAGAAACTGTAAACGTGCCTTTGGAAAACTGGGCCAATATCCCAAAAGTTACCTTAAACCATAAATCATTACTGTTTGCAAATTTCAAAGTTTTTATTAAATTCTTAGTTGTAATTCTAGGTGTTTGTCACCTTGCTATTGCTCTGTAAAACCAAACACCCACGTAGGCTGCTCAAAATTAAATTTACACATTGAGAAATGAAGTGGAGGGAAAGATGCCCTATCAAAAAATAATTAGTTGTATGGACTAGAGAAGTACTATTTTGGATGAGGTAGTAAAGTTAACAGTGAAATGACTGAGCAGACGCATCAGAATGTTTAAAATCTGCTTTTTAAATGTTTATTAATGCAGTTGCACAGGTGCTTAATTAACAGGTGTTTTTAAGAGTTATTGATTTTACTCTAGTGTATATAAATAGGAGGAAATACCCAAAGGGTGTAAAAGAGATGTGTAAATTGGGTTACTGAAGGTTATAAGGAAGAAAGGATGAAAACAAAACATAGCCTGCAAAAGAATGGTATGAAACATAACGGAGAGCGCAAAATTAAGAGGAAGTTCTCCTATACTAGGGCACTGTACCTTGGAAAGTTTGAAGCAGGACAGTGCTCTGCTAAGAAGGCTACCGCACGGTTTCAGTATAGCAGTGTTTAGAAGCCAGTAAGTGTCCTATAAAGATGTGAAGCTTCCCATGATTTGAATGCATAAATCCCGAAGGACATGCTGTAACAAGTCTTGTGACTGTTTAATCTTGAGGTCAGTAAATCACTTGGAACTTGTGCCTCATTCAGTTTAAGAGGGCTTATTTGAATGAAAGTAGACTACTTCAACTCAAGGCAGAGTGTATGCTCAAATGTTTCTTGAAATAAGTTTCATTTCCTTGACTTCAAATTGCCATAATTCAACTTCTATTTTTTAAATTTTTTTTATTTAAGGCAGTGTAGTTATGTACTTTGAGTGCTTTGAGCATTAATCTTTAAGCAAAAAAGTATTCAACCCGTATACTAGTGTCCAGTGCTTCCCTGATCCAGGGAAGTGAAAACAGTACCTAAAGCAGAATCCTTTGGACTTTAAACTGTAGGAGCTGTTAAAGTATATTTTTCACTTGTGGATGTTTTAGACCTATTGTGCTTGTTCTTGAACGCCAAAGCACCAATAATGTGAATAAATGTATGTACTCCAAATGGCCAATTAAAAGTTACTGTAAAAATGACATATTCCTTCCTGTAACTAAAAACCTTGGTAGTACCAAGTACTGGTAGTAGCCAGTACTCTGTGGTCTTTAGAGCCAGCTGATGTGGTGTAAATATGTGCACTTGCATGCTGCTTCCTGGCAGTCATGAAGCTGGATTTTGGAGCTGACTGAGGACAGTACAGTCCCTCTGGGTCTGCAGGAGGGCTCTCTGCTGCCATCTGCTAACACTGATGCTGCTTCATCGCTAGAGACAAAACTGCAAAAACAACCCAGGTCTCAAAGCAACAGTGTTTTGGGGTGTCTTAAGCTTTTATGAGTGTTGTACACTATGGTATATCTATTTTTCCATTATTTTATCATTTTTATATCCAGAAGAATAATAAATTTCTAGACACGTGAATATTTTTTGCTTTCTGTATCCAAACCTGAAGAAATGACCTTAGTCCAGAGTTAACTGAGAGATTTGCATTTTGAGTACTCCATGCTGCATTTCTACAGCAAAGAGGCAAACAGGAGCTACGTATCTTGTGTTCTTCCTCATGTTAGTGGTAGAAAGTGATACAAAGCAATGCATCCTCAAAGTTCAACTGCTTTTTGCTATGTGCAAATGCAGTGCTAAGGTGCTGATATCTTATGATTTTGAATATTTATTGCAAAATAAGTTTATGTGAGTTGAGAGTTAAAGATTACTTTCATTCTGGTAGCTGCAAGTAGTCAGTGAAATAAAGTTCGTTCATAGTGAACTTCCTTGAAGACTGCTTTTTTTCCTTCTAGGAGGCTCGCTTACTGGAAAGTGAACCATTTTAAACTGTAAGAGTATAGTTGTTCATTAGGTATGGAAAAAACGTCTTCAAATGTGGACTTTACAGGGTTTATTTAAAGTAAAGGAAAATTCACTGCGCTGCTTTCATGTTTATACACTTGTAACTTGTCTTGAATAAATGATCAAATATATTTAACTATGTAATGAATTATTTTGCTTTAAGAAAAGTGTTCACGGAATTATAATAACTGCTTTTATCTTTTTTTCTCCTATTATAATTTCTTTTCATTTTGTTAACTGGTAGAGGTGTCCCTGTGCCCAGATCTTGTGCTGTGTCTCCCTTGATGGCAATTCTCACTTCTGTTTTTCAAAGCAAACTTGACAAGCAAAAATGTATGCTAGTACTTGACTTCTTTGTAAGAAGCTGTTACCCAAAATGTCTAATAGGGAAAAGCTTTTCAGTTGCTTAACAAACCCCTTAGTTGAGCATAACTAGGGTTTTTATGGTTGGGGGTAAGCAGGAAGGTGGGCTTAGGGGGCTGAGATCCACTGTCAGCAAATGCATTCATAGGGCAAGAAGTGGGAGAGACCCCACCTGATGCTTCAGATTTAACAGATCTTGGGCTATACATCTAGCCAGGATTGTGTTAGAGCAATCAATCATCTGTCCCACCTTCACACATATTACAAACCAGCCTTTTCCACAAGAACACTACGTTCACCAGCCTTGATTATGCACACGAAGTTTTAAGACAGAGTTAAGATGTTGAAGCAGGATTTTTTTTTTTAAAAGGACACAAAAAGCTAGTATAACTAAGAGTTGAAGTTGCTGTTCTCTTCTCTAAGTGTTGTTGCTGTTAAGGGCATCACTGCCACAGTGAAGTCAGCGCGTGGTAAGACAATGCATGCACTGCTGAAAGTTGGACATCTGGGTAAGTGACTCTAAATAGATTTAGACCTCAGACCTTTTGTCAGAGGGACTTGTGGGTGGAGGCCGGTGGAAGTTATTTAATGGATAGCAGACATGAAAGACAACCAGAGATTGAAAGAAAAGGCAGAGAATGACTTGCTTTAAAAAGAAAAGGCCCGTGGGAAATTGGAGGTGATACTGTGTTGAAAGTCTTGGATTTAGTTCCTGCATTCCTGGCAGTAATAGACTTATCTCCAGTGTATTCTCTAGGGGATCTACTTGAATCTTGTACTGTTCTCTAAAGTGGCTTTTTTTGTGACTGGACATTAATGATAGAGTTTAGAAGAGTGTTAGGAGTTGTGAAGTTGTGGTACAATTCAAGATAAGAGATGTGGAGGAGGAGTGGGGCAGGTCCTGATGTAGCTAACTGATGGCTCCAGCAGTGCCTTCCTGAGGAAGTGATGCAGCTACGTAGGGGTGGATCTGTCGAGTGGGGAGGGGGTGGCTGGGACTGGTGTTGCTACGGGACACCTTTTGTGGGCCGTGGCTGTGGTCTGGTTGCGTGACTGAGCACCCATCAGCAGCCTGATGTGTGCCTTTGGGATGCTCCTGGAGCGTGCCAGCCTTCATACCTGGTGCTGCAACCCCACTGGTTGGGGGAAAAATGGGGTTACCACAAAATGCACTCCCAGTCCAATCTAAAATGTTAGTATAGATTTACCTATTAGCTGTAACACAAAATCTTTAACTGTATGACCTTTTTTTTTTCTCCTCTTTGTTTTCCTATTGAGATCGGGACTTGAGGCTTAGCAGTGGGTCTAGAAAGTTAGGGCAAAGAAATAATGTTTTTGTTTTGGCACTTTGTAAATCTCTTTATTTCTGTGTAATCAATCAGTGCATCCACTCAGTTGAGTAATTGCTTGCTGATGTATGCAAACATAACTCCTGCATGTGTCTCTGTCATGTATTTGGAAAATTAATTTAAAATTTTATTGCAGCAAATATTTACTGTACCACAATATCCCCTTTATTAAAAAGTATTAATATAATGAACTATATTTATCTGTAAAATCATTGCTTTTATGAGATGAACCACTATGAAAATATGTATTCTAATAATTTGAGTACTCTAGAATGTAAATTGACTAAAAAGGCCTTGGGTAAAAATAAAGATGATTCCTGAATTCTTGTCATAAATTTTTAATTGTACCAAGAAATTGGTATCTCAGTATTTGCCACCTTATACTGAGGCATTAGAACTGCACAACAGAACCCTGGAAGTAAAGGAATTTGAGATCAGTTTTGGGTGATGTCCTACACAAGCAGTACTAATGCAGTTCTTAGGATTAATTCTGCTTTCTTAAAGTCTTTTCTATACTTTAGTAACTGGGAAGAAATTCTACAGCGTACTGTACTTTACATAAAAAAATATTTTAGGTCATAGGCGGTCAGGAATGTTTTATCTTGAAAGGAGGGAAACCATGAGAAGGTACATGTTTTAATTGAAAGAACTGATTTCAGAAGATTGAGAATGTCTATCCCCGTGTCTTTTGGGTGGATTCAGGTGTAGAGCTGCTAATGGGGTACCTGGGGAAAGGGGTTTGCTCTTATGCTTTTTTAAAAATGACTCAGTAACTTATTAAGCAAACAGAAATGTTAGATCAAGGACTACCATTAACGGTGAATGTATATCCAAAAGGGAAATAAGAGTTCAAATGGTAAACCCTGTATCTAAGACAGCAGACAAAGCTTAGTGAAATGTCTGAAAGACCTAAAAAGAGATTTCCCACCTTGATGGTGAGAAGAGAGCAGGGAGATTTGCTCCCGGTATTTGGGAGTGGAGCCCTCTGAGTTGCAACAGGGTCATGTACCTTTGCTATTCAGCCGTACCTATTCTTCCTCGGTGAATTATCACAGAAAATTGTGGAGGAGCATAGGAAGAATTGCTTCTTACTGGATAGTCAGAAAAAAAAAATTGTTACTGTTTCTTAAAAGTGTGAAGTACCTTAACTATTGAGGTTGTCTACTCTTCCTCTTGACTCTGTTAGACATTTAACATGCATCTTGAAGTAAATGCTTATCTAAAACCAATGTGAAAGCAATCTGATAACTATGATAGTTCACTGTTGGGAATTCACAGGACTAAACTTACGCTTATGATTTGGATGTAATTCCAACACAACTTGCCACTGTTTCCTCTGCTTACTGTAAATCTGGGCAGGATTTGGGGTCATGCGCTCTCTATTCCAAACCATTTAAAAATGTCTCACCTCCGTTTTGCCGGAGTGAGTTTTGGTAGTTTCTTGAACATTCCTGTCGTGGAAAACAGAATGGGAAGAGTGTAAGGCAGAGGCATGTCCTACACGTTCCAGTCCCTTTGCAGTCATTGAAAAGGACAGGATGGAGACGGTGCTCACAGGTATCTATAGTCAGAGCAACATGAGTAATTATACCAGTATGAGCTCTTACTGGTAGATGGCAAATGGGGTCACAGCAGGAGTGGTTTGTATCCTCTGCCTGCTTCTCCTGCACTTGAAATCCAGTCCTGTGGAGACCAAACTGCTCCACGGATCTTTATTTTGGATACTGCCAGATGGCTCAATCTTGTACTTATTTATCCACGTAATTTAAGTAGTTTTCCTTATAAGAGCTTGACTGGTCAGAAAAATACGTTCTGTTCAGAAGTGACATCTGTATGTACACTTTGCAACCCGTTGTACATGATGACAAACGCTGTATAAAAATTGTTCCAATAGGCAATAATGGAGAATAAAGACAGTGGGAAATAAGTTTTAATTTTTTTTTTTAGCTGGTCCAAGATGCAATTGTACGAGTCAAATGATGTTTTGCCAGCCAGGGGTGACAAATGTACATCATAATGTCTTTATGATGATTTTATGTTGAGATGCTGAAGGTTAGATAGTGCTAAAGCAAATGTATACTTATATATTTTCAGGTAATAGTGTCCGTTTAGATGGGTGCGTTTGTGGAATGCAAAGTTTTCTTTTAAATGTTACTTTAACTAAATTGTTTGTAGCATGGGAATGAAAAAAATCTTATTGCCCGCACATAAGAGTCAGATGACATTTAATAAATTTAAATTGCCAGTAAATTTATCCTGGCATGAATTTTTAGGATGAGATTATTCTCCTTTAGTGGCAGAAAGTATTTTAACACTTAAAGGGCCTCAATCATTCTGCCATAGGAAGAAATGCATTTGATTTTTTTTTATGCTATGATGTGATGGAGTTTGGTTTGACTGATTCATTTTGATTCTTGTGTTTCACATGAAGGAGAGAATAGCCATGATAAATTGATACATTATGGATTTGATGAATGGTTACTTCCTATTTGGTATAATTATCAGGCAATAGTTTCAATGAAAGATGCTGGGAAAGGAAACTTTTCACTTCAGATAACCATCCATCCTGTCTGGTGAGAAAAATGGATCTCTATTTTTGACATATTACTGTGGATCAAGGCCAGCAGAGGGAGGGCAACTGTTTTGTAAGTTGTGAAGGATAGGATGGATATGACAAAGTGCCTGTGTAAATGAAGTTGTGAAAGAAATTCTGATGACAAATAAACGTACAGGCCATGTTGAGAAACTTGATTATTTGAGAAAGCTTGTTTTAATTCATTTCTGGCAGGGAAAAGATGAACCACTTATAAAAGCTACCTAAATGCAGTGGTAGCCATTACATTTTTGATCATATGGATAAGACGTATCCCATCCATTAAGAAGTGGGTAGGCTCTTAGAGGGATGAAAAATGAACTCTGCATGTCTTTGAGAGGCTCTCTTCCTGACAGCGTGTGGTTCTGCTGTATGAAGGCATCACCCATGTGATCTCACAGTGCTCTCAGGAGTTGCTCAGATGCTACTTTTAGGCTTGTTTGGTCCAGAATGTGCAGATGGTATGCTTGGAAGAGCACGCATGTTGTTTTTCCAGATTTTGAGATGGCTTTGGGGAAACGTGGTGCAAATGGAACAGTTGGAAATATCAGGATTTAGTTTGTCTGTAAATATAACTCAGCCTTTCAATTTGTATTTGTCAAATTTGCAAAAGGTTGGATAACATCAAAAGCGTTTTTGAGAATGTGACTTTTCTAGAGGCAATTTTGATCTTATTACTACAATGGGTTGTACGCAACTAGCAGTTCTAATAATAGTGCATGAACCAAGTTTACTGTGAATGGAAGTAGGGTAAGAGATTAAGATGTTTGTTGTGGATTAGTTTAAAAAGTCATGTCATTTCAGTGTTTTAGTTTCATGTTTCTAATTTTTAGTTAATTTCTAAAAAGGCTTATGTTGTAAGGTCAATTCGTTATTATGTTGCATTAAAACCAAAATAAATAGGGGCCCAGGTAACGCCTTTGTCAGTATTTACTTCACCTCATGTTATAAATCCCTTTAGAGTTTCTTTTGTGATGTTTTAGTGAAAAGTTATTTTCTTTTCTGCAGATTTGTGCCAAGACTTAAAGGAGTTCATGCTCACCTTTCTTATGTTAATAATGATTATAAAGGAGAGATAAAATATTCAATTTGTACAAAAGCGTTTCTTTTCTTAGGCCATCCTAATTAAAATACGGCAATGTTCTATATTATAAAAATAATTTTGGGAAAAATGTATTTATCAATTTGTGAGGGCTGAGAAGTTCTGTGTTAAGCTCTGCCAATTGAGCTGTGGTGAATGGGAATTGGATCTCTGTCTTTGGTGTTATCTAGTCGTTTCCTCATAGATCTTCATTTTAACTGTCTCTAGATTTTATTGCAGCTTAAAAAATAAAAATTTCTCTTCAGTTTCTCCTTGCTCTTCTAAAGCCTATTTTGAAGTAAAGTAAAAATCACTTTTTCTTTTCAATTTATCTTAGCCTTATAAGAGCCAACCACGTGGTGGTGGTGGAGAGATTCTTTCTCATTTTCAATTTGTAATTTCATTCTTTTATGGCTTGGATATAGAACCTAGAAAATAATCTGTCCTTGATGAATATTCTACTTAAAGTACCAGTCATTCTGGGAAGCATACGTATATGTAAGCGGGGAGATAAGCACTGAAAAGTATTTAAGATGGTATGCAGAATTTATTTTAAAATGTTTTCCTTAATAACTGATGTTTAGAAACATCAAAACCGTTTACTCCTAAGCTCTGTTGACTTATGTGAAGGCTTTATGTATGTTAAGGAAACAAGATTTTAACACATGGCAGCTGAGTCACAGACAGCTGCCAGAGTGGAGTTTCTTCTCTGGTTAAATAGAATGGAACTGGTTGGATTAACAGCTGTGCTGATATGTAATAAATCTTAATTCATGACTTGCAAGTCAACATCCATGGTTGTGAAATATCTCCCTCTGGTAACTTAGTGATTTATACCATGGAAAAGCTTACAGTCTATCAACACTAGATGGTCAAGAGAAAAAAAACCACCAAAACATAATCAGAATAATTATTTATAATCATATTTATTTAGCAGTCCCCACATCTGAGCTGAAGAGATCATTAAACAAGAATTACTGTTAGCAGTGACACCACAGAATCCTATTCTCCTGGGATTTTGTAGCCTGAGGATGAGTTTCTGTGTTGATCTCTTCATCTATAGTAAAGACTTGAACTTAAGGTGCGGACTTTCAGCAGGAGCATTTCCTCTGCTCCTTCCTACAGAAGGTAGGAAGCTCGTTGCCAGATTTGGTTAAGACTCAGAGGCCCAAATGTTTGGGTTAAGTACAAAATAATTGATTAACATCACAGGCACCATGTTCATGTGCAGAACTTAGGTGTGATTTTTAAGTTGCTCCTATAGTTTTAAGAAGAGATGGAACAGGAAATGCCACACTGGAATGCTGAAAAGGAATCGTTGAATCCAGAGGTTGGAAAAGACCTTTGAGATAAAGTCCAGCCATACCTGTCTACTACTAAGTCATATGCTTGAGCACTTAATCTACCTGTCTTTTAAATACCACCTGGCATGGTCTTATTTAATCACCTCCCTGGGCAGCCTCTGCCAGTGCTTGATTTCTCTTTCAGTGAAGCCTTTCCTAATGTCAAATCTGAACCTCCTCTGATGCAGCTTGAGGCCATTCCCTCTCATCCTGTCACCTATCACTTGGGTGAAGAGACCAATGCCCACCTCGCTACAACCTCCTTTTAGGTAGTTCTACGGTGGTAAGGTCTTTCCTCAGCATCCTCTCTCCAGGCTAAACAACCCTAGGTCCCTCAGCCACTCCTGGTAAGACTTGTTCTCCAGCCTCTTCACCAGCTTTGTTGCCCTTCTTTGGACGCACCCCAGGACCTCAATGTCTTTCTTCTAGCGAGGGGCCCAGAACTGAACACAGGATTTGAGGTGAGGTCTCACCAGTGCAGAGTCCAGGGGCAGAATAGTTTCCCTGGTTCTGATGGCCGTGCTATTTCTGATACAAACCAAGATGCCATTGGCCTTCTTGGCCATGTGGGCACACTGCTGGCTCATGTTCAATCTGCTATCAATTGACATCCCCAGATCCTTTTCTGCCAGGCAACTTTCTAGCCACTCTTCCCCAAGACTACAGAATCACAGAATCACAAGGTTGGAAAGGACCCATTGGATCATCGAGTCCAACCATTCCTAACACTCCCTAAACCATGTCCCTAAGCACTTCATCCACCCGTTCCTTAAACACCTCCAGGGAAGGCGACTCGACCACCTCCCTGGGCAGCCTGTTCCAGTACCCAATGACTCTTACTGTGAAGAATTTTTTTCTGATATCCAACCTGAACCTCCCCTGACGGAGCTTCAGGCCATTCCCTCTAGTCCTGTCCCCTGTCACTTGGGAGAAGAGGCCAGCTCCCTCCTCTCCACAACCTCCTTTCAGGTAGTTGTAGAGAGTAATAAGGTCTCCCCTCAGCCTCCTCTTCTCAAGGCTAAACAACCCCAGCTCTCTCAGCCGCTCCTCATAAGACTTGTTCTCCAGCCCCCTCACCAGCTTTGTTGCTCTTCTCTGGACACGCTCCAGAGCCTCAACATCCTTCTTGTGGTGAGGGGCCCAGAACTGAACACAGTATTCGAGGTGCGGTCTCACCAGTGCCGAGTACAGAGGGAGAATAACCTCCCTGGACCTGCTGGTGACCCCATTTCTGATACAAGCCAAGATGCCATTGGCCTTCTTGGCCACCTGGGCACACTGCTGGCTCATGTTCAGTCGGCTGTCAACCAGCACCCCCAGGTCCTTCTCTTCTGTGCAGCTCTCCAGCCATTCTTCCCCCAGTCTGTAGCGCTGCATAGGGTTGTTGTGCCCCAAGTGCAGGACCCGGCATTTGGTCTTGTTAAACCTCATCCCATTGGTCTCGGCCCAGCAGTCCAGCCTGTTCAGATCCCTTTGCAGAGCCTCCCTACCCTCCAGCAGGTCGACACTTCCTCCCAGCTTAGTGTCATCTGCAAACTTGCTGAGGGTGCACTCAATGCCTTCATCCAGGTCATTGATACTGCATAAGGTTGTTGCGTTCCATGTACAGGACTCTCTACTTGGCCTTTTTAAACCTCATACCATTGGTCTCAGCCCATCGATCCAGCCTGTTCAGATCCCTTTGAAGAGCTTCCCTACCCTCCAGCAGATCCGAGACTTCCACCCAGTTGAGTGTCATTACTTACTAAGGGTACGTTCAATCCCCTCGTCCAGGCCATTGATAAAGATATTGAACAGGACTGGACCCAGCACTGAACCCTGGGGACACCACTTGTGACCTGCCTCCAGCTGGAGTTAACTCCATCTACGACAACTCTTTGGGGCCAGCCATCCAGCCAGTTTTTAACCCAGCAGAGGCTGTTCCTGCCCAGGACACTGGAAGCCAGTTTATCAAGTAGAATACTGTGAGAAATGGAGTCAAAGGCTTTATTGAAGTCCAAGTACATTGCATAAAAAAAAAAAATTAAATTATTGCCTTGTCATGCAGTGTTCCAGTAAATGGAAATTTGAGGGCTATTCTGTTGCAGCATAAAAATAAAGAACGATGAACTACAGTATCTACAGCACAGATTTAATACTGCAGATGATGTTTAAAAGTATAATATCAACATGGAATTATTAAAAAAATTAGTTATCATGAAATATTCTTCTTATATAATGATTTGGTTAAACTTCAGTTTGAGTAAACCAAGTGAGGCGTATCATATTTCAATCTTATGATAGTGTAAAATACATACTGGGACAGGAGTGAGCTTATTATAACAATTAAATAAGCAGAAGACACCATAAATACTCTTATGCTCTTCATAGAGTGGTATAAGAACTAATGAAAATCGCCATTGCGGTACTTGTTATTGTGATGTATGTTTTTATGGAAAGGTATAGACAAGTTTTTTCAGTTTGAAACTATCTTTGTATTTCTCTTATTATGAACAACAAATGTTCTGTAACTTGGTTTGAATGAAAACTGTGCTGAGAGACTAATTACCTGAAGCTTCTGTTAGTGTTAATTTATGTTTTTACAGAACTTCATTTATATAGGACTTATGTCTTTAAGGAACCTACCGGTGGGTTATTTTACTGGCATAAATATACGTTATTTTTGTTTTGTGGCTTTTGAGGAAGTAAAGCAATGAACTGCAATGATGGAGAAAGATAAATGACTGTGCTGGCAATATGATCAGAGATTTCATGCTTGCTGCATACTGAGCAGCACATTTTCAGCAGCCTTTGGTAGGACGTGTAAGAGATTTAAGGGATGACAGTTATGCGTGTTTTCAAATGTAAATTAATGTCACTGTCTTCATAGACTTTGAGGCTGCTTACTCAAGACGTACACGTTTTCTAGCTCCACCAACTCATTTCACATAAATAGGTTCACAATTTGGATATTAAAAGTCTGATATTGCAGCTCTAACTCTTATTTTGCTTCATTCTATGATTTGTACCATACTTGTAATTTCTGTTCATTAATTGAACAGCTGTTTATTCTGTAGGGTTTCTCTAGATAGTGTGCTGGCTGCCTTTCTCCAGTAGGGTGTACAAACAGCCTGTGCAGCTCCATGCGACAGGATAAACATGATCTTAATTCTGCATGAATTTCAGTAGTAACAAGCCAGCCCAAATTAATCATTATTCTCTAAAACAAGCAAGCAGATGGAAAGATGTTGATTTCTAAGGCAAAAATTGCTCATATGAAATCAAGAAAGTATTGCTTTTAAGAATAAATTAAAAGCATATATTGCAGTCTCTATGGCTCCTGGAAACCTGACAGACTGTAAATGTTACCATGCATTTCAAATCTCTTGAAAACTACCATCTATTATGGTGTGATTAGCGGAGCAAGAGCATCATTTGAGTAAATCTACAAATCTGTTTTGACTGGATACATTAAACATGTTGACTAGGATAATTAAAAGGTAGATAGCCATACATGTAGGATTACCAGTCTTTATTCTTCTACTGGAGTTAACCTGAATATTTTAATGAAAAATGGGATAACACCCATAGCTAGAATGTGTAAAAGGAAAACCTGTACAAGTGACTACTGATTTGATTACATGAGTTTTTATTTCCCCAGCTTAGGTTATCTTTAAGTTTACCTTTTTGAGAACAGTTTACCCCTTCTGGGAGTGTTAGGAATGGTTGGACTCGATGATCCAGTGGGTCCTTTCCAACCTGGTGATTCTATGATTCTATCATCTTTCCTTACTTTACAGTTTAATTTGACACAGTATGTGCTTTAGGATATTCCTATGAAATGATAATGAACTGCACGCTGTGTTCCTCCATTCTTCAGGAAGGCTGTGCCTTCCAGTCAGCTTCCACTTATTCTTGTACTCACTGGCTTTGCTGGAGAGCTTGTAACAGTCTGTTGTTGCTGGGAAAACTGACTTTACTGCCCAGATCCTGGTACTTAGTGCTGTGCCTTGAGCAAGGCTGCCTTAGTTGGAGGAGTTGAGATATATGCCATGAGATATTTAGGAGAAGGTGATGGGGTGGGATATGGAGCCTGAGCTGATAAGTGCTGTGCTGAAGTGGGTGGAAAAGGAAAGCAAATGCTACTTAGTGTTTGTCAGTTGAGCCTTTTCAGGACATTTACCTGATTGAGTTAATGTTTTTTGTTCAAAAACTCTGTATCTTCTCTGCCCCATGACCAAATCTGTTGTATTTTGTTTTGTTTTGTTTTTTTTCTCCTGATGTAGCATTTATGTATCTAGGCTGAGAGCTTCAATAAATTACAGATATTTGTCTTTCCTGTTGCATGGTCTAATTTAGCACATTCAAATTCAACACCAGTGTGTAGCCCAAACACTTGAAACCTATTTAGAAGCAAGAAAACTGAAACATAATTCATCTGCTTTTCTGTCAGAAAGTCTGTAATTAGTTACATGGAGGCACTTGAACATTAAGGCCAGTCCTCAGGATTTGAGGAGGAACAGGAGTTCAGAGTGCAGCGCAACAGTTCTGGTTGTGCATTTTTTGGAATTAATTATCAGCTCATTATTTTAAGCTGATAACTGTTTCAGCTGAAAAATGAAGCCAAGGGGATGCAAAAGGCATAAATAAAATTGTAGGAAATGCCAGTTTGCACTGTTTAATTTTCTAGCTGAAAGGAATATCTTGTGCTTACTTGGAACAGTCTTATGTACATACTTGGAGCTTTTTGGAGCAGCTTGGGTGAGCAGGAATTAAAGTGATGGAAAGAAGTGTAATAGTTCTCAAACTTCACTTTTTCTTGCCTTGAGACATTTTGGGAAGGTGCTTGGAGAAGACAAAAGATGAAGTGTCATATTTTATTGGAATCGGTATTACATTTTTGGAGCAGATGTGACTTAGTCCCAACCCGTGTGTGTAGTTATTAGCTGAGCCACTATGCTGTATCATCTGCTCTTGGGTCTGTTAATGTGAAATGGAAGGAGTGGAGATGGAGGTGGACAACTGAGCTCCATTCCACCTTCTGGCTGAGCAGCTGAGATGATGCAGGTTAAGTATTATTTTGATAAATGTATTTTATCTTATGTTAATTTTCTCAGCTTCAGCATGACAATGATTTTTTTTCTTCAACCAAGGGAAAATGTATGGGGGGGGGATTGCATGTGTAGCCCATGGTCAGGGTATTTGTTGCTCCTTGAGCAGTGATGGTAGGTGAAATGAAACCTGTTTAAACACAGCATGTCAGTCTCAATGATGTTCTGCCCTACCAAGACAGTGATTTCTCTTCTGGGACAGTGTATTTGATTGCTTTTGAGGAGATGTATTCCTACAAATACCAAGGACAAGCTTACAAACAGCAGCACATGTTATATTGGATAATATGGGTTTGGTTTTCTACCTGAAGACCAGCCCACACTGTCATGAGTACTGTCTCTTGCCATCATTTCTGTGTTGGAGAGAGGTAGTAACAGAGGGCTGCTGCTGCCCTGTCTCCCTGGGAAAGGGCACTGCTGTCTGCTGAGCCTCTATCGGAGGCAGGAGTAGTAGCTGTTAAGGTGGCAAGCATTAAATGTATTTTAAAGAATGGAGGAAATAAGACTCATAAGGAGAGACAGACACACAGCACAGGTTTGTTCAGATGGTTTGAACGCTATCCCTTTTTCCAAGGAAGAAAGAAAGATGCAATCAATAATGTCTTAATTATAGGTGGTCAGAACATGGATATTCCTAGTTAAATTTTTCACCTAAAAGCTCGAATGCAGTGTAATAGAAGCAAATACCATGTCAGAAAACCAAATCTTGAATTCTTTGTACTAAATATGTAGCTGAATAGTCTGATTTCTGACGGGGGTCACAGCAAGTTGTTTTACACAGATATATGGAAAATACATGGGGTTTGGAGAAACAGGTGATTTGCTTGTGTGCATCCACAGTGGCGACTGTAGGGGGAATTAAGACTTGTAATACCAGGATGTTTTTCTCATCCCTTTCCAATCCGTGTTTATAACTTCAAGTGATTCTCTGCTTTTGCAGTGCATGATAAGAAGTGAAACATGAAAGTCAATCTTGGCTAAATTTGAGTTAAGATCAAAGCCTCTATTTTTTTTTAGTAATACTTTATTTTCTAAAATGTAATTTGGACAGAAATAGACTGAAGCTCCCCTTCAACGAAAATATGAGATATATTCATAGTAATACTGAAATGAGATCTACTCTACACTTCTTAATGTTTTCATAGAATCATAGAATTTTGAATGCTAGTAACAAATTTAGTGTATTAAATTACAACTGAAAATTTAGGCAGCTGTCTGTAGTCTACTCTGAATCCATGAGTATGTGTATGATGTGGTTTTCAAGACAACACTGGTAGATGTGCCATATTGTTCACTTCTGAGATGTTCATATGCAGTCAGAGTTATAATTTTTTGCCACAGTTGATGTTGGTAGGAAAATGTCGGCTCCTTAGAGTTAATGCTTTTGAAGTGGAGTTAGCTGTGCTGCTTCCAGGGACATGATGGAAGATGGATGTGACCTGTTGCTGCAAATCTGGATGAGTGAGGTAGAAATGGCCCCGATTAAAGTCAAAAGTGCTTTCAGTTAGGTGAAAATGAGTACCTGGGTATTCAAACACTGCTGAATCTGAGCAAATGACATCACCCTTTAATCTGCTAGTACCTACAGAAACTACTGGTCCTACCTGCACTGCTGTAATGTACCATTTGTTTTGCCATTTTATTTCTTGCAATAGTGGAACATAACATGAGTTTTTGCTTTATATGCATATGAGTTATCTACACGAGACAAGCAGAGGACTTCTCCTTGGAGGATTATTTTTCTGGTGGCTGATGCATACCAACAGTATCCCACGCAAGAAGCTTTCTGTTGTTGTACAGTAATAGGAACTAGAAATAAGCTACATTTCCCAATAAAGTCTTCTCCATTTTTCTGAAGGCTGAATCCTCCTTGTCTTTTGTGCCTTAGTCTATCTGGAATTAATGTCAATGTGAGTGATACTGTAAGCATGTTTGGATGGTGAGAAGGCAATGTCACTTCATTTCTGGTTGTTATTGTGTCTACTGTTATTGAGTAACGAGCAGAACTCATCTGTTGTAGTCTGGTGAACTCTAACCTGCTGATGTTGTCCCTTCTTGTTTTTTCCCTCAAGACACTTTACCTATTATTCTTTGTGCTGTCAGCATTGTATAGTGCCATGGCAGAATGGAAGGGAAATTCCAGTTCTTAAAATTAGCCTATATAAAGGATTAGATTCTCAGCAATTTAAAGACTGCTTTCTTTTCAATAATACAGCAATAATCATAAATAATGTGGAATTTTTCCATACAGCTCCATATGAGTACTTTTACTTTTCATTGAAGCTCTATTTTCTTAAAAGTAGAAAATAGGCTAGAAAGATAAGACTATTTCTTGGAAAATTAAAGTAGCCTACTTGATCCTAGCAAAAGAACAAAACATTTTTACAGAGATTGAGAACACCGTCAGTTAATTAAGTAGAGTGGGCCTGAGCTTCCATCTGCACCACTGACTTAAGGGTACTGCTGTAATGTGTAAGTGGAAGCAAACTAACCCTTTTGTGATGCTGTTCTAACCCAAACTTCTTTTTTTTATTTTGGCTTGTGGGCGCCACATATATTTAAAAATATGCAAACACACATTTAAATGTCTAATAAATTATAAAAACAAGTATCATATTTTCAAATGTTAACAGTATACTTCTGAAAGTAAAAGAATACAGTGCATGACATATATTGATCCCTTACAGAATGAAGGTTGCTTTGAAATGGTATCCTTTTGAAATACATAGCACTTGCAACATACAATTTCAGGAAAAAGCTAAATAATAACTTTAACTGTTATACCAAAAAATTGTCTGTCTTATGTCTTGGACTGTAAACCTGCAGACATATATGGGATGCACTTAGCTTTTAAGCTTATTTATGTGAATCCATAGCCCCACTAAATGGTGAAAATGATACAAATTATACCTTTTCAAGTAAAATCACCTTTTCCCTGATGTACATCTCCTGTATACTGAGTAATTTTTAGTCTAGAAATCAGCATGGTGGGAGCTGTTTTCTTCCTTTTTCCTAGTGTTATGGCATAGTGTTGTGAACAATTTGTTGTTGAGATGGCTCTGTGCTAACAATGGAAATTAAAAGAAGTAGGGACCAGAGAGGAGAATTTCAGAAGGAGGAACTGCATTTGCATTGGGTCAGAGTTTGTTCTGTACCACTGTCTTGTCCAGTCATGCTTTGCTTCATATGGAGCTTATAAACTCTTGGGGAAGAAGATCATCTGCCTCTTCTGTATTTGGGAGGTACTTAACAGGGTTTCTGGGAAGATAGTGGACGTCACCTCCCTTCTCAAGCTTTCTTGCCATCCTTGTTTGTGTGCTGTGGTTCACCTGGCTGTGCGGAGGTGTACATTGGTCGGGTGGATGAGAAGAAACTAAGCACTAGCATTTGGAGGTATATTACAGGTTGCAACACTGCAAGAGGCTGACTTTGGGACTTGAGGGAAGTGTAGCGAAAGTCAGACGTGCTGGCTGAAGTTGAGTATGCACTCATTTAACCTTGGCTACCAGTACAAGATCAGAATCTGTCTGTCTTGTACTGTCTGGGAAGTATTTCTAGGTGCTTATGTTTTTTTTCTTATGGTTGTCGATGTTTATAGGAGTTGCCTAGCTTAATTTAGGTACTGTGTCTTAGAATTTAAGTGCTACTTATTCAGTGCATAAGTGGGAAATGAAATACTGAAGAAATTTAAGAATCTTCATCTTCAGTATTGCAGGTCAGTCTAGTAGTGGATCGTGACAAAGGTCTTGGAAGTCGTAGGATGGGTTTAACAAAAGTCCCTGTTACTTGCTGCTATCTGTAATTATCTATGTATCACTTGGGCCACAGGATTTTGTAGCGGCAAGCACAGCAAGGATGATGTACAATAAAGATGCTACACACTCAATTCAGACTGCAGGGAGGGAGGAGTTTCTTTTCTCATCAGTCACTTTCAGTAAATATAATACAGAGGAAGTGAAATGTGGTCTGAAGCTTGAAGTGCTGTCTGGTGATCTGGATTTGGTCCTCTGCCCTGAGTGACACTGAAGCCAAATTATCTTGTCCCTTTGCTCTAGGAGATCATAGATGTGAGACATGTGAAAAATGTGTATTAGAAATCCTAAAAAATTAGATTTAATATGCTGTCTTGAAAGACCCTTTCTTTGAAACTCTTCAGTGAGTGCTGTGTGTTCATTAGATTACAATGTGCCTAAACAGTGAGGCAATTACACTTCTTGCTTTCTAGCATCACGGGAATTTCATGATTATATACTTATAGTCTAGTTGTATTATGAGCGAGTGAGAATTTTGGCATATTTATACTCTTTGAAGATGTGGCAAATTCAGCACTTGTAGAGTTTGCCTAGAAATTCCTTACAAGAGAGTTATTCCTCCACTTTTGCAAAGCCTAGTCATCATTAACTACCTAGTCATCATTCACAGGTTCTTAAATTTCATCTAAACATTAGTTTAAGCAACCTATTTTTCAGCAGGAATCTTATGTTAGTGGAATGCGCTGTCTTAAAGGCCATATTTATTGCCCTACTTTTCCCTTACATCCAGTCTTCTTCCTACACAAATAAGCTTTTATCCAAATTAATACCTAGCCATGAGTATAAGGTAGTGGACCATAAACAGACTTTGTAGCACACTTCCCTTCATTGATAAGACAGTGCTAAAATATTTAGATTTACAGGATATCAGAGCGATCGAGTGTTAGTTTCTGTTTGTCAAGCACTAGTTGCCACACAACTCACGTTGGGTTTTTTTGTGACAGCCCAAAGATGTTAATTTGTTATTAAGAGGTTTTTACTGTTTTGTACATAGGTCACTTGACCCCTTTGCAATGGCTGATTGGTCTCCTATTGGGAGACTCCTGTTTTTTCTTAATTAAGATTAGTTTCCTGATAGTGCTTTCCAGGTGTGGTTTCCTAGTGTTTTTCTTTAATTAGTCCCAAGATAAGTTTTTTTGATCCTGCTTCTCAGGTGTGGTTTCCTAATTGCTTTTCCTTAATCACACAGTATGCATGTAACATCAAGGTTGCTTGAATAGGTCATATATGTGTTTTGGTTTAATTTCTTTAGAACTTATTTTATGCTGTCATGATTATTTAAAATAAATATTAAATAGTTTGTAAATTTATTATTAACTGCATAGTAATGGCATTGTTCCTACTGTTGGCATTTTTTTATTCATTTCTTGGTTAGAATGAAACCTGAACCTGAATTTTTACTGCAATATAACCAGAGGTGTTGAGAGCCTACAAAATAAGGTCATGACTTTAATTTACCAGAGAAATGGCTTTATTTCCCATCTCCTGTCAGAATGTCAGTGTTTCAGTTATTAGCTCCCTTTAACGTGGCCAGGGTGTGTGGATAATATTATTAACTTTGGGCAAATTTTTACAGGGTGTCCAATGAAAAAATGTGGTAGGCATGAGAGGGAAATGTTACATGAGAGCTCACAGAATGAGATGACTGTCTCTATATAAACAGCTAATAAATAAATTATTGCATTAAATGATTATTCAGATTCAGTTACTGATTTTGTCAGTCTAGTGTAATTTATCCTTTGCAAATGTATAATTCATCCCAGGTCTCCAAATAACCATAGAATGGTTTGAGTTGGAAGAGACCTTAAAGATCATCTAATTCCAACCCCCTGCCATGGGCAGGGACATCCCACTGGCTCAGGCTGCCCAAGGCCCAATCAACCTGGCCCTGAACACCTCCAGGGATGGGGCAGCCACAGCTTCCCTGGGCAACCTATGCCAGTGCCTCACCACTCTTTGTGAAGAATTTCATCTAAATGTCCAGTCTAAATCTTCCTGTCTCCAATATAAAGCCATTCTTCCTAGTCCTATCACTACATGCCTTTGTAAAAAGCTTTCCTGTAGGCCCTTCAGGTACTGGAAGGTCGCTATAAGATCTCCTCAGAGCTTTCTCTTCTCCAGACTGAACAAGCCTAATTCTCTCAGCCTGTCCTCGTATGGGAGGTGCTCCATTCCTCTGATCATCATTGTAGCCCTCCTCTGGACCTGTTCCAAAAGCTCCACCTCTTCCTTATGTTGAGGATTCCAGAACTGGGCACGATACTCCAGATGAGGTCTCACAAGGGAGGAATAGAGGGGCAGAATCCCCTCCCTCTCCCTGCTGGCCACACTTCTTTTCATGCAGCCCAGGTTGGCCTTCTGGGCTGCGAGTGCGTGTTGCCGGCTCATGTCAAGCTTCTCATCAATCAGCAATACGTTATCTTTTGCTGTTTTCCTAGAGAGATGCAATTTGAAGACCTAAGGACAAGTGCATGAGAATATCATTTTATTATTTATTTGAATGGCAAGGGAAAAAATACCTACTGCTTGAGGTTTTTTCCTTGACAACAGGTTAAGCAAGAAATAATTTTTGCTTATTTTTGTTATATTTAAGTTTTGTATGAGCAAGCTGGGTGGTCTTGTGTATTTGTTTATACATGAGTGCTGTGTCCTGATGTTATTTAACTTATACTCTGACTTGAAAGAATTGCTGTTGAAGGATAGGTCTACTTTTATATTAGTATCTTAAATTAATATCTTTTTTAATTCAGCAGTGAAGGGGCTTAGTAAACTGCTAGTAGTCAGAATCTAACTGAAATTGCTCAGTTGGGAAAAAAAAGCTGAATAGGTTTAAAAAAGAATTGAAACACAATGAAAAATTAAGCTTTCAGAAATAGTTTTTAAACTAGATGACAATTAACATATTTATCATCTTACTGTTACCCTTGAAAAAAGGAAATTGGATCTACGTGGGTTACATGAGTGACCTGGACCTGGTTGGACCTGTGGCTGTGGGAAGGAAGCAGCAGGGACAGTCAACGGGTGGGACTGGTATGTGTATAGCTTGTGTTGAACGGCTAAGTTACAGTTGTATTAAAGTTATTCTTGATTCTTGTACCTTTGTACAGAATGCCCTCTTTGTTTTTTTGTGCCTTTCTTCTTTACGCTCCCACCTTTTTTGTGAATAGTAGGAATATATTGGCAGGATTATGCTGGGTAGACTGTTAGGAAATTCTCCCTTAATGTGTTCGCATAAAAAGTCGGAAAATGCAGGGCTTGAGTTTAACATGCTCTTAATAGTATTGCCTAATTGATAGATTAATTACATTCACGTGATGCTAATTTAATTGGAAGAAAGAAATATTTAGTAGAGCACTTTTGGACTTCTTGTCAACATATGTAGATGACCTAAAAAGATGATGTGCCAAGAATATTACAGAAATGAAAACTGGGCCTAATTTTATTCAAGGAATTATTGGTTTTGATGTGTGGCTAGACAAGGTATTTGTATACAAATTTAAGTTATATTACTATATGTAATTAAGTACTAGTATGAAGAATTGTGTTCTTCAGGTAAAAGTGGACAGACAATACATTTACTGGCTATAATAGTTCTAGTAACTTGACAAATTAGGCCATAGTTAGCAATGTCTGTAAATGGGTATGCCATGCCTGTGAATTTTACCACTAAGAGTACTGCGACTTAGTTGCTATTGTTCCTAAGCCTCTTCATGAATGTAGAAATGAACTCCATCTCTTGGTTCTTTCTGCTGTTATGACAACAAATTATTGATTTGTGTGCTTAGCTTTCATAATATGAGTGGTTCCTTTGGAAGATTATTTTAATGCTTTGCTAGATTAACAAATCTACACGCTACTTCAAATGTGCCTTATATTCAAATGCTGAATCTTTTTTAGTGTGAATTGACAATTACTATTCTTGAGAATAACAGAAAGTGTAAATTGAATAACAGCATGGCGTAACTGTGATTTGCAATCTCATCTGGTGGAATTTTTCTTTGTTAATGCTCATTACAGCCAGCTAGTGTGATGTATGTTATGACATAATGTAAAATAAAATACGCATGCAGATGTTTCAAGTTGTAGTTACTCTGGAGCTTCTGTATTTGGTTATAATTAGTTTCACATTGTTGTAACAGCCAAACCTTGTGGCTGTATAAAAAAAGTTTTGAACACTAGAAGTGACCCCTTCTGTGGGTAACTCATGAACTACAGTTTATGAATTGGTGATAACTTGTAAAACTCGCCTATGGTAAATTTGGGGATGAGCAAGTTGCTCTGGGTCACTTGTAGAGGGGTACGTAACCCTTCTGAGAATAAAAAGATAATTAAGCTATTAAGATAAACTGCCAAGAAGCAGTCTAAGACTATCATTTCCGTGGTGGTACACTACTTTTGTTCTCTTGCCATCTACCCATATTGCTAAGGGGAGGGGGAAGGAAAGAAGTTTGCACATTTCTTATCTCTTCAAGAGTTGCTGGATCTTTTATTGTCTTTCATGTGCTTTCCCCACCAGTCTTGCTTCTCTTGCAGTTGGAAACCCCATGGAAACTGCTATGTTACTGCAGAGAAAAGGTTCTTTAAGATGCTTTTTACCTTCTGGTTATTTTTTTCTTGTTTTCTTTCCCTTCAGATCCCTATTTTTCCCTACTACCTGTAGCATAAACAGCTCACTTCTGTAGCCTAAAGCTCTGTTTACTTCCTTGCACGGGAAGACAGAAATGTCTTTCTCTACCTCACATGCTGTCAATCTTTATCTTTTTCCAAGGTCTTCCCCTGGATTGTTTTTCGTCACAGATATTGCTTTTTCTTCCTTTCCTTATTGTGATGCTCATAGGTTCCTTTAATCTCTGCTCTTCTCTTTCTGCCTTAAGACCTCAGGAAATGTCTCTGCTTCCTTCTACTTCTCCACTTTGCCTATGTCCCTGCAGAGCACTACAGAAAGGATCTTGAGCTGTCCGCTGACATCCCCTCCCTCTGGTGCCAGTGGGCATCTTGGAAACTCTCTGCAATGACTTTCTGGGAGTTGGGCAAGTGTGTGTGTGTGTATATACATATATATGTAATATAATACTCGGGGCTGTAGCTGGGCCAGGCACAGCCTGATGCAAGTAAAGGAGATACATGAAAACATTAAGATTTTGGAGGATCTTTAGAAGTTTCCGGTATAGAAAGGTCACAATCTTGAAGCTTGTTGCATTATATATTGTAATAAATATATATGTGATGATAACAATACACTGGGTTTTATTTAGGACAATTTTAATATTTCAATTACTACAAAAAAAAAGATCTGCCACCCAGTCCGTGGTAAATGTTGTAGAACGTTTTTATAAGGTTTCCTGGCTAAACTGAAAGTCTGTTTTTAAGTTATTAAAGTTCTATAATGAGCCACCTTTCTAAGCTTACCGATAAAATATAATATTCTTTGGCTCAATATAATAATTCAGTGAAATTAACCAAGTATAAGTGGTCAATGAAGCAAATGATTAAAAAGCAGAAGATTGAAAAATGATGATTAAGGGATAAAATTGCATTTTCTACTGTACATTTTGTAGGTCATAATTAAAGTCCACTGCATAAAGAGTAAAAACACCGTTTTGAAGTGTGCAAAAGTGTGTAGGAGTGCCTGCACTTTGCCTGCTGTATCAAACTGGATATGCATTGCTAACCTTAAGCAGTGTACGTAATAGCAATGAACAATCTTACATTCATTTCTGCTTTCATTGCTATGGAATAGATGTGTTTATTGGCGACTTCAGACCTAAATAGTTCTGTTAAGCACTTTTATTTTAAATTAAGTATACGAATGGTTGAAACTGAAAGTACATTAGCTAGAACACCTGCTCTTTTGTCATGCTTATATCTAAAGAGGATTACGAGGTTTAAAATGTTCACAAGAAAATCTGCAAACCAGGAAAAAGGTGAATACATTATTGAAATGGTCATAAGCAGCTGTTCCAGCTTTCCTGTCTTTCTACTGTTTTTTGCCTGTTTAGCTAAGGATAGCATGGATATTTTCCTTAGCTGGATTATACAGGCACTGTGAGATATAGGAATGACCAATATACTTGAGGCCAGAATATTTTTTTTTCAATTGCTCATGTGAGTACTTAGAAAGATTGTTTTATTGGCCCACACTGTAAGATCTTTCCCTTTGTATTCAGCATTGAGGAGTGATTGTTGTAAAACTACTTAATGGTTTGGGAGAGTTGCATCATGTTTTGTGCAGCGGGACAGGTTCATCTTAAAATCAGGCAGCTGCAGAATCTGACTGAGGCTATTTCTAACTTCTGCACTGCTTATGTCAAGGGTTGTTTTGAGGAATATGTCACGGCTACCTTGTGGCCTTTTTATCCCCACCTTGGGAGTCTGGATGTACTTAAGACGTGTACCTTGGAGGCTTGAAGGCTTCCATGTTTCAGGTGGACATCGTAGGCTACGTTTTAATAACAGGTGTCTTATTCTTCAAAACTTGCTAAAAGTTCCTTTTGCATTAGCACCTTCTGATGCAGAATGCAGTGTGTTTAGCATGGATGTTGCCTTTTCTTGTCCCTATCACAACTGCATCTATTCCCAGTCCTCTGGAGCTTTGAGTGTGAAAACAGCATTAGACTGTTTCTCCTGAAGTGAATAGATGTCTTCATAGAAAACCTACCAACACACTTGGCACTAATTTACAGCTTTAGTTATCCCAGCAGAAGTGTTTGGATATTAAATGTAATCTGTTGTCATCTCTTTTTATTTGATTGGCTTTCATGTCTCGGAATGCCAATTCATTATCATGTGCATTAAAAAAAATATGCTCTTAGGTTCATAGACCATAATAGAACTTCTAAAAAGCCGTGTCGGCCCTAATGTTTTGCATGAAGACTGGATATATGATGAAGCAATGGGCACACCCACATCTGCTTCCTTTCCCATATTCTGTCCTCCAAAAGCACCCAAAGGAACCGAACCCCCTAACTCTTTGCAGCATTTATTTTAGTATCAAGCAGTGGTGAGTGTGCTTGTGTGAATGGAGCAGCTACTAATGGGAAGAAAGAACTCAGGATTAGAGATCCTGCCGTGGGGGATATCAGCAGAGATGTATTTGGAAGTCAGCAGGAGCCGCAACCTGACAGGCGGGGCTATTTCTTATAAGAGTGTATAGATCTTTGTCACTCAGAACTTTTGACTTCCCAGTGCTGATGGTGAAGAGCGGCTTAAAGTCTCTGATGTGCATTACTGTCATTTGTGGGCTGTGATGCACAATTGACCTTGTGAAAATAGACTGGTACAGGCTTAGTTTAAATCTGCTTTGGATATTACCTTCTCACAATACCGCTGATACCTATATCTGGATCTTTGTTTTCTATGGCTAGAACGTATTAGCTTTGTGTACTTGGCACTAAGAGTAATTTTTAACTCTGCATAAATTAATGACCTGGATTTTATCAGTGTTAGACTCCCTCAATTCCTTCTGGTGTCAGTGGAAATCATTTGAGCTTAACGCCACTGAATTTCAGGCCATTAACTTTAAATATGTAAACAGTTGTCCTCAGGCAGTTAAATGTAAATGTAATGGCTTGAGTTTTGTAACACTAGTTCTATAAATAATTAAGGACTAACTGAACAATTTTGGCATTATTAATTTCTTTTAACTAATATTTACCAATAATTTGGTGCTATAGGTATTACGTGGGAGTCTTTGAAAGTCCCTGTGTATTTGGTTTTCATAATTAAGTATGATTTTTGCGTTTACTTTTGATATCCTAACTTGGGGACCTCAATTGAATCTAATTATGTTTCAATTGAAAATAAGATATTCCACAGTCTGAAGCTGTAGATCAGGGCTCATTACTAAAGCAGCTCATTAAAAATAATGAGCAACTTCATTACATCTGATTCTGCTGAGAACAAGACAATTTTGTTGATACAGAGAAGCTTGTTAAATCTTGGTGGCCAGCAGCATATGACTAACAGCCTGATTTGGGCAACAAAGATTAGTAAGGTTAAATAAACTACCTCAAAAGATTCTAGCCTACCCTAACAGGTGAGTTATAATAGCCAGCCTGCAAAATTATTTTGTTTATTCTGTTGGTGTCAGGTTTGTTAGGCTGAAGTAGTTGTATGTTACCTTAAAATTAGCAAGATATTTCAAGTAAAAAAGCTGTTAGTACAGCATGATGCAGGTATTATACCTCCTGGAAGGGAGGTCTGTGCTATCCTACTGCACTGAATCTTTGGAGGATTTGCTGTGGGGGCACAGGAGCCTTGACCTCCATGCTGAGAGGAAGACTTCATGGCTCTGAAGATATGCTCTTGGACTTCCACCAATGCATTTTTAAAAGGAACAAGTACTAAACAGTGATGATAGAGACAGAAAATGGGGTTACTTGTAAAGCTGATCAATGCTTTTGTCGTCGGAGATACACAATCTATTTGGTAAAAAAAGCAAAATTTAAACTGAATTTTTTTGAGGGAATTCTAGCTTAGTGTCTATTAGGATTGTAAAATTGGTGTTGCACTGTCTCTGGCTTTTCATGTTCCAGCCCTGTGGCTGTGGGTAGTTGTCCAGGTTGTGGAATGTTCAGCGTGGGTTTGCTCCTCTTTCTCCCTAGGCAGAGTGGAGCCAGCACCTGCTGATCCCGGGTGATGGGGCTTGCCTTGTACTCTCAAATTTGCAGTTAAAGAAATATTTGAAGACCTGGGTGATAAAAGCAAATAGAAATCCTGCAACTGATTTTTTTTTTTTGTCAAGGTTATAATTTGGGCCAATTTGAGCACTCGTTAAGGGAGGAAATTAAGACAGTCTTTCCTCCTTAGGCATGCAGTGCATCTTCTGTGCCCCCGGGGTGGTAACAGAGTGTTTCTGAAGGAGTTATAGCTGTAGATATGTAGTGACTGCTCAGGCATGGGGCCAGAACAGAGATATTAAGGTTTGGAAGAAAAATAACCAACAATATAATCTGTATTTCTTCATCTTATTCTGGGAAATAGTTGAATTATTTGTGAATGAGCATATAAACACCCTGAAGTGGATATATTTCAATGCAGTTGCTCTGGCAAAGTTATAAGTGAAAGCAAGGCGTTATGATAGGACTGCCTGCTAAGCCACTTTGTATCAGCCGTGTTAATGATATCTTTTTAATGATTCAGATTCTACAGAAAAGATGGCTAGGTCACAACATACACTTAGATGGGATCTCATTTAAAACTTGATCTTGTGTTTAAAGAAAAAAAAAAATATATATATAAGGAGCTGGTACAGCTGTAATAACAGATGATGCAGAAATGGATTGGTAAGACCAAAACAGCAGTCTTTATGCAGAAAAAGATTGTGACCAGATCCTTTTATAACTTAATTCCAAAAAGAGAAGAAAATAGATGTGAACAGGAAAAGGAGATAAACTCTACCTCTATAAAAGACATTTCAAACTGACAATCCTTGATGAAAGCTTCTACAGAGGAGAGGAAGAAGCAAGTAGTAATTTAAGTAATTGAGAGAGCTCTCTGAAGGTTCAAGAAAGCAAACAATATCCAGTAGAGAAGGAAAGAACTAAGGAAATTGTGTCCAAAGTTAGCCCCTGTGTTCGATATCTAGAAATATCTAGAATATAATAATATTAGACTCTAATATCAACTGAAGTTGATAGAATTATCATTGTAATTATTATTATTTCTTCATGTGTGCACCTGTAGATGTCAGTTAAGACTGTCAAGTACTTTGGGATCTCATTGATTTTTATTTTTAACAACAGAATCAAACTGTAATTACATCGACTCTACTGTCTGTCTCAAATCAGTTTTGTGGTTTGTTTTTTATGACTGGAATCATCATCACTGATCAGTGGTAACATGGCATTTGTATTTTACATACATGAAACTTTTATGCAAATCCTTCAAAGCAGGTAAAGACCAACAGGAAAACTACAGGATTATGTTTTTTAAATAAATCGTATTTATTTCCTACCTCACAGGTACACTTTCATTTTCTTTTGAACTTCAGGTATGCTTGTACTGTCTTTTAGGTTCATGGTAAAGCCTTCCTTCTTTTATTTATTTACCAATTCATCTTCTTAAGATATAACAGCAGTTCTGCAACGTATAATCCTTTATTTAAGTAATTTTTTCTCAAAAAAATTACTCTGTGGACACAATTTACATTTTGCTGGAAAGGTTCTTCTGGTTTTTTTTTCCCCAAATTGGAACATGTCACAACTAGAATTGATCAGAATTGACACTGTGTATTCAAGTCAGAAGCAAT
The DNA here is from genome assembly GCF_017976375.1 of Cuculus canorus. Taxonomy (NCBI): domain Eukaryota; kingdom Metazoa; phylum Chordata; class Aves; order Cuculiformes; family Cuculidae; genus Cuculus; species Cuculus canorus. The sequence goes on from NC_071406.1 coordinate 8,766,272, forward strand.
TATCAGTAGACTGAAAAGATAACAGTATCTGCAGAACAAAAGCAGCTGATAACAAGCCCAAAATTAAATTTAGGTGTTCTTCATACACTGTTTTGATATGCTAAGAGATGCAGTGGAATACACTTACTCGCTTCGTAAGAACACCCAGTACTGTAAAATAGCTGATCTCTAGAATTCTTGTTATTTTGGTTACAATCCTTGAAAATCAGCCTATAACCTTGAAAACGTTGGTTCTTGAACTGAACAGACTAATAGAGAAGTCTGCATAATACAGGTATTTTTCAAAAACCTGTAAATGTGATACAACAGTTAGGCTAATAAAAGCTAATCTCTAGTGTCTGTTTGCGGTTAACATCTATTTAGTTCCATTTGAAGGTAGAAGTGGCGTGAATCTTGAGGAATGCTATAAAACTGTGTAGAAAGAACTGGCAAGTTATTTGGGAAAGAATATGGAGGAGAGTAGTTCATTGGTCCATTTCTGCAGCTTCTGCATCCTTGATCCCGGCCATAGGGTCTGCACAGGAGTGTTTTAGTCTTTAGTTTTGACGTGTCACTCAAGTGTTCCCACCCACTAGTATGGAGCGGACTCGGATCTCAAACTGGATTTCTTTCTGATAAAATACCATCGATACGTGCTCTCCAGCAGTGGAGCTGCGGTTCAGTTCCTGAATGACACAGTAACTGGACCAAAATAGGTCCATGAAAGGTCTATGCTGTGGATGCTGGCTTCTCAGCACGTTTGACTCTACAGAAGTGTCATTCACTGTCACCCTTCAGCTCCTCTTGTCTGAATGGAAGGGTGTTACAGGAGAGTGCTGTTGATACCTTAAAGGACCACCTCCGCAATTCTTTGTTCATGTTTTTGTTAGTGCGTTACTTAACTTGAGAGCTGCAAGCGCAGGCCACTGAAGAGACCCGGGAAAAGAATCGGCATTATCCTTGCAAGTGTTTTTCTGATATCGCCAAAATGAATTCTGAGAGTAGAATAGGAAAACTCATACAAAAAATATTAATAGGTTTGTGCGAGCTGTGATTTGTGTGGTTTAATAATACATTGCTAAGCCAATATATCTTTGTCTTTTGCAGTTCTGTGGTAGATTGATTCTCCTGGAGGCAGAAAGGGCTGATGTACGTTCTAGATTAAAATTGTAAAATAGATGCATTTTATTCATACTACGAACCTGGAGCGGTGATGCTTCATATTCAGTATCATCTATAAATATACACTGCATGCATAAGTGTTGTGCAAGAACATTAACAACATTTGTACTCACCTGATTGCTAACTGTTGCATGATAGATGTGCAGCACTTGGAATATTTAACCTGAAGTGTTTCGCTGTCGTTTTTGTGCATGAATATGTAAATAATTGTTGCCATTTGTTTTCAGATATAAGTGACTTGTTTCATGATGATTGTACTGTTAATAGATATTAGTTTTTAAATGTGGTGGAAAAGGATTGATTCGGCACAAAACCGTATGAAAGACTGCTACATATGTGGTCTATGAACTCCATTGCTTTTGTCTTGAATGGACCTATTCCAAATCAAGGAATGTTTAAATCAAGGGTTCAAATGCAGACTGGTATGCTTATTTGAATTTTTAGAGATAAAGCAGGGTGGAAATGTGGATTTCTGTTTAATGAAATAAATTTGTTCCTGTTGAATGACAGCAGAAGGCTCCTCTTCTGACTTCTTGCAAATAACCTATGACATTTTTTAAACTTGGAATTGATTATAACAGAAATTGATTAGCATTTGACTTTCAATTGCATAGTCTATCAAACTATCAAATGAATATTAAGTAAGTTCATATATTGAGAATGCTTCTATATGGGAAAATCAGAATTACACAGCCATGACTCTTGAAATAAAACACTGTTTCTGTCAAATGCAGGTATGTAAAAGATGTATCACTAGAAAACTTCAGTGATAATGTTATACGTAATGCACCTGATCTACTTGGGAAAAAAATTAAGTTTGAGAAAGACAGGAAAATTTTTCCTTACTCTGCTCATAAGTTATTTTTTTAATATTTTTTTAATGTGTTTAAAATCTGAATTTTAGTTACCAGTAACATGAGCGATATTAATTCATATTAGCAATTATTAATTTTACTTAATAATTGTATTAAAAATGCATTTTGTTTTTAAATGCAGAGTTCTGATTTAAAGTAAGCAACGCTTCTAGATGCCCCAATTTTTGTATTGGCTTTCTTGTCATGTTAAGATTCCTCTTCCTGACAATTTTCCCCAAGTATCTTTAGAGATATCAGAAGTGGATTAAATCGGGGGAAATGAGTATAATTATTCAACCTTTCAGGCTGATTTTTACCATTTCTTTCATGTGATCCATATTGTTCAGTGATAGTGAATCCAGCTATCAATGTTTAAGTGAGCTGCAATAAGAGACCATTGACCTAATGCTTCTCCCACCATGAATACTAGGTTGTCACTTCTTCATGGGGCTCGGAACACTGAAGAGCCACGTAAATGGAGAATCCATGCAAAAGCAGGTAGATGTGGATTGACAGGTATTTAGATGTAGCTCAATCAGCAATGCCAGTCCTCCCCAAGTTTAGAAGTCGTCAAGAAATTAAGCTTCCATTTGAAGAAATTATATTGGAAACTTTAACATCCCATGTCAGACTGACTTATCAGGATTTCTCTTGGCAGCCTTACAAGTTTCTTGTTTAGAACAGGTTGTCCTTGGCATTAGCCTAATTGCACGGTTTGTCTAGCGTATATTGACAATCTTAAGATGATGCTTCAGTAGAGAATACTATTCCGCTCTTGTTGGAAACATTTTCTTCAGTTTTTCCTTCTATTTTTTATTTTGGCAGTAACTTATGGCCACAAAATGTTGAAATAAATTGCTAACAAAAAAGGAAGCCCTGGGTATTCTAAACATGTATATTAAAAACTAACAACAAAAGGCTGTTTCCAATGACAGTGATGTCAATGAACTAGAGAATTCCTAATCACCTTGTAGAATATTCATGCTCAGTAAATACTAATTTGTGTACTGTTATTCTCTAAACAGAACTCACTGGGTGTTAAGTAAATGCTGTAGCTGAGTTGATAAGAGATGACTCAAGAAAATAAGCATGCAGGCAAATGGTATGTGTTTTTGAGGAAGGCAGTTCCATCACTGTTAGGAATAAACCAGATTTTGACCAGGTTTATTGAAAAAGCAGCATACTAGTTTTTCAGGTGTTTCTCAGAGAGAAAAAATAGGCATGGAGTAATGTGATGGATTTTTTTTGCTTAAATTTGTTTTTATAGGTAGTTTATGCTAACAACCAATCTAGTAAGTAATTGAAAGAAACCTAAGGAAAAGGTGCAAAGGCAAAAATTGAATAAAGGCAAAGATTTTTCTTAATCCAAATTTTGAAAAGAAGTGACATTGTACCAGAGGTGGTATTCTGAACTTCAGCAACGCTGGTTGTCATGCAAAAGCCTGAATTCAAGAGCTGGCTCATGACTGGCAGCGAGACAAACCCCATGAGAAAAGTAAAAAATTTATGTTTAAGTTAGTGACCTTGCGGTATGTTTTGCCAAGTAGAACGGTGTGCTGAAACAGAAGCAATGCAGGGGCTTGTGCAGACAGAAACAGTGATTAAAGTGGTGCCCAAGTGGCATCTGGCCATCAAGATCCAGAGGAAAAAGAGAGCTAATCATTATTGGATTAGGGTCTCTTGATGTAGTCTATGGATTACTGCAGCTGTAAATATTCCTTGTGAAAAAGCCATGCTGCCAGGGTCTCTGTGATGAATAGCTGCCCTTGGAGCTCTCCTCTGGGGAGTATTTAGAAACTGTGAAGGTAGGAACAGCATAAATAGAGCACACTCAGTTTTCAATAACTTATCCTGGCTTCACGTACTGACTTTTATATTGTGGTGTTCAGTAGGGAAAACCTAGAAGAGTCCAAATAACCCACAGCCTTGCAATATTTTATACTCACGACTCTTGGACTTGAATCTTTGTGGAGGATTTGGCAAAAGATGCAACTGGATCAAGGGACATCATGGTTTTGGTGGCTCCTCCACCATAGATGCACTAAGAACAAGCTGGTATTTTAATTTTTTTTGCTTTCCTCTCCCCAAACCATAACTTTTGAGAAATGTTTGTATTCAGAATTAGTGAAGTGCCAGAGTTGAGAATTTCTAAATTGGTTTAATGAACCATACTGGGTAATACCATGCATTTAGGAATTGCCTGGATTCCTATGAACTCTTGGAAAATCTCTACGTATATCCCAGGAAGACAGCAGTAAGCGTCGCTTGCTCAAAGCAGTGATGTTAGTAAGTTTTAGAGAAAGTGACAGCAGAGAGCTGATGATTTAAATTTCTCTGTAGAAGCTGTGGTACATCAAAATCAAAATTTGTTTTAAATAATGTGGAGATAAAAAAATATAATCATATGAGTGTTTTTTTATTGATCACATCATAACTACTTAAAGCATTACTGGAAAAATAATTCATAAGGGAAATATGAATTGGTTTTGTTACCACATGATACAGGACAAAAATGGAATTAATATCAGTTATGCTCTCAGAGGTCACTGATGACTTTAAAAAGAAAAACTAAGTTCTAAGACTATTCTTAACTTTTCATGTTTAGAGAGTTGGAAAATTTTCTGTCTTGCTCTTGAGAAAAGCCTTCTATTTCTACCAGTTTTCTTTTTTGTCTCTATAATTTAAGATTTTTTGTGTTCTCAGCTGCAATGGGTTACTTTTAACCATTTTACTTAAAGCAGCATGACTCTTTCGTAGATGTGGACCACATAGTGAATATAATTCACGTTGCAGGAATATACTATAGGGAGGCTTATAGAAGAATACTATCAGGAATTTTGACAGCATGGTGGGACTGTGGGCCATTGTCACCAGGTTGACTGTTATAAGATTTAAACCTCTGACATAGGGACTTTACTAGCTGTGTAGCAGTTGTGCAAAGGAACAGGCTATCAACTCTTTGCAGCTGGTCAACAAAGAAAGTAATGATTTTTTTAGAATATAAGATATAAGTATTTCAGAAATGTAAATTGCTGCTATTTTTTCCTCTTAATGAAATATTCAATTAAAACTCAAAAATGTCTATGATAAATAGATAACAATTCTCTGGAATTACACTAGAACTATAAATATACAGTCAAAGAATGGTTTGGGTTGGAAAGGATCTTAAAGATTATCTAGTTTCAACCCTCTTACCATCTCTTTTCTGAATTCAGAATGAAAATGTGTCACAAGCTAAAAACTTTGTGAAATAATTCTTGGTTTCTGGCCAACCCTTGTCTGATGTACCTGGTAATCACTTAATATTTATTTTCCTTAGTAAGTCCTGATCCAGAGAAGCCATTAAAGATATGTGTCTGAGCAGTCCCATTGTTTGAGGGGGGTCAACCTTGAAGTGTAGGTGTTTAACTACCGCTTGTCCTGGTACTAGTTCATGGAATCTAAACGTATCATCAGGTATTCATGAATCTGCTATGTGGAGCCATAATTAGTGCCTTCCAAACTGGTACATCATGAAGCGATGGAAAACCCCTAGATCTATAACCACGTGGATTTCAACATTTCTCAAACTTCCTTAGCGTCAATAACAACATGTCTTGACTTAACGTCACCCTGTTACATGGAGCACTTTGAAATCTGGTTGCAAGACTGTCTTGAGATGGGAACGCACACATAGCCAAGCGGTTGCATTGTGTTGCCCAAGTTGTGCCTCTGAGATTTAGTTGATGTCCTACAGCCTGACAGCTAACGTAGCAACTCTCAAGTTCTTATTTTTCTTCCCTTGTACAACTGGTTCATGATATGTACGTGATCTAAATGCCTTCTCCCTTACATCTAATGCATCTAATGCCTCTCTTGCTACCCTGTCTGTTAGGTGTGGTGGCTGCGGTGGTTTTTCTGTTGTACATGTTTTGCTAGCCTATATTAATACTTTTTTGTCAGCATAATTATAAATAAAGGTTTGGTTGTGTCTTCCATTATATACGTTTTTAAAACTTTGTATCTTTAGTACAGGAATTTCATGGACACTGAAATTTGATGATTGCCTGAGAGAGTAAAAATATTCTAAAAATTCAAACACTGCAAAACCTCAAACTACTATATCTGTCCTGAATTTTGAAAGTAGGGATACATCACCTTCTGAAAGTCTAAACTTGGCTTCCTTCAGATTACAAAATTTTCAAGGGGTAATGATCAGCATGTTCTGAGAGACAGTATCTGTCTCTGAGCATCTGAAAGCACTGAAGCTACTAGTAGAATAAAGCATCACCAGTGGACACGAGTGGCAGAATTTGATTAGCTAACCTGCCTTTGAAATTGATTGTTCTAGTATTTTTGTGGCTATTCTTTGCAACTTGTCGTCATGTGACTTTCTCAATGTATATGGTCTTTAAAAAGCGGTGGTTTGTTATAGTCAATATTCAAGCTTTGAAAGAGATTATCCAACTGGTCCAGTTTACCCCAGTAAAAAGACTTTATACATTTGGCATCTGTAAGGAATTGGGTAACTAATAATAATCAGACTTGCAAGTAGCCGTTGGGACTTGAATATACATACATGCATTATATATACATGCCTATACATTTATTTATAGGTACACATATTTTAAATGCATGCAATTATCGCAAAATACCAAACTCAATGTCATGACTTGCTTTTTCCTTCGGGGAAAATAATTATGGTACTTGTAGTGTTAACAAGACGTGCCTTTGTCAGTTTTTATTTATTTCTGCAGAATTCATTAAAATGAGATTTCCAGGCTGACTAGGGTGTTCCATTATAATACTTAAAGGAACAAAAAAATAGCTAAACTACTCTAATGATATGCTGTGTCCTGCTATCCATCTTGTTTGGTTCCCTGGGCTGCAAACATTTTGGACTAATGGCTATCATTATCTGCTTTTACAGTGCCTGAAACAATACAGCATGGGTCTCAAAGAATTATAGGTAAAGTAATAATCACTTTGTTACTCAGAACTGTGGCTCTGACTCTGTCATTTCAAACTTGTATCTAATTAGTTTTCATCTGTATTTGTGTTTTGGCATTAGGACTGGTGTCAGTATTTCTGCTGTAAGGGTCAAAATGAATCTTCCTTCTGAAATCGTCGAAGAGCAGTAGATTAAATTAAAAATGAAGGTTTCCCAGTACACATTACAGGTTTCTGTTTTGCCTTGAAGTAATTTGTA